>NW_026262679.1:82643975-83281808 GCF_021869535.1 Mytilus californianus
GTCTGAATGAAGTCTAAAGTGTGTTTTAAGCACTGCCACAAAAACATCAAACAACTGTAATTTACCAGCGTGTTTTATGTGATTTATACTTAATTATTTCCGAAATGTTTTGCCTCATCAAAGACAGTGATGCATCATGAAAAGGACCTATCAAGGAGACAATGACAAATATAAGAGTCTCTGTCAAGCAATATGCTATATAACTTAATGACAGTCAATATCTGTATAATTGTTAAGTTCCGGTTCCCACAACAAGGTACTTCACCGATCTTGAGGACATTATGCCGTATATCTTCAATACGCCTTAATCGCCTTACAATTGACTCAACGACTGCAACATCACTCATCAACCTTGCACTTATTGTTTTGGAAAACTAATTTTTCTATCATCTGGTAGATTCTCAAGTTGGAGTCGCATGACAGTGAATTAGCAGCTATGCACATCCTATGCAATATTTTCTGCCAGAAAGCTTAAACATATGTTGTTAAAGAGATGTAGCCTCTTTCTTCCACACTGTCAAATTTTGATATTTAGCTTGGTCTACAGTTGCCAGTTAAAAAAAAAAATGTGATCTTGAAAAGAAGAATTGATGACGTAGATTTATTTGTCAGACTCTTAAAAAACACAGGTGAATTTGATATTTTATGTGGAAGATGAATGTGTACTAGTGCCAATTTATATAAAATAATTTTGACATGACTTGCTTCTTACTAAGTAAATTGCCTTGTCAAAATTTGCAGATGGTCTGTCTTTAATTTTGTGTAAAAACAATTTCGAAGGAACAATTAGGTTACTTGGATAAGTTTTCTAACATCTTTTGTTGTTATGCCAATTTATTGTAATCAAAGTGTGCAAGACAAAAGTGAGATCCCCCTCACCCCCCCGAAAGTCTAAGGGCCATAATTCTTAGTGTCATGTCGAAGGAACTTGAAGAAAATTCGTCAAATTTGATTTTTTGGCATTTAGACAGATAGACACTCATTAAAGAAAATGTAAAATAAAGTACTTCTTGAAATGTATGTGGCACATCACTTTGTCTATAGGCAATTTTTACATTTGAAGTATATTCTTCATGATGCATTTCGAGTAGTGATTTTGGGGATCCATGTGTGTGTTGCTTGAGATCTCACATGGTTTGCCAAGACAACTGTACTTCTTCAAGGGAAACTCTATTATAATTCTTCGATATAAACTCTTTTATTCAATTGAAAATTGATTTGTACTTGATTGCTACTTATTTTTTATTATTTCATAATGGCAGGCAAATATTGCTCTATTTCTCTGTCATTTCTGGCAGCAAGTCATGTTCATTCACTTTACAAGGGCTAATAACATTTTCAACTCATTTGACTTGATAGCTTAATGTATTAATTTTTGTATTTATTAATGCAGAAATTTTTGTATAATTTTACACACATTTCAATTAGTTTTTAATTCTATAGAACTCCTTTGCCATTTTTCTAACATTTCTATTTGGTGAGTGTGTCAATTCAGTCCAAATTAAATAACAACGAAATAATATAATGAAAAAAACGTTCATTTTAAAATTGCAATAACAGTCTATCTTATTTGGGTTAAGGTCATTTTAACATAGCTACAATAATCTATGAACTGTCTCAAATCATAATGTATTGCTGTCTCACTCTTAAAATTGAGAATGGAAATGGGGAATATGTCAAAGAGACAACAATCCGACCAAAGAGCAGAAAACAGCCGAAGGCCACCAATGGGTTAGTAGGTTATCCTAAAATTCATTTTTTAAACCAAAGAACAAGGATCTTTTTTCTTTCCAAATTTTAGTTATGAAACAAAGAGTACTATAATTTATGAATGGCACATCTTGTACTGGTTCCCTACCCTTCCCTTACTTCTTTCATTTAAGCCTTTGATTCAAACGAAAAAAAATGAATTATCAAAAGAAACAAATCTCATGAAAATCCAAAGAACATATATCTATGAAGTAGAACTTATATGAAGGACAGGCATTAAAATTATCTGTTGAACATTTTGAAGTCATGAAAGGGTTATCAACAATGGGAAACAACACAACGACACATCACTGAAAATAAGGATTGCACATTTATACCTGTTTTTGTACTTTATCAATTTGTCATTTTTAACAAAAATATTTAATGCATAATACCTAGAAACAGGAAGTACTTTAGCAGCAATTTATGTTCCCACGTAATGATACCCAATACTTGATGATCCACAAGGAATTAATTATCATTAATTGGATAATGCAATAAGTGTCTCAAGATTCTGCAATATAAATGTCACTTGTGCTCTTCATCAAAATATCATTGATTCATCTTTTTTGAAAGGAAATTATCCAGATATTCAAAGCAGTGTAGGAATGACTGTCAGTTTTGAAAAATGACATTGGAAATTGCTTCATTTTTGTCAACAATTCACTTAACAAACCCAAATGAATGACAAACCAGTGGTTTTGGAAACTGGAAAGAGATTTCACAGATTCTACAAGGATACTGTCACGCCGATGACAGATGATGGAGATGTAATTGAACTATTAATTTGTGTAAATTCCCAGGATAAAATTCATTCTCTATTTTGACAATGCAAAGAAGTATATACTGTCCCGTGGGATATTAAATCTTGAATATGAAACTTTAAATAACAGTTAAAAACTATGATGTCACAAAGAATAATCAATGCGATAATAGAATCTAGTTGACTACAGAAGGATTGAATTGCCCTCACTAAATGAGTGAGAAACCCAGTATACTCAAGGGACACTTTACTCAGAGGACAATTTTAAATAATAATGGAGCTTATATAGAGATGATAGAAATTCTTAATGTCACATTTGGTCGCAAACGTCGCAACGAGTTAAGGGGTGAAATCAATATTCCGTTCAATAGCTTAAATTTGTTGTCATGTGGGGACACATTATGTGTGTATACGACAAATATATCTCGACATTAAGTGACAATCTCTTGGATGGCACTGTTTTTCGATAAGTGATTAATACAATTGAATAGCTACATAAGCGCCAAGGGTAATAATCGTTCCATTACGGCAATCCACATAAGAGACAGTATCACTGAATTAAATAGTTTACTGAATGCTATTTAGGCCTGTTAGAAAAACCAACAGACTTTTTAATTAACTTCTACCATGGCCACCTAGCTCTAGTGATTTAATGCACATTTACGGGCAAGTACGACTTCTTCTTGCTTATTAAAAAAAAGTTTAGTACGGATTAACATGCGAGCTTGTCTGATGTCTACAGAAAATCATGACAGTACACCCTCATGTGAAATTCTGACTGCATTAATGATTTATAATATGTGTTCAAATATAGATAAAAATTTGCTGACATAGAAAAAATCACTAAAATGCCAAAGGGACAATAAATACTAATACTGTCGATTTCTTTATTTTCATGGATATTCAAATTTATGGTTTTTCCAAAGTTTGCATATACATGTATTAGTCTATAAAAAAATTGTAATTTGTTGAACATTTAAATTTATAGTGTATCCATACTCATTACATATACGAAAATTGGTATCCCATTTATAATAGATAATCCACAGTACGCACAGCAGAGCATTTAAGCAAATGAACACCTGTGTATAGCCAATTTACTGTGTTGAAAAAAAATCTGGAGAATTCAGACATTCATTTAAATGTGTCAAATACAGATTAGTAAAAATAAAAGACTCTTTATTTAGTAAAGCTGTTCACTTTAAATGCTTTCTATTAGGATAATCATAAAAAAGATGATGCCCCTGCTTGCATATATAAAAGGGCATAACTCGATAACAGTAAAAGTGCAGCCACTCAAATTCGATCTTGATCTGTATTTTGTGGAAATAATCATTGTGTATAAGTTTCATAAAATTTGATTAAGGCAAACTAAAGTTACAGAACGGAAACCAATTTTAGGACGTACGGATGGACAGACAATGGTAACACTTAATACCCCTCCAGTAACGGCAGGGGCATAAAAATAGAGGACTTAGCCAGAAGCTTGAACTGATACATTTGTTTCAAATTTTTGAGCCTCAAAAATGAATAAATTGTGAGAGTATTTCCTAAGCACCACATCATTCATATCAAACCATACACTGACTAAATTAATAAGCAAACAGGGGAAGAGGGCTCATCTCCAAATGACTCTATGCAAAGTCAGATAACTTTAGAACAATACAATAGAGGCTGATAGACAACATCCATTTCTTTATGAAATTGATTACCACTTTTTGACTTTGAGGAGAAAGTTTTTTGGCAGACTGATCTCCCAGTAGTGTAAGATAATACCCTATATCATACACCATAACATATCTCAAGTTTAATGTCCTGCTAGATTATTATATGTCAAAGATACAAGGATGGGATACTACTGTGCAGAAGGGGTAACCATTGGGAGATGTAAAAAAATATACAAGGGAGGCAACCCAGGGGGTAAAAAAAGAAAAAAAGACATAATACTGTGGACATTAATCAATTTATTTAATTTCAGTGAATTTAGAGGGGGGGGTATACTTATAAGAAATCCTACTTGTTAATTTCTAACCATTTGTAGAGAAAATAGGTGAATTTTTAAGTAACTTGTAGCATTAATAAATGAAAGAAAAACAGATAAAATCACTCAATTTAATATTACATTACATTGGATACTTGTCTTTCAATCATAAAGAAATGTTCATCCAAATCATGAAAATGTATACAAATTTTAAATTATTTCATTCAAACTGTGAAACTTTTTAAATTGAGAAATAACAGCAATAATTCTGCGGGAAAAAAAAACATAACAATTTATTATAAAAACAAAACAGAAAAAAAGAAAGGATGCCTAATGTTTTTCCTAAGATTTGAACTTTTGAATTAGGATTTTTATATATGTCAATCTTACAGTTAAGGTAATGAAAACATTAACAACAGGTAGTTTTCAGTACACAGTGTTATTTAGTAGTGAACATCATATAAAAGGCTCATCTAGTTGTTTCTTGAAAAAATACATAGATTTTGGTCAATTTTTAAGAGTTTTTGGATCTGCAAATACAGAGAACAGCAAAGACCAACTTAATCATTTTCAACAATGTTTGTCTATATAAAAATACCCTTATGTAAATATATTTGTGGTACTTGCATGTACGCAATATGTTTTACCCATAAATATGCGTAAAAAGTATGTTTAGTCATTTTTGTAGAAAAATTGGAAAGATGCTTTCTTTCAACTAAAATCTCTGTGAATGTTCATCAAATTCAAATATTTTATAGCTTAAAACTTATAACATACTCTGCAATCATATTTGTGCCAAAATCGTATGATTTAATTATTCTACAATTTAGGGCCCTTAGCACATCTCCTCCTTTGTATAACAGTTTACCTTTACTTATTTGTGAAACAAACAAAAAAACATAATAACTCATCAATGTTCAAGGTTGAAAGCAATTTAGTGACCTCTAAATGTCTATTTTGTTTAACTTGTGTTGTTTGTTTGCTGTCACAGTTATGTTTACCCTTCATCTTTACAATCCTATTTACAAACAAACAAGACAGAACAAATAATTTAAGCATTGCTTTATTTTATATTGGATACTGTCTTTTGATCACAAAGTTTTCAAGAAATTCCATATATCAGATTTAATGTCTTCATTCAAATTGTGAAAAGCCTTAATTTAAGCCTAACCAACTATTGCTAATGATATTGGAATTGTGGACCCCTTTGACTTTATACCTGCAGAACTTATTTGTGGAACTGTAAGTAAGTAAATGAATTTCAGTAGCTTCTTTGTTTATATATTTCAGTATCAGGATAATGAAATGTAGACGTTAGTGATGTTTTGGTCAACATTAAAGTCATTTTATACTTATACAGATGAATTTTAAATAAATATAATAACAAAGTAAACAAAAAATTGTAATTCAACTTTATCCAATTTTAACTTCTGTAAATATTTAGGGTATATTTGGAAATTGATGACTTTGATGTTTGAGAAAGTAAATAATTAAACCATGAGATATGAGCAAATTTGCTAAATCTAAAGACAGCATTGACAAGAAACACACCCTGTGACTGTTTGTGCTAATTAACATTCGACATGATATTCCCATTATCTATAATTTTAACCCTATGGTGCCTCATTGAGGATGTGCAGTGTTATCTGTTTCTTGTGAATGAAGATCACATGACCACTATAAATAGAAATTCCATTAATGAAAATTCAGAGGCTGTTTAGTGACATAAAGAGATGGGGAAATATCAGATTTCTTTCTTTGATCTCTCCCAGGGACAGCCTATCTTTCAGTTTTTATCAACTAATAACACTCATACCTATCTTTATGATTGAATAAAAACATCTAGAAAAAATTTCATGATGACATTAATTGGTAAAAGATTTTATAATCATTACAAAAATTGAAATAAAATTTATATAGTTACATGCATATTAAAAAAAGAAATAGCAATTAAAAAAATCGGCTTATAAAATAAAATAAACAAAAAAATAAACAAAATTTAAAAAGCTCGGTCAAAAATGTCTCCCCTTTGAAACAGTTCAAAAATAAAATGTTCAATGGATTTTTAATAATTTGCTTACATACTAATAAGAAAAAGAGTTTTTGCCTTGCATAAATGAATTTGAAATAAATTTCCATACAATCAATCAATCAAGCCATACTAATTTCTTATTACAGATGATTGAACAATTAAGACACTCCCACATATTTCATCAAAAAGTAATATAACCAAAACAACAATATTGTGATCATAATCAACAATAACATAACCTCAGTAATTAATGAAACGTTTTGTGAAAGAAATGACTAATTTATAAATTTAAAAATTTTAAATTTCAACTTACAAAATGTCACATTTATAACAAAATTGAAAATTGTACAGGTAGGCAATTGTCATAAAATACTTCTACATGTCTACAGACAACATATAAAGACAAAATAAAAAATGTGACCAGTACCTCCAATGGCTTCATTTCTGATGGGACACTACTATCCACATACCAACAACGAGATTTGATCGTCAGCTTGGTTTTTTAATTTCTTCCTGTTTCCTGTATACACAAGTCACCACACACAACTTCTGCGTCTTCAGTCGCCCTGATTGCCAATGTGATTCCAAATTTAGACTGTAGCACACTGAGGATCGTCAGCTTGCGCCTCTGACATCTATCAAAGATGATGTACACATTTTTAAACACAGGGCTACTTTTTATCTACCTCCTTTATCTAAGAAATACATCTTTTTTCTTCATATCAGTCATATGGTTAAGAAATAAAGTCATCTGTTTCTAAAAAGTGTCCCAAATGTCTTACAGACAGAGGTCTCTTTGATGTAATAAAATGGAATTTTATTATTGATACCAAAGAGAAATTTTGTGTTTGGTATTGTTTTATTGGACCAAATTAGAGATACAGCTCCCAAAGGACTCATAAGGTA
The DNA here is from genome assembly GCF_021869535.1 of Mytilus californianus. Lineage (NCBI taxonomy): Eukaryota > Metazoa > Mollusca > Bivalvia > Mytilida > Mytilidae > Mytilus > Mytilus californianus. Next base: position 82,651,407 of record NW_026262679.1, read on the forward strand.
GTTGACTTTCATTGACCAAGAGACCAGAAAGACATTTTCTTCTTTAAAAGCACAATCTTTAGGTAAATAAGTAAATAATAAATGAATCTAAACAGTAATTGGAAAAGAAAAAAATCTAATTAGCATGAATAATTAATACTGTCATGGAAAATTACTCCACTTAATTGTCTCCAAGCATGAGAAAGGTATAACATAAAAAGAAAACTTTGATTGAACATTTTTTGTTTTGTTTCTTAAATTGTCATTCAATATCTATTTTTATATTTCAACCCAAAATACAGCCTGAATGTATTTTGTTCTCAGATTGTCAGTTTCTTGGCATTCAATATCATTTTAAATCAAAGATGAAAAAGAAAGGGAATTAACAAATATAAAAAATTGAGCCTTCGTTTTACCTAAAAATACACTTTCACAACTTTTACATGTTTACAACAAAGTTCTGAGAGGATGACAATTTGACAAACCAAGTTTTTCACATAATTTTTTTTTTCATTTCAGTTTTTAGCAGAATAAATTCAAGACTAAAAAAATAAAGTCCCAAAACATATATATTTTTAAGAAGATTATTTCGGCTTTCGGTATGGGGATGAAAAAAGCAACATTATCTATTATAAAATATGCAATGATATAAATAAATAAAATATTTCTTACCTATATAAATCAACAGTTAGTACTGTATGTTACTAAAACTGCAGTATAAAATCCTGAGAAAGTTGCGTTTCCTTGGTGACTGTAAGGAGATTGACAAAGATCTGACCTGTTGACAATCTTACTGCACCCTGGAAAATGACCAAAATGAAATAGGACACTTCATACTTAATGGCTTACAGCTGCTGTAACCAATCACACAGTTATCTATGGGACACCTACCAAGGGATGAAGGAAATTGTTTGGCCATGTCCCTATCAGTGACATGAGTCAGATTAAACAGCAGGATAGGAACAACATAAGTCATGGCTACTTGAACTGTCTCCCTTTATTATACCTCTGCTAATTAATTAACTATAAAAATTATTAATAATAACTGTTACCATATGCTATTGTAACAGTTTTTTAATGTGCTGGTTAACTGTTTAGATAATACAAGGCTGACATGCCATTTCTTAATCCCAGTAGTGACACAAAATTTGGGGAGAGAGACAAAATCCACATGGTGCTTCATCTTATTCGTTTTTTTTCCTTTTATAATTTAAGGAATATATATAAAGTAGTGGTAGAACTATCTTATGGTCTTTTTTTTTTATTTGATACTAATATTTTATAATAATCAAATGACATAAATATATTTGGCTTACTATAAAGAAATTAAAACCTACCATTATGATTGGAGCTAGGAAAAAATTCTAAAAAAAGGAACACTCTTAATGTGAAATTATTAAGTTGAATCAAATAGTTCATAACTTTGGTTTTTCTGTCTCTGTTCTAACTAAGGTCACAAAGGAGGTCCGGTAAGGGCTAGTTTTGGCCTATTATTCGAAGTACATCTATTGAAAGATTTTGACATTTTTTAAACACTTAAAAGTCTACCTCAGTCGATTCAATTAGTTTATGTAAAAGATTTGGACTGATTTGGTCATTAAAGACGCTCATATTCAAGCTTAATTATGAAAAATCTATCAAATTTGCCATAAAACATTACTTTTCAGATGGTTTTTGTCTAAAATGTAAGTGGCTGCATTCATGTTCAGTCTCAACCTTTATATATGTTATGTATTATCGTCAAATACAACATATGTTTAAATATTAAGACTGAACACAAATGCGGCCACTTCCATTTTGGACAAAAAACGTCTTTTAATTAGCACAAATGCTAAATTTGTAAACATTTCAGTAATATTGCATGAATTTATGATGCTATTACCTGATGCATGTGCATTGTATTGTCAAAAACAGCCCATATTTATGGAACAGAAGTATTCTTCTTTCCAATAAATATCTAAAAGTTTACATTTTAACAAATATTGGTAAAAATGCTATATTTTGGGGTCAAAAAGGGGTCTTACCGAGCCTACTCCTTATTACAATTCACTTAAATTCACATTTCATGAAAAAAAAAAAAAAATTACTCAACTATCTCCCTTTTCCAAATTTTTTCATTTAATTCATAAATATCATAATTGAAATCAAACTTAGTTATAATCCTAAGATGTTTCTGTATTAAAGTTATAAATATTTTTTTTCGATTCTCTTTTGATTTATATCTTACAGTGCCAAGAACCAGTACTTCTTCACAGAAAAGGGAAATAACTTGCTGTGAATATCTTATGAGTGTTATCTTCAAATTTTGTAAAAACAATATAATACAATGAGAATTATGTAACACATGCTTATTCAACCAGAGAGAACTATATCAGGAAGAGGTTTGAAGCATGAGGACTGGCATGGATCAATGTTTGGAAAGCACTTGATGCAAACACTCCCCATTTATTGTTTGCTTTATCATATAGTTTAACAAGACAATTCTAGAGGTATTCCAAAGAGGGGTGCATTAATGAGTATTGGATACAGGGCATGCAATAACAAATATGTGATATAGGTTTGCAAGATAATTCAAGAGGTATTCCAAACAGAATGTGATAACGATTTTGTAACACAGGGCATGCAATAAGGAATATGAGATATAAGTTTACAAGATAGTTTTAGAGATGTTCTAAACAAGGGTGTGATAACAAGTATGTGATACAGGGTATGTGATAATGAGTGTGTGATACAGGGTGTGTGATAGAGGTTTCAGTGAAGTCATATCAGATATTCAAAACAAAAGTATAAACAGCTCAATATATGATATATTTTACTAGATATGGGTTGTTGTATCATTTGTTATGAATGAAAGGAGATTTGGGGTATAGGTGAACAAGACAGCAACCCAAAGAAATCAGATGTTATCTAGTAATATTTTAAGTATTGATTATTGAATTAAAATATCTAAAAAAGATCTCGCTGCGATATAGCATTTTAGTGCTGATGCAGCATAAAGCAATCACCAATCAATCAATCATGATTAATTTTCTTTAGATAGTCCAGCTCATAATTGCTCTGAGTCTAAAAAAGTTGTGAACAAATTTAACATATAGTATCAAAGATCAGCCATAACACTTAAATTCTCAAAAATGACGAAACACATTAAGATTTTACAAAAGACAACTAATGACAAGTATTTGGTATTATTTAAATCATGCAGATTGTTATTTGTGATCAATCACTTTCAACTGGAAATAGGTTGATATACCAATAGTTAAAAGAAATTTTCTGAATAAAAAAACGCTCATTCTATATTGAGAAAGTGTTATCAATTTCTATGATTCAATATGAATCAGTTAATTCAGTGATTTATGCCTGAATAGGCTACATCATATCAACAATGGAGAAGACCGGCCAAGAGAAGATGTTAAAAAGTTGAAAAACTTCCGTGTCTGATCCATTTGTCCTTTTGAACAATAGATTATGTTTAAGCTAAACTATCAGCAATTATGACATTTGTTTCAATAAAGTATGAAACATGTTCAATGACATTCTAAAGATTTCCTACAATGACACTTTTTTATTTCAAATTCAAAGACACCAGAGGACTTCTTTTTAATTCAAAGTTATATCGATTCTCAAAAATGACTTGGGTAGGATCGCTCAGTAGGGTATTCATCAGTCAATATAAGTAACGTTTCTTGCTATTGATTTGAACTTTTTTCATTGGCCTTCGATCTGTTATTTAAAGGATTTAAATGAAGTATCCATTTAATTCTGTATTTCTAAATCAGTTCAGCACAATCTTTTTTGCATATTTTTATAAATATCAATTTGACAATAAACTAGAAATAGATTAATTGATAAATTTATCTTTATTAATCGTTTTATTTCATTCATTATTTTACTATTGGCTTTGTTCAAAAGTGTTTGCACTTCATTGTATTAATTTCAAATAAATATATATTTTATAAAGATCTGCATGCAATAGAAAAACTTTTTGGCTTGAGTAGAAAATTAGTGAAGCTGTGTAGTATCTAAAATAAATACTTCTTAGAACTATAGAGGGAGGCAACAAGTAGATATTTTAGCATTCACTCAAAGATATTGATAAACAGTCATTTTTATACATGATCATAAAAATATTTAATAGAATTTTTTCACATTAATCTAATCGATAAATTTTAATGTGATGTTAAGTTAACAGAATGTTTTAAAAAAAATATACTCAAATTTAAAAAAAGTCGTGTTTCTATCTAAAAATGACACCCATGTCCTAACTTATTAAATGGACATAGTTATAAAAAATATACATACACACACATACCTTATTAATTTGACTGAAATAATTATTCATTAGGCTCTTTTTTGTCACATTTCAACTTTGTAAAACTTCTGTCCCATCAACAAGTTGTTTTTAAACTCCAGCAGAAGATTGTTGCTAAGGAATACACATTGGAAAGTTGTCACTGTATCAGAGCTTGGAGCATCCCAATGACAGTCCAGAAACGATTCTACAATCAATAATTGATAACAGGACACATTTCTCTCTGTTTATACTAACAATTACTCAATATCTAAATCCTTCATTGAAGAATGATCTGTGATTAATTAAACCCCCAGCATGGCAATAATACTGGGTGACAAACTTCGTAATTAGTTTAGCCAGCTTAATTTTATTATCCCTTTTTTATTTGATTGGTGACAAAAAAGTAACAGTCAATAGAAGCATTTTACTATTGAAACATACCGATACATTTACGAAGGAAAATCCATAATGTTTCTCGGCCCTGTTGACAATTCTCAAAGCCTTTGTCACAGTCAAATGAATTATGATTAAAGTTATCTATACAATTTTATTTTTCATTAATTTATTTTCATTAAATTGCAGTAGATAAATCATTAAGCCCATGATAGTTTGTCAATGAAAGTGACAGTATTAAAGTTGTGAATGAAAATAAGAGTCTTTGTGTCCATTTTCGTTGTTAATTGAATTAATATTTATTTTCTAAACTATAGTAGACCAAATCGACAACTGACAAAGTAGGAACCGCAAATATCAATATTATTTCATTCAAAGTTTTGTCTTTTTAAAACTATCTATTATATACAATTTAATATTAAACATCGTCTGCTGCTATCTCGATCAGACTTTTGATTTCTTTTTTTTTCTGTACAGTAAATTGTTAATGACAGTACATGCATCATCCCATTTTCAATTACTAAACGCACTTTATACCTTTCCTACATTTTAAAACAATTTATTTTTGGCATCCAATCAAAGCTTATAGTCATCATCAATTTCATAATATATCTTTTCAATAATTGAGGATATTAGACAAATGATATCGGTATGAAACAGTTTTGTCAATAAAACATAAACGACAATTATTTATTTTGGCCTGGCCTTAATGTGGGACACAAATACCTTAAGTAGCTTTGATAGGTTCGTGTCACACTAAGTCGTCCTACAGGTAATGAAATCGTAAAGCACTAATTAAATGATCAATTTTTAAACATGTCATTTCATTATTCTGCCATAAAAATCTATACATAATCAATTGTCACCAATCTTTAGAGGCCTGTTGGACAAATATCCCTCTTCAATTTATAGTGGTTTAAAGCTGATTTATGTTTTTGTCATCGACAATTAGTACAAGATCAAAGTAGAATAATGAAACAGACATGAAATGACCATATGTCTTGTCAATTTCATTACATTTTCTTTAGCAAATGTTCAAGACTAAAGACTTTTCTATCCATGTTACGTTTTAATTTTTAATTTACATACAAAAGTGACAAACACTTAAAAATAAAAATAAAAATGTTGAGGCTTTTAAGTACAATTTATTTATATAAATTTATATGCATTCCAGTTAACCTTTTTGAAAGTGCTTATATATAGGATGGTGACCTTGTTATTTGCAGGATTTTTTCACTTTTTTCTTGAGCAAACAATAGTAGTTACTAATAAAAACCTGAAAAAATGAACAATTTTATCAAAAAATGTATTTTACAATTTCAATTGAAATAAATTACCATTATGTTGTAAGGATTAGGGAGGGGAGGGAGGATTATAGGTAAGATTTGTTCAGTTAAAAGGTTTTGACCTACGATGAAGTGGACATGGGGGGTTATTCAGTGCACAATAATGAGTATCAAACAAAGGGAGGGGTAATAGGTATGATATAGCAAACAACTTATCTCTTTTCTTCATTCTCTTTCCAAAAGTCATACTTCTAAAAATATAAGAATATAAGGTCCAAAGACCATTACATACGTTTTATAACTGAAGGTTTCTTATACTGGAAAAAGTAAAGAATTCTCTCCTCTGACTAAAAACCTGATAAATAAGATACAAAGGTGGCCTAGCTGCACAATTAAAGATCTTGTTTCTTAATGGTCCATTTTTTTGTGTTTAATACACACACTATTGGGCCAAAATTTACAGGTGGACGAAACTTAACCCACAAGGTTCAGTGAGATAAAAAGAAAAACTTGCATTAACAGAACTTTTCCTGGTTTCTAATGCCCATTATCAATACAATTTAGAAAACCTTGTCCATAATGAAATAATTTCCTTTTTTGCTTTTCAATGGTCCAAAAAAGTAATGAAACTGTGAAATCTTGAAGTTAGATCTTATTTTGTTTTCTAAACTAAAGACTCTAAAGAGCCTGTGTCGCTCACCTGCATCTTAAACTATGGTTACTTTTTAGTAAAAATCATCATTAATGGGAACAAATCTATTAAGAGTTAACTGACAATTTCAGCCATGTTGACACATGTTAAGATCTAATCCTGCTGACTATTTTTCCTTTCTAAAGTTTCTATCTATCTACTATAGTTTTCAAGATAATAGGCAAAAAATGCACAAAAAATGTAAATAAACAGCTGCGCCATGAGCGCATGATACGCCTGTCATCTTGTGTGTGAATTTTTATGCAATAATCATAACTAGTTTCTGACATACGGCGCGACATGTGAAAAACCCCCTTTTTTTTTAACAAAAAACTCAATATCTCTAAAATAAAATTTTGAATCAAAACCAAAAAGTATACAGATCTTTAGATTAATATAACTAAGAAGTGTGTAAAATTTTAAGCAATAATCATAAATCGTTTTTGAGATACGGCGCAACTTGTGAAAAACCCCTCCCCTTTTTTTTTTACAAAATACTCAATAACTCAAAAATAAAATTTTGAATCATCACCAAAAAGTATACATATCTTAAGATTGATATAACTAAGAAGTGTGTAAAGTTTTAAGCAATAATCATAAATTGTTTTTGAGATACGGCGCGACATGTGAAAAAAAACACACACCTGTTTTAGTTACTAAGTCCCGTAACTGAAAAAGTTTTAATCTTATTTTCACCAAAAAGTATACAGATCGTTTGACCATCATGTGAAACAACTACCGGTATGTTAAGTTTCATGAAATTTGGAAAAATTGTTCTCATGTTACGGTGTGACATGTTTACGCCGGACAGACAGACGGACAGACGACATTTGTATACCATAATACGTCCTGTCAAAATTTTGACGGGCGTATAAAAATTACCATTAAAGGGCAATAACTCCAATAAGAAGTCAACTGAAGATTTTGACCAAATGTCTTATTTGTAGATCTTGTCTTGCTGATCATTATGTGCTATTTAAATTTTCTATCTATCTATTACAGTTTTCAAGATATTAGGCAAAAACGCAAAAATTTGATAAAAATCGTCATCAAAAGGCAATAACTCTAATAAGAAATCGTCTGAAGATTTTGGCCTTGTTGACTGATTTGTAGATCTTGTCTTGCTGATCATTTGTGCTATTTAAATTTTACTATCTTTTTATCACAGTTTTCAAGGTATTAGGCAAAAACACAAAAATTTGGTAAAAATCATCATTAAAGGGCAACAACTCTAATAAAGAGTGGTCTGACTATTTTGATCTTGTTGACTGATTTGTAAATCTTGTCTAGTTGATCATTTCTGTTATTTAAAGCTTCTGTCTATCTAGTATAATTTTCGAGATAATAGGGAAAAAAATTTTAAAATGGTAAAATGTGTCATTAAAGGGCAATAATTCATATTCTAATATGACGTTCTTCAAACGCTTTCAGTACACACCGATGGTAAAATATGAATATATTGTTTGGGCTGTTCCGATCATACTCCCACGTCATATGCTTTTTTTATGAATGAGCTACTTGATGTCACTGAACGATGACGTAAGAATATAAGCACTTTACAGGAAAATGCACGATTGTGAAACCGAAAATCATCACAACAAGGAAACGTAAACAAACGATGATAAAATGTGTTATAAGCCATTTTTTTAACATATAAGTAAAATTATCATTTAAATTCATCCAACCTATCAAAATACGTTATTGTAAATAGGTTAAGGGTTTGCTCCGTTCTTTTACGTCAATGTAATAGTGTGTTTATTTACGAGAAAGGCAAATATTTGCCTTCACCTAGAGCGCTTCGATCCAAAAGAATTGCCATATTTGTCCTATTAGAATAGAAATAATTCATCGGTTCTATTTTTTGCCATGTCGGCCATCTTGGTTGGCAGGCGGGGTCATCAGAACATTTTTAAACTAGATACCCCAATGATGACTGTGGTCAATTTTGGTTAAATTTGTTCCAATGGTTTCAGAGGAGAAGATTTTTGTAAAAGTTAATGGACAACAACACCGACAGATGCCCAGTGATGAGAAAAGCTCAAAATTTTCCTATAGTTTTCTTATTTGTAGATCTTAGTTTGCTGAAAATTTTTGAGACATTATTGTTCTATCTATCTTTGTTTTTGCAAAAATTTCATAAAATTGGGAAAATGGTCATTCAGGGGCAACAACTCCTAAGAATAAATGATTAGGTTGAAAATTTCAGACATGTTGACTTATTTGTAGATCTTATTGTGCTTAACATCTTCACTATTTGCCATTTCTCTCTATTTATAATGTTTTCTGCAAAAAATGCAAAAATGGGTTTGAGGCCTACTTAACAAGCTTAGTAAATAAATATGAATAAAAGAACAGAGTTTCTGTTTCCCCCTGAGTTGCACATAATGTATCTGTCCAAGGGCAATAACTAAAAAAAAAATCTTTTATTTCCAAAGGGCATAACTTTTAAAAATTGTTGATCCTCACTGATTTTCAAACTTGTCAGAGATATTGCTGATGTAAACCTTTTAAATAATTTTGATAAATGTTTGGCAAGAATTGAACACATGAGAGTTGAGTTTATATCAAAATTTCTCCACTTTGCAGAATTAAAAATTTTATTAATGTAATTTAATAAAATATTGCAGGTTTTGTTTTAAAAAAAAAACTTTGTTTTTTTGAGCCATCATTTGACAATATATTCAGTACGGTGAAAATATAAAACAAAGTCTTGACTGTTTCGTCATCAGAGGGGTATTAAGGGTGAGCCCAATCCACCTTATGAAGCTACATATATGGTTAATGCAAAGATTTTTTTCAAGACCAACTCTTATTGTTGCCTTGGTTGGATTTCCTTTTCAAAAATCCTGGATCCACAACTGGTCATAAATATTGAGAAATAATTTAGTGCAAAACCTCAATTAGTAATATTCAAATACAAAGTAATGGTAGCATGTTTGCCTCAAGTGCGGAAGGTCGTGGGTTCGAACCTCAGCCGGGTTAGACCAAAGACTTTAAAATTGGTATTTGCTGCTTCTCCGCTAAGCACGCAGCATTAATGAGTAAGAGCAAAAACTGGTCGGCTCGGAGTCAGAATAATGTGTCTGGGTAAGGTGACATGTCTTCCTGCGGACTGTTATCGTGTGAACTAGCACGTTAAAAATCCGGCTCAGCGTGTCGGTCTAGTACAAAGCAGGGTTGATATTCATATTACATTATTAACATGTTTTCGTCCTGAATATGCATATTAATTTGCCGCTGGACGTTAAGCAGTCATCCATCATCATCATCAAACACAAAGAGATACAAAACTGCAGTAAACCATTTCAGCCACTGACCTTCTTCAATTATCTTTCTAACATACATGGTACACCATTCACTTTTCACAATGCTGTTAAATTGTTTTCCTTTAAAATCAGGAAACTAAATATAAAGAGATAAACAATTACCGAATATGTTATCCAGGACAAATTTTCCACCATCTGTTCAGTCCCATTTTATCTTTCATTCTTCCAAACAGCGATGGTACATATAAGCAAGCCTGTCAAAGTTCTGAAATATATATATGTATATCTAACTATTATAGTTTTCAAAATAATCAACAATAAATGAAAATAAACTGTTGACACAGAGATATGTCTCGACTGTCGGCATAAAATTCAGATGGACAGCAACATGGTTTATAAATTCATTCCCTGGACCATTACCTAGTGGGCAGGGCCTCGAAATAATCGTCAAACTGATATGAAATGATAGTAATGCAACTTCATACAAAATATCATTGATCTATCACAAGTACATCCTATCAAACTAACTTAAGCAGAAAAATTAACATTGAAAATTGCTAATTAGTTCAAAGTTGCTGGACCATGACCTAGGGAGCAGGGCCTCGAAAAATCATCAAATTGATATGTAATTATAGTATTTGCAACTTTATATTAAATATCAATGATTTATCACAGGTAGTTCATATTAAACTAACTTAAGCAGAAAACTTAACAATTGTTGATGCCGTCGTTGGAAAAGCAATCCCTATGTCTCGCTTTCCCATTTTTACATTTAAGGGCAATAATTCCTATAACAAGTCTTCTGACAGTTTTGACGTAAATGAACAGCAGGTAGATCTCAACATTCTGAACATTTCAGCTTAAATCAAATTACTCTTATCATAGGGGTTTTCAAGATAATAGACAAAACTTGCATTTTACCCCAATGTTCTATTTTTAGCCATGTTGGTTTCAGAGGAGAAGATTTTTGTAAAAGTTGATAACGACGACAGACAACAGATGCTAAGTGATGAGAAAAGCTCACTTGCCCTTTTGGCCTGGTGAGCTAAAAAGTTTGGTATGTACCAGAGGTTCTGACTAAACTGAAATTAGTACACAAGCAACCAAAGATAAACTAAATGGTGGAAATGGACATTGTGTCCTCACTGCAGGAACAGGCAGCAGAGCTGCAGGAACTGGAAGAAGTATCATCAATGTTGCTGAAAAATTTGGTACTTTATCATAAAAGGGTTAATGCACTATACAGGAATACTGTCCTTTGCAGTATATCAGAACTTGTGAGTGCGCTATGATTATCATAGCGCACTCACAAGTTCATACAATATAAAATACTGCTCAATACAATATCCCTCAATATTAGTGCAATAACTCTTTAATAGAAAAAAATATTTTCTTCCTCGTTCTGGTATTTATACTTAATTGGGATATTATTGAAAAATTGTAAGATGATACATAAAAAGGTTTATAGGAATTGCCAAAAATACCACTCAGTAAAACTTAGAGGTGTGGATTAAGTCAAAGTTATTATATTTAAGGAGTTTCTGAAATATTTCAGGACCTCCATAATATTCATAAATCATTGGGGACTTTCTGAAATATTTCAGGATCTCCATAATTTTGATTTCAGGTTATTCTGAAATATTTTCAGACCAAGATAACTTGAATTATGGATACCCTGAAATGGAATTGTGGATACCTTGAAATAATTATGGACCTCCATAAATGTTAAGGGATATCCTGTCCTAGAAATTATGGAGGTCTTGAAATATTTCAGGATATCTTGAAATTGATATTATATGGAGGTCCCCAATGATTTTTGGATATCCTGAATTCGAATTATGGAAGTTCAGAAATATTTCCGGATCTCCTTGTGTACATCAATTTCTGCACCTTATATAAAACAGACCACGTTAACCACCAACCCCAAGCTGGAGATCATGTTTATTAATAAAGTCTTATATATGACGGGTGCCACATGTGGAGCAGTATCTGCTTACCCCTCCAGAGCACCTGAGATCACCCCCAATTTTTTTGTGAGGTTCATGTTGCTCAGTCTTTATTTTTCCATGTTGTGTTTTGTTTACTGATGGTCCTTTTCTTTTTTTGCCATGGCATTTATTTTCAACTTATGAGTTTGAATGTCTGGTATCTTTTGCCTCTCTTTTATACCCTTACAATCAATTTTTAATTTCCATTTCTAAGAGAGGCCAAATAAGGTTGATTGATTGATTGTTTGTTGGTAACTATTAAATGCCCATGGCAATTACTTCTTATAATTGTAGTAGTAGTATTAAAATTTAGTCTTATTGATGAAATTAAAAATGAAATGTTTTTCTTCATAAGATAAAAACTTCCAGTCAAAAATCTTGTCGGCTTTCACTTTTATCGAAACACAAAAACCTGTGTTGAAAAATTGAATAGGTTTTGTATACTGAGTACATCTGTTAAGAACAGAATTCTTTGATCAATGTCATCATGGCATTATATTAAAAAGCATAGACATATCATCTTATCTTAAATTGTTACATAATGGATTATTTCACTGTAGTAAAATTTTGATATTGGCACATATAAAGTTTCACAGCATGTTTCATTTGAGTTGTCAGTGTAGTACTATACTTTAAACTTTTTGTTAAAATTTGCTGTTTCTACTATAGGATTTTTTTTTTAAGTTGAAAAGGAAGGGTGGTCCTAAATTTAAGAAAGGAAATACAAAAAGGTTAAAAATGAATAAAAAGTTCATTTCAATTCTCATAAGTAGAGGAAAAGACAGACAAATATAGAAGTTTAAAACATAAGGAAATACAGGATTTCAAAACAATCAAAGACAATGTATGCTGACAGGGTAAATGTAAATGAGGACAAGGTCAGATGAATGCTGCCAGACCAACATGCACACCTTAAAATCATTCCTTCACCAAAATAAGTTAACTTATTGCTTATAGAAAAAGAGTTGATGTAAGCAATTATAGGCAACAATACCGCCTTCAACAATGAGAAAAACCCATACCGTATAGTGGGCTATAAAAGATCACAACATGAAAAATATGAAACAATTCAATTGAGAAAACTAACCGTCTAATTTATAACAAAACAATTTATGAAAAAAAACAAATATGACAGACATGAACCAATGACAACCACTGAACTACAAGCTCCTGACTAAAGAATGTGACGGGGTTAAACATGTTTGTGAGCCCTCAACCCTCCCCCCTAAGCTGGGACAATGGTGTTACAGCACAACGTAAGAAAAAACTATAAAAATAAGTTGAAAAAGGCTTAACTCATCAGATCGATACAAAGAAAAATATTGAACAAAAACACAGACAGGATGTGGCAGGGTATATATCTACCTATCATCCCTAACAACAAAAAAGACACTAAGTACAGATCTGAGAGTACTCGCAGTTACTGACAGCTAGTTCAAAGCCAATAACAACTAATTAAAAAAATCATGTATCTAAGACTAAAATTTTAAAATTTCAATCAGTACACATCCAACATCCAATGGATTTAGTGTAAAGACATCCTTATCAGTCAGGGAAAAACATGACCTTGTGCAATGCCAAAATATAGGTATCGACAGATTGTAGTACCGTGAAAGTACATATGTGTAATATTTAGTATGGTTTTAATTTCCTGACAACAAAATCAATATTTATAACAATAAAAACAATATTCAAAGATTTAATTACCGTGTTGAATAGGTAACCTTTTATAATAAGTTTATTTAAAGGATTGATTAGTTTACCTGAATCGTATCTAAATTTCAGGGCTCAGTTAATAACATCACCATAAAATTTAAAATGTGCTATTCCGTTTGAAATAAGTTTTCTACATGTACAGGTACAGCCAAACTTAAAAACCAAATCTTTGTATCTATGGAAGAATTTAGTAAAGGTTTTAAGTAATCTGTGGTAACTAATTCCATGACTTGATAATTTACTAGCAATAAATAGATTACGCTCATTGAAATCCAAAATGACACTTTAGACACGAGCATAGCGAACGAGTTGGGATATGTAAACACCGTAAGACGGTGCCAAAAAAGGAAAATTAACAATAAAAAAAAATTATCCCTATTGTCGTAAATTTTTTTGTATTGTTTCTGGTGTAATACTGAAATATCTAAATCTAGGAAAGGACAGTTATTGCTGTTAATATTTGATTTATCTATTCTAAAGTAAGTTCCTTTGGGTAAATTTCAGCAGTTCAGATGTTACCTGCCAGACAGATATGTGCAACTTACAATCATTCCATGCACCAAATAAACTTGACATTGCTTATAATATCTTAGAAAGACTTAATCAGGAAAACTTAACATTTGACAAATGAACCATAAAAATGAGGTCAAGGTCAGATGAACCCTGCCAGATGGTCATGTAAACTTTACAATCATTCCATGCACCACATAGTTAACCTTTTGGTTATATAATTATAGTATTAAAAAAATAGACCAAAACACAAAAACTTAAAATTGACCAATGATCCATGAAAATGACATCAAGGTAAGATGAAATCTACCAGTCCAATATGTGAACGTTACAAACATCACATACATTAAATATGGTTGACCTAGTATTGTTTAGAACTATCTGAGAAACAGAACAAAAGATAAAAGCTAAACATTGACCAATGAACCACGAAAATGAGGTCAAGCACAAATGAAGCCTGCCATTCTGACATGTAAATGTACACCTTACACCAAATATCTTATCTTAAGTCAATGATATTTGGTATACATGCAGTTGTATTAACATTAGCACATATCATTTCAATAATCATCACAGAATTTCTTTTTATATAAAATAATAAGACTTGCAGAAGTCAAAAAAATGTATTTATCATAAAAAAATGTGTTTTCATTTTCAGACTTTTTTAAGTCAGAAAATGACAGACTTTTTTAGGTCTATTTATGTTTATGAAAAAACTTAATTTTAATTGGTGGCCAAAGTGCACCACCTATGACATCATTAACCTGTCTGAGAGTTTACAAGGACCTGAGCTATCTATATTTAATTATCTAAATTGAACATCTTTACTTAACATAAGATTATTTTCCTCATTTTGTGTGGTTATAGATGATTGCATTGTAAAGTAAATAAACATCATCTCTGTTTTTTATGGCCCTCATGCATATTTTTCTTTAAAAGACAAAGCATTGTCTTTCAATGTTGTCATAATTTCATGTAGATGCTTGACCTTTTTATTAAAAATGTCTTTTGGTCTTGAAGTTGACCAATTTTGGTAACTTGTCGACTTGTAGGAGTCAATATTTGCAACTTTTTAATTCAGGTCAAATATTTCTTGCTCAACACTAATTGACTTATTGAAGTCATAATTTGTCTTAAAATAAAGGGAGACAAATCTTGAAACCTTCAAATTTAGACCTCTACGAGTCAAAAACAGATTTAGACAGGTTGGGCTTAAGTCAGGAAAAGTGGGGTATTCTCTGTTTTCAGGGAACACACCAGCTTTCTGGTGTAAAAAAAAACCTGTAAACAGGGACTTCTTTTTTCCTTGTCAATTTATTGTATGAAATCTACAAAAGCGCACCTTCTACATGTGATAACAATGTTATATGATAGCAAGTGTTTTTATAAGTTCAAAAATCAAGCTAATTTCAAGTCTTATTTGATGCTTAACTCACAACAAAACAATTCCTTTGTTCACCAATTCATACGTTGATCATCAATTATGAGAAGACAAAAAGATAAGTTAATCACTTAGGCATTTAAATTCAATGAATAGAAATTTTCAATAGAAGTGAACATAATTCAGTAATGATCAGTTACACCTGGAGCATGCACTGACTTGACTACAAAAGTTAAATGGCTTGATGGCATAAGTAATCCTTTCCAAATTAAACAAGGTGTAAGACGGGGAGGAATTCTATCAACCCATCTATACAAAATCTTTGTCCAAGATCTTCTGGTAGAATTGGAACAAAATTCAATAGGATACCAGTTAGGAAATATATACGTAGGATCACCAACTTGCGCCGACAATATAGCCTTTATATCGAATGACAAGCATGAAGTACAACTAATGCTAAATGTGCTCAGTAGATATGCAAACGAACACCACTACAGTATACATCCAACAAAAACCCAAATCATAGATTGTTCCAAAACAAAAAGTGATTACAACTGGAAACTAGATGGAAATGATGAAACAATAGCTAAATCAGGTGTACACCTAGGACTAACGAGAGCTGAAAGCAACGAAAGTCACATAAATGTACAAGAGAGAATAAAATTAGCAAGAAGAACTAAATACGCCCTCATGGGATCAGGCTGTCATGGTACAAACGGTCTAGACCCACCAACCTCATATCAAATTTACAAAACCTATGTCATTCCAAGGTTAATTTATGGACTAGAAGTGCTACCTCTAACAAGATCTGATATTGAACAGTTGGAAAAATTTCATAGAAAAAATCTTCGCCAGTTACAATCTCTTCCAGAAAGAACCGCTAATTCGGCAGTGTTACTACTGTTAGGAGCTCTACCAATAGAAGCAGAAATTCATAAAAGAGCTTTGTCTCTCCTACATGCTCTACTAACATGCGAAAATGAAAAAATACATCAGCTTCTGGAAAGACAAATAACAACAAATTTTGATAACAAAAGTAGCTTCTTTTCAAGAGTTATGGATATATTAGATATGTATGAACTTCCAACCATTATACAACATCAAGGCAATGTTCCAAAGAAAGAACATTGGAAAAGAACCATCAAGCTGAAAACAGACAAATTTTGGAAGGACAAGACCTTAACAGAATCTGAAAGAAAATCTAGCTTAAAGTTTATGAATACGGAAAACCTCGAGATCAATAAACATCATAAAGTCTGGAAAGTAAAGCATTTGCCTCGTTTTGAACTTAGAAAAGCAATAATCAAGACTAGAATGATAACTGGAACATACATACTTCAGGCAGACAAACATAAATTCACTCCCTATACAGTAGAACCACTATGCCAATTATGTAAAACTGACAATGAAGACATAACTCATTTCCTGACAACCTGTCCCATACTTAGTACTACGAGAGAAAAATATTTCCTTGATATAAGAAAAGAGATCACTGATAAAATCACACCAGCAAAATGGAACTGCACCTTCATGAACAAAACTGCGATAGTACAACTGCTAATTGACTGTTCAAAATATAAGGAGCTATTTGATAACTGTGAAAAATTCATGGAAAATATTGAAAGCAAAACCAGAAATATGTTATTTCAAATGCATATAGAAAGATTGAAAATTATGGACAACAAATAGCAAGACACATATTGCATATATATATATATACGTATATAAATATACATATATCTTTAAGTGGAGGAAATGACAATCAAATGAGAATAATGATTATCATAAGTGACATATATATACCAACACAGAGTCTGTCATTTAATAATTGTAAGAAATTTAAATAATTAATAAGCATTCCTGTCTTTTAACTCACTAATACATTTATGATAGGGTCCATATCATGTATATATCCTTTTAAATTTACTGATGGTGACAAAACAAGCTTCTATTACTTTATTATGATTTTTATATACATTGATCATGAAGTACATATAACATTCCACTGAGAAAACCTGCCTTTTTAGATTTTACTAAATTCTTACATCTTAACTTATTATTTTAATACATAGATCTTATTAAATAAAACCTCCTTTTAATGTATCTTTTATGCATATTAAAAAGCAAATTCAAATGAAACATATTTTTAATTATAAATAAAACTGAGATACATACATACATGTAAGTGAATCTACTTGTATGGTAGATTATTTTATAACAAAAAGGTCCATGTAAATATGCCTTGCATGACACTTTTATTGTTTATTTATATGTGCTGTACATATGTTGGAAAAAGAACATTTTTGTTTTATCCTTTTAAATTTTAAAGTTAAGGTAAAACTCCATATATATTTGGAGGTGCTCCTAATTAAAGGAGGCTGATACTAAGAAGAAGAAGAAGAAGCAGCTTGATCAACTGATTCCTAAACAAAAGATTTGTATGTTTTTGAGTTCTAGATAAAACAAGGCTTCACTTATTCATGTTTTGTTGTTCCTGAAATACTGACAGTATTTACAAATACTACTGATACAGTTAAAACATGCGTTTTTGTAAATTTCATGCCATAAATTAAAATAGAAAAAGGAAGTCCCTGTAAACTGGGGTTTTTTAACACCAGAAAACTGGGGTGATCCCTGAAAACAGGGAATACCCCACTTTTCCTGACTTGAGCCCAACCTGTTATACTTATTTATGTCTGAGCTCTGACTGATAATTGCACAAACATATAAATAATCTCCAGTTTCTATATTTCTTGCGGTTATTTTTCTTGACCTAAATAAGTTAAAAGATTTATTGGTGACCTAGGCCTGGGAACACTCAGGAACAGTATATCCAGAGACATATATACACATGTGTATATATGTCTCTGATTATATCATATGTTCCTGCCTAGGCCTTAAGGGCATTTTTTTTCAACCGACCTTGCTTCCTAAGAAGGGTACCTTACTGGCGCTAAAAATTTTCGCATGGTATTTCTTCAAGATCATTTACAACTTCTATCTACTGCTTCTATTTAAATCTATATCATTTATTTCATAGTTATTTTTGACATTTTGGCGGGAAATCATTGTGGAGAGTTGTCGTAACATATGAAATTGTAAATAGTGGATATACTTTTAAAAAATTATAAACGAAAGTGTTCAATTTAATCATATAATCTTAAAAAGCTCATATTGACTGTTAAAAGCAAACGATTTTAAATACCTTGAAATTACGACAATAATTAGTATTACGGCAGTTGTTTGGCAGCGGGTTTCCAAACTTCCGGTTTGATATTTGATTTTTTTTAAAGGTAAACAACAACATTTCATGCATTCTAGTTGGTATTTTCTATCATTGAAGGAAAAATTGTTAAACTAAATCCATATGCAATAGTCAATTTCAGTAATTTGGCAGAAATCATGGACAAACCAGGGATATTCATTTTATAAACTTTCTTCAAAATCATGTCCGATCTTGATTTGAAAAATTTTATTTGACGCTATTTTCAAATTACTGAATGCACAAACATTTGCTTACTTCATAATTAAAGGAAAAAAATACCAATTGCAAGTCTTTGTACCTTAATGTCTGTCCAGAACATTTTATATCTATGACTATGTTGACTTGTGCACAGATCCCTTTTTGGTTGTTCCCTTAATATGAGGCAGGCGTTACCTGTGAAAGGGGACGAAGTCTGTATGAATTATTTTTTTTTTAATTCAAACATATTTTTACTTCAAAATCTGTTCAAAAAAGAAACGGAAATACCCTTACGTTTCCGATTTCGGTTCTGTTCGGAATTTTAGTTGTGACGTTATTTATGTTATGACGTCATATTCAATGTAAACAAAGAAACGCTATCAGGTAACGTTTTTTCATATCAAGCCATTCAAGGAATTATTAAAAATGGAATTGGTATTGCGTTCCTTCCTATATTTTACTAGACTGATATTTATATAAATTTTACTCAAAGACTCATGCAAACGAGACCGGAAAAAGGAAGTAGATTTCTGCGCAAATGCGGGGAAAATAAAAAAGTTAACGATTTTGAGTTCATTAGTACAATGAAAAATTCGGGAAATTTTCCCGACTTTTTTTAATATTTTTTTTTTATTGATTTTTCTACCGTAATAGGGGACTTCGTCCCCTTATTAAAGTTGCCTTATTGCTTTTTTTGAATATGGAACACTTGATCCGAGAATTTGCAACACTTTAACTATTGCCATAAAACGTAAATCACTTTTCTTTTTTGACGTCACTGGCGTCAGACATTTTCTCATGTGATGTCTGTGGAGTAATTAAAAAAAAGCAATAAAGTGTATTCTGAGTCTTGGGTGTTTTCTGATTTGGTTGCTCTAAAACAATGATACATGTTCAGCTCACAAAAGTTATTGGTACATGTTTTTGTTACGTATAATCATACATTTTTTTGGTTATCAGATTTACAAATTTGCAGGTAAACATATGCACCGGAAATACAAATTTGCAGATAAATATGATTTATGTGTTGTCTCGAAGATGTTGTAAAAGCAAGACTAATGGGTATTGTTTCTGGCTAGTGTCAACAATTTTTAAAAGTTGCATTTTGTCAATTACATATGCACATAGTGAAGGTTGGCGCCTATTAAAATGTTTAAACCTGCTGTCGAATGACAAGCATGAAGTACAACTAATGCTAAATGTGCTCGGTAGATATGCAAACGAACACCACTACAGTATACATCCAACAAAAACCCAAATCATAGATTGTTCCAAAACAAAAAGTGATTACAACTGGAAACTAGATGGAAATGATGAAACAATAGCTAAATCAGGTGTACACCTAGGACTAACGAGAGCTGAAAGCAACGAAAGTCACATAAATGTACAAGAGAGAATAAAATTAGCAAGAAGAACTAAATACGCCCTCATGGGATCAGGCTGTCATGGTACAAACGGTCTAGACCCACCAACCTCATATCAAATTTACAAAACCTATGTCATTCCAAGGTTAATTTATGGACTAGAAGTGCTACCTCTAACAAGATCTGATATTGAACAGTTGGAAAAATTTCATAGAAAAAATCTTCGCCAGTTACAATCTCTTCCAGAAAGAACCGCTAATTCGGCAGTGTTACTACTGTTAGGAGCTCTACCAATAGAAGCAGAAATTCATAAAAGAGCTTTGTCTCTCCTACATGCTCTACTAACATGCGAAAATGAAAAAATACATCAGCTTCTGGAAAGACAAATAACAACAAATTTTGATAACAAAAGTAGCTTCTTTTCAAGAGTTATGGATATATTAGATATGTATGAACTTCCAACCATTATACAACATCAAGGCAATGTTCCAAAGAAAGAACATTGGAAAAGAACCATCAAGCTGAAAACAGACAAATTTTGGAAGGACAAGACCTTAACAGAATCTGAAAGAAAATCTAGCTTAAAGTTTATGAATACGGAAAACCTCGAGATCAATAAACATCATAAAGTCTGGAAAGTAAAGCATTTGCCTCGTTTTGAACTTAGAAAAGCAATAATCAAGACTAGAATGATAACTGGAACATACATACTTCAGGCAGACAAACATAAATTCACTCCCTATACAGTAGAACCACTATGCCAATTATGTAAAACTGACAATGAAGACATAACTCATTTCCTGACAACCTGTCCCATACTTAGTACTACGAGAGAAAAATATTTCCTTGATATAAGAAAAGAGATCACTGATAAAATCACACCAGCAAAATGGAACTGCACCTTCATGAACAAAACTGCGATAGTACAACTGCTAATTGACTGTTCAAAATATAAGGAGCTATTTGATAACTGTGAAAAATTCATGGAAAATATTGAAAGCAAAACCAGAAATATGTTATTTCAAATGCATATAGAAAGATTGAAAATTATGGACAACAAATAGCAAGACACATATTGCATATATATATATATACGTATATAAATATACATATATCTTTAAGTGGAGGAAATGACAATCAAATGAGAATAATGATTATCATAAGTGACATATATATACCAACACAGAGTCTGTCATTTAATAATTGTAAGAAATTTAAATAATTAATAAGCATTCCTGTCTTTTAACTCACTAATACATTTATGATAGGGTCCATATCATGTATATATCCTTTTAAATTTACTGATGGTGACAAAACAAGCTTCTATTACTTTATTATGATTTTTATATACATTGATCATGAAGTACATATAACATTCCACTGAGAAAACCTGCCTTTTTAGATTTTACTAAATTCTTACATCTTAACTTATTATTTTAATACATAGATCTTATTAAATAAAACCTCCTTTTAATGTATCTTTTATGCATATTAAAAAGCAAATTCAAATGAAACATATTTTTAATTATAAATAAAACTGAGATACATACATACATGTAAGTGAATCTACTTGTATGGTAGATTATTTTATAACAAAAAGGTCCATGTAAATATGCCTTGCATGACACTTTTATTGTTTATTTATATGTGCTGTACATATGTTGGAAAAAGAACATTTTTGTTTTATCCTTTTAAATTTTAAAGTTAAGGTAAAACTCCATATATATTTGGAGGTGCTCCTAATTAAAGGAGGCTGATACTAAGAAGAAGAAGAAGAAGCAGCTTGATCAACTGATTCCTAAACAAAAGATTTGTATGTTTTTGAGTTCTAGATAAAACAAGGCTTCACTTATTCATGTTTTGTTGTTCCTGAAATACTGACAGTATTTACAAATACTACTGATACAGTTAAAACATGCGTTTTTGTAAATTTCATGCCATAAATTAAAATAGAAAAAGGAAGTCCCTGTAAACTGGGGTTTTTTAACACCAGAAAACTGGGGTGATCCCTGAAAACAGGGAATACCCCACTTTTCCTGACTTGAGCCCAACCTGTTATACTTATTTATGTCTGAGCTCTGACTGATAATTGCACAAACATATAAATAATCTCCAGTTTCTATATTTCTTGCGGTTATTTTTCTTGACCTAAATAAGTTAAAAGATTTATTGGTGACCTAGGCCTGGGAACACTCAGGAACAGTATATCCAGAGACATATATACACATGTGTATATATGTCTCTGATTATATCATATGTTCCTGCCTAGGCCTTAAGGGCATTTTTTTTCAACCGACCTTGCTTCCTAAGAAGGGTACCTTACTGGCGCTAAAAATTTTCGCATGGTATTTCTTCAAGATCATTTACAACTTCTATCTACTGCTTCTATTTAAATCTATATCATTTATTTCATAGTTATTTTTGACATTTTGGCGGGAAATCATTGTGGAGAGTTGTCGTAACATATGAAATTGTAAATAGTGGATATACTTTTAAAAAATTATAAACGAAAGTGTTCAATTTAATCATATAATCTTAAAAAGCTCATATTGACTGTTAAAAGCAAACGATTTTAAATACCTTGAAATTACGACAATAATTAGTATTACGGCAGTTGTTTGGCAGCGGGTTTCCAAACTTCCGGTTTGATATTTGATTTTTTTTAAAGGTAAACAACAACATTTCATGCATTCTAGTTGGTATTTTCTATCATTGAAGGAAAAATTGTTAAACTAAATCCATATGCAATAGTCAATTTCAGTAATTTGGCAGAAATCATGGACAAACCAGGGATATTCATTTTATAAACTTTCTTCAAAATCATGTCCGATCTTGATTTGAAAAATTTTATTTGACGCTATTTTCAAATTACTGAATGCACAAACATTTGCTTACTTCATAATTAAAGGAAAAAAATACCAATTGCAAGTCTTTGTACCTTAATGTCTGTCCAGAACATTTTATATCTATGACTATGTTGACTTGTGCACAGATCCCTTTTTGGTTGTTCCCTTAATATGAGGCAGGCGTTACCTGTGAAAGGGGACGAAGTCTGTATGAATTATTTTTTTTTTAATTCAAACATATTTTTACTTCAAAATCTGTTCAAAAAAGAAACGGAAATACCCTTACGTTTCCGATTTCGGTTCTGTTCGGAATTTTAGTTGTGACGTTATTTATGTTATGACGTCATATTCAATGTAAACAAAGAAACGCTATCAGGTAACGTTTTTTCATATCAAGCCATTCAAGGAATTATTAAAAATGGAATTGGTATTGCGTTCCTTCCTATATTTTACTAGACTGATATTTATATAAATTTTACTCAAAGACTCATGCAAACGAGACCGGAAAAAGGAAGTAGATTTCTGCGCAAATGCGGGGAAAATAAAAAAGTTAACGATTTTGAGTTCATTAGTACAATGAAAAATTCGGGAAATTTTCCCGACTTTTTTTAATATTTTTTTTTTATTGATTTTTCTACCGTAATAGGGGACTTCGTCCCCTTATTAAAGTTGCCTTATTGCTTTTTTTGAATATGGAACACTTGATCCGAGAATTTGCAACACTTTAACTATTGCCATAAAACGTAAATCACTTTTCTTTTTTGACGTCACTGGCGTCAGACATTTTCTCATGTGATGTCTGTGGAGTAATTAAAAAAAAGCAATAAAGTGTATTCTGAGTCTTGGGTGTTTTCTGATTTGGTTGCTCTAAAACAATGATACATGTTCAGCTCACAAAAGTTATTGGTACATGTTTTTGTTACGTATAATCATACATTTTTTTGGTTATCAGATTTACAAATTTGCAGGTAAACATATGCACCGGAAATACAAATTTGCAGATAAATATGATTTATGTGTTGTCTCGAAGATGTTGTAAAAGCAAGACTAATGGGTATTGTTTCTGGCTAGTGTCAACAATTTTTAAAAGTTGCATTTTGTCAATTACATATGCACATAGTGAAGGTTGGCGCCTATTAAAATGTTTAAACCTGCTGCAATTGTTTGCACCTGTCCTTAGTCAGGAACATGATGTTCAGTGGTTGTCGTTTGTTGATGTGGTTCATAAGTGTTTCTCATTTTTGTCGAGCCTTCGACTTTAGTCGAAAAAGTGAGACATAGCGATCCTACATTCCGTCGGCGTCGTTGTCGTCGGCGGCGTCCACAAATATTCACTCTGTGGTTAAAGTTTTTGAAATTTTAATAACTTTCTTAAACTATCCTGAATTTCTACCAAACTTGGACAGAAGCTTGTTTATGATCATAAGATAGTATCCAGAAGTAAATTTTGTAAAAATAAAATTCCATTTTTTCCGTATTTTACTTATAAATGGACTTAGTTTTTCTGCTTGGAAATATTACATTCACTCTGTGGTTAAAGTTTTTAAAATTTTAATAACTTTCTTAAACTATCCTGGGTTTCTACCAAACTTGGACAGAAGCTTGTTTATGATCATAAGATAGTATCCAGAAGTAAACTTTGTAAAAAGAAAATCCATTTTTTCCTTATTTTACTTTTAAATGGACTTAGATTTTCTGTCAGGAAACAACACATTCACTCTGTGGTTAAAGTTTTTAAAATTTTAATAACTTTCTTATACTATTTTGGATTTGTACCAATCTTGGACAGAAGCTTGTTTATGATCAAAAGCTAGTATCTAGAAGGAAATTTTGTAAAAAAATAAATCCATTTTTTCCGTATTTTACTTTTAAATGGACTTAGATTTTCTGCCAGGAAACAACACATTCACTCTGTGGTTAAAGTTTTTAAAATTTTAATAACTTTCTTATACTATTTTGGATTTGTACCAAACTTGGACAGAAGCTTGTTTATAATCAAATGCTAGTGTCTAGAAGGAAATTTTGTTTTCTTCCAGTTAACATTACATTCAGTCTGCAGTTAAAGATTTTAAACATTTATTAGATTCATAAACTATCCTGGATTTTTACCAAACTTGGACAGAAGCTTCTTACAATCAAAAGATAGTATCAAGAGGAATATTTTTATTGATTTACTTCCTCATTTTTGTTGAGCCTGCGATTAACAGAAAAAGTAGGCGAGACACTGGGTTCCGCGGAACTCTTACGAATTTTTTATATATATTAGACCGTTGGTTTTCCTGTTTGAATGGTTTTACACTAGTAATTTTTGGGGCCCTTTATAGTCTGCTGTACGGTGTGAGCCAAGGCTCCGTGTTGAAGGCCGTACTTTGACCAGTATAATGGTTTACTTTTACAAATTGTGACTTGGATGGAGAGTTGTCTCATTGGCACTCATACCACATCTTCTTATATCTATGTAGGTCATTTTAAAGGGATCCACTAATAGTATGTCAATGATATTTGGTATGCAGTTGAAGAACATTGAATGGTCTCACTAATCAGCGAAAAGAAGAATTTTAGGGACAAGAAAGTTTATATACTATCAAAACAATTTATGAAAAAAGTCATTTAATTACAGGTTATTATTATTATTTTATAAACTTCAAAATTTTGTTGCATTTAATAGCTATATATGCTGTCTTGTGAATTTTTAGTTAAAAAAATATATTTTAAAGTATTTATAAATCTGAACATTTGGTTACAATCCCAGAATCATAATCAATGGTGTCACAACAGTGAAGTAATCTTAATAAATAGATTATGTAAATAAAAGCACATGGCAATTACTCTAAATTTAAGAGCATTCAGGATGAGCTAATGCTTTCATCATTCGATTATCTTAAGTGTCCATAAAGAATGGCTTAAAAATTAAAGAACAAAGAAATTAACTCACCCCTTTTCATCCATTCATTCACTTATATACAATGTATGTATATATATATATATATATATGCTGTAAACTGTAAATATATTATCTGAAACATTTCCTTGATAATAAAAAAAAAACTCTTTTCCTGAAGAAATGTTCATTTTCTTCTATCAGTATAATAAAATACTTAAAATACATGCATATAAAAAAACACACTTTTATGCATGTTTCTATATTTATTTATTTGAATACATTAATATCTAGATTTCTTGATGCTAAATTTATTTTCTTGTTGTTAAATTAGTCTTGTCACTAAATTATTATTCTTGTCGATACGTTATTCTTCTCTTTTTGACGCTTCTTGTCGCTAATTAGTGAGACCCACATTGAATAATTAATAAAACTAAAAAATCTGACTACAGTGACATGACAACTTTAATATGATAGTAGACTTATAACAGATTCTGCTCAGAAATTATCTGCGCTTCAATTTTAATCAGTATTAACACCATCAATAGATACATGTACAACAGAATTTATCAAACTTTGTGACATGCTTTCCTAGATTTTATATCCATAAATACCAAAGTTAATCATAACTGAAAGCAAAGGTTCTTGATAGAACTATCAACTGAAACATCATATTCTGGAAACCTTTGCATTCCTATGTGATAAATACAATATTTTTGACGAATATAAAAGAAAATTGTAGAGATAAGATATTTTGTAATTATAATATCATGTTTTAAAACTTTATTTTATTTTTCAGTCCAAATCTTACTATGAAGAACTTCCAGAAAAAGTAATCTTTCACTGAAGAACAGATGGGCTGAAAAAGGCCAAAGAAATGGCTGGAATGTATGATTATGGTATGGTTTTTTTTAGTAGTTTAAATGTTGCACTGAAATATTTTATATAATAAATACTTTCGAATTATAAAAAGTGAACACTTTCAAAATCTATGTTTTTACAAACATTAAAATATGATTGTCAAAAATTTGTAATGTTGGAGAAGTTCATTTTTAAAAATTTCAAACATATTAATTTGTTTTGTTTTCTGCTCAGATATATAATAAACTTTATATATAGTAAAAAATATAATTTTTTGAAAATCGTTAATACTGTAATAATTTGTATCGTTTATCTTGTTTCCATACAAAAGTGATGCAAGTGATATTATATGATGTCGGCGTCCTATTTTAAGTTTATCTAGTATTAGTTTTATTTGATCCCAAAATGATATCAGATATTTGCATGCCAAAAAGTAATGTTCATTATCTTCAATGACATTACATATATTACATAAAGGAGCTTTTGTTATTTTCCAAGAGAAAATGATTGTTTGGTTGGTAAAATGTAATGTAGAAATTTCCATCTTAACATTTTCAATTTATTATCTTGGATATAGTTAAAGATGAAGTACAACATTTGTTCTCTTTTCCTTGTATTGACTTGTTATCTAAATCAAGCATTCTGTCCCATTTTGAAATCCTATTGCCTTCTCATAATATCTATTTTAAAGGGAGATGTAAATATCTTTGGAGGAAATGTTTTGTTGATACCATTTTTCATTCTCTATCTTGAAATTCTGTATATTGTGTACTAACAAGTACTAACCTTATCACTGAAATGCTATTTACTAACGTTAACAAGGCCTGGATAATGTACCGGTACTTTGTGTATCTCTAACAAATGTAAATTTCAAATAAAATTATATATCATTCAAAAAAAAAAATATGATTGTACAGGAAGGCGTTTGAAGTATTCTTGTAATAATTTAAAAAAATGCTGGTATAATTTTTCAGAAAAGACCTTGTTACTGAAAAATATATTATTATATTTTTCAGAACAAGGTCTGGACTGTCTGAAATGAATTTAGTACAAGTTTGCTTTAACATCATATTTGTTTTTGAATTGCATCAAAATAGAAAAAAAGTTTGAGTCATGAATTTCTGTAGATTCAATGTTTGAACTGTTTATGTTAATAAAACTTTGTAATTTTTTCTGAACTTTTCCTAATTATGAATTATAAAACTTCAAAATGAAACTAAAAGTTGTTTAAAAAAATTGAACAAAATCTTGACTGTTTGACACAACACAACAATACTAAAGTTTCAACTAACTATAAACTTTTAGATAACATTTAATTATCAATACAAGTAGTGTAACTTATTCCACTGAAAAAGATAATTTGTCGAAATTGTCAAACAACAAGTGGTTGTGTCTTGAGCAATTTAGGATACTTTACTAATGAAGGACACCATAGTTCAACTCTTATATATACACTTCCATCAATTTTTATCTCGCCTTGACGGTGTCAAAAAGCGAGACAAAGGTATGCTGTTTCCGTTGGCGGCGGCGGCGTCAACAATGTATTAGTTTGTGATTAGGTCTAGTTCATGGTGAACCACTAGTGGTAGGTCAATGATATTTGGTATGCAGTTGTATTAGCATTGGCACATCTCATTACCATGGAGATTATTTGGCCCCGCCCCCTTAGTCAAGGTCTATGACTTTGAAACTTTGCTTAGTTTACATGTATTAGTTTGTGATTAGGTCAGTTTATGGGGAACCAGTAGTGGTAGGTCAATGATATTTGGTATGCAGTTGTATAAGCATTGGCATATCTCATTTCCATGGAGATTATTTGGCCTCGCCCCCTCATTCATGGTCTATTGACTTTGAAACTTTTGCTTTGTTTTCATGTATTAGTTTGTGATTAGGTCAGTTTAAGGGGAACCGTTAGTGGTAGGTCAATGATAATTGGTATGCAGTTGTATAAGCATTAGCACATCTCATTTCCATGGAGAATATTTGGTCCTTACCCCTCAGTCATGGTCTATTGACTTTGAAACTTTTGCTTAGTTTACATGTATTAGTTTGTGATTAGGTCAGTTTAAGATGAACCACTAATGTTAAGTCAATGATATTTGGTATGCAAATGTATTGGCATTTGCAAGTTTCATTTCCATGGAGATTATATAACCCCACCCCCTAATTATGGTTCATTGACTTTGAAACTTTTACATAGTTTACAAGTTAATGTTTGTGTTTAGGTTTGTTTAAAAGGAACGACTTATGAAAAGTCAATGGTATTTGGTTTGCAGTTGTATTAGCATTGGCACATCTCATTTCCATGGAGATTGTTTAGCCCTGTACCTTCAGTCATGGTTCATTGACCTTGAATATTTGCATATATTACATGTTAAAGTATTGCTATTTTAATTTCAACATTTGCATTATCAAAATTACAAAAAGGCGAGACATATCTCTGTGTTAACAGTTTATTTGGCACTACATTATGTTGACGAATTAAACATCTACCATTTAGATTACTGTATTAAAGCCATGTCACATAAAGATGAGCTCCTTTGATTTTGAAATATTACCATGTTTTATTAATAGTGCTATAATTCAGAATTTGACTGAAATGCACTTTTAGTATTTAGTTTTATTGGTATGTTTTTTTAAATTCTAGGTATAGATGATGTAGGTAGTCTGAAGGCAGAAATAAGAGCTTTGACAGATGATTTAAAACAATGCCAGGTAATGCAAATTTCTATAATCATAAAGAGTGGGTGGGGGGGGGGGGGGGGGGGGGTTCAAGTGCTATGAGATTCATGTCCACATGCACATTCACATTAATTTTTCAGTAACTGTTTGACATAAAACCATGTTATTTGGTGTGCAGATTTGAGCATATTTCACTGTTTTCTATTTTTTAGTTTTATATATATTCAAGTTAACTTTGAATAAGTTTAACATCCAAGTTAACTTAGAGTATATATGTTAAACATCCAAGTTAACTTTGAGTATATATGTTAAACATCCAAGTTAACTCTGAATAAGTTTAACATCCAAGTTAAGTTTGAATAAGTTAGATATCCAAGTTGACTTTAAACCGATTTAGAACTCAAGCTAAGTTTTTAGATGATAAGTTTACCTTTAATCTAATGTCATGGTGGTCGGTTGCATCTAGGGGAGTGTTACATCTTATAATCAGAATTAGGTCATTCTGACTCTTGTTTCATGTCTTATACTTTTTGATTAATTCCTAAGTCTTAATTCAGTTATCAAATACTGAGTTGATCCAGAAGCATATGACTTGATGGTAGAATGTATGCAGGGAGCAGACCAGGGCCTAATATGGATTTTCAATAAAACAAAAAGTTTGAAAGTTTTAAGCAACATGCTACAATATTTCCATCATTGTATGCATTCCTTATTTTAAACAACTTTTCCATACTGCAGCAAAGAGGAAGTGAACACAAATATGAGTTTTTGGCCATGTCCTTTCTACATAAAGCCATGTAAATACTACCTCCAGAAGTAAATGTCTTTCAACCTCTATCACCTGCCTTAATTTTTCTGTCTGCGATGACCAAAATTCTGTCAGTTTCTGAAAAGCCATATCAGATTTGCTTATGTCTGTAAATAAACATAAAAAATGATAAAAATCATGATGCTCATTTTTGGTCGGGTAGGATGAAATCCATAATCAGCTAATAGTATGGGGGTGTCGGGCACGTGGGCAGGGAAAGTTTGGTACATAATTTGTGTAATCAACTCCTGCTGCAGTTTTCAACCTAGATTCCTGAAACTTCACAGGAAGATTGAACATATGTTGAAGTTGTGCACTTGTTAATATGGAATTGTTTGAAGAATTTTTTTACATTTTCCGCACTTAGGAACTTACTTATTTTCTAGTAAAATTAATAACCTTCATGTAATTGCAACTACATTGTAAACATTCTGCGTGGATAAGTCACAAATTTTGCAACTCAGCCATTTGAGACTTTGACCCAAACTGTTTATTAAATTAGAGCTGCATGAATGGAACTTTTAAGAAGATATACATGTTTTAAAAGAGCCTACCCAGAAACATGACACTTTTTTGTTTGCCCTCAAGTTTGAAACCAAAATTTTGTTTCCTTTTGTGATGCTTATTTCTTGAAGTTTAGGTAATGAACTAAGCATCAAACATATAACTTTTCTCTATCTTTATTTTTTCTTGGTATAATTTGGACATCATTGTGAAAATAAAAAAATAAAAAGGCATGAAAATGTATAAAAAGTATGTATGATAAATATGCATCAATTAAGCAATCAAAACAAAAAGCTAAAAAAAATTTGTTTTGTGTTCATGCTGGTAATTGTCCATAAACTATTTGTAGGCTGATAAAGATTTTGTTTGGTCATTATGGAAGAAGTTACAAGTTGCTAATCCAGACATTACACAGGCCATCAGTTTAGTCCTTCAGAGGTAAGTAGTTGTCATCATTGTCGTGTGTTAATAGCAATCATAAAAGCACAATAATTGCTTGTATTATGGTATATCTCTGATTCCATTAGACAACTCTCCACCAGAGACTAAATGATGTAGAAGTTAACAACTATAGGTCACCGTACAACCTTCAACAATGAGCAAAACCCATTCCGCAGAGTAAGCTATAAAAGGCCCTGAAAGGACAAATGTAAAATAATTCAAACTTCAAAACTAACAGCCTGATTTATGTACATAAATTAAACGAAGAAAAAAAATATGATATACAGCAACAAATGACAACTACTAAATTAAGGGACGACATCAAAAGTTCAATGTAGGATAAAAAACTTAATTCACATAGTTTTTTCGCTGTCCCCCCCCACCCCCCTCTTAACTTAATTTGAGAAAATTGATTGACCAATATGGATATATGTAAAATCGATTTTGGATAAACAAAACTTGCAGCAATGTTAACCTCCCCACCCCCAAACTATTTGATTTAAGTTTTTTATCCTACATTGATCTTTTGATGTCGTCCCTAATGGCTCCTGACTTTCGGACAGGCACATACACAATGTGGCGGGATTAAAGATGTTTGCTTGCACCAACCCTCCCCCTAATGTGGGACAGTGGTATAACAGTACAACATAGAACATAATATCAAAATACAAGCTCATTTTCATTTTATTATATTACCTTCAAACAGGGGCTTGACTGTCTGAGAGGTGTTGTTTGATTTTTTAATAGGTCAGTGATCCTATATGGATTGAAAATATGTTGCATGTACATTCGTTACATGTACAAAAAGGTTTCATTTGCCCTTGACATCAGTTTCATAGTGCATTGCAACTTTAACTAATTCCAAAAATTACAGCAAGCTAAATATTTCAGTCATTTCGTCTTTAAAATAATTCACCATGTGCATATTGCCTGTATTTTGACGATCCATGTTCATGGATGTTGCAATTTTTTTCAGAGAGAAAGAAAAGAGTGAAATTAAGGACAGAAAAGTTTTGGAAGTTCTTCAAATCAAGGATGAGCGAATTGAAGAGCTGCAACATGCTCTTACACAGAAGTCTAGAGAGGTTGCAGAACTAGCTATCAGGTATGTTAAACATGTACATTTTATCTTGTTTTAAAGTTGATTAATAAGAAATGTTGTTCTGAAGATTTCAAAATTATATCTGCTATCTTACTTTGTTGATATACTCATATAAGATTAAATTTTCATGACGATTTATATTCAGGTATTTTTCTTTAGCAAAATTTGTGTAAATGAATTGAGTGCTAAGAATAGTAGGTTTACAGTATATTTAAAACATAAGCTTTGTATTACATAGTTCAAATGTCAGACCAAAAAGGGTTTGTAAAATTTTTATAAATTGTATCCTGAAGATAATAGCCAAAAAGATATTTTTATACAGAAATACAATAAAATATTTATGGATAGTGTTAGTAAAGGCAAAAATATTATTTACTTATGGCCTTAGTTAGTCTAGAGTTAGACAACAACCCGACCAAAGAGCAGAAAACAGGCCAAGGCCACCAATGGGTCTTCGACACAGGGAGAAAATCCTGCATGAATACATGTTTTGCTCATTGTTGAAGACCGTAAGGTGACCTATAGTTGTTAACTTCTATGTCATTTGGTCTCTGGTGGAGAGTTGTCTCATTGGCAATTATACCACATCTTCTTTTTTTAAAAATTTTTGCTAGTACAATATATGATCTCCCAATTGGTGCTTTTTTCCCGTAAAATTTTGTTATTACAATGCAAATATCTTTACATCATAATGTCCTATGACGCGTTTTCCCCCAAATGACTCTAGGTCAACCGTCAAAATTGGAATCTCTTTTATTATATCAAGTATATATAAAATTATACAAAGAGTAATTGTAATCAATCTGATTATCTAAACTGCTACATTATTAAATTGCTATTAAATGTCCAATAAGTTGTTTCAATTTACCCAAGGATTTTATAGATCTTTTACTCTTCAATAGATTTTCTGCTGTGATATCATGATATGCCTTCTGTTATTGAACTGACGAGACCAAAAGTTTTCCTTTTCTTGATTTCTTGAAATTGTGATTTCCTGTAATTCAAAAAATAATTTTTTGTTTGTTTTTATTTAATTTGATTTTTTTTAATCTTAAAATTAATTCTTGACAATCTACTATATCATATCATATTTTTTTTCTTTTGATTTTAGATCAAATGTTAATGAAGATTTGAACAAGTTTCAAAATGAGGTTGATAGACTGAGAGAGAAAAATGCAAATTTAGAGCTACAGGTAACTTTCAAATTTTCATCAGTTTGTAAGAGATATTTTTCATGTAAATTTTCTATATGTAGTAACTACGCTTAGGGGCACTGTATCATAAACATCCTCTTCTTAACTTATGTATATACAATTATACACAAAATTTTATGACTGCTTTCAGTGCTTTGTGTAGTGATATCCATAAGTTCTGTAAATATTTGCTTGAAATTGCATTTTGAAATGGATTAAAAATAGTTCTATATTACTCACTTTTTTCTAATCTAATACTGCAAATTCAGAAATTTTTGCAGGCATTTATTATTGAGCAATTGATTAGATTTTATTTTTGCAAAAAAATGTCCCATTACCATTTCAGCAAAAATAAGAAACATCGCAGTACAATCTGAATTTCCAATATTTTAAAAAAGAATTTGACCTATTTAATGAATGACAAATTGTATAGTTTTGACATATACTTTTGAAACAACTGTTTCATACTGGAACCATTTACTTAGAGAATTGTAATTCATACAAGCAGAATACTATAGTAAATTGTCAAGTTGTTTCTTACATACATTTTTGCTTGAAAAAATAAAAAAAAAACACTTGAAAAGCAACAAATTTTAAAATGGCTTACCTGTGACAACAGAATTACTATTGCATAGGCATGACTCTTTAAGTACTTTTTTTAGTTTAGTAACTGTATAATCATAATGTTTATACTGTCTAAATGGGTATTCTGGGCCTCAGTTGTCTAAGAAGTTTATCTACTGTATCTCTAGTCTGTCAACACTGAGGTTGTGAGTTGTAACCCTGCACCTTGCAGGTGTATCTGACTCCAATCTTAATTGAAAGGAATTACTGTGGATTCATTATTTTTCGTTGGATACCAATTTTCGTGGATTTCGTGGGTACAGGTGAACCACAAATTTAAATGTTCAACGAATTACAAATTTTCCATTGGCCTGTATGCAGACTTGGGTAAAACCACGAAATAAAATATCCACGAAAGTGTAAGTTTTTCTCAATCCACGAAAACTGGTACCCACGAAAGTAAATGAATCCACAGTACCAGTTTTTGACAAAAGGTCGTGTTTCTCTCCAGCTCTACAGATTCCTCCACTTGTAAAAACTGGCCACCACTAAAAATCCAAACGCACAAAACAGTCATTAAACACCAAAAAATCTATCAATCAATTAAATAGGTATTCTTACCATTTTCGATTTGACTTAAGTAAAACTATTCAGTATTCATCAATAGCCCTTTCATATATCTTTAAAGGAACTCACTCTAGAGTAATCAATAAATTGCGAATAAAACTGGTTAAGTCTTCTAGCAAATCTATCGTTTGTTGCTTGACATGGGACTTAATGATCAAAACAACTACAAGAAGACATCCTTCCAGAAGGCATCATAAATACCAATGTACACAAGTATGAAAACTTAAAAAAAACAAATACAAAACTTTGAAATTTATCTGAAATAAACAATGAAAATTAATGTACTACATAAATATATTTTTAAACCACAATTTTGCCTAATTTAGGCAAAATGAAGGGCAAATTGAGACAAAATGAAGAGATAAATTTTCTTATAAAGAAACACTCCAAACCTGGCAAATGATTACTAGTATGCACCCCAAACAACTGCATCCACAAATAATGAGGGACAAGTAAATTTTAGTTGCATTCTTTTGACAACAGTTCCTTATACATGAATATGATTGGATAAGATTGATTGGTTTTATGAAATTCAAATTAAAAATTTGGTAATTGTGTCCATATCTAAGGTTTTAAAAGCTTCTGATGAATTTTCTTACTTTTTGGTATACCTGAAATCACAAATTGACTATGGGCACAATTGATTTATTATCTTACATGTATTAGGCGGTATTGACGTTTGATTTAAGAACCTTTTAATTCTGTTCCCATCATAGTATATTAAGTATTAGTAACAAGTTTATTATTTAGCTTTTAAGTTAATTTGGTTTTTGAACATAAAGACAATTTTTCTAATTTACGGAAATGTATTTTTGTGTAAACAAATTTCTTAGTGAGAGAAATTGATTCTCGAAGATACATGAACATGCTATCAGAATCTATTGGCATTGTCAACATATAAAAAACTTATGCAAATCACTGGCATTAAAAAAGAACGTAGCTAATTAATTTTATCTACCAAAAAGGACAAAAGGACATCTAATAGGACATTAATCACGGAAGTCGTTCCTTGTGCAATAAGTCATAAAATCCAGAAATAGTCCAATAAATCTAGCTCGCGTAAATCATTAAAACTGTCAGAAAACTAATTTGTCAGAAATATTTTGTTTGTAACTGTAAGATCAGGGATGACACTATGTCCTACTCAATGATACAATCTTAAACCACAGCACAAATTGACTAACTAGCCAGCTAATCAGTTTGACTGTCGTAAAAAAATCAGTTTTGCTTGTATTTCGTCCGCTGACAAATTAAGTGTCATAGAAATACCCGACAAATACATAACAAAGTTTTAATGATTGAGATATTACATGTTTTTGTATTATTGAGAAGGCATATCTTACTGTTCTTATTAGTTTCTATATCTGTTCTGAGACAATTGAAATTACGCGTTCTGTAATTGAATTTTGAAATTCTATATCTTCGAATAATGTGGAGTCTCAAGTTGACAGAAAGTTGTGATTTTATGACCTTTTAAGTGCATTAGAAATGAAAATATGAATACTTTCTGATGTAATTTGCGTCTAAAACATAAAGTTTGTTTTATTGCATAATTGTATTTGTCTCATTTGTCAACTCAACAAAGTAGGCTTTATTTTTCTTTTCATTAATTTAGTAGTAATAAAGTGTAAATTAACCAATAGATTTGTCCCTTTAATGACACACCAAATTTTGAGTAGGCACTTAAACAAGAAGTAATTAAATAACTTGTTAAAGCATTGATTTCAGTCAGTCAATGTTTACATAGACACACATCTTATAGAAACCAGTTTCAGAATGAATTTTGTTTAGTTAAAGTAAGAATAATGTATTTTTTTAACAGTTGATAGAAATGTGCATTTTCAGTTGTGTTTTTATCAAAAGAAAACGTGACTGTTTCATGATTTCTTTATAAGTTAAAGTAAAAAAATTTGAAAAGAGGCACAGTATTTTTTTCCATAAATTATTTTCATGTTGCATTGAACTATTTAATAAAATCTGTTTATATTAATAACCTTTCTCTTATTTTTGGCTATATGTAGAGACTTAGCTGTTGTAACATTAAATCTCATTTCTAAGACTTAAAATCTTTCTGAATGTTATCAGTGCTGACAAATAGGTTTTACTTAAGACACTGGCAGTTTTAAAGTTTGGATCATTTGCCCAAAGAAAAAAAAAATTAAAAGATACCAAGGCTATTTAAAGACAGATGTCTTTTAAGTAATTTGTTTGGTGGGTGGCTGTATCATTGACATTTACTCCTCTTATTCATAATCAATACCAGGCCAAATAAAACAAGAGTGCACACGCTGAAATGTCTCGCCTTCTTTACTAACCATTGATTTTATGTTGATAGTCCTAAATATAATGCTTTACTACAAGTAACACATAAACTTAACCTGATCCAAGAAAATGAGGTCAAGGTCAGATAAACCAAACGAGAAATACATGTACACCTTACAATCATTCAATAAACCAAACATAGTTGACCTATTGCTTATAGTTTATTAGAAACAGTCTTAACCAAGAAAACTTAACATTGACCAATGAACCATGAAAATGAGGTCAAGGTCAGATGAACCATGCCAGACAGACATGTACACCTTACAATCAATGTATGCATTAAATATAGTTGACCTATTGCTTATAGTATCTAAGAAACAAACTTAACCATGAAAACTTAACATTGACCAATGAACCATGAAAATGAGGTCAAGGTCAGATGATACCTGCCAGAGAGACATATACACCTTACAATCCTTCCATACAACAAATATAGTTGATCTATTGCTTATAGTTGAAGAAAAACAGACCAAAACACAATAACTTAACACTGAGAAATGAACTGTGAAAATGAGGTCAAGGTCAAATAAAACCTGCGAGACTGACATGTACATCATAAAATATTTCCATACACCAAATATAGTTGACCTATTGCATATAGTATTAGAAAAAAAGACCAAAACTCAAAAACTTAACTTTGACCACTGAACCATGAAAATGAGGTCAAGGTCAGATGACACCTACCAGTTGGACATGTACACCTTACAATCATTCCATATACTAAATATAGTAGACCTACTGCTTATAGTATCTGATATATGGACTTGACCACGAAAACTTAACCTTGTTGACTGATCCATGAAATGAGGTTGAGGTCGAATGAAAATTGTCTGACGGGCATGAGGACCTTGCAAGGTACGCACATACTAAATAGTAAATATACTTATCCTATTACTCATAATAAGAAAGAAATAAACATTACAAAAAATTTTGACTTTTTTTACAAGTAGTCACTGAACCATGAAAATGAGGTCAAGGACAATGGACATATGACAGACGGAAACTTCATATCATAAGGCATCTATATACAAAGTATGAAGCATCCAGGTCTTCTAGCTTCTAAAATATAAAGCTTTTAAGAAGTTAGCTAATCAGGTGATCCAAAGGGTGAGCAGTTCCTGCTCCATCGGTGACACCCATCATGTTCCTTCTTTTAAATGGATAGATGAATCATAACAGTTGATACAGTAGTAGTTTGTAAAGGTTTATTGTCTAACACAAGTATGTTACTGGATAAATTAGGCAATGTAACACATCAGTCCCTTAATCATGACCTGTTGTGAAAGTTTGAAATGAAAGCAAATTGTAGTGATTTCAAAGGATAGATATAAGAGCAAGACCATAAAATATAGAAACAGCAAAGGCATTGAAAAATAAAATACATGTATCACAAAATACAATTGCATTGAAAATTTTGTGATGAAGTCATGTGTCAGTCCATATGAGTGAACTGCTTCTACATTGATGGCTCTCGTTTTTGTTGCTCATGACAAGTAAAATCAGGCTTTCATACATTTTCCAGCACAATTATCGTACTTAGACTCAGAAATCAACCAATCAGAGTACTAAATTGGGTGTTTTAAGCACAAATTTTGTGATTAATTTCTGATAAAGTGTTTTATGACCAAGAGCCCAGGTTTTAAGTCTTGTTGGTTATGTCATTTACAAAGTGGAAGGAAGATTCAAATTTGAGTTTGGCGTAGATATGTGGAACTATTGGAATATCCTTATTTTCCATGTATGTGTACACATCCCGACCATATCTCAGCAATTATAAGAGAAAATCATCCTATGAAGCTCCATTCCATATTAAAATCAGGTCAAGAAATTTCTTGCTTGAGGAAAATTTCTGAACCTTAAGGTAATGAGGTAAAGTCAAAGTTTATATCTCAGGTCCTGTTAAATGTAGGATAATCTTTTCTGGTAGGCACTTGCACTCTAGTGAGAAGAACAAAATCCAGACAAAGAGGTCGGTTTGACCTATTTTTATGTTACCATAACTGGCCTTGAGTT
Organism: Mytilus californianus; assembly: GCF_021869535.1. Taxonomy (NCBI): domain Eukaryota; kingdom Metazoa; phylum Mollusca; class Bivalvia; order Mytilida; family Mytilidae; genus Mytilus; species Mytilus californianus. Next base: position 82,690,579 of record NW_026262679.1, read on the forward strand.
AATTTTGGATGTACTGTAGGGAGTAGGTCACAATTCATTCATTAATTTGCCTGATTTTGGTTTAAATATCAAACTTCTTATCATAGATACAATAAGATATAAGAGGATCTTACCCTGATTGAGTAGGTCTTTGTTCTGGTAAAAGTAGGTATCCCTCCGATGACTTTATTAATACTGATAGTTTATTTTCTATTTATCATATATGCAATTTATTTAATCAATGGGATAACTAGGTGAACCTAAAAATCATAACTGTACATAAGTTATATTTTACAATTCAATGGTACCAAATTTTTGTTTGTGTAAAACCAATAAATCAAAAAATGCAGAGACTAAATGATATAAATGGCCTGAAACATACAAGAATGTGAAAAAAATCATAATTTCTTACATGTTATATATAATTAACTAATAATGAAAACTATGGATTCATTTATTTTCATGGGTACTAATCTTTATGGATGAAGGAAAACTTACATTTTCATAGATATTTAATTTCATGGTTTTGCCAAAGTCTGCATACAATCTTATAAAAATTCGTAATTTGTTGAACATTTAAATTTGTGGTTCACTTGCACCCATGAAATCAAAAAAAAAAAATTGGTAATTAATCCAAGGTATTCAAATCTACGTTTCATTGTATCAATAACATTATTTCTTTCTCATAAAGAAAGGACAACAGGCCAAGTGACCTTATAACCTTCAGAAAAGTAGCTTCATTATCCAGATGAATAATAAACAAGATTATCTCTTCGTTTTTCCAACCAGTCAGGAAAATATGTATTTAATCTATCAAATACAATTACAGAATCACTTTGATCCTCTATATAAAAATCAAGTCTAATTTTATCGAAATAAAGTCTAAGCTGCTATTTCAAAAGACCAATGTCATAAGCCAAAAAAAAAAAAGTATTTATCTTGTCATAGAAATAGAGACAGTTAATATGAAATAAAAGGATGTTTGAGAAAAGTTGTTAGAAAAAATGTCACAAAGTAATTTTGTGATTGAGATTAAACTACTCAAAAAATGTCTGGGAATATGATCCAATAATTATTTGCATTAAGAGACACTTTTTGAAATTGACAATGACAATAATACAGACATAATGGATGTCCACTTTCTCCTTTTCCTTTTTCTCCAAATATGATTTATCGCCATATAAAACGTGAAACGGTAATTCTTCTGCAGAATGGGATTCATAATATGGAGGAGTCAATGAAGCGACAAATACTTTGACAATGGACGATTTGTAGTTAAATGTAGCGATAGAATATCGTCAAGCATGTGATGCTTTCGTAATTGCTATATTAGACATTGTCATTTTTGTGAATATGGTTAGAATGCATGGTTACATCCGTAATTGTCTCTGTAATCAAAACAACAAGTTATAAAACAGATTAGAATTGCCAATACAAGATGTTATATAAAGCTTTATAATTATATTAATCATCTGTAGTTGTTTTTAGCATCTATAAACTATGTTTATAGCTTTTGATTTAAGTTTGTATTGAGGGTTTTCAGTGCAAATGGTTATTGATAGAATAACCAATAATTTCACGACAGTAATTTCACAACTTTGTAAAGTTATAAAAACTTCATGTAGGCAGTCTATCTATGTATAGAAGTGTTGGATATGATGTTATTTTCATTTAACGTAGTTTAATGGTCTAATACATACTCTATGATACAGATTTAATTATTTATCAAAAAAAGATGTCTGTAATTTGAACAGAGCATCATATTCTGATTCATAAACAACAACATTTAGAAGTCTGTTAGGAATGTTACATGATGTAGTAACCCAGCAACACAAATTGATCAAAGTAGGATACTAGAGGTCACCATATTATCATCAATTGACTAGTGTCTTTCTTTTCTCAGAAAGTATGAAAGCTACAAATTTTCCAACTTAGTTTGAGGATGTATCATAAGATTAGACCAGGGAAGATTTCTTCCCATTTGGGCCTTCTTTTACTTTAGGGGTCCATCTACTTTGGGGTAAGGGTTCATTTATTGTAAAATTTAGGTTAGGGTTAGTACTATGTTAAGGTTAGGTTTTAGTGTTTGTGCTTGTGTTATGGTTAGAGTTAGGTTTATGGTAATTATTAGTTTAGTATAGCTCTATATGGGTTGGAACCCCTAAAGTAAGTGAAGGTTAACGTTCCCATTTGTGTCTCAAAGTAATTTGCATATTGCCACCTACTTTATCTAAAAATATTTATATTGAAAAGTTTAATTTCTTTCCTTGTATTATTTGGACATCATAAAAATGTATGATCCACTGATATTTGGCAAACTTATCGAAAACTATAAGAAAGACAAAATTTGGGGTTGTTTTATCTCAAGATTGATTATCACCCAAAACTTGTTAAAAATAGATACAAGTTTTGTTACCATTCCAATATACCATTACAAAATTGTGGCATGATTGTACAAAATGGCAAGTAGGGCACCATATGACATTAGAACAATGAAAAAGTATGTTTAACTTCTGAATTTTTAACAGATTTTGAACAGTTGTAATTTTATTCTAAACTTTGCCTATACAATGTAAAAAGAAACTAATAGTTTAACAAATCTTATGCATAAATCTATGTGTGTATTTTTATTTTGACTGGCTTAAAATGTCATAATTCAGTATCTACCATGTTTTCTGTGTCACCTGCACAGCTTGCTTAGTACTTAAATGCTGTCATAAGTACAAGGAATTTGCAGTGACTCACTGGTAGTTGATAAATTCCTTTTGAAATTAAGAACAATAGCTCTTATTCCTCCTCAGAGGGGGATGGGGGCAATGCAATTTTTTTTTGAAAATAAATTATAAAAACAAAAATGACTAACACCTACACTTTTAAACTGTAGTAAAGGTTTTTTTTGGTCAGTTTCAAAAGTTTCCCCTCTTCCCAATTTTCAATCTACTCCTAAGCTACTGGCTTATGTGTGTGGAATATTTTAAAGTCTTTTAAAATTATTCAAATTTAAAGAATTGCAATGGCCAGAATATATATACTTGTCATGCATGATTCATGTTCTATGATCTTTACATCGGTCATTATAAAAGACTAAAAGTCAAATAATCTGTAGTATTTGTCACATCTGATGAATTTAAAAATAAATGGGGAATGTGTCCATGGGACACAGATGATGCCCCCGCTTGCATATAATTATAAAGGAATATAACTCAAGAACAGTAAAAGTGACGCTACCCAAATTTGTACTTGATCTGTGTTTAGTGGTAATCAGCATTGTGCATAAGATTCATAACGTTTGGTTTAGGCAAACTAAAGTTAGAGAACGGAAACGAAAAATTCAGCTATTTTTCCATTTGTAAAGGGGTATTACTCTAGAACAGTAAAAGAGATGCCACCAACATTCAAACTTGATCTGTGTTTTGTAGTAATAAGGATTGTGTATAAGTTTCATAATATTTGGTTGAGGCAAACTAAAGTTGGAGAACGTAAACGAAAAATGCAGCAATTTTTATACGACTGCAAAAAATTTTTGTGGTCGTATATTGGTATGACGTTGGCGTCGTCGTCGTCGTCTTCGTCCGAAGACACATTGGTTTTCGCACTCTAACTTTAGTTTAAGTGAATGGATCTCTATGAAATTTTACCACAAGGTTCAGTACCACAAAAGGAAGGTTGGGATTGATTTTGGGGGTTATGGTACCAACAGTTAAGGAATTAGGGGCCAAAAAGGGGCCAAAAATAAGCATTTTTGTAACTTCCAGACATACCTTGTGTGTTAGTGTATGGATCTCTCTGACATTGTACCACAAGGTTCCATATCACAAAGGGAATGCTGGGATTTATTTTGGGGGTAATTGCCTCAAAATTTTAGGAATAAGGGGCCAAAAAGGGGAAAAAAACAAGCATTTTTCTAGTTTCATGACAATAACTTATGTATAAGTGTATGGATCTTTATGAAATTGTACTACAAGGTTCCATATCACAAAGGGAAAGCTGGAATTGAGTTTGGGGGTAATTGCCCAAAATGTTTAGGAATAAGGGGCCAAAAGGGGGCCAAAAATAAGCATTTTTCTAGTTTCCAGACAATAACTTGTGTTCAAGTGTACGGATCTCTCTGAAATTGTACTGCAAGGTACCATACCACAAAGGGAAGGCTGGGATTGATTTTGGGGGTAATTGCCTCAAAATTTTAGGAATTAGGGGTCAAAAAGGGGCAAAAAAACAAGCATTTTTCTAGTTTCAGGACAATAACTTGTGTGTAAGTGTATGGATCTTTATGAAATTGTACAACAAGGTTCCATATCACAAAGGGAAAGCTGGGTTTGAGTTTGGGGGTAATTGCCCTAAACGTTCAGGAATTTGGAGCCAAAAAGGGGCAAAAAAACAAGCATTTTTCTAGTTTCCAGACAATAACTTGTGTTCAAGTGTACGGATCTCTCTGAAATTGTACTGCAAGGCACCATACATTGTAACACAAAGGGAAGGCTGGGATTGAGTTTGGGGGTGATGAATCATAAGGGGGTTCAAAAAATTTGAGGGGGGATTTTTTTCCCCTTTTTTATCTTTGAAATTTTCCATTTTAAATTGGTTATTTCTGATTTATATATAAAAGCAAATAATAATGATATGGTTTGAATAGGTAAATTAAAAAATTTTAAGTTCTTAGACCACATTCATTCTGTGTCAGAAACCTATGCTGTGTCAAATATTTAATCACAATCCAAATTCAGTGCTGTATCAAGCTTGAATGTTGTGTCCATACTTGCCCCAACTGTTCAGGGTTCGACCTCTGCGGTCGTATCAAGCTGCGCCCAGCGGAGCATTTTATTCCATTTGTAAAGGCACATAACTCTAGAACAGTAAAAATGAAGCCACCAAAATTCAAACTAGATCTGTGTTTTGTGGTAATAAGCATTGTGTATAAGTGTTTCAGAACATTTGGTTGCAGCAAAATAAAGTTAGAGAGCGGAAACAAAAAATTCAGCAATTTTTTAATTTGTAAAGGCGCATAACTCTAGAACCGTAAAAGTGACGCCACCCAAATTCAAACTTGATCTGTGTTTTGTGGTGATAAGCATTGTGTATAAGTTTCATAGTATTTGGTTGAGGCATACTAAAGTTAGAGAATGGAAACCAATTTTGGGACGTACGGACGTACAGACGGACAAGGGTAAAACTAAATCCCCCCTCCGCTATGGCGGGGGCATAAAAATTGCTACAAATCTATGATGATAGAAGTATGCTGAAAGCATACTTTATTATTTTATGGAACGATATAGAAATTCTGAATTTGTCTTCTCTGTTTTGAAGTCCTAAAATACCAGATACATCTGGCCAAAGAATCTATCAGATTCATCATATAACCTTTAGCTAAAATAGAACCAACTGACGAGCTGTTTGATGTCATCTTGTTCCATGTTTATTTTCTTGTTTACAGAACATTCTTGTCATTGTGACGAAGGTAATAAGTAACATCCCTTGTCACGTAGATATCTGTAATAGAGTATTATCGAGTGCTCTGTTACTTTATCCAAAGGTATGCGTTTGACAGAACGACTTTGGAATCCAGTGACACATGCTAGGATGACTATATTTGATGTCATAGAGCTGCTGCAGATTTATAGGGGTACTTGTAGGGTTTGGGTTGACAGGTATTACACATATTGTGTATCTTTATAAAAGAGTTTATTAATAATGATTCTAGAAAATAATGATGAAATATTCTTAATTATCTTCCTTCTTCTTAATTTCTCATTTTTAGTTAATTTACTTTAACTGATTTTTTTTGGTATTTATTTTGAAATTTTATTTTCTTCAAATTTCAGTGAATCAGGAAATTGAATTTTAAAATTGTAATTTTAAATTATTGATATATATATTGTAAATATGTAATTATACTTGTATGAATCAAAATTTTTTTTTTCTACATCTGAATTTTAATCTGAACACAAATTTTCAGATTTTTTTATTCAGAACATATTTAGCTATCAAACTATATTGCAGTCTTAATAAAAATTTAGAATACAACAGTCTTGTAAAATATACTTCCAGTCTTTTGACCCTGTTATAGAACCTCAATGTTTGTCAAGATGATAGAGGAATTCTGTTTTTGTCATTTCTAGTCAAGCAGAGAATAAAATGTGCGCAGATAAGAGTGTCATTAGATGTACTTTGATGTCATGCTTGTCAGTAATTCTCTCCTGGCGAGCGACCTTAGTTTAGCTACTTTTATGATAATTTGTAAGACAGTATTAGATCTATTTGTTGTCGCATAATAAGGACATTTAGTACTTCCTGTCATTAGTCATCGTATTTGTTTTGCACATCTTCTTTACTAGTATATTAAGTAGGTAGTACTTTGTGACAGAAAGTATCAGATACCTAGCTTAACAAATTACATATAATTGAAAGTCACCACATGGTTTGTTTACTTGTATGCATATGCTGAATTCTACATTTATACAGACAAGTTGTTTTTAAGTGATCAGGTATTCAGGTTGCTACAGGAAGTATTTATTAAATTGTTAGTTATAGAAATCAAACTTCTTCTTGTGAAACAACTTGACTCAGATAATTTTATCTAAGGACTGTTCCAAAATTTATCGGGTGTGTTGGTGGGATGGGAGGCACTAACATTATCTAAATATGCATTTTCCTTAAAATTTTGTAAGAATTATCAGAAAATTATGAAACAAAAATTTTTTATGGGTGGCCAGGGTCTTAAAAAAGTGTCTCACATGCCACCCCCCTGTGTTTAATTTTGGAACAGCCCTTAGATTCTTTTGAGTTCTATATGACCAATAAGTATGGTCAAGTTCTTACAAAATTTTTGCATTAGAACAAAGTGTCATTGATTTTCAAAGCCAAACAAGTAACATATTCAAATACATTTTGAATTTTAGAAATGATATCTGAATCAGTTATGAATTTAAAACTGCACGTGTTTGGTGGCAGGAAATCATGACATAGATGCAATAAAGTATTAATTTTCTCTGCATTTGAAAGTGCCTTTCACCTCTTAATATAAAAAAATACATATCAAATTCTGTCATAGAAACCATTAATTTTAGCTAAAATTGTTATTATAATTGAGCTATGAAATGGTACAAAATATAACATTTTTATTACATTACTCAAGTTATATCTCAGCTGTGGAGAGTCATATCATAGAACGATCACAAATTCATCTGTCCCTTTGTGATTACACAAAGCCACAGTCAAGCGACAAAATGCAATTTACAGCATCATTCATCAAAATAAAGATCTTTAATTTTGTCTTCTTCTGTTAGATCTTTCCTTTTAAACAAAAACATTCAGACGACCCAAATGACTAAATGAATTCGAAAACTGGATATGGGATTCAGAAAAATTACACAGTACATGAAGCCAAATCTACCGAATTCATCGAATGTCATTACATATAAACTTGACATCACATGAAATGGAATAAATTTGATTAGAAACAAGACATAAACTCTCAAAGCAAGGACTGCAAAGATAGGCAAATACAAATTGAAACTAATGGCCCGACTGTGTCGTTATACAAACTATTATAGATATCCACATGGCTTTCCCTAGTGAGTGTTCAATCAATTCTACCATTGACACATTAAAAAACAGATAAAAAGGACAGTGAAGTGCTAGATTCTAAAAAGCCGAACGTTCCTAACTGAGTCATAAAACTTTGACAAAATGATCATGCCTTGAAAGCTTATCCTTACTTTGGCTTCGGTCTTGTTGATTTGAAACTGAGTCGTAAAAATCTATATAATGTCCCACAGAGGACATTAAATAGAGGAAAGACAAACATGCAATAGTCGAATCTCTGGTGACGAATCAAGTTAATAGACTTTTGCTTCTTGTCGAAGCAATGTTCTGTTATTTTTCCGCTGTCACATTTTATTTCATCAGTAAAGTGTACACTTGTGACAAATAAAATACAATTGAATTGTTTCTTTACTGGAGATAAACATTTCTCTCGACCATTTATATGGGCCTACGAAAAGCATTCTTTCAAATAAATATGTAAATTTGGTAGATCTTACCGCTAATGAAACTGAAGGATGACATGAAAATGAACCGTTTTATTTAAGATGTTCTACTTAACTCTATCATTTTAAGATTAACTTAAAACAATTGTCATTTCTGTCAATAAAGTATCATAGCAAAATTTCTATTACGTAAAAATTACCAAATAAGAAAAGTTACTAGTTAGCTTTACATAATACATTAAATCAAATTCTAAATGTCATTACAAGGAACTAATCTGGCGACATGTTAAGTAGACGAAAATTTATCATTTTACAAATGATAGAAGATTTTGTGTAGGCAGGTATCATCTCTATTACATCAGAGCACATTTATGTCCATGGAGCTAAATTTAAGAAAAGGTCAAACAGGAACCAGTCTTTCTGTTTGGTGACTTGCCAATTTCATGGTTTGCAAAGTCATACTCATATCTCGCATTTACTGTAGAGTTCTTTGGCATTTTGCAAGAAAAACTTCTGTTTTTATGCCCCACCTATGGGCATTATGTTTTTTGGTCTGTGCGTCTGTTCGTCTGTCTGTTCGTCCGTCTGTCCCGCTTCAGGTTATAGTTTTTGGTCAAGGTAGTTTTTGATGAAGTTGAAGTCCAATCAACTTGAAACTTAGTACACATGTTCCCTATGATATGATCTTTCTAATTTTAATGCCAAATTAGAGTTTTGACCCCAATTTCATGGTCCACTGAACAGAGAAAATGATAGTGCAAGTGTGCATCCATGTACTATGGACACATTCTTGTTTGAATTAATTTATCACTTTACCATGAATGTTGCATCACATTAGACTGAAACACCCACATAGTACCAGTACACATGTTCATTATGATATGAAGTTTTCAAAATAAATGCCAAATAAGGGGGTGACCCTGGTTTTGCAGTTCGCTGAAAATGGAAATTTGATAGTGCAAGTGTGCCAGGCATGGTGTCCTATGCACACATATTCTTGTTTTGATCATCTTACCATATTTATGTAGTAGATGCATAATTAATAGATTATAAAAACTCCATATACTGTGTATTCATTTATTTTTCGTGGATACCAATTTTCGTGGATTGAAGGAAAATTGTATTTTCGTTGATACATGTTTTTGATTTCATGGTTTTCCTTAAGTCTTCATACAAGCCTTTTGAAAATTTTTGTTGAACATTTGAATTTGTTGTTTATCGACTACACCCACAAAATCCACAAAAATTGGTATCCCATGAATAATAATGAATACACAGTACTTGTAAAAAAACGTTTCCAATTGTTTTAGGGGAAGTTTATTTACTATGTTTCCCTAAGTTTTATGATCCTAAAAAAGTATTTTAGGGAGAAAACAGTGAATTATCCTCAATAATTGATAAAGTACAATCAAGTATTATTTAAAGAACACTGTGTCATGAAGGAATTAATAGTATCATATTTTTTGTACTTTAGAAATAATCGACCATGAGATAATTGTCAATTTCTGCAATAGACATTTGAACGGCTGACATTTTGAAGTTCTTATGGTAATTAAGAGTCCAATAATCCTTTCCACTGTCATCTGAAATTCTATCAGACCAGTGAAGATCAAGTGTCGATGTTGTCATTCCAAATATGACAACATTCCGTGTGGCTAAGATTATTTGTAAATAACATATGCTGAAAGGTTTCAAAGAGTTGAAGAAAGTGTCACGAAAAAAGTGACATATTTTTTCTGTAATTTTGTTATGAGGATGAAGTTGTGACAACTATGATAACGGCTGATTACCGTTTGACAAACCGTTAAACAGTTTGTTGCCATTTTTGTTTTGGAACGTCACTGAAAGCATCCCATGAGATTTTGAAACTGTCGTCAGACCTTTTTTAATCAAATTTTGAAATTGTTTTTAGCTAATATTATGGGGATGGTATAAGAAGGTAAATTGTTTTTATTTGTTTTTTTTTCGTTGGATGATACATGTTTTTGTTGAATTTAATTAGACTTTGTCAGTTCAATTTGTTGGGTTTTTTTTTGTTTGTATATTTTGTTTTTTTTTCCATATTTATTTAATTATATATAAGACATACAGCTAGATGAACATAAAAGCTACAGATGAATGAAGGCATATATATAATTGGTAACATTTTTTTCTTATCATTTTTGTCAGTGATCAAAGTCATTCAAATACAATACACTTTCATGAACAAATATAACAAATACATTGTTTTGATAATTTAATAGTATGAACAAACAGTTATTTTACATTTAATGAAGTGGTAATTTTACAGTCCCTTGCAGAATATTAAGTGCTGGAGACATGCAAGAAAAGAAATCAAAATACTGCTTTTAATATTTTGGCTTTACATTCATTTATAGATCAGGTAATGCTCTGTAGGAGAGACAGATCACCTTTGGGGAGCAACTGAGATAAATTCAAGGTTTTGGGTGGACTTCATGTTGCTCAATCTTTGCAGTTCTCTTTTTTTGTGGACCTCTTGATCTTTTATTAATTTATTTTCTTTTAGCCATGAAGTTGTCCATCTTTAATTTAATGTTTTTTTAATGTTCCCTAATTGGCAACTGACTTTTTTTATAAGATGATGGATCATTGTACTGTAAGGAAATTTGGAATTTTGAAAAAAAGCATTGCAAATCATAGGTTTTCTGCACTAGACACAAAACGTATATTATATGGACCTTAAATGTAAATATACTATTTAAAAAAATTCTCAGTTATCTAAAGCTTTGATGTTGTTTGTTGGTTTACTTGTAGTTGTCCAGTTAAAGTAATTGTATTACCAGACATGTTATGAAATCAAGAACTATAAACTATATTTAGTTGAATTCAGGTTTTTTTTTAAAAATCAACTTTTTAAAAAAAAACGTCAGTTATTTTACGTTAGTTATGAAATTAGTTTCATAAAATAAGTCATAGAACTGGACGGAAAGTCTAGGCAAAAATTGTGTGGTAATTCTCAGATATAAATGTCATCAAATTGATCAGTGTCAATAAAGTATGGCTGTTCAGGTCAAAGGTTTTTGCCAATGGCGTCTTAAGTTTTGAATTTTGAGAAATGAAAAAGAAACAAGAAACCAGACATTGGTCATTTAGATGTAGAAAAATGTAATTGAAGGAGAAATTATTGTGACAATTTTTCGTCCAAGACTGATGAGAAGAGAATTAGAAAAAGACAAAACTTAATTAGGGAGGCATCATTGCACATGACAAACAGCACTTGATTTAAGGCTCAGAGAAGATCAAATTTGTATTATGATCAGTTTAGAATATTGTTGTCATCCTATTGCGACGGGAAATATTGACTTTGTAATACATGACATTTTATCATTTCTTGATTATGGTGAATTTATTCTTGTGTGTGATGACTTTTCTTATTTATGGTGTCATTCGATTGATTATGAATTTATGAATCATATCAATACATGAGAATCTGTAAATTTTATCGTATGTCTTTTTATGTCCCTTGTTGTATAATAGGGATTTTATTTATTCATTTTCCATATATTGACTTTTGAAAGAAATTAATTGAATACCTCTACTTGAAGTGTGAACTTTGCTCTTTTTAAAACTTGTCTTTTGTGGATCTGGTTCAACTGAATATATCCTTCAAAGTCAGTTAGATTTAGTGTCGAGTCAGGTTTATCATGGAGAGGTTTGAGATCTTAAAAAAAGAAAATTAGCCCTGCCCCATTTTCATGTGCCTGTCGAAAGCCAGAAGCTGTAGTTGTTGAATGTCTTATCCTAATGCTTTTTTTGTTTGGAGAATGAGGCTTTAATGGCAGATCTTAGACCATTTCTTTTCAATTTATTCACAACTTTGATAAGCCTTGGACCATTTGGAACGTGATATATTGTATAAATACTGACTATTGGTAAAGACTTTGTCGCCCTCTAAGTAATTTTTCGGATGCTTTTTTATCGACGTTTACTCAACATCTCCTCTTATTTATATTTGCTTTTACAAAATATATGTATTTGTCTGCATAAGTTTTCATGGGTTCAGTTTAACATTTTTTTGTTCAATGTCTTAGCAGTTTAATGTCCTTTAAAACGTTGTGAAGTCTTTCGCTCTTGCAGCAGCTGATTTGTCAAATAAAAAATGTTTAGAATGATGTTCTTCCTATGAAGAAACACAAATATGAATCAACTCATTCATAAACCGGAATTGTTAAAAAAAATGTTTAGATTTGTCACAAATTGTGTTCTTAAATCGGCTGTTGCAACAACATGTTTTAACAGATAAGAAATGTCATCTTCTCTTGAGTTTTATGAAATCTGCAGTACTTACCCAAAATGTGTAGCTTTGTTCTAAAGTCAATTTAAGATTTTATCTCTTTAAAATTGTAAAAAACATTGTTATAGCGGTTTTACAATTTTGAACTTCAATAAAAAATAAATATCATTTGCAGCTAGGTAACTCAGAAATATCATTATTTGAGGACCTTTGTGATTGATATGTTTTCTGAAGTATTATGAAGGAGCCATTTGAGGTCTCTTCAGACAATTCAAAATATAATTCTGTCCAATTATTGTTTTATTATGTAATTTTTATGTATTTCTAACAGGCAAACGTATCGGTGAGATTTTGTTTTACTACAAACTTGTACATAATCACGATATTTAACAATGCAATGTAGTTTTATATGTTTGAGCATAAATATTCATTTCTTTTTAATTTTTATTTCTAAGTTATAGCTATCCATAATTTGAACAAACGACACAACATTGGTTATATAACAACAGTATACTTATTTTGAGAAATAGTCGTTACTTACAAATTACTCTTATCTCCTTACTAACATATTTCCACAGAAAAACTATTATTTATTGTTTTATACTGTATCTCAGTTCAGTTTTATCTTATCTGTTCCAGCTAAACATATACATGTATTTATAATAACAATCTAGTACAAATATTTATTCCCCTCCCAAATCCTATAAATTTTCTTAAAATTCAACTCCATCACTCTGGTATACTTATTGATACTTTGATTTTATTAAGAATTAAGTGATGTTTATGGTTTTTTTTCTTGTTGTCCTGAATATTCATTATCATAATTGAAACTATCACCAACTGTAGCAAAGTACATTGCTATAATTTCTTAATATACAAACATTGGTATAAGTGAATAGTTCTCTTTCAAATTAAACTGTACATAGTTATGCTGTTACATATAGATGTGGCTTAGAAAAAAGTAAACATCACTGTTATTTCTCAGATGAATGGACAGTAACTAAAAATGCTATTTGAGAAAAAAAAAGCTGTTTTAGGAATGTATGTCTGAGGATACAAATATGATTGATTGATCATTGGTGTTTTAAAGCTACTTTTTACACTATTAATTATACCCCATGCAACGAGTTGCGGAGGGTATAATGTTTTTGACCCGTCCGTCTGTCCGTCCGTCCGTCCGTCAGTTCGTCAGTCCTGTTTCTTGTCATCGCAACTCCTCTCAAACCACACAACAGAATTTCACGAAACCTTTTTAGATAATAAGGACATACTATGTATTTGTGCATATCGACAGGAAATTACGATTCAATTCTTTTTCTAGGAGTTATGCCCCTTTGAACTTATTTACTTTAATGTACTACTGCAACAGTTTGTCATCGCAACTCCTCTCAAACCACACAACAGAATTTCATGAAACCTTTTCAGATAATAAGGACATACCACGTAGATGTGCATATCGACAGGAAATTACGATTCAATTTTTTTTCCATGAGTTACGCCCCTTTGAACTTATTTGCCCAATATACTACTGCAACCTTTTGTCATCGCAACTCCTCTCAAACCACACAACAGAATTTCATGAAACCTTTTCAGATAATAAGGACATACTACGTAGATGTGCATATCGACAGGAAATTACAATTCAATTTTTTTTCCAGGTGTTACGCCCCTTTGAACTTATTTGCCCAATATACTACTGCAACCTTTTGTCATCGCAACTCCTCTCAAACCACACAACAGAATTTCATGAAACTGTGTAGATAATAAGGACATACTATGTAGATGTGCATATTGACAGGAAATTATGATTCAATTTTTTTTTCTGATACAATTTTTTTTTCTTACACTTATTTTATTTCTCCAATGACAATGTGGGGACAGGGGGTATGTGAGCGCGCTCACTAAGGTTCTTTCATTGGCTATATCTTAGCGGTCAGTATTTATGGGTGGAAGGAGCCACAGAGAACCAGGACCTATCCTTGTCAATTAAGATTGGAGTCAAACACACATGCCTCATGCAGGGTTCGAACTCACATCCTCAGTGTTGACAGGCTAGTGATACAGAAGTTAAACTACTTAGACCACTAGGGCACTGAGGCCCTGAGGATACAAATAGAAAATTAGATATGCTCATCAAGATTTTAAATCTTGAATAGATATAAATATTTAAGTCAACTTGTCTTTTTTTTTTTTTTTATTAAAAACAAGATATTTAGGTTATAGATGCTAGGGGTATGGATGTATATTTTTTTTTATAGTTTTTAATATGATGTAAATTTTTATGATATTTCCAAACTAAAAAAGTAAACTTATCTGATAATACAGTTTACTTCTCCATAAAAGTTTAATATAATTGCAATTTTATGATGGTTTATTGGAGCTGTTTTTATTTGCTTGTCAGTTTTTTCCACAGTTTATTTTTCTGCATGATCACATATTTGTTAAAATCACATGCTTTTGTCACGACATTATATCACTGTTGTCTGGTGGAATTAAGATAGATTATAGATGAAGTAAAACTGTACACAGTTATGCTGTGGCGTATAGTGGTTTTTTGGTAGTAAAAATTAAGAAAATCGCAAACAAATGACTTACTGTTGAAGGGTTAAAGAAGGGACTTAAATGAACATTCTCTTTGATCTTCCTTAGCAATGTGGGTTTTGCTTCAATGAGGAAGTAACTGAACAACAAAACCACAAAAAAAATATAAAATACATCTAACGGTTAACATACTGTCTTTAGCAGTGGAAAATTCTTCTATATCACCATGAGTCTATACAAGGTCCAAATGTCCTTTAATTATTGAAATTAGATTTCTGAAATTTATTTATTCTTAAAAGAAGAAAATGAAACTCCAGTAATATTAATGATATCAGAAAGGCAGTTTGCAATAAAAAAAAAAAAAAAAGCGTTAAATTCAGATTGTTTATTTTGTATTTTTTTACTTGCAGCTTAGAAGTTTTGAAAACAGGGAAAGAACATTAGATGATGTCCGTAGAGGTACAATTGAAAATTCTGAGAGGGATCGAATGGGTAAGGTTTAGCACTAAATTAATGTTCAGTATTTTCAGTGACAGGTCTCCTTAACTTATTTTGGTTACTTTGGAATTTTTTTTAGATCAAACTTTATACTCCTTGTCTGATCATTATTATAGTTACTTTGCCTGCACCCTCATTGATTACCTTAAATTTGAAACTGAAATTTTATGATCAAATTTTTTTAATAATAGTGTTATTCAAGTCATGTATTATTTGCTAACAGGTTTTTTGCTATTTTTTTTTTTCCTTAAAAAAAAGATATGTGTTGAAACTGAAATTACTCTAGTGGAACTTATAAAAATAAGAAGATGTGGTAAGATTGCCAATGAGACAACTCTCCACAAAGAGACCAAATAACACAGAAATTAACAACTATAGGTCATCGTACAGCCTTCAACAATGAACAAAGCTCATACCGCATAGTCAGCTATAAAAGGCCCTGAAATGATAAATGTAAAATAATTCAAACGAGAAACAAATATGTTACACAGCAACAAACCACAACCACTGAATTACAGGCTCCTGAAGTGGGATAGGCACATACAGAATGTGGCAGTGTTAAACTATTTAGATGGCGCCAAACCCACCCCCTAACCTTGGACAGTGGTGCAACAGCACAACACAAGAACACACTATACAAAACAATAAACGAAAAACAAATGTGATAAACAGCAACAAACAACAACCACCATTCAATTACAGGCTCCTGACTTGGGACAGGCACATGAAGAATGTGGTGGGGTTAAACTCATTTGAGGACGCCAACCCTTTATTTCAACTTATTGATCATGTTGATTTAACAGTTGTTTAACTATGGATGAAATGCATATTGAACTGGCCATTTTAAAGAATACTGGTGAAATCCTTAATGGTGTTATGGTGTTAGGATTGTCAAATTTTAAAAATTTCATTTTCATATCTTTTTTCTACAGATTTGGAGCAGACAGTTAAAGAGCTGAAACAGAAACTAGACAGTGAAAGATCAAATAGAGCAGAAAGTGAAGCTAATAGGATGACACTAGAAAATCAAGTCATGGTTTGTAATATATATGTATTTTATTTTAAAATAGGAGTTTGCTTCTTCATTAGAAAAGAAAACAACTTTTGTGTACACATATGTTGCTTTATATTGTTGCTGGTTATTGTCTAACCTGTAACAAAAGTTTTGTGTGAGGCAACACAGGTATTTCCTTTTTTGGGTCAACAACATTTACAATTGCAAGTACTTTCTTGTTCTCTCATTCTTTTATTTAAGTTAAACAAAATATTGTTTTAAGGTTTTTTATGATGTGATCCTTTAATCTTATGTTGTGCTGTTGCACCACCTCTCAATGTGTTAATACATGTATCACCACCTTTATATGAAGGTTTACTCTTTTCATTTTTTTTTGTCCCTGTTCAATTATCATTTTAAAATCAAAAACAAAATGTTTACTTATATTTAATAAATATTTCAGCTATTGGAACGAGATGTGACAGATAAAGTAAGAAAATTTGAAGGAATGATTTCTGAGGTAATTATTTTATGTAGATTTTTTTAATTTTTAGGAGGATTTTCATTTAGTATAGTAAATTATTAACCACTAAAATGTTAGATTTAAGAGTGGCATATGGGCTGCTGGCACCTATCAGAAGCGCCCCTGCACATGTCATTATTAGAATTTGCCCATCAGACTGTGTCCACACTTGTAGATTCTTAAAAAAGATATATATTGTTATGTGAAGATGCTTTTTGGCCAGGAGACCCTTAAGATGGTTTCACTAACCATTTTACAATATAATTTAGTATCTATTTTAACTTAAGCCTGAACATTATAAAAAAAGTGCATGTTTAACTGGACAGTATGGCTATGTTATGAGATTAAATACATTTGATTGACATTTTTGTTAAGATCTTATAGTATGTTTCTATGTCAGATGTAACTGACAATCATTCATAGAAATTAGTATTAAACCAATCAGTAAACTAGTATTACAGTTAAAATTTCAATTCAAACAAGTTGAAAACTTTAGTGACAATGAAATTTTTGAAGTGTAAGTTATTGTACATGTATCTACTTTTGGTTATATTTCCTAAAAAGATTGCCATTAGTAAATAAAAAAAAATCATTGTTTTAAAACATTTCCAGCTTGATGAAGCAAAGAAATTACTGCAGCAGTATGAGAGTCAAATGAACCAAACTCACAGAGATATCACATACAAAAACCATGAGTTGGAAAATGTGAGGTAGGGATTTTTAAAATAGAATGTATAAGACAATGAATTTCAAAGAGGATCAAAGAAGTCAACTTTAGGGAATATGTTAACTTTTGAGGAATATTTGTGCATTTGACATGCATTTGTGATGTATGACCTGTACCTTATTTTCATGCTCCAGTGTTAATTTTGCTGTAAGGGGCAATCTCATATTTTATGGTTCAATGACTTTGCTTAAGGTTTACATCCAAATTAACATTAACTTTTACATCAAAGTTCTTACCTCGGTACTGGGTAACTACAAGTAAATGGATGTGAATTTATTTTGAATATGCGTTTTGGAGATTAGGTCAGCATTCTGGTAAATGTAGATCACTGTGACCTACATTTCACTTTTATTTGACAGGTTAAATTTAATATCCAAGTTCATATCTCTGTAACCATAAGTAGAAGGATCATCTAAACTTGTAGAAAATTTCTATTCTTTTTTAATCAAACTGTGATTATTTCTCTTTGTTAACATTTTGACATGTCTCATCCCCAAAAAGAAAAAGGGTATAATTTCAAAATAATTTGAAAATCTTAAATACTATATGTATAAAAAATGGGGAGTTTAAAAGTTGTGTATGTACATTACTGCTTTCCAGAGTTTTCTGTCCTTTGTTTCTATACCAGACAAGCAAGGAACATCCACACCTTAAATTGTTTTACAAAAGTCAGTGAGCCAAAAGATTATATTTAACTTTTTATTTGTATTCTCTTTAAGTAAAAATAAAAAGTAAAAATGAAAGGTAAAATAGATTTATTAAAATCTTTTTTTGTTTTTCTTGCAGACGAGAATTGTCAGAGCTATGGAGCAGTCACAATCAACTAACAGAACACTCAAGCCAGCAGGCAGACTTGATCAGACAGTTACAGTCCTTACAACAAGATACTCAGAAAAGTAAGTTGTCTGCTGCAACAGAGAAATTAACATTTTGGTCCCATTTTACATTTGAATTTTGTTCAAGTTAACTTTGTGACAAAAATAGTGGGTAACAGTGAGATAACACTTTTCTGAAGGAAAAAGTTGATTGATACCATGCACCAACTTCCAGTAAAACTGCCATTGATGGAAATAAAAGCATTTTCCTGCATTGTTGAGTGTCATAACAGAAAACATTTGATGTAACAGACCAAAAGTTATTGTTTTCAACCTCAAAAGGTCAAAATTGAGTTCAGTCATAGTCTGGAAGTTTAGAATTAAAACTAGGATTGCATATTTTACAGTAATAGTGCTGAGGTTCAGAGGTTGGGTTTTGAAAATGTATACCAGGGTTGCATGTTAAAAGTGCAGGAAGAAGGAGCATAGAGATTGCCAAACAATAAAAGTCATTGGTATTGTTAATTGATCAAGATTTTATTTTCCAGTGTTAAAGAGTCAGGAAGATGCCTACTCCATGGAAGCTGTCTCTATTCAAGATGTAAGTATTTAATATCAGTAATGGCTAAAATATTTAGTGTGTTATATATGAAAAAGTAATATTTTCATTATTTTGATTATTATCATTTTTATTATTATATCCTGCTCCCCTCTCTGAAGGAAGGGGTAATACTGGTTTACGTCCCATCAAATTTTAGTTGTATTTTTTTCCAGAACTAAAAATCAGACCTTGCGATTAAGCTTTATGTGAGCATGCTATACTGTGTGATGCATTTACACATTCATCACGCAACTTCCTGTTTAAAGAAAACTTATATATTCTTACAGATCATGACCATATGAAATTTTTGTCAGATTTTTCACAGCTTCATGAAATTTGATATCAAGCTTCATGCAAGTATGTGGCCAGCAGGCAGCTGCTAACAGTTTCTGTGCAATAACTTATGAATTGTTCAGCCAATGCTTTTAAAATTTTAATATGTCATTACTGATGAAAAAATGGAGGTTAAGTTCAATATTGATCATTTTCACTTTTGCCATCCAGTAGTTATGAATTGTTCAACCAATGCTCTTTAAATTCTAATATGCTGTTACTGATGACAAAATGGTGGTCAAGTATGTTATTGACGATTTAGATTTTTGCCTTTTAGGAGTTTTTATCCTTGCTAGATTAAAAGATAGGCATAGAATGTGGCAGGTCAAAAAAGCCAAAAAGCGCCTTTCAAAATACAGAAAACCAAGTTTGCTGTCAATTTGACAGCTCATATCTTGATAACTTTTATAGCATTATTTGTATGCAGCATTTTCCTGAAATTAGGCAAACCCAATAATAGTACACCAACAACAGATTGAGAAATATGTATCATAATCTATTAACCGAAATCACTTTTAGGGTAAAAATAGTACTTACATTTTAACATTGATACTTGAATAAGATTACTGTAACTTCAGAAATTATTGCGATCATTTATTATTGCGATTTTGTCATTTTAGACTATAATGCGATTTTAATTTTTGCGATATTGAGAAAAATCCTGTTTAATTCATATAAAAAATTTCAAAATGCGAGTTTAATTATTGCGATTATAACCCTGTCGCATTTTTCGCAATAATAAAAACATCGCAGTAGTTTCTGAATTTTACAGTACCCAATGCAAGGACTCTTTAGCTAATATTTCATAAAATAAACTCAGGCAGTAGATATAAGTCAGTTTAGTGGTTACTTTGTCAGTGTGTGTAAAATGTACAATATTTACAGATGTATAGTGAACTGTCCGACAGATATGAGAAGGCAAAGAGGACTGAAGCAGACCTGAGAGCTCAGCTACATTCTGTTAGAAAAGTAAGTCAATACACTGGAGTACGATTTTTAATTTATATATAAAAAATGTGCTTTGAAATTGCTGAAAACTAATTTACTTTCACCCATGATTTTGTTTGAGTGAAATGAACATAGAATGCAGCTTAATTTTATGAAGTTCACCTGTTATTTGTAAATCTTAAGGGGAGCAGTTAAACCTCATGAAAACATTATCATAGATAAACTTTCCACAAAACCTGTAATTTTTCTAGACTTTTTGCAGTTTATACATTAGATTTGGTTATTTGTTCTCTACAAACAGTTCTCTGGTTCCCTCCGATTCCCAGTTTAAAGACATCACAACCCTTAGTGTGAAGAATATTTTGTATGCATTGATTTAATTTCATCAAAACTCCTGTGGTAAAGGCTGTGTTTTAACTGCATTTCAAAACAAGTTTTTTCTATTTCCATTCTAATATTTTACACTGGACATTAAACACTCAACAATCAATCAAAATAATATTTTTTCTCTAAAATTTCCTTTTTGGATTTTAGTATTATATGGAAAGCTTTCGATAGATACTCTATGCTATGAATGTACAGATGTGTAATAACTACAATACAACTACATTAACTATATCGTATCAGTAAGGTTCCTTTGTTCTCTAAGGAATATCTACTTAATATTTGTAATAAAGAACTATATAAAGCATAGCAAGCCATTTGGTAAAAAAAAAAACCTCTTGCAAATTGTTACAGGTATTATAATAATAACTAGTCCAGAAAAGAAGTTGTTATTTCTTTTTTATCAATAATCAAAAAATATATTTACATGGAATATTGATTGCTATATTTATAGACATGAAGTAGAAAAACTGCAATTTTGACTTATAGTCTCTTTTTAGGTCCTATACATGTATAACTGTTAAAGTATTAACTAATGAAAAATCTGTGATCACAGAAGTGAATCAATCAAATAAACTTTTTAAAATAGGTGGAAAATAATAAGTAAAATCAAAATTAAAAAGTGATGCCAAGTCTATTGATTTTAGTTGTTATTATAGATTTTTCATAAGGTCAGATTGTGAGGGTGTAAATGTTGTTAAGCTAATTTATTCAAAAATTGAACTGAACTGCTCTAAGTGACCATGGGGGAAGTCTTTGACCACTACAGAATTTACTGCAGTGTATATATTGGAAAATTTACTTACTAATTTATTGCTCAGTCTCTTTAAGATTGGTTCATATAAAAATTGCCTTTTTAGATTAGAATAAACTTACTAGTTATTATGCCACTTTAGCAATTTTGATTTAATTAGGTTACAAGTTTTTAAAAAGCTCTTGATAACATTAAACTGACCAGATGTAGGAAATTATGGATCAAGCGAAGACTTTTTTACAATAAATTTTACAAATGTCTCTAACTATTGATGAAGATATCCATTTCATGTCACATGAGAACTATTTTGTCCTACTTTAATCTTAGGTTAATGCCATTCTCCGATAGATATTAATTGAAAAACATATATTTTAATTTGTCTGTAAAAGGAGGTTAACGGTAAGTGTAAGCTGTTAAAAAGTAATTTAGAAGACCGTCAATTCTCGTCACCTTTCACATATTTATGACGTTTTGTTATGATTGTCGTGGGTTGTAATATCATTAATGATACAAATAATTTGTTCCCCAAGGTGTGATTTAAGCCATGACTTACAAATTAACTTATTCATATAGTATTCATTTGCTGTCGCGTCAACCAAATTTCATTTTCTTTCCTGTCAATATTTGATTTGTTGGTTTTTGTAGGTTTGTAAATTCAGAATCGTCTCATTATTTCGTAAGTGTTGTTCTTTGCAGATATGTGTCAAAGCTTGGTCCTCTTATTGCTACTTCATTGCAACTTTTTTCCGCAAAACATCACAACATGTCGATTCTTGTTACGGTTAAATTTGGATGGACAAGTTTATTACCTATATGAAGGTGTAATATTTCACAGGTATCGTCAATTGACGAAATATGACAAGGATATTGGCAAAAATAAAAATCTAATTTAGGTAATGAAAATGGTAAGGATGGCACCAGGTATTAGTCCTGTGATTGAAATTGTTTTGGGAATTTGACAACAATTAAATTAACACCAATGATTTACTAGTTGGTTTGTAGACAAACATGTTAAGGACTATAAATCATTGTCCCATAGGAGCTTGAAATTCAATATTGGTGATGTTCTGTCTTGTAAAACAAGAATGCAGACAATTTATTTTGGTGTGATCTTCTTTTAAAAGTAATATGTACTTATTTTGTGTCATTTTTACTTGATTTGGATAATTAATCTTGAAAAGCATGTACGGTTCAGACATGACATGGAGTAGCATCAAAGACATAATTAGGTTTTAACAAAGACATTCATTTGATCTTGTTTTAGGATAGTCAAATTTGAAGAATTTTATTTTGACAATAATATTTTTGGTCTAGCTTAAGTCCTCTGATTGTCATATGAAACTAATTTGAGAATAGAAACTTATATTTTCAAAATCTTAGGTGTCTAATGCAGTTGAACTAAATGACAGAAAAAGAAATTAATGACTAACCAAAAAACAAGAGACATAAAACTATACATGGACAAGAGTATTAGAGATAGGGTTTTATTTTTCAGGAAATAAACGTGAAGAATTATAAGCAATGAGTTTATTTTAGTCGACACCAAATGTATTTTTTCATTTATTGGATTTTCCTCGACAATTTTGGAATGATCGTTTTCCGTTAAAAAAAAAATTTCACAACCAAGAGATCTTCATTGAAAACCTCATATTATAATAAAAAATACCATCTGTCATAATTTAAGTGCCAATTTGCCTAAGAATCAGGCAGTGGTGAAAACATGACAAACAAAAACCCGCTCAACTTTACACTAATTTAAGTTCAGAATGTATAATGGTGCATGAATATAACATTCGTTTCCTTTCCTTGTTCTGGTAATTCAAGATATAATTTGGTTGAAATGCACTAGAAATTAGTAATTAAGGGGAAATAACTCCATTATTTGCTATCATTCTAACCAAAATTTATCTAGATATTTCTCGAATTACCAGACATGCAGAAACAAAGGACCTACCATTTCTAACTCAGGATGAGGGTTCCTTCAAAATAGAGTGGTTAGGTTGGTGGGTTTTTTTTCTGCCATGTTTTGGAATTTTTCTAAATTGCCTGATTCTTACAAAGACTGGCACTCAACACCTACTCCTTGTCAATATATATGGCAAAACTGATCATTGTATCCACTACATTCTGTTGTATGGTCTTTCACAAATCTAATTAAACTTTAAGATATGTAGCTTAAAAATGCTAAATTTTGTATAAAACTCTTTCATAGAAAAAACAAAACTTTTATGTTATATTTCTCTTCAAGATTCACATTATTAACATATAATTATATATTACAGGATCTTTTGGATAAAGATGATGTGGTGGCCCAATTACAAAGCAGAGTGGATTCTTTCTCCAAACTTCATTCTAGAGGGGCATCAGCACTGGATGGAAGTTTTATATCTGATAAACTGGTATTAATGTTTCTTAATATGTATATACAGTAGTTCTAATCTACTGGACGTTAAAGGCCTGTATGTAGTTTGCCAAAACCAAGAAATTAAGTATCCATAAAAGATATAAGTTTTCCCCAAATCACAAAAATTGGTATCCAAGAAATTAAATGAATCCACAATAACTTGTCTCAAGACTTTCCCCCTTTTAACGGACTCTCACTTGACACTAATTGAAAATATGCCCCTTGATACTTAAAACTAATTGATTAAATGTGTCACATATAAAAAATTTATAGTCTGGGTGCATTCACAATAAGTGCAAAATCTACATTTATCTTCTCGAAGTGAAGATCTGCCATTTTACAACGGTGTGCAATACACATATATTTATACACCAAAAAAAGAACAATGAAATCGACAATACATAAAGTGAACAACCGTAACTCAAAAAGGAGTTTTCATATTCTGTTTCTATATGATGAAAAGTATAACTAATCGCTGTATTTGAATATGAAAAATAAGACCACTTGTGACTAAACACAGCGACCGGTATTTATCAAACTTTTGCTGCACACTCTATTTTGGTAGAAATGTTAAAACTCAACAAATTAATGTTTTATAGATATTGATGATTAAAATATGTTTAATGGAAATAAAATTTAGATTTTTTAATGATAATTTGAGAAAACAGTAGCATATTTTTGGTTTAACACATTTAATTGCTACACAATTAGGTCATCATGCTCAGATTTTAAAAATAATTGATTAAAAATACCTTAATTTATTTAAATAAAGGAAAATAATATTTTGACTCTTTGAATGATTTCCTTTTTTTTTATGTGATAAAATGACGAGTAGATTTTGAAAAATTATTTTATTCTTTAGGTACATAATGATGAGCCTTTTATGGACTTTGAATACAAAATTAAACGTCTGGACAGAGAAGTTGCTCTACTAAGAGACAAACTAAATGAAAAAGAAAGGTAGGACATATATTTTACCGGAGCTCAAATTTTTCAATGCTTATGAAACAACCTTTTTTTATAATCTTTAAACTGTTATTTGTAATTTAAATATTATTTTTTTATTTATAAAACAGAATGATAAGATTTGAGGATTCTATTGGTGGTTAGAAATATTTTACAATACATTGTAAGGGAGACAACAAATATTTATATAGAACACTTTGAGGTGATATGCTAAAATTGTCAATACTCATACCTTTATTCTGCCAAATATTGATGAAAACTTTAGATTTAAAATGTTTTTGTTAAGCTTATAATGACACTTTTTATTTTTCTCTTCTAAGATATATTGATAGATTAGAAAAGAAGAGGGATCATTCAGTGATAGAGTTTGATGTTAGTCACTTAAATCATCATGAACGTACTCACTCTACCCCATCCCGAGGTCTGAAAGACTATCGTAGCATAGCAACAAGTCCAATGAAAGACACCACAGTAAATTCAAGGGCAAGGTCAATGTCACCTGTCAGAAATCCAAAGGGATCTAAATACCAGATCATACAAGCTGAGAGAAGAGTTGAAGATTATAAAAATATGCTTAAGCTGAAGGTACTTATACAGAAGATATATTACAAAGATACTGAAATACATTTACTGTCATTATTTAGAATTAGTAGAACAATATTTGTACAATGTATGTTTGATGAATGAAAAAGATACCAGAAAAGTTGCAAGTGTAATTTGTTTAAATCCATAATTATTATCTTTTCATCAAAGTATTTAGTTTTAGACCACGTTATATTACATCATTATTGTGTTTATTGGTCATGAAATCTATGTCAGTATGCTGGGAATAGGGATAAATATCTTGACTGAATTTATTTTCATGTCGCGCTGAGAGAAATGTGATAAACGATAAAATAAATATAGATATAGAAATGATTAAATAATGTACATAAGAATACAGACATATGCTTGAAAATGTTAGGTGGGGATAATGACATTGTCAGTTCAATGATGCAGGGATCCAGTTTGTCCATTAAACATTTAAAAGTTGTCAAAAATCAGCATATAGTAAAAGAGTTTTTCTGGTAATGGAAATGATATAAATCAAATGTATTAGCAATACCTTGCTTTGCTCACCTGATACTAACCTTGATCCATATAATGACAGATTTCACATAATGTTTATTAGGTATTTTTTTACCATTGTTATGATGATATTTTTTCTAATATTCCACAGAACAGAGAATTAGAGGAATTAAAGACAGCCCATGCCAAGAGATTAGAAAGACTAAAGAATGTCCAGGCAGATTATAAAATTGTTAAAGATCAACTCAGAGCTCTAGAATCTTCAGATAGATTTAGGTATAGGTAATAATGGTTTAAGTTTCGAAAAGGAATGAAACGAAAACTATTAAATGCTTACTGATTATACATAAAAAGGATAACTAAAATCACCAAAAATATTAGACAGAACAACCGGACCACATCAAACAGCAACACTCAACCCCTAAGAAGAAATAAATGTATAAGCACAGAAATCATACAGAGAAAAACATATTGTCTAGATAGCCTGACTTTGTACAGGCATAAAATGTGGTGGAGTTAAATAAATATAGATTTTGTCATTCAATTGGTTTTTAATATTCATCATTGAAGTCATAAAAAGTAAAATTAAAAACCTCTCTTTTCAGCAGTAAAGAAGTTTTCCTAAACTAGTATTTTCTTTTAACTGGTCTCTTCAATTTGAGTTCAGTCAAAAGCTATGAAAGGAATTACTACTTGTTGAAATCAAATAGCCAAGGGGAAACAACTTGATCGGGGCGTATCAATATGTTAGAGGGTCTGGATGGTGTTTACAGAATAGAAAATAATGTGTCAAATCTACAGAAAAATGGTCCAAAAATATGGCAAAAAAAAAGAGACTAAGGGGGTATTTGATTTAAGAACAGAGAATAATAGGCAAAAAATATGAAGAAAAGAGAAAAATTATAAATACAGAAATGAAGATCCCCAATCCAGACCCTCATATAAGGATTATTTTTATACGACCGCAAAAAAATTTTGTGGTCGTATATTGGTATGACGTTGGCGTCGTCGTCGTCGTCGTAGTCGTCGTCGTCGTCGTCGTCGTCGTCGTCCGAATACACATTGGTTTTCGCACTCTAACTTTAGTTTAAGTGAATGGATCTCTATGAAATTTTACCATAAGGTTCAATACCACAAATGGAAGGTGGGGATTGATTTTGGGGGTTATGGTACCAACAGTTCAGGAATTAGGGGCCAAAAAGGGGCCAAAAATAAGCATTTTTGTAACTTCCAGACATAACTTGTGTGTTAGTGTATGGATCTCTCTGACATTGTACCACAAGGTTCCATATCACAAAGGGAATGCTGGGATTGATTTTTGGGGTAATTGCCTCCAAATTTTAG
This sequence comes from Mytilus californianus, assembly GCF_021869535.1. Lineage (NCBI taxonomy): Eukaryota > Metazoa > Mollusca > Bivalvia > Mytilida > Mytilidae > Mytilus > Mytilus californianus. Next base: position 82,717,698 of record NW_026262679.1, read on the forward strand.
GAATTAGGGGCCAAAAAGGGGAAAAAAACAAGCATTTTTCTAGTTTCATGACAATAACTTGTGTGTAAGTGTATGGATCTGTCTGACATTGTTCCATAAGGTTCCATATCACAAAGGGAATGCTGGGATTGATTTTGGGGGTAATTGCCTCCAAATTTTAGGAATTAGGGGCCAAAAAGGGGCAAAAAACAAGCATTTTTCTAGTTTCATGACAATAACTTGTGTGTAAGTGTATGGATCTTTATGAAATTGTACTACAAGGTTCCATATCTCAAAGGGAAAGCTGGAATTGATTTTGGGGGTAATTGCCCACAACGTTTTGGAATAAGAGGCCAAAAAGGGGCCAAAAATAAGCATTTTTCTAGTTTCCAGACAATAACTTGTGTTCAAGTGTATGGATCTCTCTGAAATTGCACTGCAAGGTACCAAACCACAAAGGGAAGGCTCGGATTGATTTTGGGGATAATTCCCTAGAAATTTGAGGAATTAGGGGCCATAAAGGGGCAAAAAAACAAGCATTTTTCTAGTTTCAGGACAATAACTTGTGTGTAAGTGTATGGATCTTTCTGAAATTGTACTGCAAGGTTCCATATCACAAAGGGAAAGCTGGGTTTGAGTTTGGGGGTAATTGCCCTAAATGTTTAGGAATTTGGGGCCAAAAAACAAGCATTTCCAGACAATAACTTGTGTTCAAGTGTATGGATCTCTCTGAAATTGTACAGTTCATACATGTGAACCTCCCAACGGGAGTACAATAATCCCGTTTTCAGGGGTCTCCTCCCGACCTCCCGTTGAAGACAAAAAAATCCCGTGTATGAAATATTTCATGAATGAAAAATTTCAGCCAAACATATCTGGTGTAACTGACATTACTGAAGTTATATTTTACCTGTAAATCAATTAAAATGCATAATTATATGGCCTCACTTGTCACCTTGGGTGTCAAACATACTGGTAATAAACGATTTTTACCTCAGGCTAACTGCCGTTGTGTAATAAAACTTTGTTTATCTAAAATGAATGTTGGGTAACTTCCCTTGATTTATCCTGTTTTAAGTTACTTTCCTTTAAATAATGTAAATTTTTAAAAGAATATAAAAAAAATATAAATTGAACAAATAATCATAAAAGGATGGTAATTAAATGATTTTAAATGTTTTAGGACAAATAAAAAAATAATAATTTGAAAATTATTTGAGGGTTCTATACTTCCTTTCAAGGCTTAAATTGAAATTTATATAATAACTATGAGCCATGATTACAGTTTGAATGTGTTACTTATCATACATTAAAAATCTACTTGCATAAAGATAAAAATAAAAGATCTACTTCCAGATAGATAAGCAAATGTTCTGATTGCAATGAATAATGGTAAAAAAAGATATGACCTAAAAAATTTAAAGAACATACTGAAAAAGAAGAATGTTAGATTGAACAAGTTGAAAGTTTAAAAAGATAGAGAAAATTTATAAGTACAAAGGTACTATAAACATAATACATTCGGATGGAAAGTTGAAGAAAACACACTTTAACAGACAATTTCTACAGCACACGGTTACATGGTTACATTTACGACAGAATTTATGTCGATAAAAAACATCTGATCTGAGTCCTAATCTCCAAAACTCCTGATCTTAGTTTCACAGTCCATCACATGTATGTGTACTGCAAGGTACCATACCACAAAGGGAAGGCTGGGATTGAGTTTGGGGATAATGAATCATAAGGGGGTTCAAAAAATTGGGGGGGGGGGGGGATTTTTTTTTCCTTTTTTTCTTTAAAATTTTCCATTTTAAATTGGTTATTTCTGATTTATATATAAAAGCAAATAATAATGATATGGTTTGAATAGATAAATTAAAAATTTTTAAGTTCTTAGACCACATTTATTCTGTGTCAGAAACCTATGCTGTGTCAAATATTTAATTACAATCCAAATTCAGTGCTGTATCAAGCTTGAATGTTGTGTCCATACTTGCCCCAACTGTTCAGGGTTCGACCTCTGCGGTCGTATCAAGCTGCGCCCCAGCGGAGCATTTTATTAATTATATTATCATCAATTTTTTTTCTGTGAAAACAAAGATGCATATAGTATCTTTAAAACTTATTTGTCATTTTGAAAGAATGGATGTGAGGCAGATTATTAAATTGAAAGTTTAAACAGGTCCATTAAATATGATAAAATGTTTACTGTGAGTAACTACCCTTTGCTGACAAAATGTTATACTTTTCAGTTCTAAATCAAAAGGACAAAAGAAGAAAAGAAGTGATCCTAAAGACCTTCGTCATGAAGACAGTAAAGCTGTATGGAATGAACTGGCCTACTTTAAAAATGAGAACAGAAACCTTGTGGTTGAAAGGTACTTGTTGTAAAGAAATTAGAAAAACATACCAGAATTTATACTATAGTTGTGAATTGTCATGTAATTTTAAAAAAATTTGGCAAATGATATTTTCACCGTTATTTTTTCTTGATAGCGATGTTCATTTTTGTTCAACAGTAGATTAATGTTTCGAATTTTATTGTTTATTACTACATAGATAATTCTGAAAGTAAAAAGAAGTAGGTTTTTTTGAAATCTTTTGTTAAATTCTAGTTTAATTTTAATGAAAGACATATTTCCCCCCTTTTTTTTTTACATTTACATTCATAATCAATGTTTTTTTCTATATTATTTTGTAGAATGGCCATGGAAGAAGACATAGATTCCATGAAGGTTAAAGCCAGTCAGGATGCTGCTTCTATACATGAACTTAGAATAGCTGTTGAACAGGAAAAAGAAGGTAATTATTTTTTATCTTTTTGTAGAATTTTATATCTTCTGACCTGTTTTATACTATCTCATAAGGTGAATTTGTTTTTTAGTGTATGAAACCAAAATTGTTGCTAATTGTGTCAACAGTCTTACTGTAATTCTAAATCTGTGACATCATCAGAACGACATTATAACATCACTTCATGATATAGTGGTATATTTATTTATCTTTTCATTTCAGAAAGGAGACATGATAGAAGGAAGACTGATCAGAGACTTCAGGACAGAACTGATTCACAGTCAGAACTGACTTTGCTAAGATCTGAGGTAAAACACTTAATTAATTTACTTAATATAGATTTTTTTAATCTGTGATATTAGCATTATATGTATCAATGAGTTTTTAATTCTTAAATATAACCAGAGTAGAATTTTACATAGGTTACATAAATTATATATTATTCTGGTATTCATTTTCTTAGTGTTTAGTTCTTTTATTTACTAATAAGAAGGATAATGGAAAATCATATGTATTAAAATAGTTAAAAGACACTTACAAAATATCTGTACATAGTAAAAACAAGCTCACTCAGTATTTATGACAAAACTCTACATGTAAATGCAACCAACAAAACCAAAATATACAACTGACAAACTCCAAACTCTACAACTGACAAACTCCAAACTCTACATGCAACTGATAAAACCCCTAACTCAATAAGCAACTGAAAAAAAAACTACGTACAACCCACACAATTCTACACTCTTCATGCAATTGACAAAACCCTAAACTCGTATGTTATGTACAAAACTCAAAACTCTGCATGCAACTAACAAAACCCCAAACTTGTCATGCAAGTTACAATACCCAAAACTTGTCATGCAACTGAAAAACCCCAAACTCTTCATTTAACTGACAAAACCCCAAACTCTACATGAAACTGACAAAACCTCTAAGGCCACACCAATTTGATGTCTCGTCTTCGGACAAAAGCTTAAAAAAATATGGGGTGAGCAAGCGAAATTTTTTTGATTTTATTTTTTTCTTGAAAATGAGTTTTTTGAGGCGAGTGCTCTTCAAGTGAAGCGAGTGGTATAATTTTTTTTTTTTTGAATTGAGTGATTTAGAAGTGGTACAATTTATGTACATGTTATAACTGGGTTACTTCATAGAAAAACAAAGGGCAACAGATGCTCTAATGCATATAATTTGATTAATTGGTGCCTGTACTATACCAGACTTTCTCGTCTCACTGTAGTTTAGATAATTTTGGTTATTAGGGCCCCATCGAATGGCGGACGCCCTATAGTGATCAGTCTGTCCGTCCGTCCGTCCTTCCGTCCATCTGTCTGTCCGTCCTTCCATCCGTCCGTAACAAATTGTGTCCGCTCTATATCTAGAGAACTGTTATGATTTCAAAGTTTATATTTGACACGTATATTAACCAACACCAGAGGGTGTGTCATAATGTATGTACAACTTCCTAGGTCAAAGGTCAAGGTCAAAAACTTTGGTTTTAGTTGACAACCCCATGTCCTATGGTAAAGATCGTGTCCGCTCTATAGCTTGAGAACGTTCAACCGTTATGATTTCAAAGTTTATACTTGACATGTATATAAACCAACACCAGAGGGTGGGTCATAATGTATGTACAACTTCCTAGGTCAAAGGTTAAGGTCAAAAACTTTGGTTTAAGTTGACAACCCCATGTCCTATGGTAAAGATCGTGTCCGCTCTATATCTTGAGAACCGTTATGATTTCAAAGTTTATACTTGACATGTATATAAACCAACACCAGAGGGTGTGTCATAATTTATGTACAACTTCCTAGGTCAAAGGTCAAGGTCATAAACTTCGGTTTCAGTTGACAACCCCATGTCCAATGATAAAGATACAAATTTTTTACTACACATTATTCACAGCGGGGCCCACAGAGATGGCTCCCATCTCAATGATATCTAGTTTTCTTCAAGTACCTGTAAGCTTTGTCTGCATGAATTATCATTTAAATCCATATATATAGTTAGGAAGCATAGCAGATGCAGTTTTACAAGAGGAATTATGTTAGTTAGGTAAATGACACATGTTGAATAAAATTAAAATATGTGTATGTATCCAAAAAATGCTCCTGAAAGATATTTGATAGAAGCTGTTTTTATTATATGGTAATGATTGTTTATTGGCTGCTTGACATCCAGTTGGAACTATTTATCCATATTTAGGATCAAAATAGTGAGTGAGGTGAATATTTCTTGCTTTGTACTAAAACAACATCCTGAGTAAGATAGTTATATTGCTTTACATGTAGATCCCAATGTATTAAAATATTTCCTTTATTCTGACTGAGCAAAATACTCTCCTTTTGCTCCTAAAAGCTGCAATGCATTTAAAACTCTTTAGCTTGACAAGAAGTGGTTGAACCAATTACACATCCCTAATTATTATGAGCATGCCAATCACAATACCATCACCTTGGTCTCGTTTCTTTAAATTCCCCTAACAAAAGATGAGTTCACCTTGCATGCCAAAAGACTAACAAGGGTATATGGGGTTTCATCAAAATCAAATACTTCTATTATTTTTTAAAAAGTGCATGGGAATTTACAATTCATTTCATCCAAGATAGATAGGTCTATGCCTGTTGAACAAGGATCAGGGATGACAATGGTTCTAACAAATATTGATGAGTTTGTGGTCGTCTAACGAAAGAATTTTAATTTTTACATTCTAGAACAGGTCTTCAAAGGTAAAACTAGAAGCATTTCGGATAACTGTTCAATAACTACTTGTCCACGGCAATGAGCTGACGCAACTGTATGTTGCCATTCCGATTTTTGACCTTTTATTTACGAATCGTTTAATCCTGTTTGAAACAGTTTGATCGATATATGCAACAGAAAAGCGTCTATGTGAGAAAAAAAATTTCAAGGAAAATCTAATTTTGGAGCGGCATGCTGGCCAAAAATTTGCTGAAGCAGTAATTATTTTTTTTATTGAAAAGTCAATTTCTCCTAAACAGGAGCAGGAAAATCCAAAGAACTAGGAATCAAATTGGTGTGGCTTTACACTTCATGCATCTGGTAAGCCCAACTCTTCATGCAACTGACAAAAACCCTAAACTTACAGCGCTTGTAATGAATGTCTGTTAAGAGCAGTGATAAACAAAAAACCAAACAGATACAAATCCTTGTCTTTACTTCACCTTATCCTATGTATAATGTATTTATAAGTTACTACACATTAAACTATGAATATTAAACAGGTAATGTTTATATTTCAGATGCAGAGTAAGACTATTGCTCTTAACAGTTTAGAAAGGGAATTGAGAGATGTCAGAGAAAGTCGAGATCAACTACAAGGAGAAAAGAGGTAGAATATAATCATCAATGTCCTAGATGGACTCTGACTTTTTTATTCTGATATTTTATTCCACTTTTCATGATGACACACTCAATTTCTGATAAAGATCCATTTGTACATTTTTCAAATTGATGAAATCCTCACTTACTTGTATATTTACAATATATTTTATTATTATATGAAAGCTCTTTGAGTTAATACATGTAGAAAGGATACACAGTACTGTATTTTTATTTTTATTTTTAATAGAATGTTGAAGTCAGAGTCATTAGAGTTAAAGCAACAGGCTGCACAACATAGAATGGAAGTAGCTGATCTGAAAAGGGAGATAAGCAGGTTTGTAATGTGACATGATAGTAACTTTTAAATTTATAATTCTTTTAGAATACATGTTATAATTAATTGTTTATTTTAAATGTCATTTTACAGATCAGTCAAACATAAAAGTTGAAAACTGAAGTGCAAACATAGTAAAATAATTGATTATTGTTATAGATTCTACATGTGAAAAACAGTATTATCAAGGTTATCTCCCATTAATAGTATTTATTTAAACTTTTCACAGAATTTCCACCCTCTAACAAATATATTGTTAATTTTCCAATACTTTAATGTTAAATTTTGTCTTTAAGGGTAGATTAAGATAAACGAAGAAAATAGGATTGAGTTCCCTGATATAATTTTATTGCATTTGCATGTTACAATATGTATAAAATACATGAACTATAAAAAAAAACCAGCAAGAACAAGTACAAGTATTGGAAAACAGCTAAGATACTCCTGAAGCTCTATAGTGAAGATGAACAATACATTTTAGTAGTGTAGCAAGACTTGATGATAAAATTATACTTTAAATATAAAATAAGGAGATGTGGTATGATTGCCAATGAGACAATTAATCAATAGAGTCCAAATAAAGCGGAGTTTAGTGACTAAAGTTCTCAAAAGTACAAAACAATTTAACAAGTTGACCCGTTTAAAGTTATAAGAGTATACATACCTCAACTTGACAAAGTGTTAAGTCTGAAAGGCCAAGCCACATGCATGAGCACAGCAAACATTTTGTGTGGAGACATTGCCAATTTATGTATAGTTTATCAAATTGGTTGATTGGTTTGTGATTTTTATCGCCACATTCAGCACTTTTGGCTTCATCATGGTAGCCAGTTTTTATTGGTGGAGGTAGCCAGAGTCCCAGGAGATCCAACAACCTTTGTCAGGAAAACTGGCAGTCCTAGTCCGTTGGGATGGGATTCTAACACACCTTGACACATGCAGGGTTTGTCAGGAAAACTGGCAGTCCTAGTCCGTTGGGATGGGATTCTAACACACCTTGACACATGCAGGGTTGGTCAGGAAAACTGGCAGTCCTGGTCCGTTAGGATGGGATTCTAACACACCTTGACACATGCAGGGTTTGTCAGGAAAACTGGCAGTCCTAGTCCGTTGGGATGGGATTCTAACACACCTTGACACATGCAGGGTTTGTCAGGAAAACTGGCAGTCCTAGTCCGTTGGGATGGGATTCTAACACACCTTGACACATGCAGGGTTTGTCTGGAAAACTGACAGTCCTAGTCCGTTGGGATGGGATTCTAACACACCTTGACACATGCAGGGTTCAAATTCACAATCTCAGTGATGACAGGCTAGTTATTGCTGCTAATGATTTTCTTATACCAGTTGTCCACCGCGGCCCCTATTGTTTATCAAAATGTGTACAAGCTGTATTTTAGTCATTTGGCAATCAAGGACAACAATTGCAATTAAACTTTTCCTTATGTATTACAATAGATCGATATCTTATTGACTTTTATAGACTGGAAAGATCTGTTGATGACGAGAAGCATGTCAAAGAAAAGCTTGAGCGTGACAATATTGAACTTGGTCACAAGATTGAAATGGGACAGAAGTATGTCATGTCTACTAAGACAGGATTAAAGGGGAAGAAGAGGGACCCAAGGAGCCGGAGCCAGGTTGCCAAACAGGTATAAGGTTTTTGCTGAAATGAAAAATTTTCATTGCTTAATATATTATATGGTTGAAAAGTCAAATATGTTGCCAGTTAAATAAACTCCTTCACAACAATGTTTCACAGCAATTTAATTCCCAAACAGAGTGAAGTATGTCCTCTTTCATAAGAATTCTTTTGTTTATTGGATCTCTGTTTATTTTTCTTATTGTATTTTATTGGTAGAAAAGACCGTTTTGTTTTTCAATATTTCTTGATTCAAGGTGGTTAAACTTCTCCAATTTTAAAGCCTGCTTGTCGATTATTTTAGATATTTTAAATTTAAGGTAAATATGTCATAACCCATAGGAATAAGCAGCAGAGCTTGTTTCTTTAATTATTACTTGATTATGTTTGTACCAGATATTGGATGCTTTTTCTCAAGATCTTTAAAAAAATGTTTTCTTTTTCATTGCATCATCCTAAATTGCATCAGTGTTACTTTGATGTCACAATAGTGAATCCTTGGAATGGCTTTAAAATTTGATAAAACAGTGGATTATTAACCTATTAATGCTGATACCAATAAACTATTGATAAATGAAGAGATATGAGGCATTGTTGTGGGGCTCTCAGAATATATTTTCAAAGCTTTTTTGGCATTATTATAAGTTTGTTGCTATATTATAATTAGGCTTAAATGTTTCAATACTTGATGTAATAGTCCTTTTCATAAGTTTATATTGAATTGTACATATTATATGACGAAATTTTGTAGAATTTAAACCTACAAGGTCAACAGGTAGGTCTATGTTGTATAAACATATATACTCTGATCATGTGATGCTGTTGTCAAGGAGATAGGTTAGCACATCAGACTGACTGGTTCCTTTATTACTTAAACATGTTGTGGATTCATTTATTTTCCTTGGTACCAATTTTCGTGGATTAGTTTTTTCTTGAATATTTGATTTCATGGTTTTACAAAATTTGGCATACAAGCCTATACAAAATTTGTACTTCCTTGAACATTGGAATCTGTGGTCCACCTGTACCCATGAAATCCACAAAAATTGGTATCTAACGAATATTGATGAATCCACAGTATACACATAACTATAATCTGAGGTTTTATTTATTGGTTTTTTTTTCTACTTGTGTCAGGAAAAAATCTAAGTTATTTAGTTTTACATTTATTAATGGTAGTTGATGAGGGGGGATAACAGTGATAGAGAACCAGTTATCCCTCCCAGGTAGTTGATGGGGGAATATAACAGTAACAGGGAACCAGTCATCCATCCCAGAAACTAAAATCATTCATTGTGTGACATGGTGAATGATGGTGCATGTTGATATAATTATATAAATGTGTGCTGTGAATTATTTATCAGGAGCATCTTACAGAGCTTATACTTTAATTTGTTGAAGCGTTTGCTGTCATGGATGGGATAATATCTCCATTTACACTCTTAAATATCATTCATCTACCAATTGCAGCAAGACAGATTAAACTAGATGTGTTTTTCAATCTTTACTTTTTATTCAAGACCAAAAAGCACAAAAAATTCAATTAGAAGTATTTTCAATCCTTTCTTTATTCTATAAAGACAAATATTGCAGCTTTATCTTAGATTTATTTTAGCTCATATTTGACCAAATTGCCCAGTAAAAATTATATAGTTTTTTCCCCTCACTTTAGTCCATTTAATAACATTGTATACTATCTGTCATCATAGATATTTTCTTGTGAAACCATTCAGCCAATCTGGACTTAAATTTCCTAGGAGTCTACTTCAGTAGTATATTTGATGAAACCTTTAGGTCAAATATTTCTGATAGTGTCCATGTAAGACTTGTTTCTTTGACTGAATCAGTAGAATTCATTATTTTTCAAAATGAGTCATACAGGCATTTTAAAGTCATCTGTTTTTGAAGAGACTCATTTTAACGTAATGTGTTGATAAATTTACTCTTGAAGATCATTAACATCATTATAACGATTCTCTTTCATACAAGGTCAAAAAATTGCTGAAATAAAAAATGCAAATTTAATTCACAAGTATAATACATGTATATTTATCACTGGAACTGATCAACAAAATAATAGACTTTTTTTATACAGGGATGAAATTGAATAAAAAGAGAAATGGGTTTTATGCCAATTAAAATTCAACCTTGCCACATAAATAACAAAAAGACACTTCAAGGGTATTTTTGGAAATAGTATTTATTAAAATAGAACTGTTTAAATTTCCTAAAGACAATTTGTCAAATTGTTGTTGTTGTTTCAACTCAGATTCAAATTTGTAAATTTTCCTTGTCTCCCTTTATCTGAAGTGTTTGTAAGTCATAATGAAGATTAAAAATATCTATGTACGATGGACATTTTAGAGATATTTAATTCACTTCTTTCGAAATGAATTATTTTATTAAATGTCAGTATTAAAAGGAGATTTTTAGATATTTTGTGTATTTCTTATCTTGTCTTTTAATTATTTTGAGGAAAAAATATTGCTGATAAAATGATAATCAAAGGACTTAAGATATTGCTTTGTCTAAAGTTTAAGCAAGCACAACAGTCTTTCTAAATGTTATTAATTGAGCTTTCAATAAAGAAATTTGTTGTCAGTAACACATATTTGAACTGTATTGGTCTTAGTACTTAAGAAAAATTTAGGCTACAATTTTTCAAAGTGTTGGAAAAAATTGCTTTTAAGTGAACTCTATTTTGTGTTTTTCTTTATATTTCTTTGGGTACTCAGATTTGCTGTTTGCGTGTTTACATGAAAGTAAATATACCTTGAATTCTGCAGTAATTTTGTGTATGACTATTTTTAGGTGTACATACATAAATGCGATATAAAGTGCTCTTGAAAGAGTGCATTTATGTAAAAAAAAAAAAAAATTTTTACAACCAGATGAAAGATTGATTGATTTATTTGAGTTTAATGCCACTTTCAGCACTATTGGCTATTCCGTGGTCGCTAGTTTTTTTTTTGTGAAGGAAACTGGAGAAAACCATCAGGCAAACTGGCAATCCTAGCCAAGTGTAGAGTTCGAACTCAGTGTTGAAAGGCAAGTGATATAGTGCTTGAATTACTTAGAACACTTGGACATTGAGCCCCCATGATGAAGGACAAATGGATACAAACTGTCGTTTCTTATAAGATTTGTTAATTGATGCTACAAGAAAGTTGATAGCTTAGCTGTATTGTTAAAACACTAAAAAATATAATATATTTTTTCACAGTACCAGAAATCATTAAACAAAAGTATTGATAAGATGAAGAGAGTGTTTAGAAACTTTGAAGATGAAGGATGGGAAGAGATCTCTGAAGATGTTGAAGAGTAAGAACACTTATTGATTGTGCGTCAAATATTTTTTATCAGTTAAAGTTAAAAGACAGATTTATACATATAAGTAGGTGACAGCTTATGTAGAAACTGGAATTATATAAAAGGATTCATTATGGTTAATTTAAAACTGTATCTGCTGTTAAAAAGCAATATCATATTTGTGTTAAACCAGATGATTTACTAAAAGTTGGATTATAACATCATTTAAAAAAAAAAAACCAAAAGATCACAAAAGACAGTGAACATTTTTATATTATTTTATGAGCAGTATTTGATAAGCTAAAATAAGATTACTCTCTGGTAAACGTTAAATTTCCATTTGTAAGAAACATACATTGTTGGTGTCTGTTATAGTCAGCGTACAATGCAGTAATGATAGTGAATTTCCATTTTACAAATGTATGTGATTTTATATTTGAAACAGTAAAACATAGTTTAAATTTGAGACTGTAAAACATAGTTTATATTTGAGATAGTAAAACATAGTTTATCTTTGCAGTGAAGAGACAGAAAGTGATACATTAGGTCAAGCTATTGTGTCATTGTCCAGATCTACTAATGAGGATAGTCCTCCTGGATATAGGGTAAATATTTAATGATTTTAACCTCACTTAGTACTTGCTCTATGAAATTGGTCTTTAGTTTTTGTATCTAGCTATATAGGTTATTATTCAGAAATAGTATTTGTATGTCATTGATATTTCAACACTACTGTCCTCTAGTATTGTAAAATTTATTTCTATAACTATTGAATACTAATGTATAACATAAGAATATTTTATAAGTATTTTATGTAAATAGAATATGATTAAAATTTAAATTTGTGTCTTGATAAAAATATATACTTTTGAAACTAAGTAATATTATTGGAGCAGTTGTCGGACTAAAACTTCTGTATTGTTATAGGGGAAACGATCTGGTAGACCAGTACATAGAATCAACAGAGTTTCTCTGAGGAACCAGAGAGGAGGCAGACCTAATGGTAAAAATACTGGGGCATATTCCAGTAGTAGTGGTACAAATACTAGAACTGGTAAGTTATATTCTCATATTCTGTTATTACTAATGATGGTAATATGTGAGACTTTGAAAGGAAAAATTTACTGAAAATTAAATGCTTCCAACAGTTTTAACTTATTCTCATTCTTTAATTTTTAATTTCTAAAAGAGAATTTTATTGAACTTTGGCAAACTAACATTTTGTTGTTTTCTCCATCGTTTTGATACTTTAGTTAAATTAATATTTTCCATATCGTCTTTTTATGTATACATTTTTGTAATTGCTTGTATCTACCATTTCAAAATTACTGTAAATTCAGAAATTATTGCGTGCATTTATTATTGCGATTTTGTCATTTTTTACTTAATGCGATTTTAATTTTTACGATTTTGAGAAAAATCCTGTTTAGTTCATATAAAATATTTCAAAATGCGAGTTTAAATTATTGCGTTTACAACTCTGTTGCATTTGTCGCAATAATAAAAACCTCGCAATAATTTCTGAATTTACAGTAGTTTCTAAGTCTGAAAATATCTAAATGTTTTATCTCCAAGAAACAAACATGAAAAAAGATTTACCGTCATATTTTGCATGAGTGAAGACATTTTTACTTATTTTGTATTGGCATTATTTCTTTGAATATTTATAGTGGTATTAAGAGAGACAGCCACCTCACCAATGCCCTCCCCAGTGAGGGAACTTAAAGCCTCATCCTCTCCTAGGAATAGTGAACAGAAATTTAACCATAATCAACTCCTACGACAACTGAAACATTTGAAACAGAGAGTTGTACAGCTTCAGCAACAGGTATGGTTAAAATATAATTAGAGATATAAGACTTGTACAGCTTCAGCAACAGGTATGTTTAAAATATACTTAAGAGATATAAGAGTTGTACAGCTTCAACAACAGGTATGGTTAAATATACTTAGAAATATAAGAGTTGTACAGCTTCAGCAACAGGTATGGTCAAAATATATTTAGAAATATAAGAGTTGTACAGTTTGAACAACAGGTATGGTCAAAATATACTTAGTTGGATGGAGAGTTGTCTCATTGGCACTCATACCACATCTTCTTATATCTATTTACTGCAGGGTTTGTTGCTCGTGCTGTGTGGATGCAGTAGAATGTGTCTGCGTGCTTGTGGTGTATGCCCTTATATTTTTCAATTATGGGTTGTTTGCCTGTGAGAGAGCTTTCACATGTTTATTATATCTTATAAATTTTGACTTGGATGGAGAGTTGTCTCATTGGCACTCATACCACATCTTCTTATATCTAATTAGAAATATAAGAGTTGTACAGCTTCAGCAACAGGTATGGTTAAAATATACTTAGAGATATAAGAGTTGTACAGCTTCAACAACAGGTATTTTTAATATTAGAAATATATTTACTATTTGAGTAATCTCAAGAGGGAAAAAAATAATCATGTATAGGAAATAGAACAACTTTGAACTAGTTTTCTCTTACACTATAATAAGTTGCTTACATTACATTGAACACCTTATCAAAATACAAGTTTTTAATTCTTCTGTGTTTAAGGTATTTTAAAAAGGTTTTCATTACAGAATTACAAATTTTAGATGTCCTGTATTAAGTACTTTTAAAATTTATCAACTGATATTCAATATTTCAGGTAACAACGCTAAGAGAAGCTAAATCTGTTGCAAAGAAATCTTTGGAGGACAACAAAGATACCAGTACACAGTTACAAACAGATCTGTCTCAAGCTAATAAAAGATTACAGATGGCAAAACAAACTATACAGGTACATAAATAAAAATATACCGGTAGGTAAAACATTTCAGATGGTTTGCTAAATCTGTTGCAAAGAAATCTTTGGAGGACAACAAAGATACCAGTACACAGTTACAAACAGATCTGTCTCAAGCTAATAAAAGATTACAGATGGCAAAACAAACTATACAGGTACATAAATAAAAATATAGGTAAAACATTTCAGATGGTTTCTTTGTTCTCTTTAACACAAAAATCCAGATATTGAGTTTTATCATTTCTGTAGATTCATTATTATTTGTGGTACAGGTGAATTTCGAATTTCGATATTCAACATTTCTATAGGTTTATATGTATACTTTGGTAGAACCACAAAATTAGATATCAACTCATATACAATTTTTCATCAATCCACAAAAATTGGTACCCAAGACAGTGTTTTCCATTCGGCATTTAAGCCGGGTGTGCCGACCACCTTTCCATTTTAGGAGGTGGTCAGCTTTTTTTTTCAAATTCCGGATTTTTTTTGGTTCCGCACCGTAAAAATTTAAATACTAATCGCGCTTCGCTGATTGTCTTCATTGACAAAAATGGCGGATCGTCAAATTTCAATGTTTTCTTTTATTAATCGGGGGAAGAGAAAGGCAGATGACGATGGTGATAAGGAAAATTCTAGGCCAAATAAGTCAATTAAAACGAATAGTTGTATTGAAATTGTTGAAATGGAAAAAAAAAGTATCAAATCAACGGAAAAGGCACTCAAGTGATCGCGAAGATAAACAGGTTGGGAACAATCCCCCAAATGAGGGATATCCCTTAAATGAGGAACTGTCTCTCTGGCAAGAGGTTATGTTAATTCTGTTGAAAAAAAGAAAAGAGAAAAAGTTAGATTTTTTAACTTAAAAGGGGGAAAAATCGTTATATTCGGACCAACTTTTCTAAAAGAAGGTCCCATTATTTTTAATGATATTAAAAGAAGATATAAGTCCAGGAATATTACAAAATTCTTGGACATGTTTTGACCATATAATACCAAATAGATGTATAGTTCTTTGGGAAAATTTTCTGTAAATAAAATAAATATGTGCTCATTTGTATTTTGTTAAATGTACCCCTCATAAAAGAGATAGTCATTACATTGAGAGGTTACCCCTCATTTGATAAATATGAACAGGACTTTAAATAGTTAATCATCACAGAAGGAGGATATTACTGCTCTGTGTCCCAAAAATACAGCACTAAAGCCAGGAACAGGACAGAAACTTGGATCCATAAGCTATGCATATGCAGGAGGAGGGAGTCCTACAAAAGCCATATCTGCTATCCGAGATCCGCAAAACTAATTTGTCAAATAAATGGCTAGCAGTGATAGCAGAAGAACAATTCAATTTTATTAAATGTGAATACCATACTAATCCTTCTTTTTGTGACCCCCTCCAACAGTAAAAAAACCCGGTTTGGAAATATTAAGACAAAAAAAAACACCCGGTTGCAAGTGATTTTTTCAAAACACCCACCTTACCTTAGTGAAAAATGGAGAACACTGCCAAGAAAATGAATGAATCCACAGTACTAGCCTTACATTGTTATTATTGTCTGTAAATTCTTCCTTACATTAATTCTTGGATATTCACTTTGAACCATATAACAGAGAAATAAGATACATTAAAAGGAGTATGTTTGGTAAGGGCTCTATTTGGTCCATTGTTTCAAGATATAAAGTGTTTCAAGTTGATGAATAGACATGTAAGAAAGTGAAATAGAAATATTTTTTTGGGCTTTTCTTGCAAAGCTTTGGTTTTTACACCCTAAATAGGGCAAAAATAGAGATTTTGGTGAAAGTTTACAAAATCGTCTGGGTTTCAACCACATTTCAGTTTGGGAAACATACGGCATAGGGTTAGACACCCTAAATATTCAAGTAAGATCTATAAATTGATATAGGGAACATAATGTCAGAAGATCTTTTTTATCAACATATTGGCAGTTTTTCATTTGAAAGATTTGAACAGCATTTTAATGTCCATAACTTCTTATTGTTTTAGAAACTGACAACTGATGTTGAGAAAGTACAACACGAGAAAGGACAACTGGAAGTATTACTGGCTTCTAAAGACACTGTAACAGATAAACATTCAGAACAAGATTGGAAATTATTAGAAACTAGACTTAAGGTATAGTTCAAATGTCACTCCTTTCTTAAAGTTTGATAGAAAATTCAGCTGGATTTTTAAATATTTATTTTTATTGTTGAGCCTGAAACAATTGTTGTCGAAGCGAGACATGGTGATTCTACATTGTGTTAGGGTCATCAACATATAGGTTCAGTCTATGGTTAAAGTTGTTTTTAAGACATCAGTAACTTTGTCAAACTTTCTTGGAATTTTATAAAACTGGGACAGAAGCTTTCTTGTAATCAAAAGACAGTTTCCAGAGTAAAATTTGTGAAAATATTTTTTTGATTTTTCCGTATTTTACTGATTAATGGAATTACTTTTTTTTAAAGTTTTTATTAAGGTACAGTCTAAGGTTCAAATTTTTTCAGATATTTAAAACTTTGTCAAACATTCATGGAATTTTATAAAATTTGTACAGAAGCCTTTTTAAAGCTAAGAGATGGTCAGAATCCAAATTTTGAAAATAAATTATTTATCTTTCCATATTTTACTGATATGTGGAACTTGTTTTTCTTTTCAATTACATACATTACGCTTTTACACTGATACATGTAAGCAATCAAAGGCGAGACACAAGAACCCTTTACAAATATTTTCTTATTATCATAATATTTTAGACTTATAATTTTTTTTGGTATTTTTATCACTTTACAATTTCAAAAGTTAATGCACTGTGAAATCTTAATTTTTTTTAAATGCTGTTTTTGGCCATAACCCATTGTTCAGTTGGATTGTTTTTGTTCCTAAGCCAACAAAACTATTGATAGTAACCACTGAATATAAGGAGGTAGCATTGGATTGGATATACTTGTCTTAGACAAACATTTAAGTGCATTTTATATTGTAAAGTAAAAATATATCTCAGATTCTCTATGTTATATTTTTTCTACAACTATATAAATCTGTTTATTTTAGGCATCATCAAATGAGATATGTAGACAGTCTGCACAGATGAGACAGTTAAAACAAGATAATGATATGTTACAGGAACAAAATCGTAATCTACAGGACAGGTTGGTCACTTGCATTATATATCTTTATGCAGTATACATGTATAAGAAACACATAAGTATTCCTTTCTGTGTAGACTTTGTCTCTTTAAAAAAAATATTTTAGAGCTCCTAGCCCACCATCCCTCCAAATGTGCTAGCAATAAAATTATTGGGAGATATAAAGATATTTGATTTTGTGATATGGAGAAAGTTCTGAATGTTTGGAGTTGTAGATCAATAGAACTTAGTACATGTACTACAACATGTCTAGTTGCAAGCTTTTTTGGTCAAAAATAAATAAAATGTTTGACATAAATTGAGTGTAATAGACTTACTTCTTGAAAACTTTTGCAAGCCTCTCAAACCCTACCAAGTATTCTCTCAAAAATTGAATATATATATGTCTCAGTAAATGAAAATCTAAAAATTAGTGTGATAATAGTGCAGTCAGCAATATTCTGTCTTAATTACAGAATAAATCGATTAGAAAGAGATACAAGCCAGAAGAGAACACTGTTAGAAGAACAGAGGTCAAAGTTAAAACAAGTTCAATCTAGTGCAAAAACAGATGCTAATGCCGTTGTAAGTAAACAGAAAAAAAAAAAACCAAAAATTATAGATTTTTATATCATTGAGAAAAATTTTAACTTGTTAATTTAAAAGTCAACATCTATGACTTGCTGTATTTCTTATTGTGATCAGCATTATTTTATGATAAGTGCCACACGTCAGTATACTATTTGCCCTTATTTTGTCATTATGCTTGTATAAAGCAAAAGGTTGGTAATATATTTGAGAATTTATAGAAATAACTACCCATGTAGTTTTTGAAAGTTTACCTTTGAAATTAGTGGTGAAATTACTATTTTAGTTTTTGAAAAATTTGACTTGAAACATGTTGTGGTATCCATCACTTAAATAGGGTAGATATTGTTTTAACACGATTTGAGCTTACTGTTGACACTACAAATTCCTTGTTTACTTCATTTATGTAAACTAAAACAGCTTATTCTTCTAAATATTAAATAAAAACTTGTAATCTGGGATTTGAAGATATTAAATTTATATATGCTTTTCTTTACTTTTCAGGAAGAATTAGAGACAAAAATCAAATTGTTACAAGAAACAATTGATAAAAATAAAACTCAGGTAAGATATCAAAACATTTTTGAACTGAATGGAAGTTATTGTGTCTCTATCATATTTTATGTTGAGTGGAAATATTGGGTTTTTTTTCTCATTCTGTCTGTGTGTCAAAGAAGTTTATGAATGAAAATTCTTCTAAAGTTTACATACATATGAAATAAAATGTGACAAGCTGTTATTAAATAGGATTATTATCTTTCATGCTGATTTACTATATGAAATGAGAATATGAATGGAATTTTAAATTTTATTTTTTTTTGTCTAAGCTGAGACTACTATAACACAGAGATTGGTCACTATAGATTTATCGGATTATCTGAGTCTCCGGTAGTTAGCTACGTTATTTTAACGTAGTTTCGTATTCGACCGTAGCAGACGACATATATCACCTATCACTGAGAATACTATAACAGTATCGGATATTATTATTTTTCTTTTAAAAATAATTTAAAAACAAAATTGAATTAATCAAAAAAAAAAAAAAAATATAGTTTTTATCTTTCAAATGCAGTTATCTCTATTCATATTTAATTTTTTG
Source organism: Mytilus californianus (assembly GCF_021869535.1). Classification (NCBI taxonomy): domain Eukaryota; kingdom Metazoa; phylum Mollusca; class Bivalvia; order Mytilida; family Mytilidae; genus Mytilus; species Mytilus californianus. The sequence continues at coordinate 82,736,720 of NW_026262679.1, forward strand.
TTTTTAATCATTAATAATTTGTTAATAGTTTGTTATTATGCGGCCACTCTTGAAAATGTGAATGTGATTAATCTTATCAATCTTACAGTTACATTGTTTTGCTACACGTCCGTTAATTGTATCTAATATACAAATATTTTACCTGTAAAGACAGGTAGTCTCAAAAGCATGGGAGATGAATTTTGTTTCACAGCTGGGTGCCCAAGGTACACGAGGCTCCGTTTATTGCAGTAAACTTTTATTCTATACTTGTAAGGTATTTCACTGCTGAGTGCCCAATATACATGTTTATTGTAGTAAACCTTGTCAAATATCGTCGGTGCACTTGTGGTAGGATTCAGGAGGGTGTGGATGGGGTTTTATAGAATGGAGAAATATGGACCGACAAATAAAGAATAGAGAAGAGAAAATAATAAGTTATTAAGATTTAAAGAATAGAAAAAAATGGCAAAGAAATTATAGGAAATAAAGAACCCCCATCCAGACCCTCATTCAGATTATCCAACGTAAATTTTTTTTTTTCAAACAAGTTTCAACCCCCCCACCCACTTTTTTAAAATTTTCGTCTGATAATTAGGTCAAGTTTTTGCAAACAATTTCATTAAAGGTAAATGAGTAATTTCCTTACGTAACAGATCAGCAAAAAGGTTATAACTGCAATGGATACATAAAGCAAACATAAGCCCTACAAATTATATATATGTTCCCAAAATATCGCTGGCATTTTCATTTTTCAATTCACAATGTCCAGTAACATTGATTTTTTATCTTGGGATGATAGTGATCTCAATCTTGATCTTTTACGTGGTGAATATACTGCATCAGATTTTGAATCTGAGGATGACTATACGTCCCTGCTGCAAAGACTGCAAAAACTACAAAAACTCCAAAAGAAGCATCAACCGCAAGTACATGTAAATCAGAACGAAGAAGCTTCAAAATTATGTGACTGAATAATCAAATTATCTCTATGTTAACATAAATAGAACCACATTAGGGTAATTTACGATGACATTTTTTCAACACCAGAAATATGTGCCCTCTTTCAAAATCCCAGACAAGAAATTTTGTGCTTCAATACAGAGCCGTAAAGTTTTTGAAAATTTGAATATTGTCTATTGTTAAAGTGTTGTATGTTTTAGTTATATCGCTATGCATTTTGTAACCCTAATAATTGAGCAACTCAGATGAAAAGAGTTGTGATTTGCTTTAGTTTTTTTAGCCACAGCAAATATAAATGTGCTTGTTCAATGTTTGGTGACATACCATGTTAATTGTTGTCTGCATGATGCTTTGTAAAAAGGTTTCCTATAACATTTTTTTGTTGGGTAACTGCTGACAGTTTACCATGTGAAAATTCTGAGAAGCCAAAAATAATGCGAAATGTATAAATAAGTAGCAATGTCAGATCTAAACAAGAATGTTAAATATGATAGCATATTATTGATATCACCTTTCTGTAAATTCAACTTCGATTCACAACTGCTTGTCAGTGGCAAATATTTCATGTACAGTCAGCCTGATTACACCGAAATGAACTATTTTCAAATTATGTTTAAAGTTTGTTTTATGTTATGTCGTTACACCAATGTCCCATGCTAGTGGTGGTGATGAGCGCCTAAAAATATTTAACATTGTCATTCTTTATGTGCCCGTCTCAAGTCAGGAGCCTGTAATTCAGTGGTTGCTGTTGGTTCATGTCCGTCATATTTGAATTTTCGTAAATTGCTTTGTTATTGTAGACACTTTGTTTTCTCTAGTGAATTGTTATATATTTTCCATGTCGGGGACTTTTGAAGCTGACTGCACGTTATAGGTTTTCTCATTGTTGAAGGTAATTACGGTGCATTCCAATAACTTACATCCACTTCATTGAACTTCATTTGGACTAAAGGAGTTGTCTGATGATCATTAGCAAAAATATATAAAAATCTCCTTAAAGTTTGCTTCAAGTGGCTATTCCTTTAATTTATAAAGATGTGCGGTTACTTGTTTTTTTTTCTTTCATTGAACTGTTATCCAAACTGAGCGTGTTACACAATGTAGTGAATTTCTGCATTCCTGTCTTAGTTTTAATGTATATAATAATAAAAATGTATATTCAAAGACTTAAATATTTATTTTCCATGTAAGACAAGCATGACAAATTCAATGAAATTAAAAAAAATACTAAAAAAAGTCATTTTCTCCTGTAGTACTTCTCCCTTCTTCTAATGCGTGATTTCTTTCTGGGGGGTATTCCTACAATAAAGAATATATTATAAATAAAAAGAAATAATGTTTGTCAAGTTTATAGCACAGGCAATTCATTAATTTTTAAGACAGTAATCTGAGACTTGAGACTCAGCAGTAATTGACCAATCATGTCAATATGGATCAAAATAGTTAAACTGATAAAGGATGCAGACCAAAGGTGCATGTACTTTTTACATCATGTTTGGGTCAATTATTTAAAAAAAATACGTCTATTTAGGAACTCATGATGTACTGGTATTTCACATGGTGACACATTTTCATTGCATAATATTATTATACTAGCATGTATAGACTGCATATATATTATCAAGGGAACCAAATATAAATCTAAATTTCTTTCACTAACAATACAAATTCACCTATCATTCCTCATGTTGTGTGTGTGCAACTTGTCTCGTGTGTTTCTCAGTTCTGCAGCGGGAACTTACTGATACAGAAAAATTGGAATTTCATATAATTACAAATTTTACATCATTACATCGGTTAATTACTAAGGCTTGCACATACATTATCCGGAAAACAGATTGTTCATCTGAATGTAAGTTATGGGTGAGTTGCTCATTGACCCTGTCCCACGGACTGGTAATAACTCGAGGTTACTTTCCGGTTTGGTCGGTAAATTCAAGTCTATAACTGCACTTATTTTATTTAAAGTGCTTATAAACCAACATTTATGAACATGTCAAATCTTATATTCACACTTACCGGAACATAACACTCTTTATAAATCCACATTTGTTAATTATTATTTTCTCTTTCGCTGTCAAAAATGGCGGTCGAATCCTTCTTGTCAATCATTGCGAGTCACGTGCCGAGTCACGTGATCGAAGACTTACAATTAATTACTATTTGACTGGTCAGTACGGGAAGTGACCAATCTCTGTGTTATAGTAGTCTCAGGTCTAAGTAAAGAAGTTATTATTTCATAGTCTTGAACATAATTGTTTCCTTTTAGTATTAAAAATTCATATATTGCTCAGATTTGAATGCCTTGTATTTTTTTACAATTGAAAAAAGATGCAAACTTTAACCAACATTTTAACTATGTTGTATTTGATTTTAGGTTGAATCACTGAAGAAAAGGTTGAGTGCAGTAACAAGGGAAAAAAGAGATTATGAGGAAAGGTTCCTTAAATTAACAAATGAGTTAGAGAAAAAGGTAAAAACAATATACTACTTGACAATTTATGATCTATTTTACTTTGTAAACCTTTATTTAGAAATTTCTGTTTCAAATAGTAAGCAATTTAGTATTTACATTAAACTATAGAATAAAATAATAAATTTTACAAGGAAAAATTCAGAACAATAAAGGAGTAAGTTTGGTAAGGGCCAGTGGTCCCGATTATTAAGTCCAATGTTTCAAGATAGAAAATGTTTTAATTTGATGAGAAGATATGTGAGAAAGTTAAATAGGATTTTTTTGTCTAAGTTTTATTTTAAAGCATTAATTTTTACATCCCAAATATGCCAAAAATAGAGATTTTTACGAAATTTGACGAGATCATCTATTTTTCAACCAGATAAAGGCCTAGGAAACATAAAGTGCACACGTAGACAAACTAAATATTCAAGTCAGATATGTAAAATGTTATAACAAACATTATGTGAAAAGTTTTTTTGTTGATGCATGCACTCTATCTTTTTTGTGTCCAAAAAATCAATGGAAATTTACCCGTTTTCATTGAATTTTTGTGGAAAATCTAAATGAATAGAACGCAAGTATGTAAATTTTCAACAAAAAGACATATTTCCTATCTAATCATTGTATTAGCTATGATTCATTGTGATTTTGGTCAATAAATCTTAATTTTAGCTAGAAGTAGGGGCCATTTTAGGGCCTTATCGAACCTACTCCTTTAACATAATATAGAATGAAGAAATTTAGAATTTCAGAACAAAATATTTAAAACAATATAGAATGATGAAATTAACTGCAACAAAAAGAATAGAACAATTACATCCACACTGTCAAAGAAAGACTATAAACCTTCACTATTCACTGTAAACTACCATTAAATTACAGTAACTTTCAATTGACCCTTGAACAGGGGTTTTATTTTATGTTATTTTTCATCTTTTAGACAAAACAGTTGATAGACACTCAGAATAAGAAGATGGAACTAGAGTCATCAGTGGGTGAACTAGAAAACACAGCACAGCAACAGTTGAGAGGACTAGCTACACAAAGTGAAATGGCTATTGAAGCAGCACAAGATAAACTGACCAATGCTTATAGACAGATACAAAACTACCAACAGTTCATTAAGGTAAAAAAATGTATGCTTATAAACTGATTCAAAACTACCCACAATTCATTAAGGTAAAGAAATGTATGACTCATCCACCAGAGTTTTTAAAGATATACTGTTTTGTTAAATATAGTGTACATAAAGTTAAACAAATGCTACATACTTTATCATTTGTTGGGTACTAATTGAGTGGATATCCTGCGATGAGATTAACCATGAATTTAAGTATTCCACAACATACCAATTCCCTATAGATTTTTAAAACCAGAAAATCAAGTATCTATAACAATACTATTGTTCCTTAATCCATAAAAAATGGAACCAACAAATATAAATGATGTTAATTTTTGCTTTTTAACATTTTGGAATATTACTTTCTGATCTGAAAATTTTGCTTGAATTTCTATAGACTCTACTTAAGGAAAAAAATCTTCATTTTTTTGGTCAGATTTTGACTGGATAAAAGAAGAAAAACTAGAGACTTTATAGTTTGCTGACCATTTCAACACAGAGTTCAAAATATGTGAAAAATCAATGCCGTATTGATTGCTGATAAAAAATAAAAATGAAACATTATGTATATGATTCAGTCTAGTTTGTTTAATTTTAGTCACTTGGCCATGACTTAATAAAAAAGACCAGTAGGACAAGATCTGAAGCCCGTGAATCATTAAACAAAAGAGAAAGAGATGTCAATCGTGAAGCTAACTCCTCCTTACAAAAGGCACAGAGTCTAGCTAAAAATATCCTCAACCTTAGCCAATCAGATATAGATGATATTATGAGTGCAGATGGCGATCCAGAGAGGATGGCAATGGTTTGTATAATTTCATTTTGATATCACTGAAAACCTTGCTTTTACTTTTCCTCAGATATGATGAGGCAGATTAACCCTTTCGCCGATGAGTCCCGGTTTACCAGGATTCACGCTTCAGACAGCTGACGATGAGTCCCGTTTTACCGGGATCGAGAATACCTCTTTTATATTTCCCGCTCAAAACAGTGCAAACACGAGTTATCTTACTTAGTTGAATACCCGGATGAAAGTGTAAACATGGCGCTTCCGTTTGTTGAAAACTGTGTCAAAATCAGAGGAAATTTACAGAATTTACGAGAATTTAAAATGAGGGAATATTTTTTTTGAAAGAATATGGAAGAATTGAAGCCAAACTAGTATACTTTTTTGACATAAAATGTCGTTTTATGTACAAAACACTTGGAATGGACATCGTTCAGTGTAAGGAATTTGAACAGCCTCATTAAATTTTTCAAAATTTGGCGTTTTGGGTTAAAAAATTACGATTTTGGGTCAAAAAGTAGAATTTTGAAAATTTCACCTAGATAATGCCGAAAATTTGAATATTTTATGAAGAAAAAATTATCAAAACATGAACAAAACTGTGAACATGGTGTTAGTGAATGAAATAAATACACAAATAACTACAGACAAGTTTTTATTGACATTTATTATGAAGATCTCCCACTTGAGTAATAGTAGCCAGGGAAGCCATCTTCTCAGAGTAGCTTCTGTCTGGGCAGCTATCGGTGAAAGGGTTAACTTTAAAGGTCTGTTTTATATTTTTTTCTTGTTACTCATTATTCCTGTGCAACAGTTAAAAACAGTGTTGTGGACATTAAGGTGCAAGTGGTACATCATTTACATTTTTCTGATCATTTATTTATTTGCTCTAATTTTTCATCAACCAATGATTTCCACAATTGTTTGATTATTTTTTACAATCCAAACTGTGGTTCACTTGATTTCAATTCTTACTTGGTCAAAAATCAATTATGTCATCAAATTTTCAAATGCTTCATTCTGATTTCGATATTGTGATGTCACTAAAAAAAGCGACCATCTTTAATGACATCTCACAGTAAGACTATGATCTTATTGCAGATCAATGACAGAAAGAATATAAAGTTTGCCTACATAATTATAAATATTATTAGAGAAACTGATTCCACCACCCTGTCTCATGTGAAAAGTCTTTTTAAGATATTTTTTATATTTCTTCTCTCTTGACAGTAGAAATACTTAAAATTCTTGACAAAACCTATTGTCCCTATAGGAAAAATGTTGTACTGAACTCGATGCAGTGGTAAAATCTGTATGAATATAACTTGTCACTAGCACTCTAAAATATCAGTGAACTAACGAAATCAAAAGGTGAAGGCCATATTTAAGATAATGACTAGTCCCTTTTCACCACTTTTTTTTAAAGTTTCAGTTATTTTAGTCCAAATCAATACAAAAATTTAAAAGTGAAAATGGGAAAAGTTGTCTCTTTTTGGTTTATCATGTAAATTGAAACAATTTTTATTTCTTTATTAGACTCAACTATTGTTTGTTAATTTAACATTCCAGATTTGAATGTAGATTAATGTATTTAAAGAGGAATCAGAAATATCAAAACTTGTATGACTTTCAATCTATTTATATGAAGAAAATATCTTTTCATAGGATGATATGAGTGATGACAAACGAAGAGACAAGAGATGGTTGAAAAAATGTGAAAAACTTGTTGTCAGTAAGGTAAGACTTAAAACAATGCAAAATTGACCCATTATTTGTATTAGTGTGGATTCATTATTTTTTCTTGGGATACCAATTATCATGGACTTTGTGGGTAAGGGTGAACCACTTATTTAAACGTTTAACAAAGTACATTTTTTGTGTAAGCTTGTATGCAGACTCTGGCAAAACCACAAAATCTAATACCCACCATAATGCAAAATTTGGTCAATCCAGGAAAATTGATATAAAATAAATGAATCCACAATATTGTATTAGAGCTATTTTCCTAATGCTTGTAGTTTAAAGGTTTTGTTGGCTTGCTTGCTTTGCTTGTATAAATATTTGCTGAAGCATTGGAATTAGGATTGAAATCTGCCATCAATAGATAGGCAGGGCTTCAGCGAGTTTACATTATACTCTGCATTATACTTAACATCCAATAACATTTTAATATACAACATTTATACAAACAAAGCAAGCAAGCCAACCAAACCTTTAAACTTCAAGCATTAGGAAAATAGCTCTAATTACACAGCTGGCTCTGATTATACTGAAGGCCACAAAAAATACTCTTTAGCAATCAGCCATATTAGTTGATTTAGATTTAGTACATTATTTTTCTAATTCCTGAAAATCTTTATGATATATTGTAGAGATGTCAACGATGATCTGAATAGCAGTATTGCTTGATTCAACTTGGTATCGAATATTTAATTCACATATGGAATATTTTGTTACATTTTTATCGGCAACTGCAATCTCATATTGTCTAAAACACTTTTCTGGATTTACCCTTCATCAGGAACGCTCATAGCCAAATATTTGGAAGCCAGTGATGTATAAGAACTGAATCAGTTAAAGAGCTATATGACCAAACAGATTTTTAATAGCACAAAACTTTACATATTTCATGATTTTTAATAGCACAATATTTCCTCTGTTACAGGATGATTTTGTCGTACCATTAGTAGAACTGTTTGTACAGAAGATGGAAGAAAGAGTTGAACTCTTGAGTCAGATGTACTCCTGATATTTTACATTGTTGAGACATTGTGCATTTATGTAATACACAACTCAGGTTTAACAATCATAATTATTTTCATATTCATGGGATATCAGCAAAACTAATAATGCAATGAAAGAAATATGCAAATATTGGAAGTTTTACAAATTGTATATTGGAATGAAGTGATCTGAAATTGTGAACAATTCTTGGTGTGTACCAATTAAAGCAGCATTATGAAATAGGCTTCTGGTTCCAAAGAATTTTTTCATCATCAGGGTGTATAATTGGTCTTTCTGTATAAGTATATTAGTATAACCAACAAGCACTGTTATAACTGTGATATTTGTACATTCCGTCCACTTTGAATATAGAGTAGACCTACATGTATTCGAAATGCTTATTTTTTATGTAATTACACATCAATGTCACTTGTAAATTTCAACAGTTGTAATTTAAAATTGCAGATAGAAAACAGCTTCTTTTTCTTCCTTTTTTTGAATGTACATATATAACAAGACAGGTGCTAGTGCTATAATTTTGTTATAAATATTTTTTCATAAAAGGAAATGTTGATATTTTTTAATCTTAATTTAACTTATAAAATACTTTATATCTTATTATACCAGAAGGGAGTTAATACAATTCCTTCCTCACAAAAAGCTTTGTTAAAGGATTGATACTAATAAAAAACAGTATAAAGAATTTAAAAATAAAAGATATTTTATATTTATTCATGACACAAAATCCCTACATGGACTTCACAATACTTAAAGCAAAGGAACAGCTCTTTCATTGTTGGTCATTGATTGTTAGGGGATATATTTGTTTAGAAATTTTTTGGAGGAGGTATGTAAGAAATCTGCTTAAGGGCACTACATAACAATACCACTTACTGGTAAGATTTCACCAACTTTCTTTTATATTAGAAATTAAGTATTCAAAAAGATTAAAAATACATACAGGACATTAATTGTTTAAAAGAGAGATAACATAATTGGTATTAGAACTGTACTAATGAGTGTTGTAGATTAAGTTAGACCTATATATTTTTGGGGTATTTGTAAATATTTTTATCATTTATTTATGTAATAAAAGAGAAAATGCATTAATTTGGAGTTTTTTTTGTTTTTTTTGTATTTTTTATGAGTGGATAGAATACAGCTATAATTTTTCTTATATTGTACCCCCTAAAAGTGGGGTTATATTGTAATCACTTTGTCAATCTATCTGTTTGTCCATCAAATATTTTCGTCACACTTTTCTCTGGAACCATTAAACAGAACAATTTTATATATGGTAAGCAGCTTAACAGTCATGAGTTTTAATGTGTGAGCATTTTTCAGATCTGTCAGACACCTACTGTTTGCAGATACTTTAAATATATCAATATGTTGAATTAACTTAAAAAAATTCTGTCACACATTTCTCAAGTACTACTGAACAGAATAATTCATAATTGGTCATCAGCTTTTAAATGTTGAAATTTTAAGGTGTAAGCGCTTTTTTGATCTCTGGGACACTAACTTCCTCTTTGCTGATACTTTGAATTTTTGAACATGTGTGGTGGACAAAAAAATTAAGCCTTGAGCATGAAAATCAAAGGTGGCAGAGAAAAATTCAAGTGTGGAGCACCGCACCGCCACGCTGCAATTGGTCATGGTGATCTCTAAGTCAACTCACCACTTTCAAGTTATCCGCCAAATATGCAGTCTTCCTGTTTTTATGCCCCACCTACGATAGCAGTAGGGGCATTATGTTTTCTGGTCTGTGTGTCCGTTCGTTTGTCTGTCTGTCCGTCCACCAAGCTTCAGGTTAAAGTTTTTGGTCAAGGTTGTTTTTGATGAAGCCCAATCAACTTGAAACTTAGTACACATGTTCCCTATGATATGATCTTTCTAATTTTAATGCCAAATTAGAGTTGACCTTAATTTCATGGTCCACTACACATAGAAAATGATAGTGCGAGTGGGGCATCTGTGTACTATGGACACATTCTTGTTTTAGAATTGTGTAAGTTTCTGATACTTTACAAGTGAGGTATTCTTTGCACGAAAAACATGTGCATTCAAGTTTGGTATGTTGTCGCAATGTTTGACTTGTGTTGCTTTGATTCATCATTTTTCAAATGTCAAGTTAAATGATTACCAGGGTAGATTTTCTCTTGAATTATCATTATCCCCTTATCCCCTAACTGAGAAGCAATTTAGTATTTTGTACAATCAATAGTCCAATGTGTGTGCATGTCCAGGTCTAGTTAATTATAAGTCATAGAGGAAGGATGTTTTGTCAGTGTGCATTACTTGTAAAAAATGAATCACCTCTTCGTTTGAAGCAGAATATGAGACCAGAATCAATATTAACCATGGAACCTTTTTGGTTAGAGAATAATATAAGGTAGATCCTAGGTGTGGCCGTGTTTCCTAAAGCTTTTAGTTCCGAAAAATGCACAAAATGATCGTATTTTTACAACATCTCTAAAATGTGCAGACTTTGGAGTCTATAATGTACTATTATGAAGAAATTAGTTTCACCTAGCTGCTAGCATTTAAGCTTTTGAAATAGTTCTATTTATGAACCAAATTGTGGCCTTTATAATATTTTATGATAAAGTTGAATTTCAAGAACATATTTTGCCATAAGTGAACATTGCCCTTTGAATATGTATATTGTTATGTTCTGCAGATTTAAGGATCAGTTTGAATTCTAGTTGGAGGACTGAACATTGAAATCATAGAAGTATTGCAATTTTAAAGAGGTTGGATGCCCATTTCTATCATGCCCACACAGTATATCTGAGTCCTGCAAGTCAAAAATATATATCCCCCTCCCCCTTATGGAGCTCCATTTATGGTTAATCCAGACTTTTTACCGGTTCCACTACTTCTCCCCCCCCCTTACCTTTTTCAAAATCCTGGATCTGCATCTAAATATAGCAGGTTATCAAAGTACACCAATCCAAGTTTCCATTTGCAGCATTTTAAGTGCTTCTTTGAATTTACAATGAGGAACGCTCAGTGCAAAGTTGTGTAAAATCCATAGATCCCTAAATGCTCCAACTTTGCCAGTCAGAGTTAGTATAACAGTAACAATAATTTGTTTTTGCCTTGACGTTGAGAAAGCAAGATTTAGGCATGCTTTATTCTGGTGGTGGGGGCATCAGCAATTTGTGATTAGGTCATGCAGTTAAAAGGGTGTTACCAATGGCTAGTCACTGATATTTGGTATGCAATTATATTAGCATTGGCACATGTCATGTCCGTGAAGATTAAACTGCCATACCCCCTCAGTCATGGTCTTTTAACTTGGAAACTTTTGCATAGTTTACATATTAAAATTTGTTATGAGGGCAGTTCAAGACTGCAGGTTAAACTTATGATAAATCAATGGTATTTGATATGCTGTATTAGCATTGGCAGTGTTTATTTCGATGGTGATTATTTGGTTCATTAACTGAAAGTTTTGTATAGTTTCATGTTAAAGTTTTGCCATTAAAATTTCAATATTTGCATTTTACTGTCAACAATCATAAGGCAAGACATATCTCTGTGTCAACAGTTTATTTCAAAGTTACAGAAGCACCTTATGAACAAAATCCCTCAAGCCAAGTTGCAATCTCTATGGATTTGTGTCAGGTGGTTTTCTTGTTTTTGTTTTTATTTTGGTGATGAAGACTGTTAAGTCTGCTAACAGTGTATGTCTTTTGATATTTATTGATTGGTAACATGTTATCCAAAAACATAAAATTGACCCAAACATTTTAGTCTTATCAATTACTGTTGTGACCTTATTCTTTGACCCAGTAACCTCAAAATCAATAGGGGCATTTTCACATGAGGCACATGATCCATCAGATGGATTAACTTCCGATTAATTGGTCAAAAGATATTGTCTGGAAACGAAGATTTTCAGTCTTTTATAGGCACTGTGACCTTGACCATTAGTTTTTTTTTTGTCAAAAAACATTTTCAAGCTAAGTTTTGTAAAACTTGGACATATGGTTCAAAAAGTATCTGTAAATCAAAATTTACCCCATTTCAGTCTATCAATTGCGTCTTTGACCTTGACCCTTGAGCTATCGACCTCAATATCAATAGAGGTATGTTTCCCACTATGGATTAAAATATATTGTTTGGACAGTGCATGCACATCGCCACTCGGCTAAAGATGTATGTAATAAATAAGTCCTGTAACACTATTGTCTACTGGACAGTCGATACATGTACCATCAATGATGCATTGTTCACTAGCAATACAGTACGCATGATTATCCCATTTATTAGTAAATACTTATGACACAAAGCAAATGTGTAGTCACTGCTCTTGAAACGCTTTTTTAAATGTTAAACCTTCACAAGGAATGGTCACTATGATGTAAAAAAAAATACTTAAAAACTATATAAACAAAATGACATATAAAGAATAGCCAACATACCTGACTGTCCAGTGTTTCTCCTAGATAATTTGAACCTGATAGATTTGTAAAAAAAAATAAATGTGAAAATTTAAAGAATGTAAATGTAATGAGGATGGATTATAAAGAAGGGGGATAACAGTATTTAACTTGTGTTCCGCTAGAATCGCATTATAAAATTATTTCATTATGCCATTGATCACTCTTCTCTAGCACAATAAACCTGAAACAGTATGAAAATAAAGAGACGTGGAATTGTTGCTGATGAGACAACTATCCACCAGAGGCCAAATAACCTCGATGGAAGCAAAAATAGGTCATCGTACGGTCTTCAAAAATGAGGAAAACCCATACCGTAAAGTAAGGTATAAAAGGCCCCGACATGATAAAATTAAAAACAATCATTCAAAGAAAAAAAAAAACAACGGCCTGATTTGTGATAAAACAATAAACGAAAAGCAAACATGACAGACAGCAACCAAATACGATCACTAAGTTACAGGATCATGACTTCGCACAGGAGCGTGCAGAATGTGGCGGGGTTAAACATGTTTCCAAGTGCTAAAACCTCCTCCTCCTATTGGATCAACTGGAGTATACGGAAGAAATAGTTCTCATCAGCGGATTATTATGAGTGAATCGGCGTTCCATTTAATGGCTAATACGGACACATGGACACATGGACACATTGACACATCGACACATCGACATATAGACACATCGACATATAGACACATCGACATATAGACACATCGACATATAGACACATCGACACATTGACATATAGACACATCGACACATCGACATATAGACACATCGACACATCGACACATTGACATTTTGAATTACTAGTATCTCAAATATATCGACATATAGACACATCGACATATAGACATTTTGAATTACTAGTATCTCAAATATATCGACATATAGACACATCGACACATCGACATATAGACACTTCGACACATCGCCATATAGACACATCGACACATCGACATATAGACACATCGACACATCGACACATTGACATTTTGAATTACTAGTATCTCAAATATTTGTTTGTTTGTTTGTTTTGTTTTGCTACGTAGGTAGTGTCAATTGGCAAACTAACGCCGTAGGCTATGTCAAAGAGCAATATAGCGCCGTAGGCTGTGTATAAGAGCAATCAAAGTTAGGGTTAAGGTTAGAGTAAGGGTTAGGGTTAGGGCTAGGGTTAGGGCTAGGGTTAGGGTAAGGGTAAGGGTAAGGGTAAGGGTAAGGGTAAGGGTAAGGGTAAGGGTAAAGGTGAGGGTAAGGGTAAGGGTTAGGGTAAGGGTAAGGGTTAGGGTTCATATTAGGGTTTAGCCTTATCCTGCACCGTAGGTTTTTGCAAATAGTACTATAGCTACGTAGGTAGTGGCAATAGGCAAACTAGCACCGTAGGCTGTGACTTACATCAATCTTACGCTGTAAGCTGTGTTAATTAGCAATCTATCGACGTAAGCTACATACAACTACTTTGGTTGTGTCAAAAGGCATTCTAACGCCGTAGGCTACATACAACTATGTTGGTTGTGTCAAAAGGCATTCTAACGCCGTAGGCTACATACAACTACGTTGGTTGTTTCAAATGGCAATTTAACGCCGTAGACTATGTCAAAGAGCAATATGGCGCCGTAGGCTGTGTCAAAGAGCAATCTAGCGCCGTAGGCTGTGTCAAAGAGCAATCTAGCGCCGTAGGCTGTGTATAAGAGCAATCTAAGTTAAGGTTAATGTTAGGGCAATCTAACGCCGTAGGCTATGTCAAAAAGCAATCTAGCGCCATAGGCTGTGTCAAAGAGCAATATAGCGCCGTAGGCTGTGTATAAGAGCCATCCTAGTTAGGGTTAAGGTTAGGGTTAAAGAAAGGGTTAGGGTAAGGGTTAGGGCTAGGGTTTATGGTAGGATTAGGGTTAGGTTATGGTTTATGTTTGGGTTTAGCGTTATCTTGTACCATAGGTTTCTTCAAAGTGTATTACATCTTTATCTCAAATATGTCTTTGTTTGTTTTTTTTGTTTTGCTACGTAGGTAGTGTCAATTAGTAAACTATCGCCGTAGGCTGTGACAAACGTCAATCTTACGCCGTAGGCTGAGTTAATTAGCAATCTGTCGCCGTATAAGCTACATACAATTACGTTGTTTGTTTCAAATGGCAATCTAACGCTGTAGGCTACATACAACTACGTTGGTTGTGTCAAATGGCAATCTAACGCCGTAGGTTACATACAACTACGTTGGTTGTGTCAAATGGCAACCTAACGCTGTAGGCTATGTCAAAAACCAATCTAGCGCTGTAGGCTGTGTCAAAGAGCAATCTAGCGCCGTAGGCTGTGTATAAGAGCACTCTTAGTTAGGGTTAGGGTTTATGTTATGGTTTAGCATTATCTTGTACCATAGGTTTGTTCAAAGTGTACTACAGCTATATCTCAAATATTTGTTTGTTTGTTTGTTTTGTTTTGCTACGTAGGTAGTGTCAATTGGCAAACTAGCACCGTAGGCTGTGACTTACATCAATCTTACGCTGTAAGCTGTGTTAATTAGCAATCTATCGACGTAAGCTACATACAACTACGTTGGTTGTTTCAAATGGCAATTTAAAGCCGTAGACTATGTCAAAGAGCAATCTGGCGCCGTAGGCTGTGTCAAAGAGCAATCTAGCGCCGTAGGCTGTGTCAAAGAGCAATCTAGCGCCGTACGCTGTGTATAAGAGCAATCTTAGTTAAGGTTAATGTAAGGGCAATCTAACGCCGAAGGCTACGTCAAAAAGCAATCTAGCGCCATATGCTGTGTCAAAGAGCAATATAGCGCCGTAGGCTGTGTATAAGAGCCATCCTAGCTAGGGTTAAGGTTAGGGTTAAAGAAAGGGTTTGGGTTAGGGTTAGGGTTAGGGTTTATGTTAGGATTAGGGTTAGGTTATAGTTTATGTTAGGGTTTAGCATTATCTTGTACCACAGGTTTCTTCAAAGTGTACTACAGCTTTATCTCAAATATTTGTTAGTTTGTTTGTTTTCTTTTGCTACGTAGTTAGTGTCAATTGGTAAACTTTCACCGTAGGCTGTGACAAACACCAATCTTACGCCGTAGGCTGTGTTAGTTAGCAATCTATCGCCGTATAAGCTACATACAATTACGTTGTTTGTGTCAAATGTCATTCTAACGCTGTAGGCTACATACAACTACGTTGGTTGTGTCAAATGGCATTCTAACGCCGTAGGCTACATAAAACTACGTTGGTTGTGTCAAATGGCAATTTAACGCCGTAGGCTATGTCTAAAACCAATCTAGCGCCGTAGGCTGTGTCAAAGAGCACTCTAGCGCCGTAGGCTGTGTATAAGAGCACTCTTAGTTAGGGTTCAAGTTAGAGTTAGGGTTAGGGTTAGGGTTTATGTTAGGGTTTAGCATTATATTGTACTATAGGTTTGTTCAAAGTGTACTACAGCTATATCTCAAATATTTATTTGTTTGTTTGTTTAGTTTTGCTACGTAGGTAGTGTCAATTGGCAAACTATTGACGTTGGCTGTGACAAACATCAATCTTACGCCGTAGGCTGTGTTAATTAGCAATCTATGGCCATATAAGCTACATACAATTACGTTGTTTGTGTCAAATGGCAATTTAACGCTGTAGGCTACATACAACTACGTTGGTTGTGTCAAATGGCATTCTAACGCCGTAGGCTACATACAACTACGTTGGTTGTGTCAAATGGCAATCTAACGCCGTAGTCTATGTCAAAAACCAATCTATCGCAGTAGGCTGTGCCAAAGAGCAAGCTAGCGCCGTATGCTGTGTATAAGAGCAATCTTAGATAGGGTTCAGGTTAGGGTTAGGGTTAGGGTTAGTGTTCATGTTAGGGTTTAGCGTTATTTTGTATCATTGTTTTTTTCAAAGTGTACTACAGCTATATCTCAAATATTTGTTTGTTTGTTTGTTTTGTTTTGCTACGTAGGTAGTGTCAATTCGCAAACTATCGCCGTAGGCTGTGTCAAACATCAACCGTAAGCCGTAGTCTGCTTTAAATAGCAATGTACCACAGTAGGCTACATACAATTAGGTCGGTTGTGTCAAATGGTAATCTAACGCCTTGGGCTGTGTCAAAGAGAAATATAGTTAATGTAACGGTTTGAGGTAAGGGTTACGATTTCGGTTACTGGTAAAGGTTATGGTTAAGATATGTTTATGATTACAATTTAGGATTAATGTTATGAAAAGATATCTTAACAATGTATACTGTGTCAATAGGCATTCTTACGCCGTAGGCTGTATCAACGTCAAACATCAATTTAAAGGCGTCGGCTGATTTAAAGAGCAATGTATCAACATATGCTGTATCACACATCAATCTAGCACCACAGGCTGTACGACGAATTATATATGGAAAACTGCAACAAATAAAAGGCAATACAAATCTTTTATTACACATGTTACATAATATCACCAATGTGATTTGAAAACACATTGCCTTGTCACATTCCAATATTTATTTTACATTATTTCTAATGATTACATTCTGGTTTCAGTACATATATGACATACAAGTTGCATTCATTCCTCGTGAAATTTTTTAACAAAACCAGTCAACAATTTCATCGTGCTGTGGATGACTAGGAAGAGACATCATTATAAGATTTCCATCAGTTTCCTTCTTAGACTTAAAACGAATCATATAATCATCTACGGAAATGTCTACCTTTTTAAGAATTTCATTTGGCATTTGTCCTGGGGATGCTTTTAAGAAAATTTCTTTCCTAGGTTTTCCAACTTTATGCAGCATACCAGCACCTTCTCTTTCCAATTCTTCAAGTTCATCTACAAATGTTTGTACAAATTTAACATGTAATAGGTTGACTTTGAAAAACACAGAAATAACTCGAACTTAGATTATTTTATTATCTCAAAAAAAAAAAAAACAGTAGAAATTTATGGTATAAACTACTTCCAATATTTTCTTTATTTTTTTTTTCTTTATTTGTAACACATTCTCCTACATTTTTGTTACAGTCAGGATGTACTCCGCAGTTTTCCAATTGTAATTTTTAGGTTATTTAGTATCATATTTAATTCAGTTACAAAGGTTTTTGATTACTAAATGATATGTTTTAGATGACCTATAATATGCTAAAATTAGCTTGACCGTAATTAGGAATTAAATACATCTACTCATATTAACCAAACGTGTAATACGTACGATTTGGTACAGAATCAGCAATTTATTAACATTAAATCATTTGTTATACAGGATTGTTCATATTATTTTTACCTTTTTCTATATGCATGACTACAATTAAAAAAAAATAATATACAACACTTACGAATAACACTATCCTTCAACGATCCATACAGTTTTCTTTGTAAGCACCTCAAAGAAATCACAGGTCCCTCACTGGAAACAATAGCCTTAATCACTCTGATCTTGAAAGACATCACTTTCTTTAATTTCACTGAATCAGTCTGCTGAAGCGTGTTCAATGCCTGAAATATATTCATGTACGCAACATTCATTAATTTATACATACTATTAAACCGTACTACATTAAATAACACAAAACTAGACATTGCTTTTATCATTGAACCTACATCCTGGAGAACGTATAGGTTCTCCGTGTATATAACATGTACATTTCTGTAAATAAATTTTGTGCCTGTGCAACGTTCCGGTGAAGATACTTTTCAACATTTTAAATTGGAATAACTTGTGAATACTTTAACATTATTAAAAACAAATCAGTTATGGGAACACATCTAGCTGTGTGTGCTCCAACGTTGGAGGGATCTACATAAATCGTAGGCTGTGTTTCAGGCCATCTAGCGACATAGATTAGGGTGGGTGTTTAGTGTTACGGTTTGGCTTTAAGCTCACAATAGTTACATACATGTTTATAGAACTTTTGTTAAAATCGCTAATTACATAACATCGTTAACCATGGAAATTAATATGACTAAACAACAAGCATACGATGGACGTGTGTTTGGTTCCTTTTTACTGACATTAAAGAACTAAACCGCAAAAGTATTTGTACATTTTGTATGTTTTATATTTGGGACATTTTTAGAGAATATATACCTGTGCGAATACTGCTTTCTGGCCAGCCATGAAACAATACAGCTTCCTTCCACACCTCAACGATTCAACAGTTATTTTAGTATCGTTTACAACTTCAGTTTTAGTTAAGGTAGCTCTGATATAAGATGACGTAATCTGTAGGGCGGCTGCCAGTCTTATAACATGTATTGTGTCTTTGCTAGTGGTCATGCATAAATTAGTCTGTGTAGCTGATAAGTTATGATTCTCTTTTTCCTCTTCATCTAATTCTGAAACAATATTTTATAACATTTAATGTAAAAAGGCCACATCTTCTCTATAAAAGTAACATTATAATCCTTTTACATTTATATCTTATTCCAATTAACAACATGAACAACATAATTTACATTTAAATTATTTTTTTTTTCCTTTAAAAAGGCATGCATTTATTTGTATCATGGAATTAGCTACATAGTGTACAAAATACAGGTATACAAATATATGTTTGCTTTATATTTACTTTTATTACAAATAAAGTCTCCTGTTACCCCGCTTCAATGTTAAGCAAGCGGTAATGTGTATATTTTTTTTTATCAGTAACAGTTCATTTTGTGGTTCTCTTCGCGGTACGCGTTCAAACTATGTAGAATTCTTAAAGAAATAAGAGACAATTATTTAGAATACATATTCAGGTGTTGGGAGTAAATTTCTGAATAAAAACAATTTATATGTACATTGACGGAAAATATAAAATTTATTTTTACTGTAGTCTAAACAACATACATGTAGGAAAAAAGATCGGCAAGCCTCGTTTTTGCTCTATTTCTAAAGATCTGACAAATAAATAAAGAGCCTCATTTTTGCTCTGTTTCTAAAGCTGTTACAAATAAATTTTATATTTTCCGACAATGCACATTTATTGAAAAAAGTAGGTATTTGAAATTTTGAAGGACATAACCGGTATCCGTTTGTGCAGTCAAGTTAGCAGTCCTAAAACAGGGGCGGGTCCAGGTGAGGGCGTAATGGTCCTACGCCCCCCCTCCTTTTCAAAAAATTTTTTTTTATGTTTTTTTAGCAAAAAAAAGTCCAGAAATTTTTTCTCTGAGCGTAGCGAGGCGAAAGATTTCATTCTACCGCTTTCAAATATACTAGAAACGCCCCTGGAAAATATAAACATTTTACAGAAGTTACTTTTAATAAACACATATAACATATTTACCTGACACCTCCATGTACTTGTCGTTTAATAAATCTGCATACGAATCAACCATTTCATCATATTCCTTTTGTGCATCTTCCGACAAGTAGTACTCTTTCCCGTCTTGATGATTGAGGTACATTTTGTAATACACCTCATCAAAATCTTTCATTCCACTTTTACTTAGTTCTGCAAAATTCTCTTTTACAACTTTTGTGGGGAACAGTAATGGCCTTGACACCATGAAAAGAAATCTGTCCAGGAAACCATCCATCCCTGTGAAACAAGCCATTTCAGACAACAAAGGGTGAGGCTGTATGAAAAGACACAAGGACATAGAAGTTCTCTTGAATCCTCGACTCCCATTTGACAAATCAACAAAATCTCCTTTACCGCTCCATAATTTACAAAGATAGGATCTTTCGGATTCCCCTTTCAGTTGCTTAGCATTCACAGATGCCAGGAATCTGTGACCTTCATCTGTTGTAATTAAACCTACACCTCCAGAGGCTATTTGGTGCCTTTGAAGGCCTGCTGTCGTATATTACAGTTGAGCCCTCCTATTTCCCTAGGAAATTTATATAACAGCACAACATGAGAACAAACTAAAACAATCAGTTGGCCCTGAATGGGCTTGCCTCATAAGATCTGCACGAAACACAAGAACAATAACACTAATAACAGTATACAAAAAACACAAAGCACTGGTCGAATAGGACACGCAGTTATTGAAAGCTAGTTCAAAGCCAATTACAACTAATAAATAAATCGTGTTTTCCTAGACTAAAATATTAATCAGTACACATCCAGCAACATATTCAGTAAGCAGACGTCATAAACAATCCAAAAATACTTAGAGCGTGACCTTGTGCAATGCCAAAATATCAGTATCGACAGGGTGCAACACCATACGTGTTTATAACGGTATAGCAATACAGTCGTCCCTGCTATAAAGGCTACCTCTTTAAAGCGAAAACCTGTCTTGTCAGGCCACCAGCTTCCTGTCCCGCTGTATAAGAGAATGGTCAACAGATTCAAATTAAAGGGCAAATGATGTAAAGAATAGTAAATATTCGGGTCCTAAAATATAAAGAGTGGAGAATAATGGGAAAATTTTGTAAAGAATAGAGAAAAATGGCTTAGAAAATCAAATAACACAGAGTTGAAGGACCCCTCCCCCCCCCCCCCCCCCCCAAAAAAAATCCAGACCCTCACCTATGCACTTTGAACATCAATTTTAAACGTCGCTTCTCTTATACTGTCATTTTTCATTGGTCCCGAGGGTGACCTTTATGTACTTTTAATCTATTTATTGGAAAATTAATGATAGTACCGATAAAGAAAACAAAGGATCAAAAAGTTTACATGGATCGCATCTTAATTTACGGACTCTATTAGTGTTTGTATAATCTTTTATTACTAAAATAAACCTTTAACAGAACTTAAAACGTCGCAAAATGCAAAACAAAAGGAAGCTTATCCAATAGAGGCGTAACACTATATGTACAAAGTTATATATTTCAGTAGATAGAAGAGATGGAAGATTGTATCCATATCATGTGTTACGATGTTCTATCTACAAATGATTCAATCACGAAAATGACTGTATACAGAGACAAACAGTGACATTATACAAAATCATAACAGCTAGCCAGGATCATACATGCTGAGAAAAGATTTACACCACAATCCTTGTGGTCAACCCTTGTTCAAACCGTTGATCACAAATATTAACGTTTATCATTCATTTTTGGCCATGATATTGCTCTCCGTGTTTAGAAATTGACAATCAAAATACGGATAAAAATCATTGAACCAAAAAATAATAGCCTAATATAAAAAAACAAATTGGGAAAAATCTTATAAAAATTTATATAATAATGATATTTGAACTTTTCAAACCAAAAAAAAAAACAATATAGTTTCTGAGACTATTATACTAACATTATAAGGTTAGTATAATAGTCCCAGAGTAGGCCTATTGCACGTGCACTTGGTTTCTGAGGTTTTTTAAAAAGCTTTTAGTATGATAAAACCAACTTTATCCGTTGTCATTTCTAATCGATGGTATATTTTTTTTTACATTTTTACCTATCATGTCTGTAATCAGAGTCTACTCCTTGATTTGCTAGTCGAAATTTATAAGCGTATGGTATATATAAACCATATCATCATGATATTGCAATTACTCGTATTAGAAAGACTTAAACATTTTTTCGACAAAGATGAAAGCTCCATTTCATTTTTTTTTTTAAGTCGCTTAATCTTGGGAATATTTATACATTAATATAAGTATTAACATTAGTCCTAACTCAATGACAGCCAGTATTAACGTCAACGATATAGACCTCGTGACTATTCTTCTTTTTCTTGTCTGTTTTATCCTTCAGTAGATTGTGACACAATTTTAACTGTGGTTTAAATTTTAAAGTCCAATAAAAAAGTAAAAACTTGAGCTTTTGTACAAACAAAAAAAATGATTCGTTAGTCGAAATCTATAAGCGTACCGGAATTCAAAATGACTCATTCTTTAGTTACAGACTGGTAGGCCATGGAATCGACCCCCATCAAAATATATGATGTTGACCAATCAAAATAGCGATTACAAATCATTGCATTATTAGAATTTAAAATGTTCTGCCACAGACAGTACAGAATAAATGTGACAGTTCAAGCATAAATTGAGTTTGCATAGGCGGATCCAGGGGAGGGCCCTGGGGGCCCGGGTCCCCCCTTTTGTGGGAAACATTTGGTTGATTATATAGGGAATCACTGAAGAATGACTGGAGCGGGGCCCCCCTTAGGTCAGTCAGTGCCCCCCCCCTTTACACAAAGTCCTGGATCCGCCACTGGTCTGCATTTCAGAAGTGCATTATACACTTTATTAATAGATGGATAATGTCTTCACTTTCATGACGACTAAGCGGACACGTTGGGTAGTGAAATATACCAATGCCGATATCCATGCAATTTATAAGATATGGCAAACAATAATATATACAAATATACGATGATTTTTACGAATGTACGTGTTACGTACTACAATCTTCTGCTAACATTTCGCGTTAATGAATGCTTTTACATTCATTTCCAAATTTACACAGAATTTTTTTCTCATATAAATTAGATATTGGATTTTTTCCCCTACTTTATATATGTATACTCCTTTCATTGCATTTCTTTCAGGTTTTTTTTCGTTTCTATGTTTTATAATTTCCGATGCTTTCTTTGTCGCAAAAGATCTAGGCTAGTTAAATATTTGGGAGGCATGTTTGTCTCATTTCCGTACTTTTGTGGCATGGTTATGCATATAGTTTGTTTGTTATAATTTGCCGGCAATTGTTTATCTCTATTTTTTTGTTTTTTTTTTTTTTTTTGCTGTTGATTAACGATAATCATAATATTAGACCTTTTTCTTCTGACGATTTGAAACATGTAGACAGACAACGTTCCTGAAGTAAAATCTATTTCTTTGCGTTCCGTTATGTCATTAAGGGGGTTTCCCTTACTTGGCATTTTTCGCGGGTTATGTTTTTGCACGGGTGGTTTCGGTTGAGGGTATATAAGGAATTTGTATGGGTCCGTTCGATTAATGCGACGTTTGCAAGTTACAAAGTTGGAAAGGACGTGTTATAAGAATATTCCAGTTGTTTGCGTTAGCTTTCCCTCCCTCTCCCTCCTTCTAGCAGTAGCTTTGTACTCTTGATACTTATGTGATTATATAACATGTTGACATTGATACATATGTATGATCTTTATTGTTTTTTGTTGACTCGTTCATTATATAAAATTTATGCGATCTTTGTAACGAACGCACAACCCATTTTCTTGTTTGTTGTTTATTTTAGTTAGTTCAGAAAATATTTATTTTAGTACGAATGAAATGAGGTAGAAAATAAACAAATATGAAACAAACCCGATGATCCCGATCTTTTTTATATTTATCTCATTTGATCAGCATTTGATTTTTAACTAAAAAATTCTCATTTCTTATACTAGGGTTATATTATAACTTATGTTTCTTATTTTTATTCGAATTTAATTGGAAACAAATTAATTATCACATAAATTTTATAACACGAGCACTTTTGCGGACGTTGCCAGTGACAAAACGGCTATACTTTTTGATACAATCTAAAAATCTTGTTGCCTAACGAAAAAAGTTATAAACTATTTGATTTAAAAAAGAAAAACTGAAAAACTTTTACCACCAATTTTTATTTTCTATGGTCTAACCATGCTTATTTGATATACGGCCGGTCAAAACCACAATTGTAAAAAAAAATATAACGTTTTTTTCTCGTTGTGACAAGATGTCTATACTTTTTGAATCTTTGCGGGATAGACTATACCAATGCGACCGGCAAGAAAATATCATGAACCAGGAATCAAGTAAACGAACTTTTTACAGTATTAATATTCTTCCTCTCAGCTTTTCCAATTTCACGATATAAATGCACGAACCCGATATTATATGCTCGGACATTTTTCAGACCGTCTTCAAACATGACATTTTCCGGTTTGAGGTTTCAGTGATATTGACTTTGCATTAACATGCAAATAACTATAACAAAAGCAATATCTTTGTCAAGTTTTATTATGATCGGGGAAAAAAATACGATATGAAAGCCGTGGAAATCTGATCTTTTGAACACAAAATGGAACGTTGGACATTACGTTTTAGCGTAAAAATGGGATAATTAAGTGTTATAAGTTTTGGTATTTTAAATTTCGGTTCCTTTTTTCCTTTAATTTTACGCCTATTAAAATCAATTCAACCAAAAATCACTTCATTTTTATCGAGCTGACCAGTCTACGCATTTATTTTTATGATTATCTATAGAAAAATGGAATTCGTACCAACATCGTGGGCAGCGTCAGTATGATCAAACTGGTTAAATGCATTGGTTTCGTGCTTTGAAAAGTACATTATTTGAACCTTTTAAACGTAGTCGCACTGACATATAACTTTTTAGCCATTGGAATTTTGTTAATTGAATCACTCGATCATGTACGACAACAGGAGCTACACACACTTAACAATCACGTGATTCTCGTGGCACTTTCATTTGTATATACAATACAGTCAGTTTAAAGTATATCTTTTATTTGGATTTAACACAATGTCATGAATTTGTGAGTATTTACATAGATGTTAATAAGTTGATTATTACAAATATTTTATTATGTGTTTAATATATCTGCAAATACAAAGATATAATTTTTACATTGTAATGTGACAACAGTCCGATCATCTTGATCTCTGATGGAAACCTGGATGTGAATATGTGCAATAAACATATAATGATATTCATTACCAATGTAATTTTTACATAAATGACTTTTTTCTATTTTGCCAGGAATTTTTGCATATCTTCCTGTCTCTATGGGAAATTTTAAATTTGAACATCTCAGATAGTGCTTTAATTTTTTAATGCCAACAAGTAGAAAAACAAAGAAAAGATTTTGTGTTATACTTCAAAACTGTGCACTTGGTACCAGAATATTTCGAGGTCAGTCGCCCTCCGACGTCCTGCTGGCTATATATTCAACTGTTTTTCATTATTTTTCCAGACAAATTTTTAGATCATGATAGTGTGACTTCATATTTACTGAAATTTGCCATGAAAACGATGTTTTCTAAAGAATATGGACCAAAAACAGTTATTGTTTACTGTACGGCGAATTAAAAAATAACAAGTTGTTTTCTGTACGGCGTCTTGCAATATTTTTTTATTTTCAAGATAGAAAAATACAACCTTTTTTTTATTTTCAAGTCTCTTTGTTTGGTCTAAATTAAAAGGAGTGGGTTGAGTGAGGGGTAGTGGGGAGTGGGGTATATTCGCCCGACATATCTTTTTTTAGTACTTTTTCACGAATAAGACTTTGATATTGTGTCAAATAAAATAATATAATTCAATACAAGTTAGACTTGCAATTGAATTAACAGTTACAGCAGCACGTGGTTATTTTGTTTTCAAACACACCTTCTCTGTTTTGAAACTTACGAGATTGCAATTTGATTTTTTTGGAAGGCGGCAGGAGCATTATGAATGAAAGGTTGTATATATACTTGTATTTTGCCCTTGGGCTGTCTTCGTGTTGTCTTCTGATAATTTACAGTTTGAAAGAGCATTGTCGATACTTTACCGAAAGTGCAATTTATAGAAAGAACGAGAAATACACGTGAAATTTAACAAAAAATAAACGTTTCAAACATTTCGGTGGAAGATTTAGATTCATTAATACAGGAGCTAGTTTTCCCTGTTGTGTCGAAAATATGGTAAAACACTTTTTACTGCAAAAGACAGTTATACCGGTATATGTATTCCCTCTTTTTGAAATGCCGCGTTATCTTAATTCATTTCCTATATCAATTAAATTCACAGTCATTTTAAAACAGTATTTCATAACAATAGCTATAAAAAATCTACTCGTGCATTATTATACCGGTATTGATGATTGATTGAATAATTGATTGGTGTTTAACGCCACTTTCAGCACAATCGTTCTATTTCGTGGAGGTCAGTTTTTATCGGTAGCCGGAGTGCCATGAGAGAACCTACGACCTTTGGTAGGAAAACTGACAATTCTACTCAGTTAAGATTGGAGACCAGCGTACCTGGCTGCAACGTGCGGGATTGGAACTCACAACGTTAGTGTTGACAGGCAAGTGATACAGTAGTTCGATTACTTAGACCACTCGACCACCGAGCCCCCCGGTATGATGGAAAGGAGATATGGTATGAACTTCTACTCGGTGCATTATATTTCCGCGTGCAACACTACAGCAAAATGGGCAAATTAATTTACAGAATAGAGAAAAAGTTACCAAATTATAAGGAATAGAGAAATAGGGTGCTAAAATATAAAGAATAGAGAATGATGGGCAAGAAAATAAAGAATAGAGAAAAATTACCATAAAAAATACAGTAAAGAAGGACCACACCACCAACACCCCCACCCCCGCGACCCCACTTCCAGACCCTCATTTGAACGTGTGGATTATTTTTAATAAAACAATAAAATTTGCGCCAATTTTTTTTTTTTCATTTGCGCCAATCATTTTTTTTTTCTTCATTTGCGCCAATTTACAGGTAAACACATAAGTTGTACATAATTTATTTAATAACAAAAAACAGTACCCATTCTGACTGCCATCTGTCCCCTGCTCACCACGGGGAGTGAAAGTGGGATTTCGAGCAGGATAAGTTTATTGTAAAAGTTTCTAAAACTATATACATCACGCGTAAACTGAAGCACTTTTTTAATAAAATAGTGACAGTTTGACGTCAAAAGCACACTTGCATATTTACAAGTCTGTCCTAGCTGAGTATTTGTGTGCAACACTTCTGATCTACTACGATGTTGTAAAATCTTTTCTAAAATACATCCGATACTTTTCACTAACAAATTCCATTTTTCCATTTCATGTTTTCTAACGGCTGCTCGCATGTCGAGAGATCTGATTTTTTACACAAGTTAATTGTTGCCTGGATCCATAAAAATGTAAATATTCGGGTGGTGTGAGAAAAACTGTTCAGTGTAGTGAGAGTGCTGTTGTTTGTTCTTTTATAGTTTAAAATGTATCAGATCTTACTTGTTCAAATTAAATCGGCGAAAATGAAAAATTAATAATTGGCGCAAATGAAAACTTGGTTTTGGCGCGTATGAAAAAAATCATATTTTCAAAATTGACACAAATGTCATACGCCCATTGTGGAACGTCTAAACACTGATCTATTTCTTATATTGATATGTCTGTTTTAAAATTATCAAAGCAATATTTATAACGTTATACAAGTTTTTATTGACACATGTAATACGTCATGCGTGATCAATGTTTATTCGAGTATTTCTAATCATGTTGGTCAAATTTATCTAAAAAAAAAAATTTTTGAAGATGAATAACACATTTGATGGAAATTTACATTTGCTTTTTTAAAAATCATTTTCAGCAGTGAGATACGGTCATAAAATATTTAAGCAAAGCAATACTTTAATAAATGGGTGCATAACTAGTAACAAGGATTTATTTAATACTGGAATCTACTTTTGAAAATGGAAAGTAGGAAATTTTTTTCACTAATTTTTTTAAATTTTTTTAGCCTAAAATTTTAAAAAGCGATGCAGTATACTTAGTGATTTATAACACAAACTTATCTTGTAATCCACTATGTTTTATAGTTTATATGTATGGTTTACCAACCCTGTGCATTCACAGCCTTATTTAACTACCATGTGCATGCACATCATTAATTAACTAACCCTGTGCATTCACAGCCTTAGTTAACTATCCCTGTTTATGCACACATTAGTCAACTAACCCTGTGCATGCACAGCCTTAGTTAACTATCTCTGTGCATGCACAAAAATATGTTTATAACTTTGTTAGTGTACACGTTGTACCCAGTGTATGCAGATTTAGTATGAAATATACTCTGTGTATACTTGTTTATACAGGTCTGGTGGTCACAGAAGGCATGAACTATCCAAATTCAGGGCTTTTCTCCTAAAACACAACCCTGATGTCATGTTCTATTATGGAAAGTGTTGTACACTGCACAGAACATTATGTAGTGGAACAGTTTGTGTACTTTTCTATTGTGAAAAAAAAACTATGCACCATACAGATAATTCTGCTGTGAAAATGTAGTCATGATTTGTAAAACAGCCAAAATGTTTTTAAATGCTGTATACTGAAAAAGAAGAGTTGGAGGAGGAATTCGTTATAGTCGTAAGCTAGATTGAAGCTGGAATCAATTAAGGAATGTTGCAGAACATTTAGTTGTAAGTATCTTGTTCATTTTTTGTCAAATCTTCCATTTGAACACCCTTTGATTTTAAACATATTTTATTCATTAAGATATGAAAAGTATTGAGCAACAGGCAAATCCTATAAAAGCTTCTCCATATAACATGAACACTCTTTTGTGTAACCTGCTGAAATAAATCTGTCCTGCAATCTGATATCGTCTATTCTTCAGAATATATTTTGTATAACAGGGTCATAAATAGTAATGGAAGATTCAATAGTGCACAATGCCATAAGGAAATTTGTACAATCAATAAATAGAGGGAAAAGTATTCTTGATTCATACAATAATGAAGGGAATTGTTAACAACTGGTGCTTAAGTTTGAAGTAAGATTAATATTTTCAGTAATATTTGTAAAATAGTTATAGAAAGTATCAGCAATGCTCTTTGGGTCTGTAATCAGTTTATTGTTAGTCATTTAAAATTGCATGGTCATGATAATTTTCACTACCATTGACATTATGCAAGTGTTTCCATAATTTACTACTGTTTCCTTTTTCATGTTCTATTGCATCAGTATAGAATTTTTGCTTTGAATTTTCTACGAGGTATTTAACCTTGTTTCTCCAGAATTTATAATTATACGTATCTTTTTTTCTTATGATTATAATCACGTTGTTTCATGCCCTCCTTAATTTCATAATTTATCCACTCATTTTGATAAACATGGTTAACTCGCTTTTTAATAAATGGAGCATGATGATTCAACACTTCAGTAAAAATATTCTGTATAAAACTTAGTAGCGCTTCACCAGGACCATCAATTTCTAGTATTGTATCATGGGGACACCGAGATAAATGGTGAATAAAATCAGTCTCGTTGAAATATTTTGTAGATCTATAAGTTATATAATCATGAATTTGCTTTTTCTTTTTTAACCCTCTTTTAGAAATATATACTGGATAGTGATTACTGATTGAATATTTTGGAACTGAAATATAAACATTTTCTGGCACATTACAATAAACATGGTCAATTAAAGTGGATGAAGTTTTTGTAACTCTTGTAGATTCTGAAACCACCTGACGCATGTTGAAAATATTTTTGAGGTGTAACCACTTAGGATGTTTTTTACTTGACATTAAATCAATATTAAAATCTCCCAAAATAATAGTTTCCTTATCTTCAGTGTCAACTTTTTAAACAACATGGTTTCAAACTTAGTAACCCATTCAGCATGACGGTTAGGTGGTCTATATATATAACCTAGTAAAATAGGCTTTTGATGAACATTAATAAGTTCTATCCACATTGACTCAATTTCTTGCATTTCCAAATCACCCCGTCTAAGCGTATTTATTAAGTCTCCCAAACGGAAGACTTATTGGTTCTTCTTCTTCTTCTTCTTCTTCTTCCGTCGCTTTTAGATATGAACTTGTCTGCACCCGTTCTCCAAAACCGCTAGTCAGATTAAACTAGGGTTTCACAATATGTTAGACTAACATGTCTAGTGGTGCAATCAGGGTTTTGTTTATGCAATGGGGTTTATAAAGGGTACTTTGAGGGGCAAAAAGGAAGGAGGGGTTTACTATAGAACCCTATGGGATTTTATATTATTTAATTTTCAAATGATTATAACTTGAAAACAATCGGTGATAGACACAATTTTCATAATTGAAAATGTTCTAAATGATAAAGCACATTAAATAAAATAAAAGGTTAGTCCCCAGGGGTCACCCCACCCCCTGCCATTTGAGAAAGTTCTAATATCTTGCAAGTGGCCAAGATCCCCACCCCTAAACCATATATATTCTGGTTTTCCATGCTAAGATGGTTTGAATGATATACAGGGTTAGTCCCCAGGGGTCATCCCGACCCCTGAAACTTGAGAAAGTTCTAATATCTTGTAAATGGTCGAGATCCCCACCCCTAAACCATATATATTCTGGTTTGATCTGATAAAGCACATCAAATCAAATACAGGGTTAGTCCCCAGGGGTCACCCCTACCCCCTGCCAGTTAAGAAAGTTCTAATATCTTGTAAGTGATCAAGATCCCCACCCCTAAACCATATATGTTCTGGTTTGTCACACAAAGATGGTCTGAATGATAAACAGGGTTAGTCCCCAGGGGTCACCCCACCCCCTGCCATTTAAAAAAAGTTCTAATATCTTTGCAAGTGGTCAAGATCCCCACCCCTCAACCATATATATTCTGGTTTGTCATGCGAAGATGGTTTGAATGATATACAGGGTTAGTTCCCAGGGGTCATTCCGACCCCCTGCCATTTGAAAAAGTTCTAATAACTTGTAAATGGTCGAGATTCCCACCCCTAAACCATATGTATGTATTCCTGTTCGTCATGTCTCGAACATTTGAATGACATATAGGGTCCGTCCTCAGGGGTCACCCCCACCCCCAATGTTCTAATATCTTGTAAATGGTCGAGATCCCCACCCCTTAACCATATGTATGTATTCTTGTTCGTCATGTCTCGAACATTTGAATGACGTATAGGGTCAGTCCCCAGGAGGTAGATCTCAATATTCTAACATTTCTCCAATTTCGTGGATTGAAGAACAATTGTATTTTTGTGGGTTTTTTCTAAAGTTGGCATACAAGCCTATAGAAAATTTGTAAGTTTACATTAAATACTTATATAAGTTGGTCACTTATATATCCACGAAAATTGGTATCCAAAGAATGATAATGAATCCAGAGTATATGGAAATAGGTTCTTAAGTTGTACTGTTACACCACTGTCCCAGTTTAGGGGGAGGGTTGGGATCCCGCTAACATGTTTAACCCCGCCACATTCTGTATGTATGTGCCCGTCCCAAGTCAGGAGCCTGTAATTCAGTGGTTGTCGTTTGTTAATGTGTTACATATTTGTTTTTCGTTCATTTTTTGTACATAAATTAGGTTGTTAGTTTTCTCATTTGAATTGTTTTACATTGTCATTTCGGGGCCTTTAATAGCTGACTGTGCGGTATGGGCTTTGCTCATTGTTGAAGGCCGTACAGTGACCTATAGTTGTTAATTTCTGTGTCATTTGGTCTCTTGTGGAGAGTTGTCTCATTGGCAATCATACCACATCTTCTTTTTTATATATATGACAAAATGAGTAAAAGAAGATGTGTTGAATACATAAATTTGACAACATCCCAACAACACAAAAAATATGATATCCATATGATTAATTAAAATCTTTAATACATTAAGTCAAATTCTGATTCTGGTACTGATATAAAAAAAAAACTTTCTATCTCAAAATTTTACTTTTCACGATTTAAAGTTTTTATTCTTGTTCCTGGAAACCATATATTAAACTTATAAATTCTTTTTTAGTGTGTTGTAAATGTGGAAAATAAGAAAACGGATGTTGCCTTATGTACTTTTATCACATATTTTTATTGTAATAGAACATACATGTACCGATAGTGAGGATCAGCAGATTTTCTGCAAGGACTATCTCTGATGAAAACCAAACGTAATAAGTTGATATCAATATTTTCAACATTGTTTTATTCAAATATTTCTTAGATTTCTGACGTTATCCCATGACTTTTGTATGTGATCATG
Source organism: Mytilus californianus (assembly GCF_021869535.1). NCBI lineage: Eukaryota > Metazoa > Mollusca > Bivalvia > Mytilida > Mytilidae > Mytilus > Mytilus californianus. Next base: position 82,768,749 of record NW_026262679.1, read on the forward strand.
TATGTTGAACAAAAAATATCCGACACTGTGACTCTGAAAAGAAATGTACTATCTCTGAACTAAAGATATTTGTAAACAATTTTTATTGTAATGAGCATGGTCTTCACTAGAATGAAAACTACATATAAATTATAATGAGTTATGATTTGTGTATTCCTAGTACAATACATAATTATAGGTATTTTTTAAGTTGGTATAATATCATTAAAATTATATGATAGTTTACTAGGCATTAAAAGTCACAATAAATCTAAAATTAAAGCTATATGGTGGTTCACTCTGCATTAAAAGCCACAATAAATTAATGATTTAAATATATAATAAAAGTTTAAAATCTGTATCCCCCCTTTTTTTACTAGTATGACACTTAATTGCTGGAATGTACAATTTGTTTCAGAATTTTTTGTTTACCTGGAGAACATATGTAAATGGGAAACACCTGCAATTAAGCCGTGAAGGCAATTAATTAAGGGTATGAACATGTATATAGAGACTTTGAAAAAGGGTAGGTACATGCAACTAAAGCTGCTATATAAAAATCATAATCACACCTGTTTTCTATATTGACCTATTGAAAGAGAATGAAAAAATATGAGTAACATGCATATACTAGTAATGGCAAAAAAGTTGTAAACAGTCCTGTTTAAACTAACTTAATTCTTGATATTTTAATGTGGCTCTTTATTCCAGGCTTGTGACTGGCAAGTTGTACTATATTCATAATAATAAGCACCTTGGTTTTATTTAGAAATTAAAAATGGGGTATCTTATATCAATGAAAATGATAAAAGACGTAAATATTGGTCAGCTCTAGATGATGATTGTAAAGATAATTTTTAAAATAGATTTCCTGCATAATGAGGTTATATTATTTAATCACAAATTTTTGAGGCCAATCCAAGAGTACTATCACGATTGTGGGTGTTATGGTGCATGAAATTGGTGAATACAGTATTACTTGGCTGCATTACCCACCTCCCTCCTCAATTTTTTTTTTCTTCTTCATTTTTTTTTTTAATTTTCTTTTCTTTTCTTTTCTTTTCTTTAATTTTCTTTTCTTTTCTTTTCTTTAATTTTCTTTTCTTTTCTTTTCTTTAATTTTCATTCTTTTCTTTTTTTTTTTTTTTTTTTTTTTTTTTTTTTTTTTCTTTTCATTTTCTTTTCCTTTTTTTCTATCCTTTTTTCTATTCATTTCATGTATGTACACAAAATAATGCATGTGCTTGAAACTTTTTTCTTTCTTATATAAATATATATATATATACATGTATGTACAGTCTTCTTAAACTTGTAGAAGATTTTGAACAATTGTTTTTAGAATCCCAATCTCTTAGTAGTTGTTTTGTTTGTTGATGCAGTGCATTTTTCGTCTTCATTTGGTTATATTTTCCAAGCAGTTTAAATCCAATAATCATCATTGCTCTCTCATACTGTTCAGTAAAAGACATGTTTCCTGGATATTCAGTTGCAAGTCAAACTTTTAACTTCTTCCGGTTCCTATAATTGTATCAACCAGTGTTGTTATTTTTCTGGAAAAAAAGATTTATAACAATAAAGAAGACTTATGATTTGTATATCAAACATAAGCTTTTATTTTATATATTGTAATTTTCAATGTTGATCATCTGCATATGGAATCATTTATATTGGGATATTACGACCAAAAGGCTAGTTTAGCTAGTGCATTCTCAGATAGTAGCCTGGAATCTCCAGACCAATTTAACAAACAAAAAATGTTTTGGAGCAATACTTCATTCCAAACCCAATTCACATGCAGCTGTGCTTTTATTTGTGTACATGTACTTTTATATAAGAGCACACATGGGCACTCGACTAGGATGTAATTGGGCTTGCATGTATTTTCTTGCAATCTCTTGAATAAACTGTTATCACAGAGATATGTCTCGCCTTTTTGTTTTTAACATGCAAGTTATGCAAATATTCAAAGTCGATGAACCATGACTGAAGGGACATGGCTAAAAAATCTCCATGGAATTGTGATGTGCCAATGCTAATACAACTGCATACCAAATACCATTGACTTATTAAAGTCGTTCCCTTTAAACAAACCTAAACAAACATTAACTTGTAAACTATGTAAAAGTTTCAAAGTCAATGAACCATGATCAGGGGTGGGGCTATATAATCTCCATGGAAACGATACTTGCAAATGATAATAAATTTGCATACCAAATATCATTGACTTAACATTAGCAGTTCATCTTAAACTGATCTAATCACAAACTAATACATGTAAACTAAGCAAAAGTTTTAAAGTAAATAGACCATGACTGCCAAATATTCTCCATGGAAATGAGATGTGCTAATGCTTATACAACTGACCACCAATTAACATTGGCCTTCCACTAATGGTTCCCCTTCAACTGACCTAATCACAAATTACAAAATGTAATACGTTAAATTAGCAAAATTTTCAAAGTCTATAGACCATGACAAAGGGGGCGGAGCCAAATAATCTCCATGGGAATGAGATATGCCAATGCTTATACAACTGCATACCAAATATCATTGACCTACCACTAGTGTTTCCCCATAAATTGACCTAATCACCTAACCACAAACTAATACATGTAAACTATGAAAAGTTTCAAAGTCAATAGACCTTGACTGAGGGGGCGGGGCCAAATAATCTCCATGGTAATAAGATGTGCCAATGCTAATACAACTGCATACCAAATATCATTGACCTACCACTAGTGGTTCACCATGAACTAGACCTTATCACAAACTAATACATTGTTGACGCCACCGCCGGAAACAGCATACCTATGTCTCGCTTTTTGACTCCGTCAAGGCGAGACAAAAATCATACATAAACATTTAGAATAAGAAAAAATTGGGGGTACTTTTATTGTGGTTAAAAGTATCCCCATCTTTCCTTAAAATACATTAAGGGAACAACCATTTAACTTCAAAGGGTGGGGGGGGGGGGTTATGGTTTTTGCCTAAAAAAATATTCTGATCCTCAATTTGATGAAAAAAAATATTGTGGTCAAGCAGATGACAAAAAAAAAAAAAATATTCTGAATCCAAATTTTCCCCATACCTTAACGTGTTAAATTTTGAAAAAAATTATTTGATTGATAGCGTCAAATTACTAAAAAAAAAATGTTCTCGGACAAACAACTGTAAACCCCCACCTTGAAGTTATGGAGGCATTTTAAATGACAATTTAGCACAAACATTTGAAACACAATGTATTTAATTTACTAGTATGATTAATCAGGATGCCTTTTTGATTTTCTGAAAGAGGTTCTCAATAAGATCAATTTTATGTTAAGAAGACAGCAATATTTAAACAGGAAACCAATTAGTCGAGTAATTTTTTGTTTTGGTATTTAATACTCGGTACTACAGAGCGATACTCGAATACTCGATGACATCCCTACTATGTACAGATATATATTTACCTGTTTGTGTACATATGTTTATTGTGGATTCAGTTTCTTCAGGTTCCTGACAATCTTTCCAGTCAAAAGGATCCAAATTTTCATCTGCATAATAAAAAAAAACTTAGGCCAAATAAAAATATTTGCGTAGTTCCAGTTACATCCTCCAAAAAAATTGGGTCTGTAGGTCAACTTTTTGATTTTTTTTTTTGGAATGTCAAAATCTGGAAAAAAATCTTGTGTTCACTGAGTCTGATTCTGGTAATATACATGCCCCTCCTGGAAGTTTGCCATTTTCTATATGTTTGGTTGTAAAATAAAAAGACATGTTACGTATTTAGTTGATTTTGTTGCATTCTGTTAAGAAATGGTTGCATTTTTAGCCGTAGTGGATACTTTTATTGGAAATTCATATGACAGAAGTCTGTGAATTTAATTTTAGAAATTCACATTCCATAAAATGGGATCGTTCAAAATTTATTTAACAGAATTAAAAAAAAAAGTACTAGGGTCAGTCTGGTAACCAGAACCACATATATATTTTTATTTTGCCTTAATTCTAACGGCAATCATGGCAATTGATCATATCTTAATTCAGGTAGGTTTTGAAAATTAGTATCAAAATGAAGGCAATAGTATGTGATTTAAAAAGAATTTTTGTTTCTGTTTGTTGTTTACATATAGTTCATTTTTTATGCCAGCACCAAAGTGGAAGGGGCATTAAGTGTTACCCTTGTACGTCTGTATGTACGTCCCAAAAGTGGGTATCGTTCTTCACTTTAGTTTGCCTCAACCAACTGTTTTGAAACTTATACACAATTACCACAAAACTCTGATCAGCTTTGAATTTAAGTGGCATCACTTTTACTGTTCTAAAGTTATGCCCCTTTACAAATGGAAAAAATGCTGAATTTTTCATTTCTGTCCTCGAACTTAAGTGTGCCTCAACCAAATGTTAGTAGACTTATCCCAATGCTTATTACCGCAAAACTCAGATCAATTTCTAATTAGGGTGACATCACTTTTACTGTTTGTCCCTTTATAATGTTTTATGCAACCAGGGGCATCATCTTCTCCATTTATTTATTTTATTGCAAATTAGAACTATGAAAAAATAACAAGGATTTTAAGATTTTCAAACATGGCTTTTCAAACAATATGTAATTAAATTATGAAATGATATGTAGGGGTGTAAGCAGGCAAAATTGTAATGGCACTTCATGGATAAAACGAGAGGATTCCAATTATCTGACAAAAAGTTAAAAAAAAAAAAAAAAAGAGCGAACATAATTAAGTATTGATGTGTTTACGACACTTGGACAAAGACCATAACCATATATCCCCTGTGGTGCAAGGTAGACAGAAAGAACTTCTGACTAAACTCTTTAAAACTTTCAAGCCTAATGCACATTACATTACTATCAATTTTTATTTTAAGATGAAAATAAATTTGTTTTTAACAGAGGAATTATATACTTACTAATATATAGCAGTATCAGACCACCAAGTTTTACTCTCCATCCATGAAAACAGTCACTGCAATAACCTAAAAAAGGAATTAAAATTAACAAATTATATATTTTACAAAAGTGTTAAATTGTTCGCCAAAAAAGTTTTCCGACTTAAGATTAAGCATAGCATTAAAACCAGTTTAATATCTATAAAAGCCGGAAATACAAAACATGTTTTGATTTTGTTTCAACATTATTTTTTTTCAATAATCTATGAGTTAACTCCCATTGAATGACACATTCTTGCTGCTTGTTGTACTAGTCTCCCCCTGAAGATGAAATCTATCTCAGAATTTACTTTTCAAATGTTATAAAATTTTATTCATGTTACTAGAAACCATATATCAAACTAATGAAATAACTCATTCTTGGTACTTTGAATGTGGAAAATAAAAAATAAATGTTTGATCTGTAAAACTTTAACCTTAAAATTATCTTAGTGAAAACTGTGAAAAAAAGTATATTTATTACATCGGTTGCAATGAAGTACTGTGATTTCCAAGTTAAATAAAAATTGATGATAATTTCACTTCTCCGATTTTATATGCAACAATAAGTGTTGTCAAAAGATATTGTTGATGATGTTGCATCAAAACAAAATTGAAATGTGTAGAAAGTTATTTCTTGTATTTTAGGTCAATGTAACAAAACTATTAAATCAAAGAATTAAAATATAGAAAAATATTCAACCTATGACCAAACAACAATAATAATTTACTCATACCTACATACATTTGGGAATTAGTGTATTGTTCCTTCAATTGATGAATATTTTTTTTTCTCTAATTCTTCGTCAATTTATCCCTTTCTGTACCCATTGTATAAAAAACATTTAATCAACGTGTGGTTCGTTTGATCTCAGTTCTTCATTGGTTAAAGTCCGATTATGATGTCGAATTTTCTTGCTTTCCTCTGAATATCCTATTGTGACGGCATGAAAAAAGGCGACCATGCCTGATGACGTCACATAGAAAGAACACATCTTTTTGCAGATCATTCAAAAAGAAGGAATAAGTTTGCCTGCATATTGTTTGAAAATCATTAGAGAAACAGATTCCACCACCAAATCTCGTGTAATACGATATTTATCGACTCTCGACTTTTAAATTTTAAATATCTAAAACGCTCAGCGAGCCTCGCGTTTTAAATTTGAAATTTTAACTGTCTCGAGTGGATAAATATCGTATCACCCTCGATGCAGTGGTAGAATCTATATTTATATTTGAATTTCAAAATTTTGCTGTTGATTCTTCGTATGTACAATTACTTCAAAGTTTGACAAAGTTATTGATGTTTGAAAACTTTTTAACCATAATACTGAACCCTAAATTTTGACGCCTATAGCAAAGTAATGTGAATTGCTATGCCTGGCTTCTGCAACAAAATGTCACATGTAAAATAACAAAATTCAAAGGCATTTACATAATCTTTAATCAACAAGTTTATAAATCTATGCAATGGTTCTTACCTTAAAAGTCTGATCATTCTAAACTTCAATCCATAATGACAAGCAGTAATTAATGCTAACCTGAAAGTAAAATGCTTAGGTCAATCAAAATTGTTCAAACAGAGGCTCTTGTGTTGCTCAACATCATCTTCAACAATAACCACTTCTAAATTAAAATCATCAGGAAAGGGCAATAACTCTATAAAGTGTTACTTGACACATTCAGTCACGTTGACATATTTTAGATCTTGTCCTGCTGGTCATTTATTCTAGATAATAGGCAAAAACTAAAAAAACATGGTAAAAATCATCTTTAAACATCTCCATGAACAGGTCGACTAAAGATTTAATCTTGAAATTTAATTGTCTGGATTTATAAATTAAATTATTTTTATTCCCCCAAGTATTATGTTGTCTGGTCACTACTGTCAGTTCCAACTTGTTTTGCTGCCATGCTGCCCTATCTGAAGTTATAGGGAGTCATGCTGTGTTCCTTTGAATTGACGGGTGTGTCACTGCCTTTGAAGTTTGCTTCTCATGAATGGCTAATAAACTTTTTAGGCAACAAACAGGCAAAATTTTAACAGATGAGATGACTCTCAAAAAAAAACCAATAAAACAATTCATCTACAAATTGCACCGATTGTAAGCTTACATAATTTTACTTCTTTCAGTTTTTCTTACATCACAGAATAGGTAACCTATCAAAAAGTTCTATACTCTGGTAGCCATCATCATAGCTCAATTGCTCTTTTTGACTATATATCATTAACTTATTTTCATTTTAAATCTATATTTCAATCTGTAATGGAGACGGTTTAATGATATAATCATTATTTCCGAAATAAATGGGCGTGTCAAATTATCAGAAGTTGGTGGCTAACCAAAACAATCTGATGTATACATTTTGAATAGAAATGATTAAAATTCAACTGAATTTCAAACAATCTAAATCAAGTCATATTTTCCAAATTACTTAAAAAAAATCGACTAAATATGTAGATATCCAAATTGACAATCGGAAACTTTACTTTCGTTCAGGTGAGACTATTAGAGAAAGGGTTTCCAAACTGTCAATGTTAACAGAATATTTGCTGTTATAATTAGTTCAGAAATTAATGTGATGCATGTTTTAATTCAAATCCTAAATTGGAGTACAAATAAAAAAGAAGATGTGGTATGATTGCCAATGAGACAACTCTCCACAAGAGACCAAATGACACAGAAATTAACAACAATAGGTCACTGTACAGCCTTCAACAATGAGCAAAGCCCATACTGCACAGTCAGCTATAAAAGGCCCAGAAATGACAATGTAAAAACAATTCAAACATGAATACTAAGTATACTTTCTTATTAAAATATATTTCATTAGAGTATAAATTTGAAAAAAAAATTTTGGACTAATTTGTAATAAATTTTCAAGCTGTTTCTCCAGGGAAAACTGATTTTATTACCTTACAACTATTAACAGTTTAAGTACAATTGTAATGACAAAATACCTACATCATCATCTGGGCATCTACAACTAAATCATCGCCATGACTAGGACTGTAATTTCGTCTTCTTCTCTCAGGGCTCCCGTCTATCTGTAATACATAATCAAATTATTTTAATATCTATCAGACAACTATTAATAAATAAAAAAAAAATATACTTACTTTCCGATGCATATGTTACCTGTCCTGACGTAAATATCCTGGGGCTGGTATCTGAAACAAAAACAAAATAAGTTCAAAAATATTGAACCAAATATAAAACTTAAAAAATTTGCTACTTTAATTTTTTTTTCATTCAAAATATCTATAAAGAAAAACTGGCATTAATGGCAGCCATCATCATTGCACAATTGCTCTTTTTGACTATATATCATTAACTTATTTTCATTTTAAATCTATTTTTCAATCAGTAATGAAGACGGTTTAATGATATAATCATTATTTCCAAAATTAATGTGCGTGTCAAATTATCAGAAGTTGGTGGCTAACCAAAACAATCTGATGTATACATTTTGAACAGAAATGATTAAAATTCAACTGAATTTCAAACAATCTTAATCAAGTCATATTTTCCAAATTACTTTAAAAAAATCGACTTAATATGTAGATATCTAAATTGACAATCGGATACTTTACTTTCGTTCATGTGAGACTATTAGAGAAAGGGTTTCCAAATTGTCAATGTTAAGAGAATATTTGCTGTTATAATTAATTCAGAAATTAATTTGATGCATGTTTTAATTCAAATCCTACATTGGAGTACAAATAAAAAAGATGTGGTAGGATTGCCAATGAGACAACTCTCCACAAGAGACCAAATGACACAGAAATTAACAACAATAGGTCACCTTACGGCCTTCAACAATGAGCAAAGCCCATACTGCACAGTCAGCTATAAAAGGCTCCGAAATGACAATGTAAAAACAATTCAAACATGAATACTAAGTATACTTTCTTATTAAAATATATTTCATTAGAGTATAAATTTGAAAAAGAAATTTTGGACTAATTTGTAATAAATTTTCAAGCTGTTTCTCCAGGGAAAACTGATTTTATTACCTTACAACTATTAACAGTTTAAGTACAATTGTAATGACAAAATACCTACATCATCATCTGGGCATCTACAACTAAATCATCGCCATGTCAAGGACTGTAATTTCGTCTTCTTCTCTCAGGGCTCCCGTCTATCTGTAATACATAATCAAATTATTTTAATATCTATCAGACAACTATTAATAAATAAAAAAAAAAATATACTTACTTTCCGATGCATATGTTACCTGTCCTGACGTAAATATCCTGGGGCTGGTATCTGAAACAAAAACAAAATAAGTTCAAAAATATTGAACCAAATAAAAAACTTAAAAAATTTGCTACTTTAATTTTTTTTTCATTCAAAATATCTATAAAGAAAAACTGGCATTAATGGCAGCCATCATCATTGCTCAATTGCTCTTTTTGACTATATATCATTAACTTATTTTCATTTTAAATCTATATTTCAATCAGTAATGAAGACGGTTAATGATATAATCATTATTTCCGAAATTAATGTGCGTGTCAAATTATCAGAAGTTGGTGGCTAACCAAAACAATCTGATGTATACATTTTGAATAGAAATGATTAAAATTCAACTGAATTTCAAACAATCTAAATCAAGTCATATTTTCCAAATTACTTTAAAAAAATCAACTAAATATGTAGATATCCAAATTGACAATCGGAAACTTTACTTTCGTTCAGGTGAGACTATTAGAGAAAGGGTTTCCAAATTTTCAATGTTAAGAAAACATTTGCTGTTATAATTAATTCAGAAATTAATGTGATGCATGTTTTAATTCAAATCCTACATTGGAGTACAAATAAAAAAGAAGATGTGGTATGATTGCCAATGAGACAACTCTCCACAAGAGACCAAATGACACAGAAATTAACAACAATAGGTCACCGTACGGCCTTCAACAATGAACAAAGCCCATACTGCACAGTCAGCTATAAAAGGCCCAGAAATGACAATGTAAAAACAATTCAAACATGAATACTAAGTATACTTTCTTATTAAAATATATTTCATTAGAGTATAAATTTGAAAAAAAAATTTTGGACTAATTTGTAATAAATTTTCAAGCTGTTTCTCCAGGGAAAACTGATTTTATTACCTTACAACTATTAACAGTTTAAGTACAATTGTAATGACAAAATACCTACATCATCATCTGGGCATCTACAACTAAATCATCGCCATGTCAAGGACTGTAATTTCGTCTTCTTCTCTCAGGGCTCCCGTCTATCTGTAATACATAATCAAATTATTTTAATATCTATCAGACAACTATAAATAAATAAAAAAAAAATATACTTACTTTCCGATGCATATGTTACCTGTCCTGACGTAAATATCCTGGGGCTGGTATCTGAAACAAAAACAAAATAAGTTCAAAAATATTGAACCAAATATAAAACTTAAAAAATTTGCTACTTTAATTTTTTTTTCATTCAAAATATCTATAAAGAAAAACTGGCATTAATGGCAGCCATCATCATTGCTCAATTGCTCTTTTTGACTATATATCATTAACTTATTTTCATTTTAAATCTATATTTCAATCAGTAATGAAGACGGTTTAATGATATAATCATTATTTCCGAAATTAATGTGCGTGTCAAATTATCAGAAGTTGGTGGCTAACCAAAAGAATCTGATGTATACATTTTGAACAGGAATGATTAAAATTCAACTGAATTTCAAACAATCTAAATCAAGTCATATTTTCCAAATTACTTTAAAAAAATCGACTTGATATGTAGATATCTAAATTGACAATCGGATACTTTACTTTCGTTCAGGTGAGACTATTAGAGAAAGGGTTTCCAAATTGTCAATGTTAAGAGAATATTTGCTGTTCTAATTAATTCAGAAATTAATGTGATGCATGTTTTAATTCAAATCCTACATTGGAGTACAAATAAAAAAGAAGATGTGGTATGATTGCCAATGAGACAACTCTCCACAAGAGACCAAATGACACAGAAATTAACAACAATAGGTCACCGTACGGCCTTCAACAATGAGCAAAGCCCATACTGCACAGTCAGCTATAAAAGGCCCAGAAATGACAATGTAAAAACAATTCAAACATGAATACTAAGTATACTTTCTTATTAAAATATATTTCATTAGAGTATAAATTTGAAAAAGAAATTTTGGACTAATTTGTAATAAATTTTCAAGCTGTTTCTCCAGGGAAAACTGATTTTATTACCTTACAACTATTAACAGTTTAAGTACAATTGTAATGACAAAATACCTACATCATCATCTGGGCATCTACAACTAAATCATCGCCATGTCTAGGACTGTAATTTCGTCTTCTTCTCTCAGGGCTCCCGTCTATCTGTAATACATAATCAAATTATTTTAATATCTATCAGACAACTATTAATAAATAAAAAAAAAATATACTTCTTTCCGATGCATATGTTACCTGTCCTGACGTAAATATCCTGGGGCTGGTATCTGAAACAAAAACAAAATAAGTTCAAAAATATTGAACCAAATATAAAACTTAAAAAATTTGCTACTTTAATTTTTTTTTCATTCAAAATATCTATAAAGAAAAACTGGCATTAATGGCAGCCATCATCATTGCTCAATTGCTCTTTTTGACTATATATCATTAACTTATTTTCATTTTAAATCTATATTTCAATCAGTAATGAAGACGGTTTAATGATATAATCATTATTTCCGAAATTAATGTGCGTGTCAAATTATCAGAAGTTGGTGGCTAACCAAAAGAATCTGATGTATACATTTTGAACAGAAATGATTAAAATTCAACTGAATTTCAAACAATCTAAATCAAGTCATATTTTCCAAATTACTTTAAAAAAATCGACTTAATATGTAGATATCTAAATTGACAATCGGATACTTTACTTTCGTTCAGGTGAGACTATTAGAGAAAGGGTTTCCAAATTGTCAATGTTAAGAGAATATTTGCTGTTCTAATTAATTCAGAAATTAATGTGATGCATGTTTTAATTCAAATCCTACATTGGAGTACAAATAAAAAAGAAGATGTGGTATGATTGCCAATGAGACAACTCTCCACAAGAGACCAAATGACACAGAAATTAACAACAATAGGTCACCGTACGGCCTTCAACAATGAGCAAAGCCCATACTGCACAGTCAGCTATAAAAGGCCCAGAAATGACAATGTAAAAACAATTCAAACATGAATACTAAGTATACTTTCTTATTAAAATATATTTCATTAGAGTATAAATTTGAAAAAGAAATTTTGGACTAATTTGTAATAAATTTTCAAGCTGTTTCTCCAGGGAAAACTGATTTTATTACCTTACAACTATTAACAGTTTAAGTACAATTGTAATGACAAAATACCTACATCATCATCTGGGCATCTACAACTAAATCATCGCCATGTCTAGGACTGTAATTTCGTCTTCTTCTCTAAGGGCTCCCGTCTATCTGTAATACATAATCAAATTATTTTAATATCTATCAGACAACTATTAATAAATAAAAAAAAAATATACTTACTTTCCGATGCATATGTTACCTGTCCTGACGTAAATATCCTGGGGCTGGTATCTAAAACAAAAACAAAATAAGTTCAAAAATATTGAACCAAATATAAAACTTAAAAAATTTGCTACTTTAATTTTTTTTTCATTCAAAATATCTATAAAGAAAAACTGGCATTAATGGTAGCCATCATCATTGCTCAATTGCTCTTTTTGACTATATATCATTAACTTATTTTCATTTTAAATCTATATTTCAATCAGTAATGAAGACGGTTTAATGATATAATCATTATTTCCGAAATTAATGTGCGTGTCAAATTATCAGAAATTGGTGGCTAACCAAAACAATCTGATGTATACATTTTAAACAGAAATGATTAAAATTCAACTGAATTTCAAACAATCTAAATCAAGTCATATTTTCCAAATTACTTTAAAAAAATCGACTTAATATGTAGATATCTAAATTGACAATCTAATACTTTACTTTCGTTCAGGTGAGACTATTAGAGAAAGAGTTTCCAAATTGTCAATGTTAAGAGAATATTTTCTGTTCTCATTAATTCAGAAATTAATGTGATGCATGTTTTAATTCAAATCCTACATTGGAGTACAAATAAAAAAGAAGATGTGGTATGATTGCCAATGAGACAACTCTCCACAAGAGACCAAATGACACAGAAATTAACAACAATAGGTCACCGTACGGCCTTCAACAATGAGCAAAGCCCATACTGCACAGTCAGCTATAAAAGGCTCCGAAATGACAATGTAAAAACAATTCAAACATGAATACTAAGTATACTTTCTTATTAAAATATATTTCATTAGAGTATAAATTTGAAAAAAAAATTTTGGACTAATTTGTAATAAATTTTCAAGCTGTTTCTCCAGGGAAAACTGATTTTATTACCTTACAACTATTAACAGTTTAAGTACAATTGTAATGACAAAATACCTACATCATCATCTGGGCATCTACAACTAAATCATCGCCATGTCAAGGACTGTAATTTCGTCTTCTTCTCTCAGGGCTCCCGTCTATCTGTAATACATAATCAAATTATTTTAATATCTATCAGACAACTATAAATAAATAAAAAAAAAATATACTTACTTTCCGATGCATATGTTACCTGTCCTGACGTAAATATCCTGGGGCTGGTATCTGAAACAAAAACAAAATAAGTTCAAAAATATTGAACCAAATATAAAACTTAAAAAATTTGCTACTTTAATTTTTTTTTCATTCAAAATATCTATAAAGAAAAACTGGCATTAATGGCAGCCATCATCATTGCTCAATTGCTCTTTTTGACTATATATCATTAACTTATTTTCATTTTAAATCTATATTTCAATCAGTAAGGAAGACGGTTTAATGATATAATCATTATTTCCGAAATTAATGTGCGTGTCAAATTATCAGAAGTTGGTGGCTAACCAAAACAATCTGATGTAAACATTTTGAACAGAAATGATTAAAATTCAACTGAATTTCAAACAATCTAAATCAAGTCATATTTTCCAAATTACTTTAAAAAAATCGACTTAATATGTAGATATCTAAATTGACAATCGGATACTTTACTTTCGTTCAGGTGAGACTATTAGAGAAAGGGTTTCCAAATTGTCAATGTTAAGAGAATATTTGCTGTTCTAATTAATTCAGAAATTAATTGGATGCATGTTTTAATTCAAATCCTACATTGGAGTACACATGTACAAATAAAAAAGTAGATGTGGTAGGATTGCCAATGAGACAACTCTCCACAAGAGACCAAATGACACAGAAATTAACAACAATAGGTCACCGTACGGCCTTCAACAATGAGCAAAGCCCATACTGCACAGTCAGCTATATAAGGCCCAGAAATGACAATGTAAAAACAATTCAAACATGAATACTAAGTATACTTTCTTATTAAAATATATTTCATTAGAGTATAAATTTGAAAAAGAAATTTTGGACTAATTTGTAATAAATTTTCAAGCTGTTTCTCCAGGGAAAACTGATTTTATTACCTTACAACTATTAACAGTTTAAGTACAATTGTAATGACAAAATACCTACATCATCATCTGGGCATCTACAACTAAATCATCGCCATGTCTAGGACTGTAATTTCGTCTTCTTCTCTCAGGGCTCCCGTCTATCTGTAATACATAATCAAATTATTTTAATATCTATCAGACAACTATTAATAAATAAAAAAAAAATATACTTACTTTCCGATGCATATGTTACCTGTCCTGACGTAAATATCCTGGGGCTGGTATCTGAAACAAAAACAAAATAAGTTCAAAAATATTGAACCAAATATAAAACTTAAAAAATTTGCTACTTTAATTTTTTTTTCATTCAAAATATCTATAAAGAAAAACTGGCATTAATGGCAGCCATCATCATTGCTCAATTGCTCTTTTTGACTATATATCATTAACTTATTTTCATTTTAAATCTATATTTCAATCAGTAATGAAGACGGTTTAATGATATAATCATTATTTCCGAAATTAATGTGCGTGTCAAATTATCAGAAGTTGGTGGCTAACCAAAACAATCTGATGTATACATTTTGAACAGAAATGATTAAAATTCAACTGAATTTCAAACAATCTAAATCAAGTCATATTTTCCAAATTACTTTAAAAAAATTGACTTAATATGTAGATATCTAAATTGACAATCGGATACTTTACTTTCGTTGAGGTGAGACTATTAGAGAAAGGGTTTCCAAATTGTCAATGTTAAGAGAATATTTGCTGTTCTAATTAATTCAGAAATTAATGTGATGCATGTTTTAATTCAAATCCTACATTGGAGTACAAATAAAAAAGAAGATGTGGTAGGATTGCCAATGAGACAACTCTCCACAAGAGACCAAATGACACAGAAATTAACAACAATAGGTCACCGTACGGCCTTCAACAATGAGCAAAGCCCATACTGCACAGTCAGCTATAAAAGGCCCAGAAATGACAATGTAAAAACAATTCAAACATGAATACTAAGTATACTTTCTTATTAAAATATATTTCATTAGAGTATAAATTTGAAAAAGAAATTTTGGACTAATTTGTAATAAATTTTCAAGCTGTTTCTCCATGGGAAAACTGATTTTATTACCTTACAACTATTAACAGTTTAAGTACAATTGTAATGACAAAATACCTACATCATCATCTGGGCATCTACAACTAAATCATCGCCATGTCTAGGACTGTAATTTCGTCTTCTTCTCTCAGGGCTCCCGTCTATCTGTAATACATAATCAAATTATTTTAATATCTATCAGACAACTATTAATAAATAAAAAAAAAATATACTTACTTTCCGATGCATATGTTACCTGTCCTGACGTAAATATCCTGGGGCTGGTATCTGAAACAAAAACAAAATAAGTTAAAAAATATTGAACCAAATATAAAACTTAAAAAATTTGCTACTTTAATTTTTTTTTCATTCAAAATATCTATAAAGAAAAACTGGCATTAATGGCAGCCATCATCATTGCTCAATTGCTCTTTTTGACTATATATCATTAACTTATTTTCATTTTAAATCTATATTTCAATCAGTAATGAAGACGGTTTAATGATATAATCATTATTTCCGAAATTAATGTGCGTGTCAAATTATCAGAAGTTGGTGGCTAACCAAAACAATCTGATGTATACATTTTGAACAGAAATGATTAAAATTCAACTGAATTTCAAACAATCTAAATCAAGTCATATTTTCCAAATTACTTTAAAAAAATCGACTTAATATGTAGATATCTAAATTGACAATCGGATACTTTACTTTCGTTCAGGTGAGACTATTAGAGAAAGGGTTTCCAAATTGTCAATGTTAAGAGAATATTTGCTGTTCTAATTAATTCAGAAATTAATGTGATGCATGTTTTAATTCAAATCCTACATTGGAGTACAAATAAAAAAGAAGATGTGGTAGGATTGCCAATGAGACAACTCTCCACAAGAGACCAAATGACACAGAAATTAACAACAATAGGTCACCGTACGGCCTTCAACAATGAGCAAAGCCCATACTGCACAGTCAGCTATAAAAGGCCCAGAAATGACAATGTAAAAACAATTCAAACATGAATACTAAGTATACTTTCTTATTAAAATATATTTCATTAGAGTATAAATTTGAAAAAGAAATTTTGGACTAATTTGTAATAAATTTTCAAGCTGTTTCTCCAGGAAAAACTGATTTTATTACCTTACAACTATTAACAGTTTAAGTACAATTGTAATGACAAAATACCTACATCATCATCTGGGCATCTACAACTAAATCATCGCCATGTCTAGGACTGTAATTTCGTCTTCTTCTCTCAGGGCTTCCGTCTATCTGTAATACATAATCAAATTATTTTAATATCTATCAGACAACTATTAATAAATAAAAAAAAAATATACTTACTTTCCGATGCATATGTTACCTGTCCTGACGTAAATATCCTGGGGCTGGTATCTGAAACAAAAACAAAATAAGTTCAAAAATATTGAACCAAATATAAAACTTAAAAAATTTGCTACTTTAATTTTTTTTTCATTCAAAATATCTATAAAGAAAAACTGGCATTAATGGCAGCCATCATCATTGCTCAATTGCTCTTTTTGACTATATATCATTAACTTATTTTCATTTTAAATCTATATTTCAATCAGTAATGAAGACGGTTTAATGATATAATCATTATTTCCGAAATTAATGTGCGTGTCAAATTATCAGAAGTTGGTGGCTAACCAAAACAATCTGATGTATACATTTTGAACAGAAATGATTAAAATTCAACTGAATTTCAAACAATCTAAATCAAGTCATATTTTCCAAATTACTTTAAAAAAATCGACTTAATATGTAGATATCTAAATTGACAATCGGATACTTTACTTTCGTTCAGGTGAGACTATTAGAGAAAGGGTTTCCAAATTGTCAATGTTAAGAGAATATTTGCTGTTCTAATTAATTCAGAAATTAATGTGATGCATGTTTTAATTCAAATCCTACATTGGAGTACAAATAAAAAAGAAGATGTGGTAGGATTGCCAATGAGACAACTCTCCACAAGAGACCAAATGACACAGAAATTAACAACAATAGGTCGCCGTACGGCCTTCAACAATGAGCAAAGCCCATACTGCACAGTCAGCTATAAAAGGCCCAGAAATGACAATGTAAAAACAATTCAAACATGAATACTAAGTATACTTTCTTATTAAAATATATTTCATTAGAGTATAAATTTGAAAAAGAAATTTTGGACTAATTTGTAATAAATTTTCAAGCTGTTTCTCCAGGGAAAACTGATTTTATTACCTTACAACTATTAACAGTTTAAGTACAATTGTAATGACAAAATACCTACATCATCATCTGGGCATCTACAACTAAATCATCGCCATGTCTAGGACTGTAATTTCGTCTTCTTCTCTCAGGGCTCCCGTCTATCTGTAATACATAATCAAATTATTTTAATATCTATCAGACAACTATTAATAAATAAAAAAAAAATATACTTACTTTCCGATGCATATGTTACCTGTCCTGACGTAAATATCCTGGGGCTGGTATCTGAAACAAAAACAAAATAAGTTCAAAAATATTGAACCAAATATAAAACTTAAAAAATTTGCTACTTTAATTTTTTTTTCATTCAAAATATCTATAAAGAAAAACTGGCATTAATGGCAGCTATCATCATTGCTCAATTGCTCTTTTTGACTATATATCATTAACTTATTTTCATTTTAAATCTATATTTCAATCAGTAATGAAGACGGTTTAATGATATAATCATTATTTCCGAAATTAATGTGCGTGTCAAATTATCAGAAGTTGGTGGCTAACCAAAACAATCTGATGTATACATTTTGAACAGAAATGATTAAAATTCAACTGAATTTCAAACAATCTAAATCAAGTCATATTTTCCAAATTACTTTAAAAAAATCGACTTAATATGTAGATATCTAAATTGACAATCGGATACTTTACTTTTGTTCAGGTGAGACTATTAGAGAAAGGGTTTCCAAATTGTCAATGTTAAGAGAATATTTGCTGTTCTAATTAATTCAGAAATTAATGTGATGCATGTTTTAATTCAAATCCTACATTGGAGTACAAATAAAAAAGAAGATGTGGTAGGATTGCCAATGAGACAACTCTCCACAAGAGACCAAATGACACAGAAATTAACAACAATAGGTCACCGTACGGCCTTCAACAATGAGCAAAGCCCATACTGCACAGTCAGCTATAAAAGGCCCAGAAATGACAATGTAAAAACAATTCAAACATGAATACTAAGTATACTTTCTTATTAAAATATATTTCATTAGAGTATAAATTTGAAAAAGAAATTTTGGACTAATTTGTTATAAATTTTCAAGCTGTTTCTCCAGGGAAAACTGATTTTATTACCTTACAACTATTAACAGTTTAAGTACAATTGTAATGACAAAATACCTACATCATCATCTGGGCATCTACAACTAAATCATCGCCATGTCTAGGACTGTAATTTCGTCTTCTTCTCTCAGGGCTCCCGTCTATCTGTAATACATAATCAAATTATTTTAATATCTATCAGACAACTATTAATAAATAAAAAAAAAATATACTTACTTTCCGATGCATATGTTACCTGTCCTGACGTAAATATCCTGGGGCTGGTATCTGAAACAAAAACAAAATAAGTTAAAAAATATTGAACCAAATATAAAACTTAAAAAATTTGCTACTTTAATTTTTTTTTCATTCAAAATATCTATAAAGAAAAACTGGCATTAATGGCAGCTATCATCATTGCTCAATTGCTCTTTTTGACTATATATCATTAACTTATTTTCATTTTAAATCTATATTTCAATCAGTAATGAAGACGGTTTAATGATATAATCATTATTTCCGAAATTAATGTGCGTGTCAAATTATCAGAAGTTGGTGGCTAACCAAAACAATCTGATGTATACATTTTGAACAGAAATGATTAAAATTCAACTGAATTTCAAACAATCTAAATCAAGTCATATTTTCCAAATTACTTTAAAAAAATCGACTTAATATGTAGATATCTAAATTGACAATCGGATACTTTACTTTCGTTCAGGTGAGACTATTAGAGAAAGGGTTTCCAAATTGTCAATGTTAAGAGAATATTTGCTGTTCTAATTAATTCAGAAATTAATGTGATGCATGTTTTAATTCAAATCCTACATTGGAGTACAAATAAAAAAGAAGATGTGGTAGGATTGCCAATGAGACAACTCTCCACAAGAGACCAAATGACACAGAAATTAACAACAATAGGTCACCGTACGGCCTTCAACAATGAGCAAAGCCCATACTGCACAGTCAGCTATAAAAGGCCCAGAAATGACAATGTAAAAACAATTCAAACATGAATACTAAGTATACTTTCTTATTAAAATATATTTCATTAGAGTATAAATTTGAAAAAGAAATTTTGGACTAATTTGTAATAAATTTTCAAGCTGTTTCTCCAGGGAAAACTGAATTTATTACCTTACAACTATTAACAGTTTAAGTACAATTGTAATGACAAAATACCTACATCATCATCTGGGCATCTACAACTAAATCATCGCCATGTCTAGGACTGTAATTTCGTCTTCTTCTCTCAGGGCTTCCGTCTATCTGTAATACATAATCAAATTATTTTAATATCTATCAGACAACTATTAATAAATAAAAAAAAAATATACTTACTTTCCGATGCATATGTTACCTGTCCTGACGTAAATATCCTGGGGCTGGTATCTGAAACAAAAACAAAATAAGTTCAAAAATATTGAACCAAATATAAAACTTAAAAAATTTGCTACTTTAATTTTTTTTTCATTCAAAATATCTATAAAGAAAAACTGGCATTAATGGCAGCCATCATCATTGCTCAATTGCTCTTTTTGACTATATATCATTAACTTATTTTCATTTTAAATCTATATTTCAATCAGTAATGAAGACAGTTTAATGATATAATCATTATTTCCGAAATTAATGTGCGTGTCAAATTATCAGAAGTTGGTGGCTAACCAAAACAATCTGATGTATACATTTTAAACAGAAATGATTAAAATTCAACTGAATTTCAAACAATCTAAATCAAGTCATATTTTCCAAATTACTTTAAAAAAATCGACTTAATATGTAGATATCTTAATTGACAATCGGATACTTTACTTTCGTTCAGGTGAGACTATTAGAGAAAGGGTTTCCAAATTGTCAATGTTAAGAGAATATTTGCTGTTCTAATTAATTCAGAAATTAATGTGATGCATGTTTTAATTCAAATCCTACATTGGAGTACAAATAAAAAAGAAGATGTGGTAGGATTGCCAATGAGACAACTCTCCACAAGAGACCAAATGACACAGAAATTAACAACAATAGGTCACCGTACGGCCTTCAACAATGAGCAAAGCCCATACTGCACAGTCAGCTATAAAAGGCCCAGAAATGACAATGTAAAAACAATTCAAACATGAATACTAAGTATACTTTCTTATTAAAATATATTTCATTAGAGTATAAATTTGAAAAAGAAATTTTGGACTAATTTGTAATAAATTTTCAAGCTGTTTCTCCAGGGAAAACTGATTTTATTACCTTACAACTATTAACAGTTTAAGTACAATTGTAATGACAAAATACCTACATCATCATCTGGGCATCTACAACTAAATCATCGCCATGTCTAGGACTGTAATTTCGTCTTCTTCTCTCAGGGCTCCCGTCTATCTGTAATACATAATCAAATTATTTTAATATCTATCAGACAACTATTAATAAATAAAAAAAAAATATACTTACTTTCCGATGCATATGTTACCTGTCCTGACGTAAATATCCTGGGGCTGGTATCTGAAACAAAAACAAAATAAGTTCAAAAATATTGAACCAAATATAAAACTTAAAAAATTTGCTACTTTAATTTTTTTTTCATTCAAAATATCTATAAAGAAAAACTGGCATTAATGGCAGCTATCATCATTGCTCAATTGCTCTTTTTGACTATATATCATTAACTTATTTTCATTTTAAATCTATATTTCAATCAGTAATGAAGACGGTTTAATGATATAATCATTATTTCCGAAATTAATGTGCGTGTCAAATTATCAGAAGTTGGTGGCTAACCAAAACAATCTGATGTATACATTTTGAACAGAAATGATTAAAATTCAACTGAATTTCAAACAATCTAAATCAAGTCATATTTTCCAAATTACTTTAAAAAAATCGACTTAATATGTAGATATCTAAATTGACAATCAGATACTTTACTTTCGTTCAGGTGAGACTATTAGAGAAAGGGTTTCCAAATTGTCAATGTTAAGAGAATATTTGCTGTTCTAATTAATTCAGAAATTAATGTGATGCATGTTTTAATTCAAATCCTACATTGGAGTACAAATAAAAAAGAAGATGTGGTAGGATTGCCAATGAGACAACTCTCCACAAGAGACCAAATGACACAGAAATTAACAACAATAGGTCACTGTACGGCCTTCAACAATGAGCAAAGCCCATACTGCACAGTCAGCTATAAAAGGCCCAGAAATGACAATGTAAAAACAATTCAAACATGAATACTAAGTATACTTTCTTATTAAAATATATTTCATTAGAGTATAAATTTGAAAAAGAAATTTTGGACTAATTTGTAATAAATTTTCAAGCTGTTTCTCCAGGGAAAACTGATTTTATTACCTTACAACTATTAACAGTTTAAGTACAATTGTAATGACAAAATACCTACATCATCATCTGGGCATCTACAACTAAATCATCGCCATGTCTAGGACTGTAATTTCGTCTTCTTCTCTCAGGGCTCCCGTCTATCTGTAATACATAATCAAATTATTTTAATATCTATCAGACAACTATTAATAAATAAAAAAAAAATATACTTACTTTCCGATGCATATGTTACCTGTCCTGACGTAAATATCCTGGGGCTGGTATCTGAAACAAAAACAAAATAAGTTCAAAAATATTGAACCAAATATAAAACTTAAAAAATTTGCTACTTTAATTTTTTTTTCATTCAAAATATCTATAAAGAAAAATTGGCATTAATGGCAGCCATCATCATTGCTCAATTGCTCTTTTTGACTATATATCATTAACTTATTTTCATTTTAAATCTATATTTCAATCAGTAATGAAGACGGTTTAATGATATAATCATTATTTCCGAAATTAATGTGCGTGTCAAATTATCAGAAGTTGGTGGCTAACCAAAACAATCTGATGTATACATTTTGAACAGAAATGATTAAAATTCAACTGAATTTCAAACAATCTAAATCAAGTCATATTTTCCAAATTACTTTAAAAAATCGACTTAATATGTAGATATCTAAATTGACAATCGGATACTTTACTTTCGTTCAGGTGAGACTATTAGAGAAAGGGTTTCCAAATTGTCAATGTTAAGAGAATATTTGCTGTTCTAATTAATTCAGAAATTAATGTGATGCATGTTTTAATTCAAATCCTACATTGGAGTACAAATAAAAAAGAAGATGTGGTAGGATTGCCAATGAGACAACTCTCCACAAGAGACCAAATGACACAGAAATTAACAACAATAGGTCACCGTACGGCCTTCAACAATGAGCAAAGCCCATACTGCACAGTCAGCTATAAAAGGCCCAGAAATGACAATGTAAAAACAATTCAAACATGAATACTAAGTATACTTTCTTATTAAAATATATTTCATTAGAGTATAAATTTGAAAAAGAAATTTTGGACTAATTTGTAATAAATTTTCAAGCTGTTTCTCCAGGGAAAACTGATTTTATTACCTTACAACTATTAACAGTTTAAGTACAATTGTAATGACAAAATACCTACATCATCATCTGGGCATCTACAACTAAATCATCGCCATGTCTAGGACTGTAATTTCGTCTTCTTCTCTCAGGGCTCCCGTCTATCTGTAATACATAATCAAATTATTTTAATATCTATCAGACAACTATTAATAAATAAAAAAAAAATATACTTACTTTCCGATGCATATGTTACCTGTCCTGACGTAAATATCCTGGGGCTGGTATCTGAAACAAAAACAAAATAAGTTAAAAAATATTGAACCAAATATAAAACTTAAAAAATTTGCTACTTTAATTTTTTTTTCATTCAAAATATCTATAAAGAAAAACTGGCATTAATGGCAGCCATCATCATTGCTCAATTGCTCTTTTTGACTATATATCATTAACTTATTTTCATTTTAAATCTATATTTCAATCAGTAATGAAGACGGTTTAATGATATAATCATTATTTCCGAAATTAATGTGCGTGTCAAATTATCAGAAGTTGGTGGCTAACCAAAACAATCTGATGTATACATTTTGAACAGAAATGATTAAAATTCAACTGAATTTCAAACAATCTAAATCAAGTCATATTTTCCAAATTACTTTAAAAAAATCGACTTAATATGTAGATATCTAAATTGACAATCGGATACTTTACTTTCGTTCAGGTGAGACTATTAGAGAAAGGGTTTCCAAATTGTCAATGTTAAGAGAATATTTGCTGTTCTAATTAATTCAGAAATTAATGTGATGCATGTTTTAATTCAAATCCTACATTGGAGTACAAATAAAAAAGAAGATGTGGTAGGATTGCCAATGAGACAACTCTCCACAAGAGACCAAATGACACAGAAATTAACAACAATAGGTCACCGTACGGCCTTCAACAATGAGCAAAGCCCATACTGCACAGTCAGCTATAAAAGGCCCAGAAATGACAATGTAAAAACAATTCAAACATGAATACTAAGTATACTTTCTTATTAAAATATATTTCATTAGAGTATAAATTTGAAAAAGAAATTTTGGACTAATTTGTAATAAATTTTCAAGCTGTTTCTCCAGGGAAAACTGAATTTATTACCTTACAACTATTAACAGTTTAAGTACAATTGTAATGACAAAATACTTACATCATCATCTGGGCATCTACAACTAAATCATCGCCATGTCTAGGACTGTAATTTCGTCTTCTTCTCTCAGGGCTCCCGTCTATCTGTAATACATAATCAAATTATTTTAATATCTATCAGACAACTATTAATAAATAAAAAAAAAATATACTTACTTTCCGATGCATATGTTACCTGTCCTGACGTAAATATCCTGGGGCTGGTATCTGAAACAAAAACAAAATAAGTTCAAAAATATTGAACCAAATATAAAACTTAAAAAATTTGCTACTTTAATTTTTTTTTCATTCAAAATATCTATAAAGAAAAACTGGCATTAATGGCAGCCATCATCATTGCTCAATTGCTCTTTTTGACTATATATCATTAACTTATTTTCATTTTAAATCTATATTTCAATCAGTAATGAAGACGGTTTAATGATATAATCATTATTTCCGAAATTAATGTGCGTGTCAAATTATCAGAAGTTGGTGGCTAACCAAAAGAATCTGATGTATACATTTTGAACAGAAATGATTAAAATTCAACTGAATTTCAAACAATCTAAATCAAGTCATATTTTCCAAATTACTTTAAAAAAATCGACTTAATATGTAGATATCTAAATTGACAATCGGATACTTTACTTTCGTTCAGGTGAGACTATTAGAGAAAGGGTTTCCAAATTGTCAATGTTAAGAGAATATTTGCTGTTCTAATTAATTCAGAAATTAATGTGATGCATGTTTTAATTGAAATCCTAAATTGGAGTACAAGTATACATTCTTATTAAAATATATTTCATTAGAGTATAAATTTGAAAAAGAAATTTTGGACTAATCTGTAATAAATTTTCAAGCTGTTTCTCTAGGGAAAACTGATTTTATTACCTTAAAAATATTAACAGTTTAAGTACAATTATAATGACCAAATACCTACATCATCATCTAGGCATAATGGCATCTACAATGAAATCATCTCCAGGTCTACGACTGTACTTTTCTTCTCTGGGGTTCCGTCTATCTGTAATATATATTAAAATTATTTTAATATTTATCACACAACTATCAATAAATTAAAAAAAAATATACTTAACTTTTGGATGCATGTGTTACCTGTTCTGATTAAGTATCTTGAGGCTGGTATCTGAAACAAAAACAAAATAATGTCGAACTGGCCATTCATTGTTATGCAATTTTCATCCGATCTGTATACTATGCATAATTGTATTCCCCATGGAAATTGTAAATTTGAACAGTGCATATAATACATATATGTATTATATGTCTCTGGTAATACAAATCCTTGAAATAATCAGGTTGGGAACAAACCCTCTATATGGTGTTTATACCTGTATAGAGGAATAATCCTTCTATAGATCTATAGAGGGGTATTTTTGTTTAGACTGGTTTAAAAGCAAAATAGGGCAGAATGGCATTTTCTACTTATTATGGCAGTAACCTGCAACATTTGATGCACCAATTGGATGTACTTAATTTGATATGCACATGCCCAGTTTACTGTTAAACTGACTGAATATACAATCTATTGTTCACCATAATTGAAAGCTGTGATGATCAGGTAAATTCCACTCAGTTATGCCTCACTGAACAGAATTTCTATTGTTAGATTTAACATAAAATTTTAAGGTCAACTGTCCCTTTTGTTGTTGATCAGGTGTTCAGATAGGTATACAATAGATTGCAAGTTATGTCACTTTAGCAGAAAACTGGGCATCCCAATTTTAAGTCAAGTGCAATAATAGATGCATATAGTGCTATAGATTATAGCCAATATAACTAGAAAATGCCATTCTGCCCTATTTTGCTATAAATCCAGTCTTAAAATTGAGAATGGAAATGGGGAATGTGTCAAAGAGACAACAACCCGACCATAGAGCAGACAACAGCCGAAGGCCACCAATGGGTCTTCAATGCAGCGAGAAACTCCCGCACCCGGAGGCGTCCTTCAGCTGGCCCCTAAACAAATATGTATACTAGTTCAGTGATAATGGACGTCATATTAAACTCCAAATTATACACAAGAAACTAAAATTAAAAATGATACAAGACTTAACAAAGGCCAGAGGCTCCTGACTTGGGACAGGTGCAAAAATGCGGCGGGGTTAAATATGTTTTTTGAGATCTCAACTCTCCCCCTATACCTCTAGCCAATGTAGAAAAAACAAACGTACAACAGTACGCACAGTAAAACTCAGTTTAAGAGAAGTCCGAGTCCGATGTCAGAATAGGAAACAAAAGAAAATAAACAAAATGACAATAATACATAAATAACAACAGACTACTAGCAGTTACTGACATGCCAGCTCCAGACCTCAATTAAACTGATTGAAAGATTACGTCTTCATCATATGAATATCAGGCACAATCCCTCCTGTTAGGGGTTTAGTATTATACCATCATAAAATATATGAGAAGAACATAACTCCTGTCATGCCAACAACTGGTTTTAGAATAAATATGTTTAATTCTGATGCAACACATATACCCCTCTATAGAGGGATAAAATCTATAGAAGGATTATTCCTCTATACAGGTATAAACACCATATAGTGGGTTTGTTCCCAACCTGATAATGTAGCCCAGTTGATCAAAACTGTGCGTGCTAATGCACGGAAAGTAATGCAGCCAGTTCCAACCAAACAATTGAAAAACTATGCATGCTTAAATATTTTATGTAGTGCACAGTTTTACAATTTTGTTGGATGAATGCATTGCTTTACAATTTTCATACGACTTGTACACCATTCACAATTCCTCTAAAATTGTTAAAAGTTGACACATTTTAATCGCAGATACATGATTTTTTATTAGCTGTTATTTGCTTTGAACTATTGCTGTCAGTAACTGAGAGTACTCTCAGATCTGTACTTTGTGTCTTTTTTTGTTGTAAGTGTCGCCGGGTATTTTTCCCATATGGCTGTACAAGTTCGTAAGTGCCCACAAATATTTATTCTGTAAATATATATACAATGATAGTTACAAATAGTATAAATATACCCAGGGGCGGATCCAGTCATTTTTAAAAGGGGAGTACCAACAATATGCCTCCATTCAAAAACAATGATCGTCAAAAAAAGGGGGGTTCCAACCCCAGACCCCCCGGATCCGCCACTGTATCCCATTAAGGTTCATCTGAAGGAATTGAAAAATGTGGGCATTATTACACCCAAAAATCTACTATGAGTACAGATAAACTAATGCATCTAGGAAAGTTTTAAGGCATGGCAGGGCCTAGATGTTTCAGAAAATCAATTACTTACTTGGGTTTTGATGTGCATTTTTTCAAGTCTGCAGAAGATAGCAAAATAAACAAACACACGAGTTTCATTTGATACGGTCCACTCAGTTACACAGTTTAAATCACCTATTGTTTACAGGTGTCTATTGTCCATCTATTGTCCATTTAAATCAATACTACTCACAACATTGATTACATAAGGGGAGCTTCTCAAACGTTTTCCCTACTTAGTTTATTTTTGCACCTTCTGCAGGAATGAAAAAAAATTAATAGCAAAATCCAGAAAAGTTTATAATTTTCTGAATCATAAAATGCATTTAAAATTTAATAATCTAGGTCATGCCATGCTTTAAAACTTTTACAGGTGCACAGGTTTGTCTGTACTCAGAGTAAAATTTGTGGTGTAAATACGGCCATATTAGCCAAAAGGTTATGATCAACCTTAAACAATAGTAGTCAAGAAATAACCCAGTTATAAACGAAAATATTAGAACCTAACCTAAAAACTAACAAATAAAAACACCAACCTGTAAATATATATAGGTAATGGCGCAAGCTACCTGCAGGGTTCCAACGCCTGAATACAGATGTGAAAAGATATTACAGGTAAGAAGGGATTTTTTTGGCGGTAACTAGAGGGCATGCAGGTAAAAAGGCGTGCTTGATTTGGATTTATCATTCGTAAAGCGTCAATGTAATACGATAATGAATATGAAATATGATATGAATGCATGTATAACATAAAAAATAAATAAATAACAATAATAAAAATAAAGTTAAAGAAATATTTCATGCGGTGACATTAGGGATGTGTAAATATCCTGCCACGTCCGGTCTGTTTTTGTAAAATGTTTTTCTGGTTTGGATCGATTTGATGAGTCAAGCCCTTTTCAACTGATTTTTATAGTTTGTTCCTATGTTATACAAAACTATCGATATATCTTGTGTCAAATAAATATTTGATAATCACGCGGATAGAGTGCATAATACTAAGACGGTCATTTAAAAAAATTGTCGAATTTTCAGTACACCTTTGCTAAAAATAATTTTTAAAGGAAAATGCAGTTGTAAGTGTTTAAATAAAAGTTTGTGAGATTTATGATTCGGAACATCATTAATAAACACGAATCAGATCTCTTTTGATAAGATTAAAATATATTTAAGTAATTTATGTGCGTGCAGTGTCAGGGTGACACATTTCAAATGATTTTTTTTGCTATTTTCTGATTGCCTTGCTATCTGCAAAAGGAATTTTTTAGAATGTTGATGATAACTCTAACGAAAAATCACTGCTTCTTTATTATTCTATGTAATATTTTTTTCTACAAACTAAATTCAATCGGTGTACATGAAGTGCATGTCTATCCTGTTACCACTACTAAATCAACAGTTAAATTGGTCCCCCTATGAATATGGAACTATTCAGTGCTGATTTCAAAAGCACAAATCATCCTAAAAATTTAACATTGCACGTTTCTTGTATAACAGTGTAGAGAAAAGAAAATTCAAGACATTTAGTGAAAAAAATAGTGGGTACCCTTTTGTCATGTCTATGCTGTTACCAACATATTTATTAATTACACCAATATTATACTTGTAAAAAGTGCAATTACGTGTTGGAAACCAATATCACAACAGAAAAACATTATCACTTCATGAAAGGGAGTAGTTATTTCACAACAGCATTCATAAATAGGAATTTGTCTATCCGGTTACTATGGTTACTATTGTTACAGTAACAGGATAGACAATATTTGACAAAAACGTGTTTAAAAAGTTTATAATTACATATAGTTTCACACATAATGATTAATTCAGCATATTCAAATGCAATACTGCTATCTATACTATGGAACGCCACAGCTGTCTTATGTGGAACTCTGATATTACGTTATGTTGTTCTATTATTACTTGATGATAGTTTGTCTTTACATAATATGGTTTTGACATTACGTAATGATGTTTTGATATAACTCAATATGGAATAGTCATTACTTAAGTTGTTGTTCATAGTTATTTGGTATGAAAAAGGGGAACGACAGACAAAATTAACAAAAAAACTAAAACATTTACAGTAATTCGGACATATGAGGGGGATATCCCAAAACCACTTGCCGGTTTTTTCTTGGTTCTCAAATGGAAGCAGTATTATAATGAATTCGTAAATGATTCCAATGAACACTGCTAGCTTTATCTTGGTCTTGAAGAATAACTCCTATACAAGTTTTATAACAATTCATAGAGATTTACAAATTTATCACATCAAAATAGTTTAATTCGGTAATATTCAATGCAAAAAACAAACTCATATAGAAATAAAAAAAATGTGGTATGATTGCCAATGAGACAACTCTCAACCACATACCAAATGGCGTAGAAGTTAATATATATGTGTGACTGTATGGTCTTTAAGAATGAGCAAAACTCATACCACATAGTAAGCTTAAAAAGGTCTCGAAATGAAAAATATAAAAACAATTCCAACTAGAAACCTAACGATCTAAATGCTGAAGACGCCGACTATATAGGTTTGTTGTATCTCACTGTCGCTACATTAATGTCGCAGGAATGACACAAATCAAAAGACTTGTACTGTATTTTCAACAAATGAGACACTTTAAATCAACTCGCACTAAAGTTACAGGGAAATGGCCGGGGGGGGGGGGGGGGACTAAGCGACAAAGCATCAATTCTATAAGATAAGAATTCTCCGGGTTTTTTTTTAACGTGTATGTTCATTTGAACATATGAATATTAAACTTTTATTTTTATTAATTGCAGTTTCTGATATACCACGCACTAATTGAAAAAAAATTGAAATACATCTGTTTCACAGGTGACGACGGATAGGTTCCAGTTGTCGTAACCACCATCCCGTCATCTTTTCCTCGAATGTAAACTACCAAATAAAACCAAATCACTTGGTTTGTACTTTCACGAATAACACGACGGGTGTCACAAGCCGTTGAGCAGAATCCGCTTACCCTTCCGAAGCACCCGAGATCACGCTGATGGATTTATGTTACCCAGTCATACTGATCTATTGAGTTGAGCCAATCAAAACTGTCATTACATTTTCTTCTTATGATGTGCTATTATACACTAGGTTATGTTAGGGTTTAGAGCTGACATACATGTTAAACTCTGCCGCGTGCACTTTCTTTAAATGCCTGCCCCAAGCCAGGAGCCTGTAGTTCAATGGTTGTCGTTGTTTCATGTGTGTCATATTTGTTTTTCGTAGATTGTTTAGCTATAAATTAGACCGTTAGTTTTCTCGTTTGAATTACTTCACATTTTCACGTGGTGGTCTTTTGTGGCCGACTATACGGTGTGTTGAAGGCTGTTCAGTTGCCTATGATTGCTTGCATCCACTGCATTTAAACTATGGTGGATAATTTTCTCATTGGCAATCACACCACATCTAACTTTATTTCAATTTCTATGTTGTGTTTTGTATGCTGTAAAATTGTTTATCTTTTGTACGCATACCTACCCATGAACCCTCTTTTCGGAAGCTCGAGCAAAAGCCCTTGATCCGCGATAAAAAAAATAGAACTCATATTAGATAACTCGAATTTCAACTCTTAATCTTAATCTAAATGAGACTCAAATAAGGGTTTACCTCGAACTCTACGTCAAAAGGTGACTCAAATTCAAAGTTGAAGTCGAATTGTAATTCGGAACTCTATCTTTAAATGTGAATCAAACTCGAAGTTCAACTCGAAACTTGGTATGTGACTGAGAGTTGTCTCATTGGCAATCATACCACATTTCTTTATTTCTATATAAGGTTTTTTTTTAAATGCATTAAATATTACCGAATTAAACTGTTTTGACATGATAAATTCGTAAACCTCCATGAATTGTTATAAAACTTGTATAGGAGTTATTCTTCAAGATCAAGATAAAAGCATCTACAGAAAAACATTTTTTCCCCAGTTAAGTGTTAATGTACAATCAGTCAACATTATGCTTTTACACTGACAGCAGAATTATCAGGCGCGACACAGGGTTAACAAGAATCTTTAATTTATTTATTAATTTACAGCTTCCATTTGAGAATTAAGGAAAAAACGGCAGGACCAAATGGTTTGGGGATGTCCCCCTTATGTCCGAATTACTGTTAATTTTTTAGTACTTTTTTTCTTATTTTTGTCTGCCGTTCCTCTTTTTCATACTAAATAACTCTGAACAACAACTTGAACTTTAATTTGAACTTTAACTTAATGGATAACGGTACTCATCCAAAGCGCATTACACAAACGACATATAAAGGAAATCGGTCTAAAAATAGAACATATTTTTTCCAAAATGGTCACGTGGTTTTACCTCGTAGTAGTAAAGGGATTATGCTACAACCGACCAACAAAGATGGTTGCTTACTCTGATTAAATAAAATATTTATGGAATATGTTCATTTCTGATTATTTTCCATTTTTGCGGAAGGGTTCGTACTCACTCTGTAATTATTTGTTGTTAAATTTTGTATTTTGCTGTTTGTCTTTTTGTCGTCTCTTCTTTTGTCATGGTGTTTTTCGGTTTGTTTTTATTGGAAATTCTTCGTTTTTATTATTTTTCCATGACAACACGGGCAAGTTCTAATTTCATGTTTGAAAAGTATTCTCTAAATTGCTCTCCGTCATAAATATGCATGAAGTATTTGCCGCTGGACTTTGAGAAAACAACAAACAATCAATTAAATTTCCTCTAAAATTACAGTACTATCATAACTTTAAACCTTATTAAACAATTAATACAAGATTCATTTAATCCTTTGATTAGATATATACACTTCTATTATTTCAAATTTCCAAAGCCAAGAAAAAAAGGAATATTGAATACCAAAGAAAAAAACCCACCAAAGATACCAGGCTTGTTATTTTGTACACCAGACCACAGGCACTTGTCTCAGAAAAAAAATATTCCTATATACCTTAATATAACATTAAGGAATAGAGTAAACTTTTTTCTGAGACAAGTGCCTGTGCACCAGACGCGTGTTTCGTTTACACAATAGATATAAGAAGATGTGGTATGAGTGCCAATGAGACAACTCTCCATCCAAGTCACAATTTGTAAAAGTTAACCATTATAGGTCAAAACTATTCAGTGACGCTCTAACCAACAAAAATAAAAACATAAAGGACCCATAATTACGAAAGGTTTTGCCAAAATACAGCTAAGGTTATCAATTCCTGATATAGAAAATTCTTAACAATTCAAACAATTCAAAGTTACATATATATATAGCACGCCTTTTACGAATTAACGTATTTAATTCAAGAAAAAACGTAGCTTTGAGTGGATTAAATATGTTAATGAGTAAAGCGTGGCTATATATGATTTGTAACATTAATGGGCTATGACACACGTCAAAGGTGAAATGCTGACCAATAAAACTTCACTGTACTTTTCAATATGTCAATCAAAAAGTGGCTTGATACTATATCTGATTTCCAGAAAATTAACACATGCAGCAGATGTCAGTTGGATACAGGTACATTTAAAGGAATTGTTGCCGTGGGATTCAGGCTCGAGATAGTCATGAAAAGGGAGGGAATGGGGGGGGGGGGGGGGATGCAAAATTTTATTCGATGTTTATCTGCCCTCCAACTCGAAAATGACGTATAGTTTCACCGGAGTTTCATCGTTGTGATAAGAAGGAAACATTTTATAATACCAACAAGTGTGGACACAGATCAGTGTGGATAGTATCATTGGATGTTTGACAGTGTTTTCTGACAAAAAAGTTATCTGGGTTTTCACCAAAGGGTTCTATGTTGTACACAGTGACAGCCAACTTGTACCAAACACTGAAAATAGCAGCGTCTTTTCATCTTGGCATTGATTGTTCCTTATTGTAACTTTTGGTTTCCAATGCTATTAAACTATATATTTGATTTGATGTTTCACTGTAACAACTGATTGTGTTGTTGCACCATTGATTAGTCAAATGGAGTTGAAACACACACTCCATTATCTAATATGATATAAGAGCATAAACCGGAAGCACTGGGAGGTTATGTCAGGCCAAAAAAAAATATATGTCTGTTTAAGGTTACATACTTTAAAAAAATAGGGTAGGTAGGTTGGTATTTCCATTTTATTTTTTGTGACATGTTTTTGAGTCATGCCGTTTCGACTTGTCGTGATGTGAGTTGATCATGGGCAGAGTTTACCCGTATTTTTGATGATTGGATTATTTCCCTTGGAAAAAAATGGCGGCAAAATGTTTATTTCATCACACGAGTTGCGAATTTCCTTAAAACAGCTGTCATATTCGCGATTGTGAACATTGGGATGTATCAGGCAATTGATTTATATCATTTGCAACACTAAGTTCACTTTTGACACGAGTTCAGTTTATTTTTCACTTTACGACGGAAATAAAATGACTTAGGGTCAGCACTCAAAAATAGGGTCCGTCGTGTAACCGTAAACAGACATATATTTTTGTTTGGCCTCAAAGAGACAACACGACCAAAGAGCAGATAATTAATATTACAAAAATAGATTTACATGAAGATAATGAAAAGGTAAGGGTAAATAATGCACAGGAAAACAATCAGAAGGGTTAAGAACCCATGGGTTTCATAGATAATTGGGTTTTCCTTAGTATGAATTGTGGTTTTGAACGTTGCAATAGTCAATTGCATAGGGTTTTCAATTGTTTTCATTGCATGCTCACACAAATATGCATCCTATCTAGATATGGAGTTCTGTAATATAAACTAACCAATATTTTTTGGGAGCAGGCCCCTTTATATCGAAAGAATGAGATACATGTATTCAAATGCTCCTTCAGCTGCATTATAGTACACGCATATACCATGTATCATTGACTTCCCTTAAGTGTTCTCTGTTAAAATAACCTACAGGTAAACAAACAGTAATGTGGACTTATATCATAGGTGGAGGAAGCCAGAGGGTTGGAAAACTGACAATCATAGTCAATAAAGATTATATTTGAGTCAAAATTTGTAATCATAATCTTTAACAAATTGTTAACATCATTGGCTATGCAAAAAACAGCATACATTTTTTGAACCTTAGTTAAGCTTTGGAGACTTTGTTGCAGCATGTGCAAGACCAGAGAAATAGACAACTTTTAAGTTAATTGCATTTCCCTCAAAAACTTTGGTTTAAGTGAACATCATTCTTGCGTTTAAGGGCGTCGTCTTTTTTGTTCCTATGTTGAGCGATTGGTTGAAAAAAAAAATAATGCTTTATTGGACAAATCTTTTTTGCAAATTTAATTATTATAATTGCCAATCATCACATCAGTCATTAAAGAAGTGTTATTGTAAGCACCTTTTGGAACAAACATTATTATTTCTTGTTCATCATGACGATTACGAAGACACTTGATGAACTTTAATAGTGCAGGGATACAGGCGGTCCCCTTTAGGGAGCTACCATTTGATTTTTATGGGGGGGCTAGGATGAAATTTGAAAAAATAGGCAGGACAGGAGTTTTGAGTAAAAAAAAAGGCAGGATGAGATTATTTGCCAAAAAAAAAGGCAGGATGACAATTTATGTAAAAAAAAAAGTCAGGATAAACTAAAAAAAAAAGGCAGGACCGAATAGAGGGAAAAATAAAAAGGCAGGACCGAATAGAGGGAAAAATAAAAAGGCAGGACAAAATTTTTCATCCTAGCCCCCCATAAAAATCAAATGGTAGCTCCCTTATCTAGTAAATGACATCTTGAAGGCGTGTATAATTGACGAACTTTTCCAGCAAACATATGTTAACTCTATAGTGGTCTATTGGGAAAGGGTTCCTCACCTACAATTGCAGCTGTCAGTGTTTAAGTGTAATGGTGACTGTCAAAAAAATAAGTCCATTTATTAGTGATTAGTTTTACAAAGTATTGAACATGTTTGTTGAAATAACACACCTGCTTGCTAATTGTTTGCCATTACTGGACATCACAAAGGTTCCTGTAAAATTTCAACGTTATAATACAAAATATCTGATGCTACAATGGAAAAGATATTGTTGTATGACGTCAATAGTTCAAGCGGGGCAGATTCTCAGGTCAACCAAGACAGATTTCCAAAGAGCAATAAAGTGTATATTTTTAATATGTTCTTCATTCAGATTATACCTATATTACATTAATAATATATGGATGATGATGTTGTATTGTCTATTGAATAAGTTTCTTGGACATATTAGTTCAAGACAAAAATCTGGTTAGACAAATTGGTGGAAATCCAGTATTTGTTGCAAAATCTGTAGACAATAATCCAAAATTTGGATTGATATGAAAATGTCTGACACATGTTCATTTCGACAATTGTTTACAAATAATAATGTTACCAAATATGAAGGTAATTAATACTATTCTTCCATTCCCAAGAACTGGAAAAAGATAAGATCGGTTAATTGATAGCAATGGTTGCATGTTGAATGTGTGTAAGATCCAGGGACAAATATTTGAAGTATGATCAATTCAGATAGAATGAAGAAAATTACTAAACATCCAGTGACATATATTTTTCATTAATTTCGACACGATAAAAACAGGTATCCAACCAAAATAACAGTAGGAAAATTTATAGTCATTTTTATTACATTTTGTTTTAATTATTCTTTCATAAAGTGGAGGAAATTAAACGACTAAAATTCCAGTGACAATTTTTTGGGAATATTTATATTGTCACGATAAAAATAGGTATCCACCAAATTATCAATATCGCCTCATCGTTTACAGACCACGTTATTCCTTTTTGTAGCTCTCCTTGAGCATTCATTTGTTTCAAGTACAATGTATAGGGAACCATTTTTAATTTAGGGTTAGGTTTACAAGTTTGGCTTGTGTTAGGGTAAGCCCCCTCACTCTTAACATAATGTTTTATTCTTTTATTAAGTGGAGGAAATTTAACGACTAAAATGCCAGTGACATTTTTTTTGGGAATATTCATATCGTCACGATAAAAATAAGTATCCACCAAATTATCAATATCGCCTCATCGTTTACAGACCACGTTATTCCTTTTTGTAGCTCTTCATGAGCATTCATTTGTTTCAAGTACAATGTATAGGGAACCATTTTTGGAAAGTTTGCTATAGCTTGTCAGTTTTCCTATCGAAGGTCGTAGGTTTTCTCCAGGCACTCCGGCTTCCTCCGTCAATAAAAACTGGATACCACGAAATAGCCCAAAAGCGGTGCTTAAAAGTGGCGTTAAAACACAAAAAAAAAAATAAAATAAAATAAAAGATGTGGTATTTTCGCAAATAAACCAGCTATCCAAAAAAGTTCAAAGGAGGAAGACATATAAACAATTATAGGTCACCATACGGTCGTCAACAATGAGAAAAACTCGTACCATATAGTAAGTTATAAAAGGCCCTGATATGAAACATGTGGAACAATTCAAACAAGAAAACTAACGGCTTAATTAGAAAAAAAAAATTACTAAAAACAAATATGAAGGACCTAAATCATTAAAAAATACTAAAATCACAGTCCCTTGACATGAGATGGGCACATAAAGAAATTAACAGAGCTTTCTGTATATTTGATTACTAGTATTTTAAATCTACAGTTTAAGGTTGCAATAGAAAATATCAAAAATTTTACATGACAACCATATGGAAAAAAAAGTGTTTTTTGATAATTGCTGAAGAGACAATGGTTTAGTGAAAAACATCAAAGCTGTGATTAGATACATATTTGAAATAATACACATCTACAGTTGCAAACTTTCAACAGGTGCTATCCAGCACTTTGATTAATTTAGGGTTAGGTTTACAAGTTTGGCTTGTGTTAGGATAAGCCCCCTCACTCCCCCCCCCCCCCCTTTCTCGATTTGTTTTTGATATATTAGGACATTTTATGGTCATTGATTTCATAGTTTAATCGGCCAAGGAGGCGGAGCTAGACAGTGAAATAACAACTTTTGAGATGGAAGTTAGAGCACTGGTCTAAGCTCCTCCCATTCTTTGCTTTTCCTATGACAAGCGACACACGGCGAGACTGGAGAGTGCAATAACTAAAAAAATCATTCAAATAACGCACTCCTCTAAAAATAACCGAAGTTTACTCACTCGAAGATCAAAGGAAAAATGACCATTCATGTTACAAGAAAAGGATAATGTGATAAAATCTATGAGAGCATCTAAACAACACGAGCACTCAATTAAATAAGCACCTGTGCGTAGAATCCTCCACGATACGCTATCATTCTTGTGTATTTTGAAATGGAAACAGTTGATTAATAAATATAACCAGAGACATTTAGCACATTACTTAGTATATTATATGTCCTTGATATGACCATATAAGTGTTCTTAACGTGCAGAGAGCGTGGCATTCTCTCTACCAGGGCCGTAACTACATTGAGGCAAATGAGGCAAATGCCTCATGTTGGAAATTTAAACAAAAATTAAAAAGTTGAAAAAAAAGCTTGTCTTTATATTAAAATGGTTTCACGGCGAGTGACTTTCAAGAAGCAAGCTCTGTTCACCCTCTGACGTCGCCCCTGTTTTTTCGGGATCCATGTTTCTCATTTATTTTTAGTTTTCAGTGTTGATTGTCTATAATTTGTTGTTATGTGTCCGTCTTATCTGTTTACGGGTTTGTCTTTTGTTCATTGATTGCCCTTCTTCATGACTATTGTCTTAGCGTTGAATTTCATTTGTAAATTAGTAATTTTGTTTTAAACTTGAGTGTTATTGTATTTAAGGACCTTTCGTCTAATTTTAAAAACTACTTTAAATTTTAAAAATATGTATCGGTTAGTCTATGAAACATTGATAATGAAAAATAAAAAATATCGAAATAGCATAGTTGAAGTGGTCGGTAATGACCAATCTAATTAAAATATAGAACTCGGATTTCGTTATACTGCATACGTATGCAGAATAACGAAATCCGAGTTCTATATTTTAATTAGATTGGGTAATGACGGGTGAAATGTTTTGATTTGGCAATGTTAGATGTCCACCGATGTCCAGATATTGTTCGAGAAAATGTTTTGAGAAGATACAAAGCTACCGGACATAGAAAAATTGGTCGTTTTTTTCATGGAAAATTATACTTTATATTAACGAATACAAAACTGGCTCTCTTTTCTATTAAACTAAAAAGATGACATGGGTTAAATTAAAGTGAGAGAACCAATCTCCCGGAATCAAATCATTTAAAAAGAAAAATAATGTATTGCCATATGACCTTTTACATTGAAGGGCGTAAACTTGCATTAAGCCGTGTTCAGGCCCTTTAATAGAAAATAAAGGAATGGAGTAAATGTGCATGGAAAAAAATACGAATTATCAATGAACAGGGCTTTTATTCCTGTTCTTCATCTTGACAGTCGCTGGAGGGTCTTCAACAATGAACGAAGCATTCATACCTTACAACAATGTCAAGACGGCCCATAGCGTCGACTTAAGCGGTACTTAAAGTAGCTGTGAATAAATTACAAAGTCATAAAAAAATTACACCAAAGTCTAAACACAATACAAGACCAGAACAGGCAGATCCGACATTAATCGCCCGGTATACATATTAAAACAGCACAAAAATGTAACAATGAGGTCTTTTAAGAACAGTTTTCCTGAGTCTACCCTGAGTGTACCCTTTCTATCCCAGTTAGGAACTACATCAAGTTGTAATTGAAATGTGTTATAAAAACTGAATTCACATAGTTATATCAATGATAATCAGCCCCTTCTTAGCTTAATTTGAAAAGAACATAATTGACAGGTATAATACGTTTTTCCTACAAGCAGAAACTCAATAACAAAACAAAAAAACAGCAGCCACACACTCAACTATGTGAATTACGATTTTTGCTTGATTGATTAGAACATTAATAAAAGTTAATTTCTGACAAAATTTTCAACATTGTTCCTATTTAGATTTTTTTTTTGTGTTTGACAAAAAAAAACTGGAAAATAATGATGTTTAAATAAAATTAAATGTATTATATGTTTTTAAATTTTAGTTCATTTATATGTTTTGGAGTTTAATGTGACGTCCATTTTCACTGAACTAGTAAACAATTTTATTTAGGGGCCAGCTGAGGACCACCTCCGGGTGTGGGATTTTCTCGTTGGTGGCCTTCGTCTGTTGTCTGCTCTTTGGTCGGGTTGTTGTCTCTTTGACATATTCCCCATTTCCATTCTCAATTTTATAACTTAACAAAAACAAAATAAATGCAAATTTCAATAGGAACAATGCTAAAAAAAAAATGGTCAGAAATCAACTTTTTATGATTGAATAGAATTTGAACAAAAATCAATTGTCACCAGAAATCAATTTGGAGTAGAATGTCATACCTACAAATCAGATTTCATTGAAATCCTAGCACAAAAAGATGATTCTCAAAATTTGAGATCTTTTAACAAAAAAACAAAGCTTTTATGAAATGAATGGTCTAATTTTCACCCATGAAAGACTGTTATAAATTGATAGTATATGATATAAGGGAACTTAAAAAGTAAAAAAAAGTTATAATTTTGTCTCCTTGTTTGTTTTTTTTTTAGATATATGCCATTAAAAATTTGCAAGGAAGTGATTTTCTCTAGATTTTTTTCTTCATTTAACTTGGCACCTTTTTTCTTTCAAAAACCAAGAAAAATAACAAGGATTATATAAGAATGGCTTTTGAAACTATATGTAATAAAATTATGAAAAGAAAAGTAGGGGTTAGCAGGCAACATTTTTACTGGCATTACATGGATAAAACAAGAGGATTCTGAATATCTGACACTGAAGTCAATAACAAGAGTAGCCAACATCCTTAATGCCCTGAGAAACACTTAAATTTCAATATATACATGTACTAGTGCCTACAGACAAATTCATGAAAAGAAGGCAACATCAAAATGACATGAATATACAATATGAGGTCAAAGTCAGAAAAATATAAACTTTTTTGTATGAGGCTGAGAAACTGGAGAAGGGTTTGGTTTTACCGAGCCCTTCCCCAGTTCTGTGCCGAATACAAAAAAGTTTATATTTTTATGACATTGACCTAATATTGTTTTTATACTGCAACTTGAATTAAAACATTGATAGCTATTTAAATAGTTGCACAAATTTCAAACTTATTTTCATCCCTTAATGAACCCCTGATTGTGGAAAAAGTGATCCATATTGAAATCGACATTGCACAAAATAAAGCTGTGTTACTATAATTAGGAAATAAACACAACTTGTTGCAGTATAAATATACAATATATGTACATTATCGGAAAATACAAAATTTATTTGTATGAGCTTTAGAAACAGGACGAAAAGCGAGGCTCACCGAGCTTTTCTCCTGTTTCGCAGCGAGGACAAATAAATTTTATATTTTCCGACAATGTACATATATTGTTTTTATCCTAAAATTTACACCCAACACTTGAATCTTTAGTTGTTAAAATCTAAATCATTGTCTCTAATTTTTCAAAGAAATCGACATAGTTTAAACGTGGACCGCGAAGAAGACCCCAAAATGAACTGGTATGCAAAAAGAAATATCCACATTACCGCTTGCTCAACATGGAAGAGGAGTAACAGGAGACTTTATTTATACAAGTACAAAAAAAGCAAAAATTTATTTGTGTACCTGTTATTTGTACAATAGTTGG
Organism: Mytilus californianus; assembly: GCF_021869535.1. Classification (NCBI taxonomy): domain Eukaryota; kingdom Metazoa; phylum Mollusca; class Bivalvia; order Mytilida; family Mytilidae; genus Mytilus; species Mytilus californianus. Next base: position 82,810,019 of record NW_026262679.1, read on the forward strand.
CTGATTGCAGGATAAATAAAAATATTGACACAAGAAGGGAGTCGAACCCTTCACTTGATATATAATCAAGTCCTCCAAGCAAGTGTTTGCATAATTTCAAATCACCTTGATATATTAGCATTATTTCTTAATAATTTGTAAGAGCATTTTGATAAAATGTTGTCTGTTTAAAAAGCTTTTAAAAATTCATATAATATATATATATATTAGTTTCTAAGAAATGGTTGCAGATAATCATGTGTACATGAATGTAAGATAGACCTTTAACATCCTGAAGGAAAAGTAGGTAAATGACAGTCCATAACATACATTTAATTCGTACAAGTATGTAAAGTAGATCAACCATCAAGATAAGTGATACAAAAAATAAACATATATGTTGTATGATTACCATTGAGAAAACTATCCCCTAAAGACCTAGGGACAAGGATGTGTACTTACATACATTTGTATGATGCATGTACAACTACTCAATGCAAAAATAATGCACGCAATGTCAAGCTAAGCATAGTTAGCACATATTCCAATTTGAAGTTCAAAGTATTTGACATAAATGTACGGACCCAAAAAACCCACACATGTTACAACTCATCACTACCAAGCTGTTCACAAAATATGAAGTCATACTCCTCAATGGTACAGTGTGACTAAAATTAAAGTTCATTCAACACATTGAAAATTTTAAAGTATCAGAAAACAGGATGCTTGCAAATTGTCTCAATTATTAATATGTATATGCCCAGGTTCAAAATTTCAATTTCATGTATTAAATTATTGGACCACTTAATATCAGTTAAAAACACCCTTGCAAGTTGCATATGGGCGTTTTTCAATAAAAGTGAATTTAGACCTAAAAATAGAAAATCAACTTGTCTAAAATTTTATTTCAAGAATTATTTTGAATACCTCTATTATAGACCTGTTTGTAAATAAAAAGTGCAATCTTAAATACTCTTCAAAATGATATTTTTTTTATAATTTATGTACTGTTTCGTGGGGGACATTTGTCCAATACGAAACTGCATCTAAACGCTCATCTTATGGCATTTTAATGTCTCCTATTGACATTCCAGTTTGTTTTACTTTATATACTAGAAAGATCTCATTTTTTCTGAATTGGAGAACCATTTTTTTATCGATAAAGATTAGACAGTACTTCATATATGAAGGTACAACTCATGTTACGTAGTGGACATTTTGATGAGTTTCGTAGTTGACAAAACCGTTTCGTAGTGGACAAAAAGTTTTGTAGTTGACATCAACCCTATTCTATGTTGATAAAAACATACTGAAAATTACATGAAATTAACCCTTGTTATTTGTTTTCAACGAATATAATTGAAAAAAAGTAAAAAACGACTGCATGGTAGTGGTAGTGTCCACTACGAAACGTTTTTCTCTCATACTTGTTTCGTAGTTGACCATTACGTAGTGGACATATTCACATGTTTTATTTTTTCCCCACAATCCCTATATTGTAATAGTAACATAAATGATTCTATTCATCAAAGCACATACAAAGCTGTACACTGATATTTTTTTCATAATTTTAAAACCAGATACAGAAGGAGATTTGACCCGTTTCGTAGTGGACATTAAAAAAAATACGGTATCACTCTGGTCCATTTGATGTGCTCAATTTTTTTTCCCAACAATTTAACTGCCGTTATAAAAGCATCACTTCTATTGTAAGACCCTAACGTTTATATATCTTGCAAACATAAATTTTATAAAACTGTTAATTAGCAAAATTTAATGACTTCGTTTCGTAGTGGACATTTTGTCAGGAATTTCAGGGACACACCTTCTAAAATTAAAAATCCTTTGTCAAAAACTATTTATTAAAATATGTTGGCTCTAAACATACTTTTGAATAATTAAAGAACTTATATTAAGTAAAAATAACATTTATTTCTACCTTTTATTATAATATTTTAGAGTATGAATGTTGAATAGGAGGTCTAGGGACATGCCATTTTGATTATTTTGAACCATTCAGGAATCAATATCTTATTAATCCCTCTAACAATAGTATGTTTCTTTGCTTAAAAATGTTATATCTAATTAAATGTACTGACTGCACAAAAAATTACTTGTAAAGATCAAACAAATTTTTAAAAAGTGGCTGGAACAAGAAATCACGTTTTTATTGAAAAACGCCCATATATGAAATATTCATGTATGTTGCAACAGAAAATACAAACCATGGAAATAAAAAAATCCTCCATTTTTTATAATTAAGGATTTTCATAAAATTTATCAGTCAGGGTGTGATCACTCATGCATTTAGAGTCTGTTCAATTGTCACTGTTGTAGTAAAATGTATAACTGAGATAGGTTTTTTTTAAACTTATCCATGTGGCATTCAGGTTTCAAGTTTTATTTTTGTTAATTAACATTACATGCCTACAGTTTAAATTAGTATATATGGTATGAACAAGCAAGAGTATGGCCACAATATGTAAACGATTCCATGTTCTAATATTTGCTAAAAACTGCTGATTTTTTTTTTAATTTCATTTCCCCATGTTTTTCTTTAGAGAATCCTAAAATAAATAAAGGAAATAGACATTGTAAAAACAGTCTTTTTTTCATTGAAATGAATGTATTCCTTGAAGTAGATGGCCATGCAATCGCCAAAGAAACACGACATTTAGAATGAAAAGGAGAGATTTTTCTTTTACTGTTATTTTCAAATTTTATGAGTGAGCAAGCCTGAACAAGAATGGATGTTTTTTCTTGCAGGGTATTTAGTTACACGTCATATAATGCACTACATTTCCTCTTAATGTTTGTATAGCCAAAGACTATGAGTGCTTGGATTTCTTTTATATTGTTGAAAAGACCTCTTTTATCTCTTTGGCTTTATCAAATGGGAGATAACTCAAAACATTTTATTTTTTCTCTTTTGGGAATATTAATTATTTTATAATTTCCATTATTTACCAGGATAAATAAAACACCAAAACAGATGTGTGCATTCCTTCATTTAGACATTTGTTCAATACTTATTGACATGAGCGTTGTACAAAGTGTTTATGCATAGTCAAATATCAAAAATAATAGTTATGAATAAACTGTTTTATTTATTTATTGATACTGATATTTGATATTCCATCCAGTATTCCAGTTTCACTATTTAAAATAATTTAAAATATTTTCCTAAATCTATTAAGGTTCATCATAACAAATGGAAAAAAATGGCCGTATTTACACCCCAAAAACTACTCAGAGTACAGACTTACCTGTCCAGTTGGAAAAGTTTTAAGGCCTGGCATCCACTAGATATATAAAAGGTAAATGCATTTTGTGTTTCAGAAAGATATAATCTTTTTTTGGATTTTGATTGGCATTTTTTTTCCTTCCTGCAGAAGGTGTAAAAATAAACAAACACCTGAATTGCTTTGATACTGTCCACTCAGTTAAACCCTTTAACTCACCTATAGTTGTGTAGATATCTATTGTCTGTCTATTGTCTATGTCAATCAAGGACAATCAATACTTTTTACCTGACAGGGAGCATCTCAAAGTTGTATCCCAACTTAGTTTATTTTTTACACATTCCGCAGGAATGAAAAAAAATGCCCATCAAAATCCAAAAAAGATTTTATCTTTCTGAAACTCAAAATGCATTTAACTTTTATATATCTAGTGGATGCCAGGCATTAAAACTTTTCCAACTGCACAGGTTAGTCTGTACTCAGAGTAGTTTTTGAGGTGGAAATACAGCCATTTTTGTCCATATGTTTTGATGAACCTTAAAGGGGCATTAGCTACGAGATATAGAAAATAAATAAATGGGGAATGTGTCCATGGGACACAGATGATGCCCCCGCTTGCGTATAATGTTATAAAGGAATATAACTCAAGAACTGTAAAAGTGACGCTACCCAAATTTGTACTTGATCTGAGTTTTGCGGTAATAAGCATTGTGTATATGTTTCATAACATTTGGTTGAGGCAAACTAAAGAAAGAGAACGAAAACGAAAAATTCAGCAATTTTTCCATTTGTAGAGGGGCGTAACTCTACAACAGCAAAAGTGACGCCACCAAATTCGAACTTGATCTGTGTTTTGTGGTAATTAGCAGAGTGTATAAGTTTCATAACATTTGGTTGAGGCAAACTAAAGTAAGAGAATGGAAACGAAAAATTCAGCAATTTTTCCATTTGTAGAGGGGCATAACTCTAGGATAACAAAAGTGACGCCACCAAAATTCAAACTTGATCTGTGTTTTGTTGTGATAAGCATTATTGTGTATAAGTTTCATAACATTTGGTTGACGCAAACTAAAGTTAAAGAACGGAAACGAAAAATTCAGCAATGTTTCCATTTATAAAGGGGCATAACTCTAGAACGGTAAAAGTGACGCCACCAAAATTCAAACTTGATCTGTGTTATGTGGTAATAAGCATTGTTTATCAGTTTCATAACAGTTGGTTGAGGCAAACTGAAGTTAGAGTACGGAAACAAAAACTCATTCTTATACAGGTAAAAATGATTATTATATGACCGTCGGCAGTCTTTGGAGGTCACCTTGATGGTTAATTAAATGGCGTCTAGACTAAAATACACACGAAATGCTGATACATAATATCGAGTTCTAGCATCAAAAATGGTTTATTGTAGACTTTTTATAATTTGGATATATGTTTTAGTATGTTATAAGTCGAATGTGAGAATTTGAGTCAAATCAGTGAACACGAATTTAACAGCTAACATTTTGGAATATTTTCTTACATTTTTCACTATATATATATCACTAGATTTTTTTTTCTATATCCACAGTATTCTGTTTAATTTCCCATGATCTATATCCCAATTAAATAGATGCAGACTCTTTATAATAGATCCAGAATTTTGTAATTTTATATAAATGATTATTTCCAATATCACATTCAAAATTGCTATCCTCTCGTTATGAATTTTTTTGTAATATTTTACTTTTATTATTCACTTTATCACTAGATTTGACTATATCCACTGTATTCACATTTTATTTGATTTCCATGATGATATATTTCCATCATCTTCATATTAGATCCAGAATTTTATAATAATTATTTTCAAAATCACATTTAAACATTTAAAACCACAGAAACATGTTGGTTGAACTTATTTCTCCTACTTGCATTCCAGTTTTGAAAATAAATAACTCAGCCTTGATAATAACAAAAATGAATGGTTTGTTCTGTGGTAGTTTAAAAATAAATAACCTGACCTACAATGTATTGAAAATAAATAACTCGGCAGGTCTTTTAAGCCATTTTATAAATGCTATTCAAAAGTATGAAATGGCACCAGATTCCTACAAAATTCATCTTTTTTCATATTTTTTTCGGGAAAAACTTTCCAAATCTTTTATAATGCAATGTATAAATATTAATGTACTTGAAATGTCTGAAAATGGGTTTCATTTAACTAGAGGTAAATTAACTCAGGAACATTTACCTCACTTTCATAAGTCATAGGGCTGTAACTAAATTGAGGCAAATGCCTCAGGTAGGAAATTTCCAAAACAAAAGCTTGTCTTCATATCAAATTGTTTTTAATTCGAATGCCTTGCAAGAAGCAAGTTCTGTTCACCCTCTGGCATACAGCCCCTGTTTTTCGTGATCCATGTTTCACATTTAATTTTAGTTTTCAGTGTTATTTGTCTATAATGTTTGCCGTTTTGTGTTTTATCTGTTCCAGGGTTTGTCTTTTGTTCATTGAATGCCCTTCTTTATTCTCTTTGTGTTGCATTCCATTTGTAATTTAGTAATTTTTTTAAACTTGAGTTTAATTTTATTTAAGGACTTTTTATCTAATTTTACAAACTACATGAATTTCAAATTGTATCTCAGTTAGGAACTACATCAAGTTGTAATTGAAATGTGTTATAAAAACTTACCTGACATAGTTATATCAATGATAATCAACCCCTCTTAACTTAATTTGAGAACAAAAACACATAATTGACAGGTATATAAAAAAGATTTTCTGCAAGCCAAAACACTCAAAAAACCAAAAAAAAGCAGCCACATACTTAAGTTTCTGAATTACTTTATTATATTTTGCTTTGAGACCAACATATTGTCTTCTTGTGGCCTTCAGTGGCTCCCAAAACTTTCGCCAAATATGTTTGACATAACTTTAAAAAGAGGCTTAGTTACAGCCCCACTTTAATACCTTGTACGTATGCAATACCTGCAGTTTGGAATTCAGAAGATTCACTTCCACAGGATGATGATTAATTCTGATTAAATGGTACATAATGATTTGACTATACACTTATTATCTATTTAGGAATAAAAAAAAATTTTAAAATTGTGTGTTTTCAAATATTAAATATAATTGTGAAAATAAATAATCAGTCACTTGTTTTAATGAAAATGAAAAACCATGCTTCATCAGTGCAGAAAATAGATAATCTCTTCTTCTAGTTCACAAAAATAAATAACTGATCCAAAACAAATCCTCCTGGCCCCCACCAGAATATCAAATGGTTGTCCCCTAAGAAGTAAATTCTAATAAAATAAATCCCAATATTTTATGCACATTGATTCCAATAGATTTCAAACACTGCGAATAATAATCCAAAATGAAAAATTTGAAGGGATATAAAAGAAATGCATAACATATCCATCTGAAAACTGACTGAAAACACCTGAATAGCTATTTCTTGTTTCACTGACAACTGGACAATACTATGTATAAGGGTTAAAAATTTAAAGATTCAGTTATTATGTAAAAATATATTTAATTTTCATACATATTAACATGCAGTTAAGAAAATCTTTGACTGATTTAGATTTTTTGGTCAAAATTAGAATAATCATGTATATTGCAGACTTAAAACAATGAAAACCAATAATATTTTCTTCCCTATCAATTTTATAATAGAATAACCCTAAGTGAAGAAAAACTTCAGGAATAAGCATGCTGTAAGATTGGGTTAGGTGAAGAAAAAAAACAGTACAGGTAGCATCAAGGTAGACTCAACTCTAACAATACCAACTGGTCAATTTAAATGTCCCAATTGTATTGTCAATTTTACAATCTGGTTGAACAATAGGTATAAAGGTAAACACAACTCCTCTAGTCAAGTCACAGTAATTACAGTTCAACTTTTTATCTCAAGAACTAAACATAGAAATCTACTGTGCTCAGATGTTAAGTAACTGTGCAAATCATTAAAAAAAAATTCCCTTGAGGCTTGTAAATGAACAGTTTTTTGAAGATACTTAAAGTAACCGAAATTAGAATATAGTAAAGTGCTCTCGACCAATGAAAGTGTAGAATTTGGTGTTCCTTAATTGTGAAGAATGATCTTAGTAAGGGATTATCCTATTGTTTAGGCCTATTTACAGTTCAAAACAAAGAATTTATATAAATGAGTCACTACTGCCCGAAGCACATTTATCAAATTGGCAGGATTATCAATTTAAAGTTGAATTTTGAAAGAAACAAAAAAATCAAAATAAGTTTGAAGTTTACTTGTGCAGTATAATTGGTATCATTTATGTTATTATGTGAATATTTACAACTTCGAAATTACAAAATAAAATGCTTCACTGAGCGCAGCCTGATACGACCGCAGAGGTCGAACCCTGAACAGTTGGGGCAAATTTGGACACAATATTCAAGCTTGATACTGTCTGAATTTGGATTGTGATCAAATTTTTGACATAATATAGGTTTCTGACACAAAATAAATGTGGTCGAAGATCTTATGAATCCATTGCGCAATACTGTGCAATTGAAGATTTCTTCTTGAAACTTTTCAAAAATTCAAAATTTTGAAGAAAAAAATATGAATCCCTTGAAAAAATTGGGAAAAAATACCCCCCCCCCCCCCCCCACTTTTTGAAACCCCCTTTGGAGCAATAACCCCAAAACTCAATCCCAGCCTTTCCTTTGTAGTATGGAACCTTGTAGTACAATTTCAGAGAGATCCATACACTTACACACAAGTTATTGTCTGGAAACTAGAAAAATGCTTGTTTTTGGCCCCTAATTCCTACATGTTTGGGACAATTAACCCCAAACTCAATCCCAGCCTTCCCTTTGTTATATGGAACCTTGTGGTACAATGTCAGAGTGATCCATACACTTACACACAAGTTATTGTCTGGGATCTAGAAAAATGCTTGTTTTTGGCCCTTAATTCCTAAACTGTTGGCCCCCATAACCCCTGAAATGAATCCCAACTTTCTACTTGTGGTATTAAACATTGTGGTACAATTCCAGAGCAATCGAAATACTTATACACAAGTTATTATCCTGAAACTAGAAAAATGCTTGTTTTGGGCCCCTAATTCCTAAACGGTTGGGACCATCATCCCCAAAATCAATCCCAACCTTCCTTTTGTGGTATTGAACCTTCTTAAAAAATTTCATAGAGATCCATTCACTTAAACTAAAGTTATTGTCCGGAAACCAATGTGTCTTCGCACTCAGACTCAGACGACGACGCAGACAATGCATTATTAAAGCAATGTGAAAGAAAGAAAAGAAAAAAAAACTTTTAAAATTAAATTTAACATAAATCTTTAGCTAATAGGCTTACCAAAAAATCTGATTACTGTATCCGCAGTTAGTGGGAATAGTAATTTCCAATATAAACGATACATACATGAAATTGAATTACAATTTCTTAAAAAAAAATGAATTTTCTTTCAATTGTTAAATTTTAGTTAATTAAGTAGTATTTGATGTAAAAAGCTGGAATAAAATTGGTTGTGGAATGCAATTTAATTGTAACTCTGATTTTGAATTTTTTAAATTGAACTGTAAATAAATTAAAAGATAATTCCTCAATAAAATATTACATAATTTACACTCATACTCACAATTAGGAAACTTATACGATTTCTACCATATCATTGTACAGTTGTGTAAACTAATGTCTAACTAAAAGTAAGTCCTCACATCACTACGACTAATATATAAATGAAATACCTACAAAGGGTCATCCATTAGTTATAAACATTGCACTGACAATGAAACAAATTCTTGAATAAAACTAATCAAGAGATCATTTGAGCCTTGAGCACTTTACAATATTCTAAGTTACTTAACATCTGAGCACAACTTCAAGGTAACAAAGCTATGAAGATGTGAAAAGGGGGGAACAAGAAGATGATAAGATGAATATCATTCATCGTCTTTAAAACTTAAATATGTTTTCTAAACATTCGAGCAGTATGAACTGGCTAAAAAAAGCTCAATTATTCTGACTTGTATGCAAATAATGAGCATATTATCCAATGAAAATTTCAAAGTTATTCCTTCATAGGTAATTAACCAGTCTCAGTATTCTGCTTACTCAGTTGCCTTGTGTTTTTGAGATGGTTAAGGGAAGGACCATTTAACTTCAAGGGGGGTTACGGTTTTTTCCTAAAAAAATATTCTGATCCCCAATTTGATGAAAAAAAATATTGTGGTCAAGCAGATGACAAAAAAAAGTATTCTGAATCCAGATTTTCCCCATACTTTATAGTGTTAAATTTTGAAAAAAATAATTTGATTGATAGTGTCAAAAAAACTGAAAAAATGTTCGTGCATTATGCTATTAATTTTTTCTGACTCAGACAACCCCCCCCCCCCCCCCCCCATTAAAGTTAAATGGTTGCTCCTTAATTCGATCCAGTGCCAAGTCAAACAATGGAGTTAACATTTATTTTTGATACTTCTCTGTTGAGTATGAAGTATTTACCAGTAGAAGCAAAAGCTATTCTTATAAGTAGCTGAAAGACTTAATAATAATCCCAATTAGACTATAAGTAGCTGAAAGACTTAATAAAAATCCCAATTAGAATAACTTCTTTCAGCAGACTATTACTGGTACATTTTGAACTTGCACATTAAATTTTGCCTCAGCTAATGGGTCACATACAAAGCAGAGTACAATTAAATTATAGAATGCTTGCAGCTACTGAAGGCCAGCTCAAAGTTCACAACCTACTGTTAAGAAATAATACCTGGTATTCTAAGTTGTGTCTTCATTTTACTTTGCCAACCATTTAGTTTAGTATTTATTTGCCAACACATTATCAAAACTGATGCCAAACTGGTTAAGAGTGTAATCTCTTTTTAAAATGAGGCAATAGATATTGGACGTATCATTATTAATTTCAATTTTTTTATAATTACCAGACTTTATGTTTACATTTTACAAATATTATTTGATGAAAAGAACTCAAAGCTGTAAACAGCTTCAATTGGATAAGCAATTATATTAACATTAATGACTGGTGTACTTATGTCTCCTTTGCAAATTAGACTTGGCATAAAACTTAAAATTTTTGTTTTGTTTCAGCGACTACAAATAGTTAAGGGTTTGTTTGGTGCTTTTCTTTTTTCCCCTTTTGCAAATGTACATTGAACAAAATGGAACTATGATTAAAAAATAATTAAAAGCCTTTTAGATATTAAAGATAATATAAAGAATATTTCATAAATGTCTTTTAACCAACGAAGTAATATATTTTAATAGGATAAAAATATTATAACACTAAAACATTTACAATCATTATGCATGTTGTGTGCAAGTGCCAAATGAATTTTAAGCAAGGGCAAAAAATGTTTGTATAAATCTTTATATATCAGAAGATAGATGTGCTGCATAATCCAAATCTTGTTTACAGATGCCTTATTATCTAAAACTTCTGTCAGACATTTGTTGGTTGTCCTTGAACTCATTTCCATATTCAGTTACTGATTTAAAACCTAGCTTTTTATAGTGTGATTTCTTCAGTTATTTAGCTATAGTTTTTATCTATATTTGGTATATATAATCAATGCAAGGAGGTATACATGTCAGTGCGACAGGACTCACCTGATAGTGACCCCACATGTGTCCTTTGGTTTAAGAATAGATGTCTCACTTGCAATCATGTCACATCTGTTTTTTTTTGTATGCAATTCATCCTTTAGTAATCAATTCTAAATATTCCTAATTGAGTACATTTCTCAGACACTTTAATTCATAGCTCAACTCTATTTGGTGTACATAATGGTTTACTTTTATAAATTGTAACTTGGATGGAGAGTTGTCTCATTGGCATTCATACCACATCTTCCTATATCTATATAATAAATTTAAGATGTACATGTTTTTATGACAGGGTTCATTTGTCAGCCCTTGACCTTATTTTCACAGTTCATTGATCAACGTTAAGTTGTCTGAATAGGTCTGTTTCAAAGACACTATAAATAATAAGTCAACTATATAATCGGTATACAGAATGAATGTAGAGTCTACATGTATGTCTGGCAGGATTATTCTAACCTTTTTCTCATTTTCATAGGTCATTGACCAACGTTTAGTTTTTCATAGAGAGGTTTGTTTTTCAGTTTCTATAAGTAACAGGTCAATTATATTGGGCATATAGAGTGTATTTGTTTCATTCTCAGCAAGGGTGAAACTTTAACAATTGTCAAACTTCACTGGAAATAAAATATTTAAGAGTCCATATCATATAATTAAAACAAACATCAACAATTGTATATATTTCTCCAAAAGCAAAACGTAATTTAGTGCTATTTATTCCTGCATAGAGAAGGCATTTTGATGACAAATAGCAAAATTTACATGTTTTTTGTAAAAAAATTTTATTGACAGACAGCACTAACAAAAAAAGAAATTATTTTAATCTGAAAGACAATAAATAATACATTTAATAATTTTTTGGGGGGGTTTTGGTTAATAATGTCTTTCTTGTACATTTTGTTTTTAATAAATACTCCAAATTTGTCAAAATGGTGGTTTTAATTAATCTATCTTACAGCATTTATAAATTGGCATTCTGTTTATAAATAAGCCAACCTATTGTTAGGACCTCAAGGTACATGCATGCATGGAGCTGTGAGCATTAAGGTAAAGATTCAGACATTTTGAAAATGGCCCTGGTGAGAAATAAATTCAGAGGAAACTGATCCTACTCCTTTCACAATTTTTTTTTCATTTTCCCAAGTGTACAATTATGGCGAAATAGTAGAACAAAAGATCATAATAGATCAAAGTATTTGATAAAATAATGTACAATTATTTATTTGTTGATCATATTACTCCTAAATATATATATATATATATATATTCTGAACTAAAATGCACCGTATAATTGGAAGCTATTTTCAGATTGAATCTTTACAAATTAAACTAACAATTTTTTTTAGATTTTTTGAAAAATTGGTATTTTAGAGCGCTGTAGGATATTGTGTTTGGATATAAATTTACCATTCAAATCCCTTTTTGGTCTACAAAGCATTAAAGTGCCCAAACATTATAGAGAAAGGCAATACAATTTAGTTCTTAAGGTTTACAAACACTGTACAAATTATAGTATTGATTTTCTTGCAGCTTAAATGTTTAAAAGTATATTTCCAATTTTTTGTATATATTTGTAATGAAAACTTGGACTTTGACCCCAAAAATATTGGTCTATGGTAGCATAATTTAACAATTGCTGTATGTGAATAAAACATTAAAAAGATATCAATAAAAATCACAGATTAAACTGTAACATTGATTGATTTCCAAATTCATTTTAAACTTTTTGTGATTTTTCACTTTTTAATCCCCAAAATTTTTACATAAAAATACACTTTAATCTAAATGTACAGAATATATTTAGTCTCATTGAAATCTCGTCTGGGAATTATTTCCAAAAAATGTGATACAAGTGGAAAATATCAATGAATATAAAAAAATTATAATCAAACTAAACTCTGTGAAAAAATTGTGTACTTACAATAAATAGTTTTTGAGTAATAAAATTTTCAAATTTTATAACCCATATGGTAAGTGTCATCAGCCAAAATGTTGAGAAAATAGGTGAGGGTTTAAAGAAATGATTTTACCAAAAATATGTACATCCCATATCAAAATTCTTAGATATGTATTTTTTCAATCATTCATAACAAAGAAGTTGAAATAATATACTTTTTGTTCTAAAAAAAAGAGAAAAGTCCCAAATTTACAAAATTGACAGCAGGGTCAATTTGACACGAAAAAGCAATAAAATTTTATAAAACTTGCTAATATATTAACACCTACCTATATTTTTTTTTGATTGGTCCACTTTACCTTTCAATAGTGAAAGTATGAAAAGAAAGTTTAATTGTGAAATTGTGATTTTTTTCATGATAATAGCTCAAAAATGGGTAAAAATTGATGAAAAATGGGAAAATCAGAAAAAAATGGCCATAGCAAAAAAAGAATCGCACCATCATATGATTTTTTTCTTCATCAGTTACTTTCCTACTGTACATGTAGTCATCATAAACAGATAAACCCAAAAATCAGGTTAAGAAAAAAAGTTTAATTCTAGAAATTTTTGGGTCCTCAGAGGTGTACATCCTTATGGTTTGGCTATTTTTTTTTAGTAAATTGATATCATATGAGGGTCTTATATGGTTCTCTTATATAAAAATTAAAATCTCGCAAAATTATAACCCATATTTTTGGCACATCCCCGTATACCCAATAATAGGAAGAAATAACTTACTTTGATTTTTGAGATTCCGTATTTTTTCGTTTCAGGAGTGCCAAAAAAAATAAATCCAGAATTTCAAGTGATACGGTTCACTCAATTACACTGTTTAAATCGCCTATTGTTGTGCAGGTACATGTATCTATTCATTGCCCATGTCAATTTAAACAACTCACTTATTACATTGGGGAACATCTCAAACTTTTTTCCAAACTTGGAGCTATATCTCCTACTCATCAAAACAAGCTGGAATATTTCAATGTTAATGTCATTTAAATGAAATTTAAGGTCAAATTAACCTCAAATTAAATACAAATATTTTTCAGTGAAATAAATGATTAAATATTAAATTGCTACAAGTTAGTAGTTCATATATTTTCTGCGGGACTATTCTCTACTTTCACTTTTGCTTTGAAAATGGCAGACGATACACTCAGATGTGGAATATCAGACTTTCGAACCGATGAATGTAGTATTTATTATTTGTTTCATCATGAAGATGATGTTATTAAAATTAAGAGTTGCCGTGACTACTCACCTAAAGAGTGTTGGTGTTGCTCCAGGCTCATATCGTCATTTTAGTTAGGGTGAAAATACTGAGAGTATTTACTATTAATGACAGTTGACATGGTTGATGACAGTCTTGTGTTTTGCAGTCTTTTGGTATCCTTCTTCCAGTGGGTACAGGTAACTTATTGAAGAATTTAGATTAGTGCGTTGCAATTTTTCCCCTAATTATAATTCATAGTAAAAAATAGTATTTTGGGAAAAGGGTACTTAAAGTTAAACCAGAGACATATAAATATACATGTCTCTGCTTAAACTTACTTCCCTTGAAATTAATTTTTTTGCGTGAACCCTATGCCTTCGTATTATATATTCACTATTATCGTTTTCATGCTGATATTTTCATTTTTTTTAATGCGGGTGGCACATTGATAATAAAAAAAAAAAAGAAGAAAAATAGCAAAATCAGTAAAAAGAAAACAGAAATAGAAAATAATGCCCCCGAGTTCATATATTATAGGACTATGTGAACCCCTGAGGGTTCACGCATATAAATTAGTTAGAAATATGGTCTATGGAGTAATATTCGGAAGCTAAATTATTTTTCATTCGAAACACCTATTCATCTTATCTGTATTAGCTTCCTGCAATTAAGAGCAACTCCATTATGTAACCGGGTATCTAAGATATTTAAACCATGACAATAAAGAATTTTCACAGATTGCTAATTCACTTATCTGATATATGATAATAAACAATCTATAGTATAGATCCTTTTCAAACATGTATATTTATTGTAAAGCTACATTTTATGCATTGCAAGGGTTTACTGACTTGAGCAAAGTTGACAGTTGTACCCTTTGATAAACAAGTGAAAGATAAATGGTCAAGATTTAATTATAACGACCTATGCATATGGTATCAAACATCTGTGTCTAGATATTCACAGAGAGATATTTTAAAATAGTGCTGTGGCTTCTACATAATGAGTTAAAGTGGGCTTTGGGATTTGATTTGTATTATGCATACTTGTCATTTTGACAAATCAGATTAAAAAAATCTGTTTCAAATGAAAATAAAACAAGTAAAATATTAAAAGACTATTCGTTAATATACATTTTTTACAACTATACTGTTTCCTTTTTACAGTATTCTCTATCAATTAAGTTATCTTGTAAGCTAATTAAATGTTTATTTAATTCATTGATGTCACTTTTATTTCTTATATTATTCACACACTGTAAATTAATACTCTTAAATTATGTGTGTTTTGGATGTGCACTAGTGATTGGTAAATATTGATACGTTTATGTGTTTTTAATATACGTGACTTAACATCAAGAATTCCATTATTATTGAATCGATCACCTTTGTACACTTCAGTATCTACATAGAGGGTGGTAAAAAAAGGGGGGAGGGGGTCTAAACACGGAAACACGCGAAATAACAAATCGCAAAAACGTTGCACGGAAAAAAACACTGGAAAAACGGAGCCAAGGAATAAAATCGTAAATATTTAGGAAAAAAGTACCAAAAGTTATTGCTCAGCCGTTCTTGGAGATCATGCAGTCATTATAAATTGACATGGCGACCCTGCATGTGGTCACTTTTTAGCGTCCTCTTGTTGCATACGATTTATCATAGTAATACAATAGGCGATTAATAAATATCTTGGGACCAGTTAATTAGTTTATAATTTAAAACAATACCTGGGCTGACTTTGAATTAGTCCCGGTTTACTTTTTAATCAAATGCGGGACAAGCACGAGAAAATAAAAGTACCGACACGAAACACGGAAAATAATTAAGGGAAAACACGAAGCACGCACATCTAACCAAACATGAGAAAAACGAGAAATAAAACGTCGAAACACGAAATCATGTGAAATAAAAAGGCCGAAAACGTTGCACGAAAATAACCCTTTAACACCCTCTTAATTGGTCATACTAGATGTCGACACCTCATATCAGAACTGAAGTAGTTTGTCAATTTCGTTTGCTAGGTTAAAAAAATCTTCAACTTGCTCTAATTTGCCTGTGAAGACCATAAAAACGTCATCCCTATTGACAGTGTAATTTGATGTTTTCTCTCCATTGGAACTTATCTAAGATTTTAATGAATAGGACAGACAGATGCAGATCTGTGCATGTTGGTGAAAATATACCACCCATGGGCGCTCCTATAATGTGTTTGTATAACAGTCCATTAAACTCAAATTCATTGTTTCTAAAAATTAATTTAACAAATGCATTTATTGATGATTGGTTAGTAACGAACATTAATGTGTCCTGCTAGCTGACCAGTTCGCAATGCCTCATTACTTATTTCTAGATAAATTTTATGAATTTTTGGAAGAAGGTACATGTGTCCCCCATGTTTTGAATCATTATTATTCTTTAAGAAATTATATGTCTGGGAATCTATTTCTTTTCCTCATTGCTTTATATTTAACACTTCTCTCAACATGCCAAAATTGTAATGATTTACAATAAAAAGAAAATATTATCTTCCACACACATGACCATGCAAACACTGATATATAATTTCTTATTCAGTTGAATTAATAATTAGAATAAAAAAGTTCTAAGGATCACGTATTGTCTTTTTTAAAAAAAAAAAAAACAACTTGTTTATATTATTAAGAGATTTTATTAGTATCCACACTAATGAAAGATGAATACTCAAAAACACACAGTTTGGTTTCAGAGAAAACCACAGGACAACTGATAGTCACTTTATTAAAGACATTGAGAAATAAATATCTACTTAAGAATAATAGTAAGTTATATATTTGTTTTATTGACCTTCAAAAGGCATTTGACTCAGTGTGGAAAAGAGGTTTACTGTATAAATTAGCAAAAATTGGAGTGGGCAAAAATATATTTGATATTATAAAGAACCAGTATTTGAAAACTGAAACTTCCTTAAAATGGAACCATTCTTGTTTCAATTTCTTTGAAACCTTTCGAGGAGTAAAACAGGGGGACTGAGCAACTACAATGGAAATATGGTAAAAAATGTATTAGATTATAAATTCCTAGGAACTCTTATAAAGATCAATGGTAACCTAATTTCAAGTTTAGAAGACCTAGCAAAAAAAGCAAGAAAAGTCTGTCCCCAAGTCAGGAGCCTGAGTGGTAGACTGCCCTTTGTTAGTCTTGTTTTAACTCTGAGATATCCTCTATGGATACCCATTTAAGACGATACAGAGCTAAGATAAGAGCTGATAGAAATAATAAAAACTTTGATCAAATTTCATTTATTGATAAAACTCCATTTGAAAAGGTTCACATTAAATTTTGTATTTTTTTACTGGGCACTAGAAAAAACACATCAAATATAGCAGTCTGAGCAGAACTAGGAAGACTCCCCCTTGAACATTTTATTTTTTTCAGTCTCTATCTTACCTAGCAAGACTGAATTCTGAAAATATAAATCCTTTACTTAAAGAAGCATTTATATTGTCAAAACTGCTGGACTCCCATCTTACTTATTCTTGGTATACATATGCAAAGAATATTTCACCCAACCTAGACCTTTTAGTTAAAGTTAATAATTGTAGGGACTTGGATGAAATAAAGTCTTTAGAGCCCTTAATTAAAAATGAATTTAAAGAAATTTTTAAAAATATTTTTGAAAATAGAACAAATAGTTATGATGAAAATAGTAAACTGTTACTTTATAAAAAAAACTTAAAACAACTTAACTTGGATAGGGAATTTTTTATACGACCGCAAATTTGCGGTCGTATAAAAAGTCCCTACATTGGTATGACGTTGGCGTCATCGTCAACCGAAGACACATTAGTTTTCGCACAATAACTTTAGTTTAAGTGAATGGATCTCTATGAAATTTTACCATAAGGTTCAATACCACAAAAGGAAGGTTTTGAATGATTTTGGGGTTAATTGTACCAACAGTTAAGGAATTAGGGGCCAAAAATAAGCATTTTTGTAACTTCCAGACAATAACTTGTGTGTTAGTGTATGGATCTCTCTGACATTGTACCACAAGGTTCCATATCACAGGGAATGCTGGGATTGATTTTGGGGGTAATTGCCTCAAAGTATTAGGAATTAGGGGCCAAAAAAGGGGCAAAAAACAAGCATTTTTCTAGTTTCATGACAATAACTTGTGTGTAAGTGTATGGATCTTTCGAAATTGTACTACAAGGTTCCATATCTCAAAGGGAAAGCTAGAATTGAGTTTGGGGGTAATTGCCCAAAACGTTTAGGAATAAGGGGCCAAAAATAAGCATTTTTTTAGTTTCCAGACAATAACTTGTGTTCAAGTGTATGGATCTCTCTGAAATTGTACTACAAGGTTCCATACCACAAAGGGAAAGCTGGGTTTGAGTTTGGTGGTAATTGCTCTAAATGTTTAGGAATTTGGGGCCAAAAAGGGGCCAAAAAACAAGCATTTTTCTAGTTTCAAGACCATAACTTATGGATCTCTCTGAAATTGTACTGCAAGGTACCATACCACAAAGGGAAGGCTGGGATTGAGTTTGGGGGTGATGAATCATAAAGGGGTTCAAAAAATTTGGGGGGGGGGGGTGGGATTTTTTCCCCTTTTTTTCCTTTTTTTTTTCTTTAAAATTTTCCATTTTAAGTTGGTTTTTTCTGATTTATATATAAAAGAAAATAATAATGATATGGTTTGAATAGGTAAATTTAAAATTTTTAAGTTCTTAGACCACATTCATTCTGTGTCAGAAACCTATGCTGTGTCAAATATTTAATCACACTACAAATTCAGAGCTGTATCAAGCTTGAATGTTGTGTCCATACTTGCCCCAACTGTTCAGGGTTCGACATCTGCGGTCGTATCAAGCTGCGCCCAGCGGAGCATTTTATTTTAGTTTCCAATGACTTTTCTATAAGAAAATGCTTCACTAAGTTGAGAATTAGTGACCATAACTTAGAAATATAAAAGGGTTGCTATTATAAAATTCCTAAACAGGATAGAATGATGTTGTTCGTAAATAAAAGTGTTAATCTGAGAATACAAGTATATTAACTGAAATTCTAACTTTGGTGCTGTATATATAGTTGTCAAGAAAATTTCTAGAACACTGAAGAAGGGAAACTCCTAGAAAACTATAGAACGGAAACTTCTAGAATATTGTAGAAGTTTCATTTACGCATCTTAGATTATGATCATTCCAGAAATGTTATAATGCAAGTCAAATAGAAAGTTCTAATCATTCCACCAGTATCTATGAATGTTCCAGTGATTTCCAAATCACACAGTTACAACATTATTTTGTAAACAACTACAAGGCCACACAAAACAATTCAGGCCAAGATAAACAAACAATATCATAACAATATATATATGAAGAACTGAGATCAAACGAACCACACGTTGATTAAATAAAAATAATCAACAGGTCAGGAAAAGGATTAACAGGGTAAGAATTAGAGAAATCACATTCTTCACAAGAAAATATAATAACCAAATCTGTTTTCATTACACATTGAATTAAAACAGGGGACAATATTTTTATGAAATCCCAAGTTCACTGTACCTAGAATCATATATTGAGACGTAGAGACCCCATGGTAGCCATTAGTATGTAAACTAAATAGGGGGTTGAAAGAAATTGTTTCTGTTTCTGATCCTTAATATTTATTTCACATCTCTCTGAAAAAATAGTTCTTATATATTTTCTGAATTATGTGATAGTTATTTATTTCAGTGTTCTTGCATCCTTACTTTTAATTCACTTTATATTCTATTTAATATACAAATGAGGAGATGTGGTATGATTACATATGAGACAACTATCTTCCAGAGTTAAAGTGAAGTGGTAGTAAGCAATCATATGTCACTGTACAGCCTTTGACAATGAGAAAAAAGTGAGGAACAATGTGAAACAATTCAAATGAGAAAACTTTAACAACATGATTTATAACAAAACAAATTATGAAAAAAAAATTATGACAGACATAATAGAGATAAGAAGATGTGGTATGAGTGCCAATGAGACAACTCTCCATCCAAGTCAAAATTTATAAAAGTAAACCATTATAGGTCACAGTACGGTCTTCAACAAGGAGCCTTGGCTCACATCAAACAGCAAGCTATAAAGGGCCCCAAATTACTAGTGTAAAACCATTCAAACGGGAAAACCAACAGTCTAATCTATATAAAAAACAAGAAAGTCTGGATTATTTTTAGTCTACTTATAGAAATAAGAAGATGTGCTATGATTGCCAATGAGACAGCTCTCTACAAGAGACCAAATGACACAGAAATCTATAGGTCACCATACGGCCTTTAACAATGAGCAAAGCCCATACCGCATAGTCAGCTATAAAAGGCATGAAATGACAAATGTAAAACAATTCAAACGAGAAAACTAACAGCCTAATTTATGTACAAAATAATGGACGAAAAACAAATATGTTACACAGCAACAAACGACAACCACTGAATTACAGGCTCCTGACTTGGGACAGGCACATACAGAATGTGGCGGGGTTAAACTTGTTTGAAGGCGCCAACCCTACCCTAACCTGGGACATTGGTGTAAGAGTACAACATAAGAACAAACTATAAAAATCAGTTGAAAAAGGCTTAACTCATTAGATGGATACAAATAGAAATACATCTAACAAAAACACTGAGTGGACGTGGACAGGAACTTATACATCCCCACAACAAAAGACACCAAGCTGACAGCTAGTTAAAAGCCAATAACAACTAATAAAAAAAATCATGCATCTAAGACGAAAATATCAAGCAGTACACATCCAACATCCAATGGATTTAATGTAAAGAGGTCATAAACAGAGAAAAACATGACCTTGTGCAACGCCAAAATGTATTAATGAAAGATAATTTACTGCAGTAATCATTTAATGAAAGCACACTGTTGGTACTCCAATATGACCCATTTAGTTAGGTAAAAATCACACATAGTAGAAACAATAGAGAGTTTTGCAAAAGAACCTTGAGATTGCTATAAAGTTTTGATCTTGTCTGCAGTTTGCATTATTTTAAAATATTATATTCCAGGGTTATGCAGAAGTTGCAGCAAAAATGTAGCTCCTTCCACAATTGAGGATACAGAAGGTAATTACTGTAAAAGCAAAAATTTTCGTGGAGGTTTTAATTTCGTTTATTTCGAAATTAAAACCCCTATGAAAATTTAACCTACATATAATATCACTTCCATTTATTGGAAACCACAAATTAAATGCCCATGAAATCTTATACAGAGAAAAAAACATGAAATTTTAACCCCACGAAAATTAATGTCTCTACAGTATATTAAAGTTATTATATAAATTTGTGAATATTAAAAATATTGGGACTTTAACTTCCAATGCAAGGCATTTTTTTACATGTTGATCGTTATAGAGAGCTTTGATAAAATTACTACAAACTTTACAATGTAATGACTCTTGGTTGAATTAGTTAATGCAGACTTTCTTTATATTGACAATTTTCTCGTATGCTGTTCCATACTTTTTTAATATTCATATTAAAGGCAATATTCATACAGAGAAGAATATAGTCGTGCAAGTTTTTTACAGAGCAATTCAACCAATGATTTATAGTTTTCTAAATGTTTCAATTCATTTTGTCAACAGTTTCCAGGTTGTCTCATGTGCTTTTGGCACAGCTACTTATTGTAAAAAATACCTTTGTAACTACAAGACATTCAAATTCCATATAAAAAAAGACATATATTTATTGATAAATAAGATCTATTTTGTTACATCTGGTGATCCATTTATTTGGCAATCGCCAATGGCAGTCAGCAGGGTTTAAGAACATCCGTTGTTTGAACTGCTAGTCAAATGCGTTTTGTTAAAATATTTTTTTTCACTTTTTTTGTCTTTTGGAAAATGTTGTTTGTGCTGTATTTAGACCCCTCTTACAAGAAATTTGTTTTTGCATGCACACGTATAAAAATTGCGGTTTTTATCCAACGCAATCATAGGTTTGAACATTGTTTTCAATTTAGACTTGTTTATATTTTTTCGTTTGGGCTTGTATTATTTTTGCTTTTGGGTTTATATGATCCGTTCATCCTATTTCGACTCTTCAAAATTCAAGAGTCTATCCTAAATTGAGGTAAATTATATGGCCTTCCAAATACCGTTTCAATTCCTAACATCACTGAAGAGACATTAATTGTCGAAATCTGGATATGGTGTACTAATTTTTGCACCTTTTGTTTGCGGTATACCATCTTTTCCGCAAGTTTATTTTTTTCTGTTTGGTATTAAATTAATAAATAAGATCTATTTTGTTACATCTGGTGATCCGTTTATCTGGCAATCGCCAATGGCAGTCAGCAGGATTTAAGAACTTCCATTGTTTGACCTGCTAGTCATATGCGTTTTGTTAAAATATACTTTTTCACTTTTTTGATCTTTTGGAAAATGTTGTTTGTGCTGTATTTAGACCCCTCTAACAAGAAATTTGTTTTTGCATGCACACGTATAAAAATTGCGATTTTTATTCAATGCAATCATAGGTTTGAACGTTGTTTTCAATTTAGACTTGTATGAATATATAAAGATGATTCCAATTGATTTGAGGTGAATACATCAAAGGTCAAGGTCATAGTTACTAAAAATAGACCAAAACTTGTGCAAAAAAAAAGGGGTTTCCAGATTATTATTATGATAGATTGAATAATATAGGAAATTACAATGATACTTGGATATATGGTCAAATAGAATAATAAAGCAATCCCTAGTGATTTTGAAATCAATATGTAAGGTCAATCAAGGTCAAGATTCTAAAAATAGTTAGTAATTTGTACAGTAAAACGGTTTCAGGATGTTCATTCAAACATTTCATATGGGACTGTAACCCAACATGATATTTGTGTGAACAGTTAATAAGTGGAAAATCCTTATCGATTTAGAGGTCGCTTGGTCTAAGGTCAAGTCAATTTGACATATTTACTATAAGCAGATTGTATATGTTAGCTTACTCACAAATGGTACTTTGATGTTGTATTTAATTTTTTTTGTTGATTATATAGTTTATCTCAAACTTTTAGCTGCAGTATTGATGAAAAGAAAGGGGAAATTCTTTTAAAGCATGTCAATAGTGCCCTGTCGTTATTGTCTAATGGTAGCATATGTCCATTGAACAGATATAGCATCACTACATCCATCATCACAACATATGCTTAAACATAAAGCTACAACTGCCATTGAGGCATTAATGGATTGTTTGGCTCCAGGTCAAGCAAGTGAGCTAATAGAGTTGATAAAGATGGAGAAAAAGGGTATCACCAGTCCCTGATTAACAGCCACCATTGCAAAACTGTATAATAACACCAATGATTTAAACATGAAGAAACAGCTGCTGTCTATGTTGGCAAAAGATTATACTAAGAAACAGCTACAGGAAATGATTCCAGGCTTGACAGTTTATAGTACTAGTAAAGACCAGGCACGTTTACATGCTTCAGTGCATGGAGATGGTAATTTTATGATTGACAATTATACACAAATTGTTACCAATTGAAACAAAAAGATATAAACAGATTGCAAAAGAACAAACATTTCATGTTATTTTAAGAATTATTGTTAACCATAAATTACAAGCTCAGTTGTATTTTCAACATGGTTTCTATTTATAACATTTGGAATGGGGAATACATAAAAAAAAAAAAGAAAAAATTAATATTTTACAATATATTTATTGTTTATATAAGTATATAAGACAAATTTCATAAACCAATAAAGAGAAGGGGCCTCAGTGGCCAAGTTGTCTATGTAGTCGAACTACTGTATCACTATACTACACTGAGGTTGTCAGTTGGAATCACGCACGTGGAGGGTGGGTCAATATCCTTAATATACCTTGAGATGAGGAACTCAGATTAGGTAATTAAAAAAAATTATCAGTCCGCCATACAATTGTGGATGCTGTGATTTTAAGAATGAACATAATTGAACTATGAGAACTGTTTTATAGAGCTGCTGTGATGAAAAAAGAAATATGTAGATTTGACCTCAAATAAATGATTAGAAAGGACAAATTTTTTATTGAACTTTATGATCAGAATTTTGGGATTATTTCATGAGGCTATGACATTTTTCACCATCTTTTGGGATCCAGCAATTTGTGGGGAAACTGATCTCACTTGCCAACCTGAAAATTTAACCAGACATGTATAAATGTCTCAGCTTCAATATGAGACATCATACATATTCAAGTTAACGATATAGAGTAAGCAACAGAGGAAAATGTTACCATTACCGCTTATGGGAAATGAATTACGCATCTTGACCGAAATTTTAAAGTTTAATTTCAATGATGATTAAGTATTTCATGGTTCAATGACCACAATTTAGGATGATAGCTGCTGAAATCAAGGTCAGTTACACTCTATAAGTGCTATTTAATTAAAAACAATACAAAATGGCTTCCAATACATTTCATTTTTATCAAAAATATACAAATTTTGTGCTTTGAAACAGTGAAGAGGCAAAAAATGGGGCATGCAATATTTGGACAGGGCCAATCAGAGGAGAAACAATTATATTTTAGGGATAATCAATATTACTTTCCTAAATGGCAAAAGAACAAAAATGAATGTAGCACGTTTAGCAAAAATTTTGCAGTTGAAATCTACTGATTTAGACAAAAATTTAGATGCCTCACACCTTTGTCACAATGCATTGTGTGTGAATGCAGACCTTATTGTTTTAGAACCTCAGGGAAATTAACAACCAGCGAAAAATATGTGTAGCTTCACAACAATGCACCACACATATTGTGCATACCAAAACCTATACTAACTGCATGCTGAATTTAAAATTGTGGTTTGTCATGATTTTAATTTAAGAAATTTAAGTGAACGTACAAGTAGGCCTTGCATTTTTTACCTCCACATCAATCATTTGAAAAACGAGTTTTTAACACAATTGAAAAATGAAAATGGGAGAAAAGCCCACCCTCACACCCCAAGACACTGAAACAAACATGCAAGCATGTTTATTCAAGTTTATAAGCTCAAGGACAAACATTTATGTGTTGTTTTACCAGTGTTTACCATTATTTACAGTGCAAGGGGAGCAACTCTTGATAGTTTCATTTCACTATGTCAGAAAATTGGAACATTCAATCAAATGAAGTAACATGCTTAAAGAACTAAATGAAAGTTAAACACTAAATACAATAATTATTAAAATAAGACAACAAAAACAAAATAAAGAATAACAGAATAAAAATAATTGCAAACATCACATTAAGTTACAAAGCTTAACTAAATGTTGTAATATTCATTTTACATGGTTTTATTGTCGAGCCTGCGACTTTTGTCGCAGAAAGCTCGACATAGGGATAGCGATCCGGCGGCGGCGGCGGCGGCGGCGGCTACGGCGGCGGCGGCGGCGGCGGCGTTAGCTAACTTCTTAAAAGCTTTATATTTTAGAAGATGGAAGACCTGGATGCTTCATACTTTGTATATGGATGCCTCATGTTACGAAGTTTCCGTCAGTCACATGTCCAATGTCCTTGACCTCATTTTCATGGTTCAGTGACTACTTGAAAAAAAAGTTCAGATTTTTTGTAATGTTAAATTCTCTCTTATTATAAGTAATAGGATAACTATATTTGGTATGTGCGTACCTTGCAAGGTCCTCATGCCCGTCAGACAGTTTTCACTTGACCTCGACCTCATTTCATGGATCAGTGAACAAGGTTAAGTTTTCGTGGTCAAGTCCATATCTCAGATACTATAAGCAATAGGTCTAGTATATTCGGTGTATGGAAGGACTGTAAGGTGTACATGTCCAACTGGCAGGTGTCATCTGACCTTGACCTCATTTTCATGGTTCAGTGGTTATAGTTAAGTTTTTGTGTTTTGGTCTGTTTTTCTTATACTGTATGCAATAGGTCTACTATATTTGGTGTATGGAATGATTGTAAGGTGTACATGTCTAGCTGGCAGGTGTCATCTGACCTTGACCTCATTTTCATGGTTCAGTGGTCAAAGTTAAGTTTTTGAGTTTTGGTCTTTCTTTCTAATACTGCATGCAATAGGTCAGCTATATTTGGTGTATGGAATGATTGTAAGGTGTACATGTCTAGCTGGCAGGTGTCATCTTACCTTGACCTCATTTTCATGGTTCAGTGGTCAAAGTTAAGTTTTTGAGTTTTGGTCTTTTTTTCTAATACTATATGCAATAGTTCAACTATATTTGGTGTATGGAAATATTTTATGATCTATATGTCAGTTACGCAGGTTTTATTTGACCTTGACCTCATTTTCAAGGTTCATTGCTCAGTGTTAAGTTTTTGTGTTTTCGTCTGTTTTTCTTAAACTATAAGCAATAGGTCAACTATATTTGTTGTATGGAAGAATTGTTAGCTGTACATGCCTGCCTAGCATGGTTCATCTGACCTTGACCTCATTTTCATGGTTCATTGGTCAATGTTTAGTTTACTTGGTTAATGTTAAGTTTATGTGACAGTTGTAATAAAGCTTTATATTTAGGACTATCAACATAATATCAATGATTAGTAAAGAAGGCGAGACATTTCAGCGTGTGCACTCTTGTTTTATTTAAAATATTATTTTATTTCATTTCATGTCTTTTCGAATGAATGCATGTATTGTGGATGGATGCATGCATGCATGCATTGGGAGATATGAAATGATGTTTGTGTCTGATACAAGGTTTATTTCAGTGTCTTGGACCATTATCCCTTTTTCATAATTGTTTAAATGAAACAAACTTTTTGATATAAAAAATACAACTAACTCAAAACATGCACATACATTCCTGAAAAAAAGTTTTTTTTTAATGATAAGATATATTAATCACTGTAAATAAATAGATAAATAAATGAATAAATGCAGTAGGTTCCAGAAAGGCTGAAAAAAAGCAAATTGAGTAACCTTTTAATACAAATGTTAACATGGCCAAAAACTACAACCTGACTGTGGAATGAATTCTTTGGGACTTGCATTCGGACATAACTTAGGTTCTAACTTATGTTATTTATATCTGCTTTTTTGCACTCTCTTGTTTAACAAGAAATTGATAGCCTTTTTTTTTGCAAGCCTGTAACATGTTAAATTTGACTCGTAAACTTTTTTGATATGCACAATCATGTATTTCATGTTTACATATTTTTTTCAGAGCACAAGACTTTTGATCTAGAGCACAGCCTACAGCTTTCAGAGTCTTAGCCAATGCAACATCCCTTTTATTATTGACTTTCAAGACTGCTGCAGATGCACGGCCTATGGCATTGTGTGAAAATTCTTATTTTTAGGTAGGTATGTAGAAAAGCCCACCCTCACACCCACAAGATACTGAAACAAACATGCAAGCATGTTTATTCAAGTTTATAAGCTCAAGGACAAACATTTATTTGTTGTTTTACCAATGTTAACCATTATTTACAGTACAAGGGGAGTAACTCTTGATATTTTCATTTCACTATGTCAGAAAATTGGAACATTCAATCAAATGAAGTAAACATGCTGAAAGAACTAAATGAAGGTTAAACATAGAGACAAATAAATGAACAAAATACAGTAATTATTAAAATAAGACAACAAAAACAAAATAAAGAATAACAGAATGAAAATAATTGCAAATATGACATCAAGTTACAAAGGCAAACTGTGAATGTTGTAATATTCATTTTACATGGTTTTATTTTGTTTTAAATTTTATTTTATTTCATTGTATGTCTTTTCCAATGAATGCATGTATTGTGGATGGATGCACGCATGCATTGGGAGATACGAAATGATGTTTGTGTCTGATACAAGGTTTATTTCAGTGTCTTGGACCATTATCCCATTTTCATAATTGTTTAAATGAAACAAACTTTTTAATATAAAAAATACAATTAACTCAAAACATGCACATACATTCCTGAAAAGTGTTTTTTTTTAATGATAAGATGTATTAATCACTGCAAATAAATAAATAGATAGATAAATGCAGTAGCTTCCTGAAAGGCTGAAAAAAAGCAAATTTAATAACCTTTTAATACAAATGTTAACATTGCCAAAAACTACAACCTGACTGTGGAATGAATTCTTTGGGACTTGCATTCTGACATAGCTTAGGTTCTAACTGATGTAATTTATATCCACTTTTTCGCACTCTCTTGTTTAAGAAGAAATTGATAGCCTTTTTTTTGCAAGCCTGTAACATGTTAAATTTGACTCGTAAACTTTTTTGATATGCACAATCATGTATTTCATGTTTACATATTTTTTTCAGAGCACAAGACTTTTTATCTAGAGCACAGCCTACAGCTTTCAGAGTCTTAGCCAATGCAACATCTCTTTTATTATTGACTTTCAAGACTGCTGCAGATGCACGGCCTATGGCATTGTGTGAAAAATTCTTATTTTTAGGTAGGTATGTAGAAATTGTTCTTTTGATGGACTCCACCTTGTTTGTATTGCTGAAAAATACTGTATAGTCAGCAATTTATAAAAGGCCACGACATGAAAAATATGAAATAATTTAGTTGAGAAAACTAACGACCTAATTTATAACAAAAAATTAACGAAAAACAAATATGACAGACATGAACCAACAGCAACCACTGACTACATGACTTGGGACAGACACACGAAGAATGTGGCGGGGATAAACACAACAACAATTTAATTTTGTAATAATTTTTGTTGATCTGGAACTCCAATCTTTATCATAAAAAGTCATCTGACATCATCCTTAATTTTTTTCATGTATCTCTACGAGCCTTTTTACATGCTTCCTTCTCAACTTCCAAGCAAGGACCAAAGCTCATAAACTCAGCAATCAATCATTGATGTCACCGGTTTTCACCAGTTTTCATTTATTGCTGGATTACAATGGTTATCGGTATAAGGTAGATAACTCTTACTAGTTTTGTTAAAGATTCCTGGGAAATAAGTCTAAACTATTTTTTTTCAAGGAAGTGTAGTCATGAGATCATTAGGTGAAACGCTGGATCAGCTGTTAGACCTAGAACACAGAAATTTTTCAAGATGAACTTTAAAAAGAAATACAAAAGAACACCAAACAATAGACAAAAATACAACCTAATTGTAAATACCATTATAATACCATAACTTGAGCTGTAGAATGTGTTTTACATATATTTAGCATCATGCTTTACTGCGCCTTGTTTCTGATAATTTACAGCTGTAAGAGAAATGCACATATATCGTATTTGAATTCAACATTAGGTTAACACAATGAACAAACTCGCCAGACTTGAGGATATACAGTTCAGAATAATAAATAGCCATTACCACATAAAAAATGCACATACATGAATTATTCCCATATAATCTTCGCTAGACCATAATAGTTGTAAACACCTGCTAGTAGAAATCATAAAATGATAAAATTGTCCAATAGATTAAAGTAAAATTAGCATAAAAAAGTCAATGATCATAAGCACATTTAATAAAGAAAAAAGACATTGCCAACTGGGCAATTGAAAATCATAATATAATTAAACATACAACACCCTAGACAAAATACAAGTGAAAGGACAAATGACACTAACAAAATATTACATATTATGAAGAATACTTAAAACTTAGACTGGTTCCCTGTTCTTGTACAGTAACTTAACTGGCTTTCAAACTGGACGAGTCCATATTGTGTTTTTATCAATGAACTAGAATTAGGAAAGGTAAGAATTGCCACTTCTTATATTTTCACAAAATTTTCCACATGCAGATTAGATAAATTATTTTTGATAGCATATTCCAGAGGAAAAAAGAGAATATTTACAAATTATACATTTTGTTCCATTAAACAAGTCATTTTTCGAAGAGAAATGCCCAAACACATTTTATGCATGGTTACGCCAGGTAAAATCATTGCTTAACTTAATAAAAAAAAAAAATCATTTTTCAGTCTCATTATAATGTTATAATAACAATCAAACCCAAACAAAAGTAGTCAGTAAATGAGGTCAAAATATGTCCGATCTGCCTATTTTTGGACATCAAAATTCAATACGATCATTTTGAGGTCAATTTTGTCTACCTCACAAAATCTTGTTTGGCACTTTAGCAGATTTTTTTATGCCCCCGCCATAGGCATTAAGTTTTCCCCCTGTCCGTCTGTACATCCGTTCGTCCGTCCATATGTCCCGAAATTGGTTTCTGTTCTCTAACTTTAGTTTGCCTCAACTAAATGTTATGAAACTTATACACAATACTTATTACCACAAAACACAGATCAATTTGAATTTAGGTGGCATCACTTTTACCGTTCTAGAGTTATGCCCCTTTGCAAATTGAAAAATTGCTGAATTTTTCGTTTCAGTTTTCTAACTTAAGTTTGCCTCAACCAAATATTTTGAAACTAATACACAATGCTTATTACCACAAAACTCAGATCAAGAACAAATTTAAGTAACGTCGCTTTTACTGTTCTTGAGTTGGGATTATCTACCCTTCAATATGCTGTGATTAACAAACTAGCAAAAAATTAACAGCTGAAAATATTATGTTTATTTTATTTACATTTTAAGTTGTTTTAGAAATTCATATGTACCTGTAATATTTACACTTTTGATTTTTCAATATGAATTATTTTCAGTTATATGGAATATTATGAATTATTTTAGGAAAATTTAATGCACTTGTTCAAAAAGTCTGCAAATGTTTTTTTCTTAATCAAAATATGAATTATGTATTTTGTTAACTATCTTTCAGGTATGATGGAGGTAAAGGTTATTTTACAGCTGATGATCTCCAAAGGTTTATGAAGGAACAACAAAAGGTAATAAAACATCTACAAATATAAGATAAATAAATATAGAGGACAAAGATTCAAGGATTTCGTCAAGCCTCCCAAAAAAAGTGTTTATTTTTAGTGATTTATTATTTTGAGCTGAGTTTAAAACTAGTGTGGTAACCATGAAAAGAAAAAAAAAAACAATACTAGGACTTCCAGGAACAAAAAAAGTATCTATATAAAATTTATTTATATAAAGCAAGCCACAGAACATGCATATTTTCTTAAATCATGGAGCCAAATAACTTTTTAAAAATATTTGATTTTGATAATTGAAATATTGAAATCTGTTTATTTTATTTATTATTTTATATATACATAAAAGAATAATATTTGTATCATAATCTGTAACTCCACAAGTTTTTCTGTTAAAGAGCGTACAAGTGACACTTTTTGAAAGAGTAATCATGAACCTTATAATTTTTCATCATAACCTTGAACTGTATGTTTTATTTTGTTATACAGGAGAATGTAAGTGAAGATCAAGGATAGCAGCTTATGAACCTCAAAAAAATATACAGTTGGAAGATCAAATGAGTCTTATTGGTAAGAAATTTCATTTATGTTCTATCCAGAAACATGTCTAGGACAATATTAACCGACAAAAAAACTTCCAAGAAGTTATTTTTATTGTATTTTAAGCAAGGCCTATGTAAAACATTGACTTTACTGCCACAAATTGATTCAACCCAAGAATGCAGGGCCAAGTTAGGTTAAGCAGTATTTGACACAGTCAAACCAAGTTTTACATAGGTCTAGCTTAAAATAAAATACAGTTATCTCCATTTTAATGCAAAATAATCAAAATATTGCAATTGATTAGACTGTGCTACTTGAATTTTTTCAATCACATTATTATTGGTTGATTTTGGAATTTCTTTTAAAAAAAATTGTTGGAGAAGAAAAAAATTGAAAAAGATAAAAACAATTTTCAGTTTGAAAAAAAATAAAATGTTACAGTATTATATTGAAAGAAATAGTTTGTTTATGATTGAAGTTGAAAAAGTGTTTTGTCTCAAGAAAAAAAGTTCAATACTGCCACAAATTGATGCATGGTCAATGCCTTATCTAACCATTAACTTTCAGGGCTTTTCCAGAGATAAATGTATGGAGGGAAGGGTTGGAAGGCACTTTTTATTTAACTCCGCCATGCATAAAATTTGAATTGATTATTTCATATAATTGTTAAGGCTATCTGTCTAAAATAATCACCACCCATCAAATTATTAAAACAGTGCCCTACAAAATCGCCCCACCCCAACCCCCATTCAACTAATTTTGGAAAAGCCCTCAGTAGTTTCAATCATATTATTTCACAACAGTGAGCAATTTAAAAAGTAAAATTGAAATAAAATCCTGTCCAAATCAGTGTATTTTTTAAAATTGAGTTATTAGATTGAATTTATATAATCAGAAGTCCATTGCTAGTGAACTGTTATATTTACTTATATTGTTTCAAATATCTAAGACAAGTAAAATTGGAGATAGATAAATTTATAGTGATAACAGGAATGATTTTATTAGAATGAAATTTGTAAGGTGTTATGAGTGCTCAAATCTTCAAGTAGAAAACTGTGAAACAATATGAATTAATATTGAAATGTTCAGGAGACGTCAATGAGACAACTACCTAACAACACATAAACCTTAGACTAATATATAATGGTCCCATCAAAAACACAAAGACATCCAGAGGTCTTTTTACTTGATCTATCATTATGATGAATTATTTCATTCATAGTCTAAGGGCAGATAACACATACAATGTGTATAATCAAGGGGAGATAATTGAATTTCAAATTGTTTTTCTATTGTAGGTTTTGATGTTTCCTTTGCTCTAAAGATCAACAAATATTTAAACCAGCTCATACCAGAGTTTATAAAGATATGAACAGACCTGTTACACATTATTTTGTAAATTCATCGCGGAATACGTGAGAAGAAACATAATTGATAACATAAAGTAATTTTGAAATAACAAAATATGATGTTTGTTTCATGGGATTTGATCCTATATTCTATACACTTATGGAGGTAAATGGAGTACCTGAAGAACCAACCCATCTTTGAAGGGTGATTGTCAAGCTTTATCTCATAGCATTAGATTGAAAACATTATTCCAAATTTGTTGTTTTGACGTTTTATGCAATAAAAAATGTTCCTATTTTGTTTTAAAATTAAAGGTCAAATTATATACACCATAAGGAGCATAATTCTTCACACCTCTTTATATTTTAGCCATGTCTTATCATATACACATTATTTTGTAATTTGGTATTTCTGATTTTCTCTTTGGAATTTAAAGAAAGACTATTTTGATATGCAATTTTTGATCGAACTCTTACATATGAATTTTCACAGACATATATAGCAGGACCATAATGATCTTGTTGAAAATTGAACTGCTTTATCTGTGGGTAGATTCATCATGCACTTTATGATTCATGATTTGAAAATAAGAAGATGTGGTATTATTGCCAATGAGACAACTCTCCACAAGAGACCAAATGAAACAGAAATTAACAACTATAGGTCACCGTACGGTCTTCAATAATAAGTAAAACCCATGCCTCATAGTCAGCTATAAAAGGCCCCAAAATGACAAATGTAAAACAATTCAATCGAATAAACTAACAGCCTGATGATGTTCTTTTTTACCCTAGAAGAGAGAGGAAGTTATGAAAGGGACATTCAAACTCATAAGTCGAAAATTAACTGAAAATGTCGTGGCTAAAAACAAAAAACAACAGAAAAATGAACAACAGTACACAAAACAAAAATCACAACATAGAAAACTTAAGACTGAGCAACTAAAACCCCACCAAAAAACAGGGGTGATAATAATAATAATTATAAATACAATATTTATAGAGCACATTTAATGAATGACTATTATTTATTTTGAATTTATTGAACCATAGAATTAATTTTTGACTCTTCACATTGAATAATCCGCGAAGCGGATTAAGTAAAATGTGAAGAGTCAAAAATTAGTTTTATGGTTCAATAAATTCAAAATAAATTATTGTCATTCATTATAAATAAATTTCTATCAAAAATAAGGCTCAAAGAGTTTTTTATATTATTTATATTAACAATAACAACGTACACACATGTTGGCGTATGAATACACAACATCAGAGTGGGCGTGTCGCCATAAAAATTGACAACATTTAAAATAAAGGTAATACTTTTAACCAATCAGAAGACAGTAAATACACCAAATTTATTTATTAAAGAATAACAACAATTATTCTCAAAACTTCACAAAAATAAAATAGAATAAAATACAAATACAAAAAAGAACAAAAAAACATAAAATATAAAACATAAAACACAAATACAAAGCACAAACTAATATGAATCAAACAAGCAGATAAAAAAAATTGCATGTACCCTAAAATATACAAAACAGTCTAAAATGAATGCAATCAGTTAATAGAAAAAAAATGAAATAAAATATACCAGAAACCATTAAAAGCAGCTCAAAAGAAGTGAATCTTGAGTTTTTTTGTTGTTTTTTTTTAAATGTTTAAAGAATTCACATCCCACAAGGACGATGGTAAACTATTCAATTTTTGGGTGATGTTTGATATAATTTAGAATCTTTATTTGTGTCTTAATGAAAGATCAAGATAAACTTGTATTCGACCTTTATTATCCATGTTATGAATGAGCAAAATATGAAATTGCATTAAAGAACTGATTTTTTTACCAGATATTTACAAGAGGATCAGATGAAAGGTCCCAGTAAAGTAGAGGCATACGTAACAGCTCTGTCAAATGGATGTAGATGTGTAGAATGTAAGTAGTTAATCTGAATAAAAGGAATGTTGGTTTGGGGTCAATTAGACAGCAAACCCAACAACACAAAAAAAAAACTAACAGTAAAGACATCTTACTGACCATGTGCTTCTAGGTATGATGAGCTTGTAATTTACCATGATAAAGTCATATGAGAAGTGTCAGCTCATTTAAGATGTAATTTAATACCATTGCAACATAGATACATTATTTTTTTTTAGTGAAGTGTTTATAGACTGATAATGAGGTATTTTATTATGATAACACAAAGGTTACTAAGGCAACATGAATATGTGATTTTATTCTTCTTCAGTGGACTGTTGGTCCTCATGAAGAGCCTGTTACTTACCATGGTTACCAGTATATATTTATTGGTTACCTTAAATGGCAACATAAATATATGATTTTATTCTTCTTCAGCGACTGTTTAAATGGTCCTGATGAACAATCAGTTATTTACCATGGTTACACATTTATTGATTACTATGGCAACAGAAATATATGATTTTATTCTTTTTTCAGTGGACTGTTAGGATGGTCCTGACGACGAGCCTGTTATTTACCATGGTTAATCGTTAATCTAAAATTCTCTTCCATGATGTCATCACAGTAATCAAAGAATATGCATTCCAAGCCTCACCTTAAGTTAAATATCTTTGTTTCCATGGTAACACATCTACAATTTACATTTTCTTCTTGTGAAATATAGCTTATAATTTTTTTTTTATCATAAACTTTTTCCCCACAAGTCAATTACAATTCAATGTTTACAGAGAAATTAACAAAATTGACAAAGGATGTTGAATTTTTAGGTGAAATTTTTGAATCCTAATGTGTGTATAAAAAGATGCAGAATTATAACAGAAAACTTTCAAATTTTATTAATTAAAGTAACTATAACACCTTAACTAGGGTTCTTAATGGGAAATTTGAGGTAAATTCCTTGAAAGTTTTACAGACATCACAGGATTTGATGGGATCTTATGTAGTATCTGTCAAAGATGATTATAGATATGTTCCTTATATTGTAAATGTAATCTCATTCTCATTTACCTCAGTAATGATTGAATTATGACTAAATGAGCCGTAGCATTGGACTTTCAAATGACACGAGAATCACAAAAAGTGCCACCATTGTTGCTGATAACTCTTTATCTTTCCAGAGCAAATGAGTACACTGTTGTATATTGGAATTTGGGTCCTCAATGCTTTTCAACTTCGTACATTAATTGGCATTTTAAAACTTTTTGATTCAAGAGTCATTGATGCGTCTTTTGTAGCTCCTCAGGCATACAAAGTTTTAATCCTGGTATCTATAACGAGTTTGTTTATAATGTGGTTATTTTGTTTAATCTTATAAAAACAATCTGTGTTTTTCTATATATTCACAGGTATCCTGTCATTCTATCAATAGAAAATCATTGTTCTGTCAAACAACAAGCTGTTATGGCTAACAAACTAAATGCCATCTTTGGAGGTAAGTAGGTCACTGTGACTGTATACATTAACATTAAACAGATCACTATAACTTGAATTAATGTTGACTGAATTTCTGTATTTTGGTCCGAGTACACAGTTATCGTCCTTTGATTTTCGTTGTCCACACATATAGTCCCAAGTGTGGACAGTGTGTTACTTGCCAATTTTTTTTATACCCCTTCCAAATTTATTCCTTCATGTTTTATGCCTCAAATAGCAAGTAGGGGGATGAAATTACACTGTAAACAAATTTGGGTCACGAATTTTAAAGTAAAGTAGTGATTTGGTCCAGCTGAAAAAGGTTAAAAATAAGCACTTCGGAAGCTGTCAAAAGATTTCAAGACCCCCTTAACATAAAGTTGTCCATATTTTGAGTTAGAGCCGATGAAGTTTTCTATAATTTTGATTTAATTTGTCCCAAAAGTAGTACAACACACTGTAAAAATATTATTGAGAAAGCACAGGTGGGATTTTTTTAATTTTCATTTATTGTCTAGAAGAAATGCACTACGAAATAACTGTGTACTCGGACCATTTGGTTGTTGTATTCCTATACCATATTTTTTTAGTTATTGCTTGGTGCTGGGTTGAATAATTTAATTTACATTTTGGTGAACAGATTTTCATATTAAAAAAAATGACAGTTTAATTCTTCACAGACTGAATCTTATTGAAAACATTTTTACTTTGTACAACTCTTATTGAAAGTATTTTGACTTTGTACAAATCTTATTGATAACTATTTTACTTTATACGAATGTGTTTGATAATTTTTTACTTTTAAAAATGAATTTTGTTCAAAAGTTGATGTTTACTACACATGAATGAAAATTCTATTTAGAAGATTCACAAAGTAACAAATTTTACAAATCTTTTGTTTGCGACACTATATCTATCTCCTGTTTGTTTACAGATCTCTCAAATGCCCCTGAAGAGCCTCCTGCAACCATCCCACCCCAAGTGATCTCATGGTCAAAATTATTCCCAAGGTAAACATATATATATATGTTATTGCATATTGTAATTTTTCCATGTTTCCTTTGAAAACATTGTTTAAATATGAATTAGATAGTAGATTTTTTTTTATTCAGAAAAAAAGATTCTAAAAGTGGGAGGTGGGAGATTGGGGGCAGGAGGTGGGAGAAGGGTATCCCCCTGTCCACGCCCTCAAAGAAGAATTGAGTAAAAACTGGATTGTCTAGAAAAATAAAGGAAAAGTTAATTGTATTTAAAGTTTTATATTCATGAAGTATTAATCCTTCATATTTGCATGGACATATCTGATTGACCATAATAGCTTAGTCTTGTTCAGTTAAATATACCATGAGCCATCTTAAAAAAAGGTTATGTCTTCTGTGACACAAACATTTATAAAAGTTAGAATTCCATGCAAAATTTACTTTTTTTGTATTTAGTGTGACTGTCTATGGACTTAGAATGGTTAAAGAGAGATAACTTTAATTTTATATTTGTCGTGCTGAATGGAACAATTAGTATTTACATTTTAAGGAAGTATATACAGGCTAACAATTGCTACAGTTGTTGCCTTTTTATCTGCTAGTTTGCTGCATGTTCAATTAATTTTGCATCAGATACTTTTACAATTAGCATATATCAGGGTTGTAAAACCATGCCACACTTGGAAATTCAAATTAATGGTTAAAACACCTTTGTTGATAGCCAAAAGCTAGTCTCATGAGGAATTTATTTTATTTAAACTCTAAAAGAAGAAGACTATAGCAGCAACTTAATAACTTATGATGTCAGTTCCCCTTTAATGAAAATAATACTTGCCATTGCTAAAAAAAAAATTGATACAGTTTTAATTTGATTTGTATCTGGTTTTGATATTTGATTTAGTTTAAATTCAAATTAAATATGTTTTTATTATACTTTTGAAATCCTAAATAATTTAGACATTGAATAACTTTTGCTTTTGCAACAAAACGTTAATTTTGTATGCCATGTTATTATTTACTTCATTTGTTTTCTTTTCTGGGAGGAAAACTCAGTGACAATATAATAGCAGTAAATAGAATTAGAATTATTTATTCGTTTGTAGCACATCTTATGTTTTCTTTTTAATGTGTCTGTTTTTCTGTTGGTTTTTTTTTTGTGTGTGCCTGCATTGACCTTTGTTTGCTTGCAAAATAAAACAGTGCTTTTAAAATTCTCTAATTTAACTGGAAAGGAAAATTAAAAATTGCACTTTTTAAAACACATTCTTGTTTGCCTTGTGTAACATACACTACTGCTAAAATGGATGTTGCTTTTTCCACTTGTTCACAACTCATGGCTAGCTAACTCCTGCCACTTACATGCAACCTCAGGTTTTTAAAAGATATTCTAAAAGTGTGGTATGTTCAATTATTATTAGAGAGAAATGAACAAGTTTATTTTATTCTACCGCTGATATTTTGCCTACTCTTGCTTACTTCCATCATTGATTGATGGAGATGTCAAAATCCACTCAAACTGTAGTGTACACCCTTATCCAAGAAGTGTTTTAATGTACAAGCCTTAAAAAGCTTGTTCCAAATCATACTGATGAAGCAGTGTTTAGCTCACCTGGCCAAAAAGCCTTTTCTCATCACTTGGCTCCGTCATCGTCTGTTAACTTTTACAAAAACCATCCAGTCTGAAACTACTGGGCCAAAGTTAACCTAATTTGGCCACAATCATTATTGGGGTATCTAGTTTAAAAAAATGTGTCCAATGACCCTGCCTGCCAACCAAGATGGCCAATATGGTTTAAAATAGAACATAGGGGTAAAATGCAAGTTTTGTCTATTATTTTGAAAACCATTATAAATAGAGAAAATCTGACTGGGCAGAAATGTTCAGAATGTTGAGCTCTACCAATTGTCAATTTACGTCAAAACTGTCAGACGACCTCTTAGAGGAGTTATTGCCCTTAAATGACAAATTTTACCATTTTTGTTTCATTTTTACGACCGCAAAAATTTTTTGAGGTCGTATATTGGTATGACGTTGGCGTCGTCGTCGTCCGAAGACACATTGGTTTTCGCACAATTACTTTAGTTTAAGGGAATGGATCTCTATGAAATTTTACCATAAGGTTCAATACCACAAAAGAAAGGTTTGGATTGATTTTGGGGGTTATGGTACCAACAGTTAAGGAATTAGGGGCCAAAAAGGGGCCAAACATAAGCATTTTTGTAACTTCCAGACAATAACTTGTGTGTTAGTGTATGGATCTCTTTGACATTGTACCACAAGGTTCCATATCACAAAGGGAATGCTGGGATTGATTTTTGGGGGTAATTGCCTCAAAATTTTAGGAATTAGGGGCCAAAAAAGGGGCAAAAAACAAGCATTTTCTAGTTTCATGACAATAACTTGTGTGTAAGTGTATGGATCTTTCTGAAAATGTACTACAAGGTTCCATATTACAAAGGGAAAGCTGGAATTGAGTTTGGGGGTAATTGCCCGAAATGTTAAGGGAAAAAGGGGCCAAAAATAAGCATTTTTCTAGTTTCAAGACAATAACTTGTGCTCAAGTGTATGGATCTCTCTGAAATTGTACTGCAAGGTACCATACCACAAAGGGAAGGCTGGGATTGATTTTGGGGGTAATTGGCTCAAAATTTTAGGAATTAGGAGCAAAAAAGGGGCAAAAAACAAGCATTTTTCTAGTTTCAGGACAATAACTTGTGTGTAAGTGTATGGATCTTTATGAAATTGTACTACAAGGTTCCATATCATAAGGGGAAAGCTGGGTTTGAGTTTGGGGGTAATTGCCCTAAACATTTAGGAATTTTGGGCCAAAAAGGGGCCAAAAAACAAGCATTTTTCTAGTTTCCAGACGATAACTTGTGTTCAAGTGTATGGATCTCTCTGAAATTGTACTGGAAGGTACCATACCACAAAGGGAAGGCTGGGAGTGAGTGTGGGGATGATGAATCATAACAGGGTTCAAAAAATTTGGGGGGGAGGATTTTTTTTTCCTTTTTTTTTTCTTTAAAATTTTCCATTTTAAGTTGGTTATTTCTGATTTATATATAAAAGTAAATAATAATGATATGGTTTGAATAGGTAAATTAAAAATTTTTAAGTTCTTAAACCACATTCATTCTGTGTCAGAAACCTATGCTGTGTCAAATATTTAATCACAATCCAAATTCAGAGCTTTATCAAGCTTGAATGTTGTGTCCATAGTTGCCCCAACTGTTCAGGGTTTGACCTCTGCAGTCTTATCAAGCTGCGCCAGGCGGAGCATTTAATTGCCTGTTATCTTGAAAACTATAATAGATAGACAGAAACTTTAAACTGCAAAAATGATCAGCAAGACAAGTTCTACTGATAAGTTTAATGGTTGAAATCATCAGTCAACTCCTTATTAGAATTATTGCTCTTTGATGACAATTTTTACCATTTTTTTGCGTTATTGCCTTATATCTTAAAAATTATAATAGATAGGTAGACACTTAAATAAGCAAAAATGATCAGCAAGACATGATCTTCTAACAAGTCAAATTTTGCCAATATAGTTAGTAGACTCACTCTTTATAGGAGTGATTGCCCTTAATTGATTTAACTTCATCACTTTAATCACTGTGTCTATGTATTTATACATTCTACAAAGCCACAAGGTATGCACAACTTTAAATGGTTGTTTCAAACATTATACTTCCCACTTATGCCATCAGAATAATCATCAATATTTCACATTCTTCACAAGAAAATATAAAATCAAGTTTGTTATCATTACTCATTGAATGAAAACAATGAACAATATCAGAATTTTCATAAAACCATTTGACTCGTTTTTTTTTTTTAAAACATGTTACCGGTAAATATAGATAATACTGAATTGCAGTTTTCAATACATAGGCTAAAGAAAAAAGAGTGTTTGCTAGGAATAGGGTAAAACATGAAAATCCAGTGTGGTTGCTTGAATAAGGTAAATCAAAAGAATCCCTAAACTCTTAAATGTATATGTTTTTGATTGAAGGTAATAAGTGCTTTTCAGATTCCAAAGCAAAACAACTCTAAAAAAGTGGAGATAACCAATCCGTTTGTAAAGATAGAAGTGCATGGAGTGAAATCAGATCAACAGTCAGTGAAGATGAGTGTTATAGACAATAATGGTATGTCACAGATAGTATGTCATAGATAATATGTCAGTATGTCACAGATAGTATGTCAGTATGTCACAGATAGTATGTCAGTATGTCACAGATAGTATGTCAGAATTTCACAGAAAGTATGTCAGTATGTCACAGATAGTATATCAGTATATCACAGATAGTATGTCAGTATGTCACAGATGGTATGTCAGTATGTCGCAGATAGTATGAATCCCTAAATTATAGAAAAAGGCAAAGATATTCTGTCCATTTACACAATTTTATGCTAAGAAAAATATTTTAAATCCAAGACCGTGTATATTTATTCCCTTTATTTAGCAATGCTTTGAAACATGCACATGGTAACATTAAGACGTAAATTTTTAAATCATAACAAAAACAAATTGTTTTCCTCTCTGATTTCTTTTAAAAAAATGAAATCTTTCAGATTTATTTCTCTATGTGTGTGAGATTTAAAAGAAGACTTTAACAAGCTAAAGTAGAGAAATGCTTGCTGTTAAATCCACTTGTAATATTGATATAGAATCCATATATAAAGTCATACATAAAATTCATGAGAAAAACAGGTCAGATTAAAACTGAAGTAGAGACATACAAATTGTTCTTCATGGCTGCATTATTTATCTAAAACTAATAAGTAAGGTAATGTTAATGGATCAAGTGGATGCTCATAAACTCTGCAATATTTTCAATTCCAGACTGCAGTTGTTTGCTGTTTTTTTTTCGTTGCATTTTTAACTAAATAGAAGGTCCACAAATGCAACCGTGCATGATATTAAGTAGTATGATATTTTTTTCTTTTCTGTGTGAATATAAAACATTTTAGTTCTAAAAACTATGCATATATATGAAGAAAAGACACCAAGACCATAACAATGTTTTTTGCGTGCACCTAAAGACACTAATTAACTAAACTGCCTATTCACGGCGTAAATATTTAAAAAAAAAAAAAACGTTACTCAGCTTCTAATTTATTGTAATAAAAAGGTTTTTTAATTCAATCAAAGACTAAGAAATGAAATTTTATTTGCAAAGTAGTCTAGGTAAACCTTTGTATGAAACATACATATATTATAAATAATAAACAGGCCATTGATATAAATGTTTTCATTGGATGATAAAATGGTGCTTTGCTCCTCCCAATCTTAAGGTAATAATCATTTCATGGTTGAGCTAGCAAGGAAGCTAACCAAAGATTCTACCTTTAGCTACACACTCGTTGGAATAGGCTGTAACACAAAATACAGATCAAGTTTGAATTTTGGTGATGTCACGTTAACCGTTCTAGAGTTATGCCCCTTTACAAATGCAAAAATTGCTGAATTTTTGCTGAATTTTTCGTTTCCGTTCTCTAGCTTAAGTTTGCCTCAACCAAATGCTATGAAACTTATACACAATGCTTATTACCACAAAATACAGATCAAGTTTGAATTTTGGTGGTGTCACCGTTCTAGAGTTATACCCCTTTACAAATGGGAAAATTGCTGAATTTTTTGTTTCCGTTCTCTAACCTAAGTCTGCCTCTAACAAATGCTATGAAACTTATACACAATGCTTATTACCACAATTTACAGATCGAATTTGAATATTGGTGGCGTCACGTTAACCGTTCTAGAGTTATGCCCCTTTAAAAATGGAAAAATTGCTGAATTTTTCGTTTCCGTTCTCTAGCTTAAGTTTGCCTCAACCAAATGCTATGAAACTTATACATAATGCTAACTACTACAAAATACAGATCAAGTATGAATTTTGGGGATGTCACTTTTATTGTTCTAGAGTTATGCCCCTTTACAAATGGAAAAATTGCTGAATTTTATCGTTTCCGTTCTCTAACCTAAGTTAGCCTTAACCAAATGTTATGAAACTTATACACAATGCTTATTACTACAAAATACAGATCAAATTTGTTTTTGGGGTGTCACTTTTATTGTTCTAGAGTTATGCCCCTCGTTTCCGTTCTCTAACTTAAGTTGGCCTTAACCAAATGTTATGAAACTTATGCACAATGCTTATTACTACAAAATACAGATCAAGATTGTTTTTTTGAGGTGTCACTCTTATTGTTCTAGAGTTATTCCCCTTTACAAATGGAAAAATTGCTGAATTTTTTCGTATTCGTTCTCCAACTTAAGTTTGCCTCAACCAAATGTTATGAAACTTATACACAATTGTTATTACATTGTACCACAAAGAGGGCCTCACCTGTGTCCCATGGACACATTCCCCATTTATTATAGAATGTAACAATATACCATATGCATTTAAGATATCAATACAATTTTACTTGAGAACAGATGCAGTATCATGAACAATCTTTGATCACTCAAAAAAAATATCTGAAAGAGATCTAAAAAACATTTAAGGTTTGTCAATTTAAATGTAACTTCATTCATTTTTAAAGGCTTAAATTAAGCTATTTTTGTTATTGACAGTCGAGATTTGAATTTTTATGCCCTCCGCCACATTCGAGAAGGCATTAACAGACCTGCCAACTTTTGAAAATCTCCATGGGGTATTTAGTGCCATCCAGATTTTTAAGGGTTACA
Source organism: Mytilus californianus (assembly GCF_021869535.1). Taxonomy (NCBI): domain Eukaryota; kingdom Metazoa; phylum Mollusca; class Bivalvia; order Mytilida; family Mytilidae; genus Mytilus; species Mytilus californianus. Next base: position 82,853,705 of record NW_026262679.1, read on the forward strand.
ATTTTTGTGGCATTTCTGTGTGCACTGTTTTTTACTCTTTAAATAGTCTCATATTTCTTCTTTTTTCTTTTGGTATACTGATGATGAGCTAATAAGCCTTGATTTTTTTTGTTTGCATGATTCTTGTACTTACTAATTGGCAAAAGAGAAAAATGGCCTTTAAAAATAGAGGATACAAAGTGAAGACCCCCGCAGATTTCAAGATAAACGCTGTTTTCAAATGAGTTCATTACAGTTTTCGTCTTTCAGTTAATTATGATTTTGACTTAATGTCATGAAACTACGGTAAACGTTGCAAATTGTGATCGTATGATAAATTGATTAGAATTGAAATACCGACTGACCGATTCTGTTTACTAATGAATTAATTTTGAGGATTGTTATGACCAATCAGATAAGCAGATTACATGTAACAACAGATTATGACACCTGTTGTGCCCGTTGTATCTGTATTGGTACGTGTAACTAACTGGTGGTGTTTAACGACCTTGACTGGCTGGTAAGCCTTCGCACAGTCGGCTCGGTGCCCAAAGGCGTTTGGTGAGCATTTAAATGTTTTTGTTGTCAAGTTGGAACAAGCCGGCCATTTTGGTTTTTTACTGTTGTTGTTTGGTTGGTTTGCAGTCTACTTCCTTCACAACGGCTACTTTCAGGGACAGGTTGGTCAGCTGTGCAGCCCGCTAACCACGATGATGAAGTACTGGTCGATGAGTCTAGGACATAGTAATGACAATGACAGGAAGCTTTATCAGGACCAAAGTCGTAAGACAGTGAAATGGCGGTCCATTATCCAACATCTACGATACAGACCCTGGGACTTCAGTCGGCATAATATGTCCCCCATAATGGGTGTTACGGACCATATGCTAACACGGGTATTTACGCATTACTTCAAGTTTATACAACGTACTGTACAGCGTTGGATTGGTTTCCAGTGGTGGATCCAGAAATTTTCACAAGTGGGGGCCCACTGACTGACTAAGAGGGGGCTCGCTCCAGTCATGCCTCAGTGATTCCCTATATAATCAACCAAATTTTTCCCACAAAAGGGGGGGGCCAGGGCCCCCTGGGCCCCCCCTTAATCCGCCTCTGGTTTCTGTCATCGAGAGTAGTGTGTCGTTGATCCATCTATCAGTAAACCAACATCGTAGATAGCGGGTAAAGTGGAGCTGACCTAGCACGTCCTTTCAGTTGTAATGACTGAGACACGTGTGTACATGTAGAATCCTGTTAAGGCTTTTATACACATTGATTAGCGTAGGGTCGTAAACTTGTCATAAATATGTCACCAGGTAAAATTATAGATTTATAGAAATTGATCAGAAAAACTTCAAAAATGGGTAACCAATAATTTTTTCGGGTATATTTTGTGAAAATCGGGATTTTGACTTGTTTTACGATCCCGATATCGGGATTCGGTTGAGGCATGAAAATCGGGATGATACCCCCAAAATCAGGATAGTTGGCAGGTCTGCATTTAGTGTTACCCTTGTCTGTCTACTATACGTTCGTCCATATGTAAGTACCTCCCGAAATAAGTTTCCGTTCTCTAACTCAAGTTTGCCTTAACCAAATGTAATGAAACTTATACACAATGCTTACTACACAAAACACAAAAGTTTGAATTTGGGTTGTGCACTTTTACTGTTCTTGAGCTATGTCCTTTTATAACGTTATATGCAAGCGGGGGCATCATCTGTGTCCCATGGACCCATTCTCCATCTATTTTCAATTGATGTCTGTTTAATTTTTTGTTCCCCCCTATATTAAAACAAAACATTGTACTTATTAAAGTTATCCACAAATAGCATTTATCTGAAATCAATTTTTTTTAACATGTTTATTTCAGATTTTGCCTTGGGAGATAACATACACAGAAATGTGTTAAAATCCTACTGGTGACAAACTACAAATGCTTTTAACAAATACTTGCATGCTCTCCATTTGTTGATGGTTGTAGCTTAAATGCTTATTTTAATACTTGCTTGCTTACAGTTTTTAATCAATACATTTGCTTTAAATGCCTTCTGTTCTAACATGTCATTGTAAATTCAAGTCTCCATAGTACAAATGCAGTACACCTCTTGGGTGATGTTGGTTCAAATCCAACTGGTGACCACAAATACATATGTTTTTAACACATCCTTGCATGCTTTCTGTTTGGTGATTGTTGTAGCTTAAATGCTTATTTTAATGTTTGCTTGCTTACAGCTTTTAATCAATACATTTGCTTTAAATGCCTTCTGTTCTAACATGTCATTGTAAATTCAAGTCTCCATAGTACAATTACAGTACACCTCTTTGTTGATGTTGGTTCAAATCCAACTGGTGACCACAAAAACATATGCTTTTAACACATACTTGCATGCTTTCCCTTTGGTGCTAGTCCTATAATATAAGACTTCGGAGTTTCATATCATTTACATTCAACGTTTTTTATTGGATATTTTTTTTTAACATTGATAGTAAAAAAAATATATCCGATAAAAAACGTTGAATGTAAATGATATGAAACTCCGAAGTCTTATATTATAGGACTACCTTTGGTGCCAGCTATAGCTTAAATGTTTGATACTTTTTAATGTTTGCTTGCTGTCAGCATTTATATAAAACTTTAAATGTTCTGAAAAAATACAGATGTTTATGTCCATTGCCCAAATCATTTATTTAAGCAACATAAGGTCTATAATTAGTGCTTAGTGCCTGATTTCATCATCTATTCAACACAGACATTATGTCCAGTCACTTAAAAGGGGTAGAAATCCTTTCATTGGAATAAAAGCATAAAAGGATGTAAGCAACCATTTTCCCATGTACAGTCATCAACAATAGACAAAATCCATAATGTATAGTAATTACCGGTAGCTGACACAACTAACAGCTATAACAATTCCAACATGAAAAAACCTGATATAAGTAAGAACAATAAACAAAAAAAATTTTTAATAAACGGAAATCAATGACAAAATGTTAACTACAGCCTATGATGCTCTGTTGTGAATATCTGCACCGTACCAACCTCTTTCCATTTCTGTAATGGCTATATATATATGTCAAAGGAACCTGTGGGTGTTCTCATATGTACAGAGGTTATAACTCTTTCCGAAACATGTTTCAAATAATAAATCAATTGAACGTTTTCCGAATATTTATAGTGTTGTCAAGTTCAGAAATGTTATGCCTGGAAGATCTCAATAACCAAAAAAAACAACTAAAAAAATAACGTTTCTAATTCATTTTTTTTATATTTCCAAAGGCAACACCTTGTACAGGATTTGGGATGATATAGAAATTTTCATACTAAAAAGACACCAGTCTATTTCTAAAGACTATTTTTTACCTCTGCATGTATTTTTATGCCCCAGCTGCAGCAGTGGAGGGGCATTAAGTGTTACCCTTGTCTGTTTGTACTTATGTCCCAAAATAAGTTTTCGTTCTCTAACTTCAGTTTGCCTCAAACAAATGTTATGAAACTTATACATGATGTTTATTGCCACAAGACACAGATCAAGTTTGAATTTGGGTGATGTCACTTTTACTGTTCTAGAGTAATGCCCCTTTATATATGGAAAAATTGCTGAATTCTTCGTTTCTGTTCTCTAACTTCAGTTTGCCTCAACCAAATGTTAAAAGGAGAAGACTTCATAAGTTGGTTAAACTTGTGTTCGATCTTTTTTGTATCTTTGAGCAAATAAAATTGTTGTAAACTTATACACAATGCTTATTACCACAAAACTCAGATCAAGTTCTAATTTAGGTGGTGTCACTTTAATAGTTCTCTAGTTATGTCCCATTATAACGTTATATGCAAGAGGGGCATCATCTGCGTCCCATGGACACATTCTCAATTTATTTTTATTGTTGTTGGTTGCTGTCTCATTGACATATATCCTAGATCTCCTGGAGATATTTATGTAAAACAGACACTAGTATTTGGCTACTTTTCTGTGTCATTAAGTAGATGGGGTCTAAATTAAAATCCATAGATTTTTTTAATAATATGTCAAAATGTAGTTGATATAATGCTTTTTTCAAAGATACAATAAAAAGTAAGGGTCACAGGGTTTTTTCAAGCTACAGGTTAAGCAAAATTGTCAGATTTTGTATAGAGTGTGTATAGAAACCCCAATTTTGTGTGGTAAAAAAAATACTAAACCATAGAGTTTTTGAATAAAATATGAGAAGATACATCTTATAATATGCTTTCAGAAAATATAAAAGTAAAAATGGGGTCACGGGACTTGGTTTATTGCTACTAAACAATGTGTGAATTCATAACACATTCCTTTATAAAAGATACATTATTTCAGTTATCTCCCCTAATATGGCAAAGTTGAAAAAAACTAAATCAAACATTAATATTTTGTATTTGTAAAAAACAGTCGTAAAAACATGATAAAACACAAAATTTCTTTTATTTAGATGAAAACTCTTACAAATGAATTTAATTATTTTCTCAAATTTTGAACATTTCATTAAAGATCTACAGGACGATTGTTTTCTGCTATTTAACAATCCAAGATGACGGAAAACACCCGATCTACAGTAATGATCAGAATAAAAAGTATAAATAATAGCACATTAACACCTATTCAATGAAGATGACTTTCTATTACGACAGAGTGTCAGAATATTGGGGTGTTTGAATCCAAATTTGACCACACTCTTACCTATACCAATTTCATTATATGTTGTTTAAGATATTTTTGAATGATAACTGTTTGATTGTTAGATTTATTAATTGTTAAATTTAGGGGTTTGCCAGACTAAACAAATTAGGATTGACAATGTCTACCTCTACAAAGGTTAGACTACTAGATGAATGTGGTAATTTAAACTCACTTTGATTGAAAGAATACTTGAAACAGTCATCTCTTCTAAAAATAACTGGTTACAACCTAACCTAGATGTATACATCAAGACAGGGAATTTAACTATGGTAAATAGAAACACAGATCTACACCTATTTACTTCAAATACCATCAGATGTCGAATTGCCACACCGGACATGTCAACAAAACCCCCAAAATCGGTGAAATACAATTACAGGCCATCGACGTACTTCTGAATGAAGATAGACTTGAGGTTTTGAAAGAAGCATTCATAGTTTTGGTAATAAGAAATATACACCAGTTTACATGTTTAATTAGGGTCCCGCCGAATGGTGGACGCCCTATAGTGATCAGTCTGTCCGTCCGTCCGTAACAAATTGTGTCCGCTCTATATCTAGAGAACCATTATGATTTCAAAGTTTATACTTGACATGTATATTAACCAACAACAGAGGGTGTGTCATAATGTATGTACAACTTCCTAGGTCAAATGTCAAGGTCAAAAATTTTGGTTTCAGTTAACAACCCCATGTCCTATGGTATAGATCTTGTCCGTTCTATATCTTGAGAACCCTTTTTGATTTCAAAGTTTATACTTGACATGTATATAAACCCACACCAGAGGGTGTGTCATAATTTATGTACAACTTCCAAGGTCAAAGGTCAAGGTCAATAACTATGGTTTCAGTTGACAACCCCATGTCCTATGGTAAAGATACCAATTTTTTACCACACGTTATTCACAGTGGGGCCCACAGAGATGGCTCCCATCTCAATGATATCTAGTTATCGTTGTTTTGTTGTATATCTTCCTTTTATAATTATTAGTCTTTCAGATTGTGTAATTAGTTAGAGGGTGTTTCCGGGTTTTTTTAATTTTTATTTGCTTGTTGTGTTATTCTATAAGAAATTTGATAAAAGATAACAGTTTCAATTCATCACATCTACTAGCGCTTTTACTCTTTCACAGATCTTCAAAACGTGTATTAATTAGTGTGATTAAGTTATATTCTTAGACATTTATATAATTTTAATTCAGTAACTGTATCAGTTTATTTTCACAAATTGATCCACGCCTAAATAGATTGGATGTTGATTGTTGCTATTTTTAGACATCATATATATATATATATATATATATATATATATAAATTAATTTAAAAAAATATATATAATTCGTCTCAAATTTAGCCCAACAATGTTAGATCTTCAAATTTGCTTTAGCAAAGTTTTGTTCCTCCCTCAGCAGGATTCAAACCCTTGCTTTTGTGACATCGTGGCAACGCTGCCTACACTGGACATGGTGCAGGCCTTGTTGCCACGATGTCATAAAAGCAAGGGTTCGAATCCCTCTGAGGGAGATCTAACATTGTTGGGCTAAATTTGAGACAAATTTTATAAAATTTATGTATATATATATATATACTATGGTGTTAACCCTGTATAACCATGTGTTATACGATGGAAAATGTCTGTCATAAAGTTGTCACATGTTTAGACAAGTATATATATATATACACGTTTAAACACCTTCAGATGTTTCTAATGAACACTTTATTTTTCTCCAAAGGGCACTAAAATCAGATTCAATATGTGAAGGCTAAGGGTTTTTTTGTTTTTACTTTTGGTTGCAAAAAAAAGGATAAGCAGAGCAAATGCTCACTAGTAAAGGGTCTGGATGGGGTTTACAGAAAAGAGAAAAATGGGCAAACAGTGCAAGATAAAGAATAGACAAAAATAGAAAAAAATAATAATGTGCTAAAATATACAGAATAGAGAATAAAAGGCAGAATAAATCAAGTCCGTAGTCCATCCATAGTAATGGACTCCTGATAAAGTATAGAGAAAAATTATCTCAAAAATTGAAGAACAAAGAAATGAGGTATCCCCATCCAGACCCTCAGTAGATGTCATCCAAATTTACAATGTAGCTGAGACTACTATAATGTGTTAGTAGTTGTAGTGTTATAGTAGTCTCAGAATGTAGTTAGTAAAATACATGAATTGTATTAGAATATTGTGCTCAAGATTTTAATAATCATGTTTCTAAAGATGTTTAAATATGATTTTATAGAATAAATTATTTTACTTTTATTCATTGTCTCTTCATTCCAGTTTTTATGTATAATCCCTGACATTTTTTCTAGTGATTATGCATAATTCCTGAAAATTTTGGTAATTATATATAATCACTGAAGTTACCAGTGATTTTACAGAATCCCTGAAAATTTCAGGGATTATGCATAATCCCTAATTTTACAAATTAATTCACTGTAACTGTAACATATATATACACCACACAGCCATGATTCTTAAAAGACGTTGGAAAGTCGGTACAAGATGGACAAAGAGAGATAACCCTAAGTTCCAAAAAATGAGACTGGAAATACACTGGAAATTTAAAATTCATGAGTCGAAAAGGAACCGACAACATCAATGCCAAAAAGAAAACAGAGAAAAAACGACAAATGGACAAACAACAGTCTACAAAACCTTCATGAACCCATAGCATATACTCATTCTGATTCAATTATTTTGCCTATTTGGAAATTTAGTTATCATGTTGGCTTTCCAATTGATCACATAGTTCTTATATGGATTGCATGTCCTCCTTTGACGTTATTGATTCGTTATTTACAAAAATGTAATTCAAAAGATAAACTAATGTAAAAATAAACTTCATCTTAACTGTATTGACTGAGAAAAACATGACAAGGTATTACAACTAGAAATGAACAATACTTTAAAAATATTTTTTAATCTTTATAGTACACACATTGGGGCTGTGATACTGTGTAATTAAATCAAAGATTGAAATTAAAAATGGATTCGAAAAAAGAGAGAATGAACCCAACAACTTTTTGTTGTAGAAGGCTTCCCCACATCTTCTTAAATGTGTACTAGTCTAGTGTTTCCTGAGCCAAAGAGATATCACGTAATTTAAACCAGTTGAGCAGAGTTCATAGTGAATTTAACGCTTTTTCTTGGTTAAAACAGAGACATATAATTGTATTATATGTCTCTGGTGAAAATCAATTACATCCGACCACATACCACATCCATTCACAAGACAGGTGAGAGAAAAAACCAAGTCTTCCAGCTGCCGACTCAATTCAGAAACGAAGCGAAATACGAGGATTGAATACACATAATGACATCTTATGAAACTTTAATGTTAGATGCGTTTTCTGATGCTCTGACATGGCAATTGTAGATCTTTATTACGTTGTTTAATTTGGAACCAAGACAACATAGTAGTCCCAGGTTTGATACACATAAAAAACTTTATTCTTTAATAAAATATTTCACTACGGATTACTGAGTATTTAAAAGTAACAATCAACCTTCACGCAATATGCACGTTCTTAAAAGTCCACTTACCGGTTTTAATAAAAGCCTAGTCTTTATACATATGCCAAGCCTTGACTTTATACATTGCACATAAAAAAATGTTGGTAATAAACCAATAATATACAAATACTACAGCTACCCAACGCCACGACTAAACTCTGAAATGCATTTAAAAGCTGGGACTATTATACTATAATAATCCCAGATAGTTTTGAAACATACCTTCTTTTCCAAAACTTTGAACATAGGCAATTAATTAGTATAATTTGAACAAATGATCTGACCACTGTTTTTTTAATAGAAACTGGCTGATACAGGAAAAGTCCCACAGATTTAAGACTTAAGTACACATTATTGTGATGTATTAGATGTCGAAACCCATTTCTTTTTTAAATGTAAAATTAATGAACAATTAAAAGAATAAATTTTATTGAACATAAATAGAATAACTTAAATCACACTGAGACTACTATAACACTGTGTTATAGTAGTCTCAGAATCACATAGCTATATTAAAACGAATTCTTATAATCCTAAAACAAAACAGGAATAAAAGAATCAAGTCAACATATTCTTTAGAATAGCGTTTTTTGCCACAAAAAAAAAATAAATAAGGAAAACTCCTCTTTGGTGTCAGCAAGTCTATAGATATGCACCTTTTTGGTAATTTTTTTGTAAAATACGAATGAATGTTCAACATTCTAAATGTTCTTTATTATCTAATTATAACTTTCAATATGAATATCATGACTTCAAATACATTTACAATATGTATGTAAAATATGTTAACCCAAATACCTGTTAGATTTTAACTTGTTAAATTTCACGTTTTGATAAATCCAATCAAACTCAAAGCTTTATATCACACAGCTCACATACTATTGTGCAATTCATTAATTTCACAAAGTCTTTTAAGTTTACTTGTAGAAGTGAATTTGTTTTTATACTGAATGTTCCCATGCAGCGTGAACACAATACTGATCATTCCTGTCAGCTACCCCACATGTATTTATTATCCTGTAGTAAAATTGACAAGTGTTTATTAAAAGGATAATAAAATTCTTGCAATAAAATTCTAGTTTTCTTCAACATGTCTCCAATCTGCCGGTCTTCTTTACTTCTTGTATTTGATATGCTTCGTTTTCTTTGTTTTTTCTCTTCGACTACTGATATTGGTCCTAAAATTGATGGGGAAAAATAATAATTTTTTTCTCTATGCAACGAATATAATTTATATTTATGATAATTTACATTTGAAATGCTGTCATGTACCATTTTGGCTTATGCACAATTTGTGAATGCAATTGTGTTAATATTCACAACTTGTATAGATTCGGGATGATTTAGATAATGAAATATTGTATAGACACCAGTATGTTGTTGAAGACAGTACGTTGTCCTCCAGGTTTTCTTTTGGTTATATCTTTTGTTTCCCTCCAGTTGCCTTTTGGTTATATATCTGAAGGCCTGGATTGGGGGTCCTCCATTTCTGTATTCCTTAATTTTTAAGTCCATTTTTCTAATTTTTTTTATATACTTTTTGCTCATTATTCTCTATTCTTTATTTTTTGGTCCATTTTTCTCTATTCTTTTATATATTTTTTGCCAATTATTCTCTATTCTGTAAACCCCCATCCACACCCTCATATCTGTCGTTAGATTGCTCTGTACTTGACGTTTACACAACATATCCTTTTATTCAAACTCATTGTTCTTTTTGTGATTGTATATTAGAGATGAAATAATTCCCCACCACAACCCTTATATCATGACTAACTAAATGACCGACGAAAATAGTTTTACAACCTGCTTTTGAATGCATAAACATCCCTAGAATGTATACTTAGTATATACTTACTCAATTTCAAAAATTTGAACACTTCTTTCAAGTACTTAATACGATTTCGCATATATTCCTCAAATTTGATTACCATTACTTGTTCTTTTGGAAAGACTCTATACCAATCTTCTAAAAATACATGATACATTCCTACTCTTAAACGAGCCTGCAAGATAAAGTAGTCACAAGGTTGTTGACTATGACACTTTCTTTGTGTCTAATGTAACATTTTGACGTCAAAATATCAGATTAGATAACTAGAGTATGGTGTCTTGAAAATTAGAAATTCAAAAATTATGCGACAGTGATCATAAGAAACTTCCAATATTTTTTATATGAAACAAATCGGTTAAAATTCAATCACACGATTTCCTTCAACGTGTCTGAGGAGATACGGTTTCCCGCGGATTTATATCAACTATAAGCATATAAAAGAAACAGCCTTTGACCACGCACTATACACCCTCTATTCGAGATAATGAAGCCTGTCCCTGTTATTATGATGTTTATTTGAACACATTATGAAAAGAAGCAGCATCGCATATTTCTCTCTCTTTTTTGCCAAAAGTAACATTTTAGAAATATTATAATTTCAGGAAAATTACACTCGAAATTCATATGAATAAAAATGTTACCTGTAATTAATTTGAACTGAAAAATGAAAAAAAAGAGTGACCATAGGTAAAAGAAATATGGTAACCTTTGGTCTTCTTCTGACAGGCAGTAAAACACTTGCCAAAGTGGGCCGTTCGTTTGGGATGTTTGAATACGAAGCCACGTCTGGTCAAAATGGGGACGTTAAATGCCGTGTTTAAAGAGAGTGCCACGTTCTCTGCACGAAAGAGCCCTTGCAACAACTCTTCGGTAAGTCAGTAGGTGGCTTGTTGCAAGACCAAATGTCTGTCCCTATCAAGTATACCCTCATGTTCCAGTGGCATTTACTCATTTTTAGTCCCTCATTCCAGTTGACCGCTATTACAAGATAAACATATTAAATTTATTGTTAATTTGTTCTCGACCTAACCAGGCATGAAATATTTGCCACAGGGCGTAAAGAACAATCAATCAATTGAAGGTCCTTTAAGTGCAAGGAAGCGGATAGATAATGTATAAATCAATTACAGTTTTGTACCTTAAATGATTCTAATGACGAATTGTAAGCACAACTTCTTTCTGTGTAATGTTTTCGGCATAACATATGTTTAGTCATGGATTCAAGAACTGCAAGATGGAAATCTTCTACCGTTTTATTATATCCGAAAAACTGAGATTCGTATAAATAGTCAGAATATACCCTGAAAAAAGAGTGCACAGTTATTGTTGAAAACGTTGCTAATTAACATACATATAATTTCATACAAATTTTACAACCAATTTTTGGAGGGACTCTCTCGGTTTCTACACCCAAAGTGTATTGCAGCCTTAGTTTTGAGTTTTGCCCCCTTACAAGATGAGAGTGGTATTGTAGTAAATGTCGTGTCGAAGGTAGTTAAACTTTACATTGGGAAACGAGTAAAATGCATACTCTAAAATTATTTTATACATGTATAGTGATTGGGAAACTAATTATGAAATGTTTCGTAGACCTACAATTTGACATTAAAACCAGTGTATGTAACATACAAAAAAAAAAAAACAAAAAAAAACACTATACGATTACAGTTTCGACAAAGAAATTTTCCTTAAGATCAACATATGTAATCCAACTAACGAAGGTCTATTGATGTAGAATTCACGAGTTAAGAAACAGAGAAGCGAAAGACACCAAAATGGATATTCAAACTCATAAACCGAAAACAAGCTGACAATGCCATGGCAAAAATAAAAAAAAAGAAATCAAACGAAAACGATCAAATGACAAATCACAGTAAACAAAACACAACATAGACTGAGCAACATGAAACCCATGATGAACAGGGGTGCTAGTCAGTTGCTCCGAAAGGGTTAGCAAGATTTGGATTATTTTGTTGCTTTGAAGCTATTAAGTCGTGTTTCTGCAAGTGTAGGCACAATATACTATGTATGTTGTACTGTTACACCACTTTTCCAGGTTAAAGGGGATGTGTTGAGCACTCACAAACATGTTTAACCTCTCCACATTCTTCAAGCGCCTGGCCAAGTCAGGAGCCTGTGATTCAGTGGTTGTTCTTGGTTGCTGTCTGTCATATTTGTTCTTCGTTAATTGTTTTGTCATAAATCGGGCCGTTGGTTTTTCTCGTTTGAAATATTCTAGAAAGTATGTATCAGAGATATATATACAAGTCTAAATTGAAAACAACGTTCAAACCTAAACACATGCAAGCATGTAACTATGTTTTTGGACTATTCAATTCATTTTTATTATGCAGATGCAGGAAATAGAAAGATTTTTATGAATTTAAGTTATTAGCTTTAATTCATAATAAAATTGAGAATGGAAATGGGGAATGTATCGAAGAGACAACAACCCGACCATAGAGCAGACAACAGCCGAATATCACATACATTTGCAATTAACAGAAATCAGTATGATGTATTATGATCTATAAACTACAACCATTTAACTTTAACACAAACTATATCCCCAGTTTGCTATCTCTTTTAGTTGTAGCTGCGTATTGATATTTAGTTTTGACGGATAAGCAAAATTATTTCTACCACTCAAAACATGATCAAACATAACTAAACGAAATTAAATGCAACACCAGTATTCATTAAATCTATTAAAGATCTCCCTATATAAAATAAGAAGATGTGGTATGTTGGCCAATGAGTCAACTCTCCACCAGAGAGCAAATGACTATGTTTACTTTATTGACGAGATAGAATATTTCCGAATTAATATAAAATATGGAGATGTCATTGTGGTAGACGAAATATGGACAAGAAAGAGGTTCTAATACCACCGTGTTTTGTCCCCTATACTGACTCAGACTATTTATTACGGAATATGGACAAGAAAGAGATTCTAATACCCCCGTGTTTTGTCCCCTATACTGAGTCAGATTATTTATTACGAAATATGAACAAGAAAGAGGTTCTAATACCCCCGTGTTTTGTCCCCTATACTGAGTCAGACTATTTATTACGGAATATGGACAAGAAAGAGATTCTAATACCACCGTGTTTTGTCCCCTATACTGAGTCAGACTATTTATTACGAAATATGGACAAGAAAGAGGTTCTAATACCACCGTGTTTTGTCCCCTATACTGAGTCAGACTCAAGAAAGATTTTCTAATACCACCGTGTTTTGTCCCCTATACTGAGTCAGACAATTTATTACGAAATATGGACAAGAAAGAGGTTCTAATACCACCGTGTTTTGTCCCCTATACTGACTCAGACTATTTATTACGGAATATGGACAAGAAAGAGGTTCTAATACCACCGTGTTTTGTCCCCTATACTAAGTCAGACTATTTATTACGAAATATGGACAAGAAAGAGGTTCTAATATCACCGTGTTTTGTCCCCTATACTGACTCAGACTATTTATTACGGAATATGGACAAGAAAGAGGTTCTAATACCACCCGTGTTTTGTCCCCTATACTAAGTCAGACTATTTATTACGAAATATGGACAAGAAAGAGGTTCTAATACCACCGTGTTTTGTCCCCTATACTAAGTCCGACTATTTATTACGAAATATGGACAAGAAAGAGGTTCTAATACCACCGTGTTTCGTCCTCTATACTGAGTCAGACTCAAGAAAGAGGTTCTAATACCACCGTGTTTTGTCCCCTATACTGAGTCAGACTCAAGAAAGAGGTTCTAATACCACCGTGTTTTGTCCCCTATACTGAGTCAGACTCAAGAAAGAGGTTCTTATACCACCGTGTTTTGTCCCCTATACTGAGTCAGATTATTCATTACGGAATATGGGCAAGAAAGAGGTTCTAATACCACCGTGTTTTGTCCCCTATACTGAGTCAGACTATTTATTACGAAATATGGACAAGAAAGAGGTTCTAATACCACCGTGTTTTGTCCCCTATACTGAGTCAGATTATTTATAACGGAATATGGACAAAAAAGAGGTTCTAATACCATGCACCGTGTTTGTCCCCTATACTGAGTCAGACTATTTATTACGAAATATAGACAAGAAAGAGGTTCTTATACCACCGTGTTTTGTCCCCTATACTGAGTCAGATTACTGTAAATTCAGAAATTATTGCGAGGTTTTTATTAATGCGAATAATGCGACTTCTTGAGTATCGCAATAATAAGAACTCGCATTCAAACATATATATATATATATCTATATATATCTGTATGTAGCTTTTCCTAAATCCGCAATAATTAAACTCGCATTCTTGTTCAATCTTCAAAAATCGCAATAATAAATGCACGCAATAATTTATGAATTTACAGTATTTATTACGAGATATGGACAAGAAAGAGGTTCTAATACCACCGTGTTTTGTCCCCTATACTGAGTCAAACTATTTATTACGGAATATGGGCAAGAAAGAGGTTCTAATACCACCGTGTTTTGTCCCCTATACTGAATCAGACTATTTATTACGGAATATGTACAAGAAAGAGGTTCTAATACCACCGTGTTTTGTCCCCTATACTGAGTCAGACTATTTATTACGGAATATGGACAAGAAAGAGGTTCTAATACCACCGTGTTTTGTCCCCTATACTGAGTCAGATTATTTATTACGGAATATGGGCAAGAAAGAGGTTCTACTACCACCGTGTTTTGTCCCCTATACTGAGTCAGACTATTTATTACGGAATATGGACAAGAAAGAGGTTCTAATACCACCGTGTTTTGTCCCCTATACTGAGTCAGACTATTTATTACGGAATATGGACAAGAAAGAGGTTCTAATACCACCGTGTTTTGTCCCCTAAACTGAGTCAGACTCAAGAAAGAGGTTCTTATACCACCGTGTTTTGTCCCCTATACTGAGTCAGATTATTTATTACGAGATATGTACAAGAAAGAGGTTCTAATACCACCGTGTTTTGTCCCCTATACTGAGTCAGACTATTTATTACGGAATATGGACAAGAAAGAGGTTCTAATACCACCGTGTTTTGTCCCCTATACTGAGTCAGATTATTTATTACGGAATATGGGCAAGAAAGAGGTTCTACTACCACCGTGTTTTGTCCCCTATACTGAGTCAGACTATTTATTACGGAATATGGACAAGAAAGAGGTTCTAATACCACCGTGTTTTGTCCCCTATACTGAGTCAGACTATTTATTACGGAATATGGACAAGAAAGAGGTTCTAATACCACCGTGTTTTGTCCCCTAAACTGAGTCAGACTCAAGAAAGAGGTTCTTATACCACCGTGTTTTGTCCCCTATACTGAGTCAGATTATTTATTACGAGATATGTACAAGAAAGAGGTTCTAATACCACCGTGTTTTGTCCCCTATACTGAGTCAGACTATTTATTACGGAATATGGGCAAGAAAGAGGTTCTAATACCACCGTGTTTTGTCCCCTATACTGAGTCAGACTATTTATTACGGAATATGTACAAGAAAGCGGTTCTAATACCACCGTGTTTTGTCCCCTATACTGAGTCAGATTATTTATTACGGAATATGGGCAAGAAAGAGGTTCTACTACCACCGTGTTTTGTCCCCTTTACTGAGTCAGACTCAAGAAAGAGGTTCTAATACCACCGTGTTTTGTCCCCTATACTTAGTCAGATTATTTATTACGGAATATGGGCAAGAAAGAGGTTCTAATACCACCGTGTTTTGTCCCCTATACTGAGTCAGACTATTTATTACGGAATATGGACAAGAAAGAGGTTCTAATACCACCGTGTTTTGTCCCCTATACTGAGTCAGACTATTTATTACGAAATATGGACAAGAAAGAGGTTCTAATACCACCGTGTTTTGTCCCCTATACTGAGTCAGACTCAAGAAAGAGGTTCTAATACCACCGTGTTTTGTCCCCTATACTGAGTCAGACTCAAGAAAGAGGTTCTAATACCACCGTGATTTGTCCCCTATACCGAGTCAGACTCAAGAAAGAGGTTCTAATACCACCGTGTTTTGTCCCCTATACTGAGTCAGACTATTTATTACGGAATATGGGCAAGAAAGAGGTTCTAATACCACCGTGTTTTGTCCCCTATACTGAGTCAGACTATTTATTACGGAATATGGACAAGAAAGAGGTTTTAATACCACCGTGTTTTGTCCCCTATACTGAGTCAGATTATTTATTACGGAATATGGGCAAGAAAGAGGTTCTAATACCACCGTGTTTTGTCCCCTATACTGAGTCAGATTATTTATTACGGAATATGGGCAAGAAAGAGGTTCTACTACCACCGTGTTTTGTCCCCTTTACTGAGTCAGACTCAAGAAAGAGGTTCTAATACCACCGTGTTTTGTCCCCTATACTGAGTCAGATTATTTATTACGGAATATGGACAAGAAAGAGGTTCTTATACCACCGTGTTTTGTCCCCTATACTGAGTCAGATTATTTATTACGGAATATGGGCCAGAAAGAGGTTCTAATACCACTGTGTTTTGTCCCCTATACTGAGTCAGACTATTTATTACGAAATATGGGCAAGAAAGAGGTTCTAATACCACCGTGTTTTGTCCCCTATACTGAGTCACACTATTTATTACGGAATATGGACAAGAAAGAGGTTCTAATACCACCGTGTTTTGTCCCCTATACTGAGTCAGACTATTTATTACGGAATATGGGCAAGAAAGAGGTTCTAATACCACCGTGTTTTGTCCCCTATACTGAGTCAGACTATTTATTACGAAATATGGACAAGAAAGAGGTTCTAATACCACCGTGTTTTGTCCCCTGTACTGAGTCAGACTATTTATTACGAGATATGGACAAGAAAGAGGTTCTAATACCACCGTGTTTTGTCCCCTATACTGAGTCAGACTATTTATCGACTTTGAGATGAAGAAAAGCAATAAAAGCGCTGTTCCTTTCTTTTTGTGTGTGTTTTTTTTTTTGCTGTACATGTACTGATTTTGTGTCATGGATGAATACCCCATATCCTTTGTTTTTTCTATTATTTTAAACCATGCGTTTGTTATTCGTTGATGTTTGTCTTTAATTGTACGTCAATTGTCCGGAAGAGTCGGATGTTGGTGGTTGAAGTGGTCTATTGTACAGTACAATGATTTACTGTTATCCTTTTTTATGTATTGCAAATCAAATACAATCTATAGCTGTCAATTTTCTTGTCCTGGCAGTCACCCAACGTCTCTTTAGACTTAATATAAAGTAGTTTCGAACAATTCTATCTTGTTCGTTCAAACTGCATGTACAACTTAGTTGTCATACCTATCAACTGGATCCCTCATCATAAATATAAGTTTCATGTTCGGATTCAAATGGTAAAGGTAATGAGCGTTTAAAATACGAGGTTCGTTGCAATCTTTATTCCCAGCGATTTCCTGCCATCTGTCGTTGTCATGTGACACGTCAACTGTACCTTCGCCTGTAAAAGGTTTTATATAACCTGGTTATCATAGGTTAACACATGGTCTTTCAACAATGGACAAGTCCTATGAAAAGTGCCAAGCTCTATTTTATTATGTGACTAGAAAGTTTTGAATATCAAAGATGTCATCAATACCAAATATCCTAAATGACAAAAACCCAAAACATTAAGATATAACAAAAGTTCCTGACTTCGGACAGGCAATAAACATATTGCGTGACAAGTGTTTTTTTTTCAAAACTCGTCCTTCCTTTTTAAATCTCGACCAGTGCATGGAATAATAAAGGTAGGCAAAAGAACGTTTAATAAAAATCAGCACAAATAGAGCAATTCACTAAACAATACTTGTATTGTAGGTAAAATTTACAATTTAAAAGCATATATAAGTTCTAAGAAATGTTCAAAGAGTGAGAAAAAAACCATGTTATTTATTCTTAATTTTTTCATAATCAAAAGCAAAGAGTATTCCTATAAAGACAAACCTGTAACCAGGAAGTAATACAAGTCATCATTTGTCCATTTGTCTGGTGATGGTGTTGATTTAATTATATCAGCTGCAACGTCAAAATGGTCTAAGTACTGATCTAGACTCCAATTTGCTGTTACAATAATAAAAATAGAAATTAATCACCACAAATACTAATTAATTATCAATTAGAAGAGAAAAACTGACATCGGAAAGTTGAAAATGTGTCATCTAATTGTTATTTTCAGATGTTTGGTAATTTCATATTAATAATCTAAAGATGAATGAACTCTGGTCTATACAAAATTGATTTTATCCAGTCATTATATATGATATGCACGTATATACAAGTAGCACATGTTCCTATCTCGCAACAGATGAAAGTAAAAAATAAGCCCTTTCAACACAATAACATTGACACAAGTTTGTTATTCTATTTTATCGTTGAAATAAGGCTTTAACAGTTTATAAAATGAACTTTTTTCCCACTTATGTCTAATAAGTTGGTAAGTGAATGAATATTTAAAAGAGATAAAAAATCAACAGAGCGCAGTCACATCTTTAAAAGGGTCTGTTGAGGTCAAATGCATCTTATTTACAAAAAAAAAAAATGTCTGTTAAAAGGTACCGATTATTCATTTTTTGTGGAGCATGGATTTTGTTCACTTCCCCTCTGAAACATATACATGTATAAGTGTTTTCAAGAAATGTAGAATCAAACAATTTAATTTTTAAAAAATCCATGCCTGCCCTTTTACATAAAAGATGAAATGTCGGGGCCGAATGTATTTAAAGCAAAATTTTCAATATTTGAAAATAAAAAAAAAAATATGTCCATTTCCACAACCTCTTGGATAACGCCTCCTGGTAAAGTACATAGGTTCTTTTCCGTGTCTGATGACAACTCCTGGGTGTTGCTCTAACCCGTGCCAGACATCTGTAGTACCACTTTTTGGCATACCAACAATGAAAAAGTAAGGGAGACAGCGAATAGTAAGCGTCGGCGTCTTCAATTCCTTACCACCCAAGTATGTCACATTACGATAAAAACAAGGATTCCTGTAATTTTTAAAAAACCTAAAAGGACCCTGAAATAAATAAAAGAATAATTATTCTTCAAAGTCCTTAATGCTCTTCAACTTTGCACTTTATTTGACCTTTGAAACATTATTGATGTGAGTGTCAATGATGTTTTTTTTTGTAGACAAAACGCGCGTCTGGCGTACAAAATTCTAATCTCTGTATCTGTGATAGGTTTATTTGAACATGCCTATGCACGTGAGTTTGATATGAAACAAGATTTGTATCATCGACACTGGAACTAATTAACCAACGGTTATTTGTATTAGTATTACATATAATTGGGATCTAGTTTTGGCATGTAGTAGTGAGGTAGGTTCAGTTTAAAGAAAAAAAAGTATAAAATTATCATGAAAATGTAACAGCCAGTGGAAACTTTTGATTGATTCCATAAGGAGGATTGCCCTATAAGCCACATCGCCTACCAAAGTCATGGAAT
The DNA here is from genome assembly GCF_021869535.1 of Mytilus californianus. Classification (NCBI taxonomy): domain Eukaryota; kingdom Metazoa; phylum Mollusca; class Bivalvia; order Mytilida; family Mytilidae; genus Mytilus; species Mytilus californianus. Next base: position 82,873,169 of record NW_026262679.1, read on the forward strand.
TAAGATAAACATGCTGAATGACTGTAAACAACAATTCATAATTATGCAATAAAGAAACGATGAAGATAAAAAAACGACAAGACGTCTTATGCTTAAATTGTTTTCTTTGAGAAATGAAACTATTTGCACGTACCGTTTTGAGAAATGATACTATTTGTACATGTATACCGTTTTGAGAATTTGATACTGTTTGCACGTACCGTTTTGAGAAATGATACTATTTGTATATCGTTCTGAGAAATAATACTATTTGTACATACCATTTTGGAAATGATATTATTTGTACATACCGTTTCGGAAATGATACTATTTGTACATACCGTTTTGGAAATGAAACTATTTGTACATACCATTTTGGGAATGATACTATTTGTACACGTATACTGTTTTGAGAAATGATACTATTTGTACAGACCATTTTGAGAAATGATACTACGTGTACACGTATACCGTTTTGAGTAATGATACTATTTGCACATACCGTTTTGAGAAATGATACTATTTGTACGTTCCGTTTTGGACTTGAAGTGATACTATTTGTACATACCGTTTTGAGAAATGATACTTTTTGTACATGTATACCGTTTTGAGAATTTGAAACTATTTGTACGAACCGTTTTGAGAAATAATACTATTTGTACATACTGTTTTGAGAAATGATACTATTGTACATGTATACCGTTTTGAGAAATAATAGTATTTGTACATACCGTTTGAGAAATGTTACTATTTGTACACATATACCGTTTTAAGAAATGATACTATTTGTACATACCGTTTTGAGAAATGATACTATTTGTACGTACCGTTTTGGAAATGAAACTATTTGTACGTACCGTTTTGCGAAAATCTAAAAGTTTATTGATCTTTGTTTGTCCATCTGGTCCAAGGCCTTTACCTAGACATATCTGTTTACTGAACAGTGAATTATGGTTGTACATACGGTTAGTAGTGATACTAATGTTTGGTGATTCAGCACTTTGCAGTAACTGCATTCTTTTAAATGCACCATTTGTTTGTATATCGTTGTTCAAGAAATCAACATTTAAGTTGAGAAACATACACAGGACAAATATTCCATATAAACAAGAAAGAATAATCCCCCGTTGTATGCTGTTCATTCTAGTCTCATATCTTAATAGTTCTAACAATTTTAGTCTCAGTTGTCTCTTGTTCTGAAATGACATTATAATCTTTATAAGTATATCATATGTATTCCTAATAATGAAACTTACTTTTCGTACATTTTCCCAACTATTCGGAACTCATACATTTCATGTAATCAATACATGCAAACATTTAAAAGTTGGCAAATCAAAAAGTTTAATCAAAAAGTGTACCGTATGATTAATTTACATCGTAAAAGACAAGAGTTCATCGATAGTTGCAGTAAAGATGTGTTGTGTACTTAACAATGTTCGATAAAGGGCTTTTCTAATCTGATTTTGCTATCAAATGTCAAACAGATAAAAAAGCTAGAGGTGAATTTAATTTAGATTTTACTTTGCTTTTTATTATAATGGAAAAGAAAGGCTATGCTGTATTAAATCATGACACAAAATCCCAACATACACATGACCTATACATTTTTTTGACATTTTGGTCAACGAAAAGGTAATTGACATTACATAGGCGAATTAATATTAAGTCCGGGACATCAAATATAACTTTTAAGATAAAACTATGATATTCATAAATGTCTTGAAGAGATATAAGCAGTCGAATGACAAATACATCTGCATTTCTATATTGTACTTTTAAACGAACGGAAATTCTTAAAATTGCGTCTCGTACTTGATTTAATACAATCAGATTATTGCCCCTACCTTCACATTTCAGACAAGGCACTAATACCGTTACACATTGTACTATATACCCTTATTTAATTTTATAGTACCCTGGGTAATATTTCAAAAAGTGTACATCAAAACAAATCAATGACGCAATTCCATTTCTTTTTTGGTGAATGAAAAATGAATTTATTAGAAGTTCTTTAGATTATGACAATTATGACGAATTATCTAACTACGATAAAAACCAAAATTGTCAAATTATGAACACACTATATTCTCCAATTAAGAATGATATGCAGATCTGTATATAGTGAAACCATTGAAGAAAACAAATGGTGATCATATATATTTGTACTGATGTTATAAATCAGATTAAAATTCTGATCTATATTAACTTTAGGATAACGAAATCAGAGATTTATATTTTAATCAGATTGTGATGTTATCAACGTTTATTTATTCCTCTGGGAACTTTGTTATACGCAATGCTATAATATATCATCATGTCACAGGGCCGTAACTACCATTGAGCAGAATTGCCTCGTCTGAATTTCTGGCCAAAAAAAAAAAAAAAGAATAAAAAAAAAAGAAAAAGAAAATAGAGTCTGTTCCTGTTCGAACAAATATTCTTATGTACCCTTTATTCCGTTAGGAACTATTGCTGTAATATTTCTCCCAGGGGAAATAATATTACTGAATATTTCTTCCATTTGGGACTAATATTATAAAGAAACTCCTATTCCATGACGATGTATAGCAAATGTTTCAAATTGCAAGTCAGCGGTAAATTTTGATACAAAAATGCAAACTTAATAAATTATTGTATCTTAGAACGTCACTAGCAAAATAGAAATAACATATACCAAAAAGGAATATTAAACTTTACTTGAAAGAAAACTTTGGTTTTGGTAAAGAAGTCTTCTTCATTCTTTTTCTGAATAATTACAAAAAGTTTGCATAATTTAGTCAAACGTGTGATTTTAAGTTATCTTCAGGCGTTTTAACTTGATCATCTGTTTAAAAACAAGTAAGCCATAATATTGTTATAACCTCACAGTCCCCATATTAGGCTTAATTTTTAGATAAATATTGAAAAAAGTAAAATAACAAAAATACCGAACTGCAAGGAAAATACAAAACGGAAAGTCCCTTATCCAATGGCAAAATCAAAAGTCCAAACATATCAAACGAATGGAAAACAACTGTCATATTCCTGACTTGTTGCAGGCAATTCCTTATGTAGAAAATGGTGGATTAAACCTTTCGAAAAAAGCAATGTTCTGAAATAAATTCAGAGGAAATTGACCCTATTTCTTGAAATGAAATGAAAAGGGAAGAGTAAAATGAGCGTATTAATTCTATATCCTGAAATGATATATGAAACTAATCGTAATATGAGTTGTATCTTTTGTGTCAATATTTTAAAATTGTTAACTGACTTGCACGCATGTGATAGGTTAAAAAGATATATTAACACATAATGACTGATCTTGGCCATATTTAATTGTATACAAGAAAACTTCGAAGGGAAACAAATAAACAAACTAAATAAAGCAACCGGCAAAGCGACAAGGCTTATCCGTTAAAATTTTGAAATTGACAAAACCATTGTGACACCAATTACAAATTTAATAAAGAAATCGATATAGCACTATGTATTTCCTGACAAACTAAAAGAGGCCCAAGTTGTGCCACTTTTCAAGAAAAAGAGTAATCTCGAAGTTGGTAACTATAGGCCAGTCAATATTTTACCTGTTGTGACAATAGGTTTTTCGAGAGAGCCATCTTCCGGCAGCTAGTTGATTTCTTTCAAAATATATTTCACCCATCTTTATCTACCTTTAGAGCACGATATGGCTGCCACTAGCCTGCCAGTCAGCATTTCAACAAATTATTGAGGATTGGAAAAAGGCTATAATTGTTAATAATCAATATATTACTGCTGTGTTGATGGACCCCTCGAGAGCCTTCGATTGCCTTCTCATTATTTATTTATTTTGAAAGTGCAGGCATAACGATTGTCTGAATTGGCTACAAGCTTGATAGATAGCTATTTAAGAAAAGAAAACAATGTAAAAGTTGGTAGCGATATAAGTTCTTGGAAAAAATATATACAGGTGGTCCGCAAGGCTCTATATTAGGACTCGTACTTTTTAATATTTTCTTGAAAGGTAGTTTTCATTTTGTATCAAGCAGCTCATGATATAAGTATGCAGATGATAATAATTTGTCACATTCACATTCTAATATAGACACTGTTGTAAATATTTTTGAAAAAAGAAAGCTTAGAGTTTTTAAATGGTTTAAGTCATATGAAGGCCAACCCTGATAAGTTTCAGGCAATAGCCATTGGCAAGAAAACTGAAAATAAAAACATTTCTTTTGATTTAGATGGCAATATCATACATTGTGAACTTGGTGTAACTATTGTTTATCAGCTAAAGTTTGATGTTTATATTGCTAATATTTGCAATAAGGCACCAAGACAGTTACATGTATTTCAGTAAACGTATTGGTAAAATATTAACGAAATTAGGTAGACTTACTATTTACTATTCATTTATAATGTCAAATCTTAATTATTGTTCAATAGTATGGCATTTTCGTGGTGATTGTAATACCAGAAAATAGAGAAATACAGGAATGTGCCTTTAGATTTATTTATGAGGATTATTGTAGCACATATCAACATATTTTTACTAAATCACAAGTTTAAAAATCAGAAGAATAGAATAATAGAAATAGAGGTATACAAACTTGTTAATAAACAATGTCCACTGTACACATGCTCTGATTGAAATTAAAAACGGTGGTTAATCTTTCAGAAATGACAATATAGCCGATATTCCCAGGGTAAGGAAAACTACTCATGGGCTGCACTCATTCAGATAGCAGGAGCCAAACTCTGGAACGAGCTGCCGAATAAGATGAGGGAAGAAATGCCTATGGGTAAGTTTAAAAGTTTGGAAGGGAATTGGAGGGCAGCTCGTGTCAGTGTTCCTCCTACAATTCTGAGTAAGGTGTAGCACATATATTTATCATATATACTCTGGCTTTTATATTTTTGTTGCATATCCTTTGATTTGGTTATGAATGCTTAACATTCTTACAGTGCTGAATAGCTACTGCATGAATGTCAGTTTGTCTGCATTTTATGTTTGCTTTTATATGATTGAATTGCTTATTATTTGTTATAATTTGCTGTGCTTTGATAACAGTATTTATGCTATGCATGGTGTGCTTTCTGTTATATGTGTTTTATGTCTTGTGTTTTTCATATACATGTATGTCTTTTAAAAGTTCTACAGAGCTTACGTGTATTGTTATATATGCATACCCGACTTTAAATAAATCTTTTATGCTTTATGATAGCAAATATTCCACATTGGCTAAAGGTAAAAGGGGGAGGATTGAGATCCCACAAAACATGTTTAACCCCGCCGCATTTTTGCGGGGACCTCTGGCCTTTGTTTATAGTCTTGTATGTTTTTTTTTTTATTTTGGTTTATTTATATGTCTCGGAGTATAGTATGACGTCCATTTCACTGAAATGGTATACATTGTTGTTTGGGGGCCAGCTGAAGCCCGCCTCCGGGTGCTGGATTTTCTAGCTGTGTTGAAGACCCATTGGTGGCCTTACGCTGTTTTCTGCTCTTTGGTCGAGTTGTTGTCTCTTTGACGCATTCCCCGTTTCCATTCTCAATTTTAGATTAAGAATATAATCAACGTATTAAAAAGTGTATTAAAGCAATTAAATATTCTCAGACGTTGAAAATTTATTGTAGAGTATTCTTTTGAAGTTTGGGTTCATTACGAACAATGAGGTTGCGACAGATTAGAACAATCAAAGTTTGAAGCAGTGCGCATTGTCATCGGTCTAACAAGCTATGCTAACATTCAATCATTCTATTTAGAAACGAGACGGAAAAAGTTGAAAATTGACGAGAAGATAAAAAAATTTACTCTTTTTACACAATTTTTCAATATATTTATTATATTAAAACCGCCTAGAACAATCTTCGAGTAATAACGATATCATATACCAAAAAACGCCCAGCACATATATTCCATCTACTTATTACACACGAACTCCCTTTAAATGCGTTTTAAATTCAAATTTAAACAGAGATATTATAAAAACATATTACCTTTGCAGTTGCATGAGTTGGCGATAGATATTTAAATGTTTTGCACGCAAGATTAAGAAATAAATGCAGTGGGCTAAACATGGATTTGTATCATGCAAATATTAAACCAGATGCAATGTATCTATGTGGATATTTATATGAAAATACTATGAAAGCCGGATGCGGCCAATTTCGGATTTCGACTTTGTTTGTTTAAAGGTGAAATCGCGATAGCGAAAACGTGAAATAGAAACGAGAAATCAATGCATTTCGAGAATTCGCTTTCGCCTTTTCACAATTAAAGACGACAATATTTCACATATTTCAAATTTCGTAAATCGATTCACTAGATACAATTCAAGGTAACAAAAGAACCTGAAGTAATCGCATGAACTCCAAAAGGAGCAAGACTGCTATGCGTCCATCGACCGTCATGCGAACTCACACTCAGTCAGAATGTTACAATCGAGAGTAGGAATCAATTGTTAAATACCGATCAAACCACTTTACTGGTATCTAAAAATCTAAGACCTCGATAATTTGAAACATCGTATGGGTCAAACAATTCGTGATTGTGACCGTAAAACTTATGTAGTGTCGATTTCAGTCGTTCTTCCTCATAACTCTGGTGGAGCAATTTTTGTGTAAGGAACACATCCCTGTTTACGAAGTCCTTATATTGTTAACATACACGAGCTTCATGCATTAATTGAGATCTGTAAATGCCATATGATGGAGCAGAAATGTATGTTGCTGCTAAGAAATTGGAATTGACAATTGGAAAGTTAAAATCATCCCGTTTATCATATGTTCTAGTTTGAAGTCGCCCACCTGTGTCAATTTCAAAGAAAATCCAGATATGAAGCATGCCTTCTTCCTTTTTGATCAATAATCTCAAGTTTACTGGGGTATATGAGATGAAAGCACTCATTGAAATGTTGGTTATACGATTGACAGAACATCATCAATATATCTGCAATTGAAATGAAAGAACTTTGCATGATGCTTTTTCTCTTTGACTTTGAGAAGGTTCTGGGTGAATTCTGCTCATATGAGTATGAAGCAAGTCGGTCAGTAGTGGTGCACAATTATTACTAAGTGGAATATCGACTGAAATATCAATCCAGCAAACTCAACAAATATGTTGTCGATAAAAAAAAGTTCAAAATTTTGATGATATCATCTTTGGTGTTTTTGATGTGGGAATCAGTTTGGTTCTTCACAAAGTAAGTTTTTTCATGATCTAAAACAAGGAATTTGTATCTATGTTTCGCATTTTTGTAGAAAAAGCTTTGTTTAATGAGCAATGCAGTGGATATTTTAATTAAGGATGGGAGATGGAGTAGACAATCAAAGGGTTTGATATTACTGCAAAAATGTAAAGAATATGATTACAGATTTTGGAGTAGATCTTTAGAATTTTGAAGAATCAATGCACGTCTGATTGACTGATTGATTGAATAAACTTCACGACAACTTTATATATGTACCTTAGTAAGGTATATATATCAGTAAGAAAATTCTGTAGTCGTTTGAACTAGTCATTAATAAAGTCTGAATTTTAAAATATGACAATTTTTAACACACAAAATGAAAAGTCCAAAAATGTTTATTACATTAATTTTTGTTAATTACAAAGAATTTGAAGAGAAAAAATACAATATTGCAATATTGCAATGTTATAGAGTGCTTTACAATCAAATGACTTACGCTAGAATAGATAGTTTTAAACTTTTCTATAATCAAATTTGAATTATTGTGATAATTAGAAGGTAATTACATGTATGCTTACTCTACTTTACGGGTGAAACGTAAAAATGAGTACTATTTTCCAATTGTTCTGCACATATGACCGTGACTACAACTGAACAAGATATTCAGATCTTATGATCCTCAATAAAAAACAATAGAAGTTTAAAAAAATGAATAATCTTTTGAAATCAATAATATTGTGTATTTACCTTCCTCAGTAAGGTAACAACTGAATATGCGATGTATAATACGTAGTCCTGTGACACAATACGATATGATTCGGATTGAATTAGATTATTCTTTGTTTAACTCCCAGTGACAAATATTTCAGGCATATTTAGGACGATGGTAAAAGTTGACTTTGTCGAAATATTTTAAAAATATTTTCATATTTCACACAGAACGGAAAGCACACAGTGATGACAAACAAACGACTGAATGTTTTAAATCCCTTTAAAATTTGAATTTGTGTTAAAACTTGACACGTGAGACCTCTGAAGATAGATGAAAGTTAACAAGATTATAGGAAATTCCACATACACCAAATAATTATATTTACCCAATATTATGGCTGATGTAAATTTGCCTTCAATTTGGTTTTATATTCTTTTGATGAATTCATGAAATCAAAAGTAGCTTATCGATGTGACTGTTTATAGCATATACCATTTATTTAAAACTCAAATCCAACATAGTCTCTCCCTAGATGTTAATAGGGATCTCACAAGAGAACACAACGAAGAATTTTTCAGGTAGATGCATATTTAACTTAGAATAATACTGAGCTATAAGCATGATATTAAATTTTATGTTTATATCGTTGCGTTTAATTCAATTTGACTTTTAAAATACTGTCAAAATAATTATGTTCAAAGGTCATATCTTATTAGTCAATATACATTAAAATGTTACCTGAATTGCACACATTTGATATGTTTAATATATATATTAACACATAATGCTTGATCCTGACCATATGTCAATAGGTCACTGTGGTATCCTCAGACATAACCTCCCTTTTTCAAATTAAAAAAAAAAAAAAATATATACATGTTTTTTTTTTTTTAAATGGATGGAGTTCAAGTAGATACAGTTGCTAATGTTTGATTTTTAGTAGTGAGTTTATACAGTCGTTTGACAAGATATCAGAAAGATATGATATTACTATAATTCTAGGTGCCCTAGACCTATTATTTACTTTCCATGGAGAAAAAAGCAATAAGTAGAGACAGTCTGTGACATATGTGACTTATGTGACTTATGTGAGAATGTAGTGAAAGATGCCACCTGCCTTTAGAGCAGGATATGGCTGCCAGGCAGATCTTTTAAAAAATATTGAGGATTGGAAAAAGACTGCTGCTGTGTTGATGGACCTCGCGAAAGCTTTCGATTGCCTTCCTCATAATTCATTAATTTTTAAACTGAAGGCATATGGATTGTTTGAATTATCTATAAACTTGATAGATAGCTTTTAGGTAAAAAAAATACAATGTTAAAGTTGATATCGATATAAGTAACTGGAAAGATATATATACAGGTGTGCATAAAGGCTTTACATTAGGACCAGTACTTTTAAATATTTTCTTGAATGATATTTTTCATTTTGTATATTTTGTATTAAATGCCAATATCGCTGTTCCAAGTGTAAACTATCGACCGAGCTGCCGAATAAGACGAGGGAAGAAATACCGTTGGGTAAGTTTAAAAATGTGGTTGGGAATTGAGAGAATAGCTCGTGGCAGTGTTCCTCCTACAGCTCTTAGTGAAGTGTGGAACAATATTTATCATATATACTCTGGCTTTTATATTTTTGTTGCATATCTTTTTTTTTTTTTTTTTGTGAATGCTTAAAATTCTTATAGTGCTGAATAGCTATTGCATGAATGTTAGTTTGTCTGCATTTTATGTTTGCTTTTATATGCTTATATTTTCTTATTATTTGCTATAATTTGTTGTGCTTTGATAACAGTATTTATGCTACGCATGATGTGCTTTCTGTTGTATGTTTTGTAAGTCTTGTGTTTGTCATATGTATGTCGGTAAAAGGCTTTACAGAGCTTACGTGTATTGATATATATATATAAAATTTGAATACAAAGCTCAATAGATTAATAAAATTTGTAAAATGTAAACTTTGTAACAGTTTTAAAACATTTTGGGGGGTCAAAAGATCTGATACCTTATCACAAGGTAATAGTAAATTAGAAAATTATTTCAACCTCAAGACTGACTTCGTAAAGGAGGCTTATTTATCAATTAAAGATTTTAATATAAGAAGAGCTATATGTAAATTGAGAATAAGTGCACATGATCTTAAAATTGAGAAAGATAGGTATAGTAAAAAATACATAGAGAGAAGTCAGCGTCTATGTCATCACTGCCTATCACATGGATAAAATTCTATTGAAGATGAGACCCATTTCACAGTAAGTTGTCCTTTATATAACGAACAGAGAAAATTATTATGGGATAAAGTAAACAGTTTTTGTAATAATTTTAAAGAATTACCCAAGGATAAAAAATATTTCTGGCTGTTCACAAATGAGCATTTACCAACTCTTATGTGCCTAGGCAATTATATAATTAAGTGTTTAGAAATAAGATCCAGGTGGATACAAAATATATAAAATTATTATGCAATTATTGTTGATGTTATGTAAGACACATGATGTGTTAGGCTCTGATCCTGTCCAATATATGATAGTATTATATTAGGATATAGTTTTTCTTTTTTCCAATCATATTGTGCTTAATATTGTTGTAAATGATGCCCTTTATGGGTTCTTGATTAGATTAATAAAATTCTTATCTTATCTTATCTTATCTTATAAATAAGGAGAAGTGTTATGATTGCCAATGAGACAACTATCCACCAAATTTCAAATGAATTGGATGTAAGCAATTATAGGCAACCGTACGGCCTTCAACAATGAAAAAAAAACCCATTCCGTATAGTCGGCTATAAAAGACCCCGGCATGAAAATTTCAATTGAAAAATCTAACGGCCTAATTCATAACAAAACAATTTACGAAAAACAAATATAACAGACATGAACCAATGACAACCACCGAGACACAGGCTCCCAACTGGGGACTATACCTAGCTTTAAATAAATCGTCTATGCTTTATGACAGCAAGTAAATAAAAAAATAATTACGTAATTAAAAAGAGTATTGAAGCAATTAAATATTCTCAGACGTTTAAAATTTATTGTAGAATATTACTATTAATATATAAGTTTGGCATCATTGCGTGACAGATTAGAACAACCAAAGTTTGAAGCAGTGCGTACTGTCATCGGTTCAACAAGATTTGCTAGCATTCAATCATTCTACATATCCAACTAAGTTAGACATCACGTGACTTCGATGACGTGACAATCCGCCATCATTAGTAAATTGTCTCACAGAAATTGCATAGGACCTTCAATTAACTTTTAATTTTTCCGTTAATCGGAGCCGTTTTCTAACTTTTGCCGCTCTTTCCTTTGTCTTTGAACATAATTCTTTCTAAAAGTGTTGTCCTTGACAGTTTAATTTTAAATTAAATTACGTCCCAGCTTAATTGTAAATATCTGTCTTTTTCTCGTCTTCGGTCCGTTGATTCTATTGTGAAAATTACAAAACTACGTCTTCATATACATCAATTTCTCATATTCCATAAATAAAATTAATTAATTGCTGCTATATTATAAGAACTGAAACATATGTCTAGCGTTGCATGCTATTTTTTACAGTTTAATTTGTATACAAATTTCTGTTTTCATATTTTACATGGCATATTTCTGCGGATTGTATATTTTGATTATGTTTATTTATATAGTAGCTTTTTTCGATGCCAAAAAAATAAAACTTGTACAGCCCATACATATTATAACATCTGTATTACTGTGACTTGACTATAGGTGTTGCTCCCTAACCTATTGCAGTTTATATAAAATTCAGACCAAATTTTAATTTATTTTATCAAACCAAACTGTTCAACTGGTTAGAAATTTTAACATACTACTGTAGAAAAACACAGTCAAGTGGTGAAAGTGCAATTTGATAAGATGAAGCCTATGAGCGGTTTACGATACTATTTACGGAAAAATCAATCTGTGGACAATCGTTAGAAGATTTTTGACATATCGGACAATTTGCCTCACCTTTCACGGATCCTTAAGAGCGTTTCTGAGTCGAGACGAGTTATTTACGGATACCAGCGAGCTAGTTACGGATGCCTGCGATTGAATACGAGTTGGCAATACGTATACTCGTAAGAAAAATCCGTGTATGTGAAGAGGGCGTTACACTTTCTTCGAAATTTTGTGTGCATTGTATAAAAAGAGTTAATTTTGTGTGTCCAAAATCCAAAAAAATAAAAAGTTTTAACGAATAAACTATGCAAATAATTCTGCAATATTCATTATATACAGAGTAAAGGTAATCGATGCATTTAATAGAAATGGTCACTGGATAAATGTTGACAAGTACATTGGATGATGAAGCAAATGAAGGAGGATAGAAAAATTACGGCCTCTTTTTACATAAGGGGTCCGAGATCACATGCTATCATATTAATATCACATAACCTGACCGTAACTTTTTATCTTATATAAACGTCTCCTAACTATATCCGCAACATTGCTTTACAAGTTTTTGATTTAAAACAATTACGGAATTATTGTGACCCTTTCCCCTTTCACCTACCTGTCCAACCCTAAATAAAGCTAACAAATAAAAAAAGAAATTTATTAAAATGTAAGATATATAATTCAAAGTCTTTTATATTTTGGCCACATTGAAAATAGCGTATTCTTAAAGTGTTCTGGTTTTCAGAAATCTTTGATTTTTTGTGTGTGTGGAAGATGACAAGTTAAGCAGAAAAAATAAATAAAAAGAATAGTTAGCAATTAAGGAAGGGAAAATAAATTGAAAACAAATCTTTAGAAGAAATAATAAAAAAAAAAAATTAGTGCATTGTGAGATTTGAACTGGAATCCTCCCCATCAGAATTCAGCGTTTATATCAATAACGCTACATCAGTTACATAATAAATTATGTTAAAAAAAGAAGTATTTATTCTTTGACATGAAAATCCATGATTAACGTCTGTGCCACAGTGTTCATGATATCAAAACTCGGTCATATAAGAACTGTTCGAGTATAAACCAATTATAAAACAATTTTAGTTTCATAATTCCCAAAATATCCTAGAAAAAGAGAGGCGAAAGATACCAAAGGGACATTCAAACTCGTAAGTCGAAAATAAACTGACAACGCCATGGCTAAAAAAGAAAAAAGACCAACAGACTATTACAAAACACAACATAGAAAACTAAAGACTGAGCAACACGAACCCCACCAAAATTGGGGATGATCTCAGGTGCTCCAGAAGGGTAAGCAGATCCTGCTCCACATGTGGCACCCGTCGTGTTGCTCATGTCAGTACAAACCCGGTTGTAAGTCTAATTCGGTAGGTCACATTCGGGGAAATTGAAGTTTGTCAAAGTTCCCTTTTGATTTTGTGTCTAGACTCGACACTGTCTGTTAAGAAATCACTTTAAATTCGTGCAATTATTAATACATGGGGACTGTGTTACTTTTTTCGTAGATGTAACATTTAAGTCGGTAAAGAAACTTCCCATTATAGTACGAAGAAAAGGCTATCGTCGGATCCAGTGAATACCGGAAATCATCTCAGTTTGTTTAAATATTTCGATGAAAATGAAAACTACGACGATTTTTTTTCACATTTTTTCAATTTTTAACTAAGAGCGTGCCTATGGCCCACTAAGATATTTAAACTGCATCAACATTTATATTCAAGGAATGTCAGGTATGAATATGATCGTGGGCCGTAGGTACGCCCATAGTTTCAAATGCAAAAATATTTGGAAACTGTCATTTTTCTACCCTTTTTGCAAATCTGGATGTGTTTACAGCAACAAAACATGAATTAAATCAGCGGAAGTTGACAAAACTATTGAAGTTTTCGAAAATATAGGTTTTAAACTTTGCAAATATAGTATTATAATTTATGGCACGTCACTTTTATTTTGAACGACACTGATACTTATCGTACCTTGTCCTTAAAGCCTAAACTCAATGCAAATGATTTTGAACAATTTGATTCTTTTTTAACCACTTTAGTTGACAACGATGTTTGACCTAGTGTAGGGATAAAGTGCACATAATCAAATGTAAGAACTTATTGACCCTTTACCAGCCGATATGTAGTGACAGAGTTGTCGGCCCTTCTTGTGACTTGTATAGTTGCGTATGTTTAGAAACGGGGCGTGAAAAGTTGAAGATTGGACGGGAAGATAAAACATTTACTCTTTTTTACAGTATATCTATTATATTAAAACCGCCTAGAACAATCTTCGCAGAAATAATAATATTAATAACCAAACGCCCAGCACATTATCCTGTTATCAATAATCTTATATTCCATCTTGTTATTAGACATGAACTCCCTTTTAATGCGTTTTAAATTCAAATTTTAACAAAGATATTATAAAAACATATTACCTTTGCAGTTGCATGAGTTGGCGATAGATATTTAGATGTTTTGCACGCAAGATTAAGAAATAAATGCAGTGGGCTTAACATGGATATGTATCATGCAAATATTAAACCGATACTAGTAACGCAATGTGATGATGTGGATATCTATATGAAAATACTATGAAAGCCGGATGAGGCCAATTACGCGTTTTCGTCTTTGTATTTTCAAAGGTGTAATTGAGTAGCGAAACACGAGAACGCGAAATAAATGCATTCGCTTTCTCTTTTTCACGATTTAGGACGACAGTAGTTTACCTAATTCAAATTTCGAAAATCAAAAAAAAATGATACAAATCAAGGTAACAAAAAAACTAATGTAATCACATGAACTCCAAAAGGAGCGAGACTGGTTGCGTCGACAGGGTAAGTGCCTCCTGCTGTGTATCCATCGACCGCCATGCGAACTCAGACTTAGTCAAAATGTCACAATCGAGAGTAAGACTCAACTGATTAAATACCGATCAGACTACTTTTTTGGTACCTTAAAATCAGAGACCGCGAAAAGTTGAAACCAATTTGTGATAGTGACCGTAGAACTTATGTAGTGTCGATCTTAGTCGTACTTCCTAATAACTCTATTGGAGCAGTTTTTGTGTAAGAACCACACCCCTGTTTATGAAGTCAATAGTGTTAAAACGAACGAGCTTCGTGTATTAAATGAGATTTGTAAATGCCATACGATGGAGAAGATGGTATCTTACTGCTGAGAAATTTGAAGTGACAAATGGAAAGTTGAAATCATTCATTACGTGTCATATATTCTTGTTTGAAGTCGTCCATCTGTGCCAATATCGAGGAAAAGATCAAGATATGAAGCAGGCCTTCTACTTTCGGTAGTATCAATAATCTCAAGTTTACTGGGGTATATGAGATAAAAGCATTCATTGAAATGTTGGTTATATGATTGACAGCTCCTCATAAGTTTACTTTGAGAAGGTTCTGGATGAACTAAGCTCAACAAATATATTGTCGATAAAAAAAAGTCCAGCATTTGATGAAATCATCTTACCTAAAAAAAAGGAATTTTTATCTGCGTTTCACATTTTTGTAGAAAGCTATGTTTAATGAGACGATGCAGTGGATATTTATATTAAGCACAAGGGCTAGAGTAGAACAATTAAAAAGTTTGATACTTCTGCTAAATTGTACAGATTGTGCTTGAAGATCTTTAGAATTTTGGAATCCATGCACGTCTGATTGGCACCGATATCTTAATATAAAAAGTAAAATAACAAAAACACCGAACTCCACGGGAAATTGAAGACGGAAAGCCCCTTATCAAATAGCAAAATCAAAAGATCAACATACATTTATGAATATCTTGTTCAGTTGAAGTCACGGTCATATGTGCAGATCAGTTCGAAAATAAAACTCACTTTTCCGTCTTTCCCGTAAAGCTGAGTAAGCATGTAAGTTCCTTCTCATTGTCACCATAATGAAAATTTGATTAGAGAAAAGTTAAATTTATTCTAACGTTAGTTATTTATTTGATTGTAAAGGACTCTATAACATTGCAATATCGTTTTTTTCTTTAAATTCTTTGTAATTAACAAAAATTAATGTCATAAATATAAACGAAAATAAATAGATCTGTTAATTGAATATTTTTTATTTGGTGTTTTTATCTTGTTCTTTTTTTTCAATTCTGACCCCATCACATGTGCAGTCAGAAACCTCGTCAGATGTTGTCTTTGGTCATATCTTGATTTTCAGTGTTTTTAAGGAATTTGATCTTTGATACTCTCACATTCACTTATCCCCATGTTTTTTTCTGTTCTGAGGACAATTAAGAGCTTTACTTTATGAAATAGTAGACATTTGTCTGTTGTTTAAGACTGTATGCGTTTAATCTTCCGATACATTTTCGACACCCCATGGTTTGACTGGGGTATAGAAATATGGTAATCCCTGGACTTCTACCAACAGTTAGAAACCTTACAAAAGTAGAGCGTTTTTTTTTGCTGTGCGGTATGTATACAAATGCAGCCACGTCCGGTTGGAATGGGTACAGTAATTACAATGCCTCGTATAGGGTGAGTGCCACGCTCTTTCCGCGTTAGAGAACTCTTTCAAAAACTCTATGTGGAGTCTGTATGTGGCCTATTGCAAGGCAAAATTTCTGTGTCTACCAAATGCCTTCAATTACCAGTGGCAGTCCATACTTACCGCTCGTCATCCCGGTCGACCTACCTTCCAGAACCTAATTGTTTATGTGTTGTCGTCCTGGATATCGTTTCAAAACGGTTCATAAATAGTACAATATACGACTGGTCGTAGGATAACTTACATACCAAGTTTCAGAGTGTTTCACAAACGTGTCGGCAACGATAAACAGCCGATTACCGACCTCGATTCCCAACGCTCTTTCGTGTGAAGGTCTGAAATAGAAGTGAACACGCAACTGTCAGTGTCAGTTTATAAATAAACGATTTTGAATTTTAAGAAGATTTTTGTACAGATGATAACAGTGGGACGAGCTGGTTATACGAAGAAAAGTAGGAATGAAAGCCTCAAAGGTAAATATGTGTGATGTCTCCTTTGTATTGTTGCTTAAAGCTTCTGGCAAATCAATCCCGCGAAACTTAGTGGTATCTGGATGATTATTTTCAACTCTAATTCGTACCAAACAATTCGTTCAAACTTAAATATTTCAGGGAGATGAGGAAAACAGTGTTCAACCTTACAAATACTTAAAAATTAAGCTTATTACATTTTCTTTGTGTGCTGCAAGCTTATGTTAAATAGTTATATATTTTTTAAATTCGTTTCTATTGCTTATTTATTTATTTCATGACAATTTGTTGCACCTTTAACTAACCAGACTTGGCCACAATCATCATTAGGATAACTAGTTTAAAAAAAGTGTCCGATGACCCGGTCCGCCAACTAAGATGGCCGCCATGGCTAAAAATAGAACATAGGGGTAAAATGTAAATTTTGGCTTATATCTCTGAAACCAAAGCATTTAGAGCAAATCTGACATAGGTAGAATTGTTCATCAGGTCAAGATCTATCTGCCCTGAAATTTTGAGACAACTTGTTGTTGGGTTGCTGCCCCTGAATTGGTAATTTTAAGAAAATTTTGCAGTTTTTTTTTATTATCTTCAATATTATTATAGATAGAGATAAAATGTAAACAGCAATAATGACAGCAAATTAAGATCTACAAATAATTCAACATGACCAAAATGGTCAATTGACCCCTTAAGGAGTTATTGCTCTTTATAGTAAATTTTTAACAATTTTTGGTAAATTTTTGTAATCTTTTGCAATAATCTTCTCCTCTGAAACTACTGAGACAAATTTAACCAGACTTGGCCAAAATCATCGTTAGGGTATATAGTTTAAAAAATGTGTCCGATGACCCCATCTACCAACCAACATGGCGGACATGGCTAAAAATAGAACATAGGGGTAAAATACAAGTTTTGTCTATTATTTTTTGAACCGTTATAAATAGAGAAAATCTGAATGGAGCAAAAATGTTCAGCATAATGAGCTCTACCAATTGTCCATATACGTCAAAACTGTAAGACAAATTCTTATAGGAATTATTGCCCATAAATGACAAATTTTACCATTTTTTTTCATTTTTGCCTATTATCATGAAAACTATGATATTTAGAGAGGAACATTTTTTCCGTTATGCCTTATATGATTTAAATTATAATAGATAAATAAACACTTTAAATCACAACAATGATCAGCAGGGCAAGATCTATTAAAAAGTCAAATTTCGCCAATATTGTTAGTAGACTGTCACTCTTCATAGGAGTGATTGCCCTTAATTGAGGATTTATTTACCCTCTTTTGTGTTTTGAGCAAAAACTAAAGAAGATAGAGAGAAACTAACAGACTTACAGATCAGTAATACAAGATCAACAAAGTAGAGATTTTTGTCATGAAGTCTATTCTCGTCTATAATGTTGGAGAGTGTCCTTTGTTTGATATGCAAATAGACCAAGGTGAGCGACACAGGCTCTTTAGAGCCTCTAGTTGTAATACTATGCGCACAAAAGTCTTTCATGTGTTCATCAAAAGAACAAACCCGTGGTCAGCTTGGGTCAGTTCATGCTTGTAAATAATAATTGAAACAATACCAAATGTTCTATGTTTTGTCAGAGACACATATATATATATATATATATATATAAATGTGTATACATGTTGTTTATGTCTCTGGTTTTTGTTAAGGTGCATCGGTATTAGTTATTAACAGCGGTTATGTATGTACATGCATTACAATATAAAATGTTACTCAGTGTCCTCGTATGAAACAAAAAAAGTTATTTCAAAGAAAGAAAGAATTGAGAGTTTGGGCTAGGTACCCTAATTTAGACATTTTTACCTATTATATCTGTTTGTTTTGCTCACATATTATTGTCGATATAATGGAATTCTATATGACTGTCATACAAGTGAGAGGTTTAGCTAGCTATAAAAGCAGGTGATAATATCTGAAAAACCATTGGTAATTGAGGATGAACTTATACATCTTTTTTTATACCTCAAAAATAAACGAACATTCGCTGCCACTTGTGAAACAATAGAGTTTTCAACTGACAAAAGTCAAGGATAATAATAACAAGAGTGCACTCGCTGAAATTTCTCGCCTACTATACTGACCATTGATTTCATGTTGATAGTCCTACATATAAAGTTTTACTACAAGTATCACATTAACATTTATGATCAAGGAAATGAGGTCAAGGTCAGATAAACCAAGCCGGAAATACATGTACACCTTTAATACAAAATGCAATCATTCCATACACAGAATAGAGATGACCTATTGCTTACAGTATAAAAGAAACAGACCAAACCATGGAAATTCTATATTGACCAATGAACCATGAAAATGAAGTCAAGGTCAGATGAACCCTGCCAAACAGACATGTACACCTATAAATCATTCAATGCATTAAATATAGTTGACCTATTGCATATAGTATCTAAGAAACAAACTTAACCAGGAAAAATGAACATTGACCAATGAACCATGAAAATGAGGTGAAGGTCAGATGATAACTGCAAAACAAACATATACACCTTACAATCATTCCATACACCAAATATAGTTGACCTTTTGCATACAGTATTAGAAAAACAGACCAGAACACAAAAACTTAACATTGAGCAAGGAACCGTGAAAATGAGGTCAAGGTAAAAAAAAAAACCTGCCAAACTGACATGCACATCGAAAAATATTTCCATACACCAAATATAGTTGACCTACTGCATACAGTTTTAGAAAAACAGACCAAAATACAAAAAAACTTAACATTGAGCAATGAGCCGTGGAATGAGGTCAAGGTCAGATGACACCTGCCAGACTGACATGTACATCGTAAAATATTTCCATACACCAAATATAGTTAACCTATTGCATACAGTATTAGAAAAACAGACCAAAACACAAAAACTTAACTATTACCACTGAACCATGAAAATGAGATAAAGGTCAGATGACACCTGCCAGTTGGACAAGAACACCTTACAATAATTACATACACCAACTATAGTGGACATATTGCTTATTGTATCTGAGATATGGACTTGACAACGAAAACTTAAGCTTTTTCACTGATCCATGAAATGAGGTCGAGGTCAAGTGAAAACTGTCTGACAGGCATGAGGACCTTGCAAGGTACGCACATACCAAATATAGTTTTCTTATTACTCATGATAAGAGAGGAATTAACAATACAAAAAATCTTAAACTTTTTTTCAAGTAGTCACTGAACCATGAAAATGAGGTCAAGGACAATGGACATATGACAGACAGAAACTTCATATCACAAGGCATCTATATACAAAGTATGAAGCATCAAGGTCTTCTACCTTCTAAAATATAAAGCTTTTAAGAAGTTAGTTAACGCCGCCGGATCACTATCCTTATGTCGAGCTTTCTGCGACAAAAGTCGCAGGCTCGACAAAAATCATGAAAATATGGTTCTTTTAGCAAAGTTAATTGAAAAATCTACTTCCCATCTTTCAAAGAATTAAACTAGCTAGTCTCAAACTCAGTCGTAACAAATGTCATTTTTTTCTCAAAAGAAAGTTAACTTTTTAGTCTACTACGTTTCTGAAGACGGTATTGGGACTGATCAGGACAAAATTACTTCCATATCCAGATGGCCAACTCTTCAAACGCTAAGATGTACGAAAAGGTATGGGATTAAGTTCTTATTACAGAACATTTATACGGGGGTTCGGTGATATTGCAAAACCTTTACACCAATTCACAAAAAAATCTAGAACATTTGAATGGACCGAAGCATGTGGAAATGCATTCAACACTCTGAAAAGCAGATTAAATCAGTCCCAATATTGAGCTATCATACTAGGGAGGGTACATTCGTATTGGATACAGATGCAAGTAATGTAGGTGTAGGTGCAGTACTTTAATAAATCAGGAAGTTCAAGTTGATGCGTTTAAGTAATATATACTCCAAGAAAAGTTGTATACGATAGAAAAACAAAGGATATGGGGTATCCATCCATGACACAAAATCAGTACATGCACAGCTAAAAGCACACAAAAGGCACACAAAAAGCAAAGTAACAGCGCTTTTATTGCTGTTCTTCGTCTCAAAGTCACAGTGAGGCCTTCAACACGTAGCGGAAAGACTATCACTTCACTGCAAGTTAAAGACGGTCCCTAGCACCGGTTTGAGCGGAATTCTTTGAAAAATGATTCGAATAGACTTTGTAAGATGTAACACCACCAAATCGGGTCCGTTCAAAAAAGAACATACTGGAAAGTAGTACATATTTAAAACATAGAAAATCCGATCGAACAGTATGGAGAAGGTTTAAAGCTCTTTCCAAATTAAATTAAAAGATGTACAACATCGATTGCATGGTTTTTAGAATTCATTCCGGTTTGCTATCCAGATTTTGATTTCAATGTTTCAAAGAAACATACAAAAATTCAAACATAGACATGCATCTTATGAAAAAAAGAAAAACACACTTAGTATATCTCTGTCATAAAGGATGGGGTGGGGGCCTTAACTTTGCCAACATTTGAAAAATATATATTCAACATATGCCTACAAACAAATCAATTAATAACTTATTACAGGTAAAATACAGTCAGTATTTTTAAGCGTTAGAATTTACTCCTTTAGAATTAGAAACAACAGTTAAATAGATAATTTCTAAATGGTAACACATTTTGTTGCTCTAAATATGAAATTTAAAAGACACAAACAAACAAACAAGCATAAATAAAAAAGTAACAAATTTTAAAAAATGAAGCAAAAAAAAAAAAAAAAAAAAAAAATTTATTTGTGAATTTTTTTATATACAAAATTTGATCACTCACATGTTGCTGAGTCTCCAAACTATATATATAGCTAACAAGTGTATTACATCTGATTCATGTTCTATATTTAAGAGCCAATCTGCCAGAAAACCATGCAAAACCGTCCGAATGTCACTTTTTCCAAATGAGTTCATATTTGGCATATTGGTGCACCTTAGTAATGAAAATAACCACACAATTTTTTTTGGGAAAATATTGAACCGATCTGGATATTTTTTGAGCGCCATGTTTTACAGATGAAATTGCTCGAAAACAGCAAAAATAAGCCTTTTTTGGCATATTTCGCTGGTTTAAATAAAAAAATATGGTAACATTTATAATTTTTTTATAGTTGTTCCTAGTAATACATCACTTTAAGTGTAAGAATGCATAGAATTAACAATGCTGTCTATTAAGTGTATGTATAATCTAACTGTTTCAATATGTCTTATTTAGCTACATGTCCAAAATGGCTGATTTTGGTCATCTTTCAGAGCCAAAATACTCCAAGACCCGTTTATTATTGTAAAACAACATATCTACTTGCAAAGTATAACTATATATACCCAATCAAAAAAAATATCAAGCTCGGCAAATAATGTTGGTGTCTGGTATATGCCACAACAAAATGGGGTAACCTGCATATTCAAATTTTCTCAATTTTGCCGTCTAATTTGTAACTACTGACATATGATAGGATCTGGACTTATAAATAAGTATAACAACAAATGGAAAAGAATAATTAATGTTACATTTAATACATTAAGAAAATAATCATACATATATACAAATTATTCATTATAAATCTAGAGGCTCCCAGGAGCCGAAATAGATCGTATTGACAAATTGTGCACCTAAAACGATAAAAAACACATATTTCAAACGCAATCAATTTAAATTAGAAGTTAAACAATTCAGAATAAGTTCAGACTGTAAAAAAAAAGTTTCTTCTGACCACTTTTGCAATTTATTCTTATAATATATTGATATGGTTGTCAGATAGTAGCAGAAAACTGTGAAAATTTGTAAATTTACACATTTCAGGGACAATAGCTCATAGATGTTATGTCCAATTTTTCAGAAAAATTTTGGGTATTTAGATCTTGTCATGTTGATAGTTTTTATCAAAATATATATATATATATATTGAAAAGTTTTTAAATTTTGTATACATATATATATGTATGACACTTCTTCTAAAGTTATTAAGATGATGGTTTAAAAGTGAAAACTGTAAACAGATGATTTTAACAGACACTTAGTGACGGAAATTTTTTTATGACCCTTTGAGCCTAGTATGCTAACAAGGCAAGATTTGCCAGGTACCTATATCTATGTTGCTGCAATGTGGTCAATTCAAACATGAAAATCATAAATGCTTCTAAAAAAAAATCCCATAACTAGACGAAAAACAAATTACTCAGTCTATATATACCAGTGCAAAATTTATAAAGAATTTTGAATGAAATTGGATAGCTGTTAAGATTACTGTACCTATAATGCTCTACATCACATCCTCGGAGATAACAGAATTAAAATAAGTCATATGAATCTTCAAATTTCAATAAAGTTGAATGTGTTTTTTTATACTTGAACGGCTATAGGTTTTACTATAAAACAAGTGTACATTAACTTTCTTGTAAAAGAAAAACCATAACATTAAAATCTCCATAAATGATGAACTGTTATTTTTTGAGACATCATCCCATGGAAGATTTAACTGATGTTTTAAAGTTGGAAAGTTTCTGTTGCTTGTTTGGTTGGTTGAAATTGTTTCTGTTAGAAGCATTATCAGTCTCCCAATCTGATGTTGACTGCTGTGAAAGTTCAGTTGTTGTTGACACTGACAGAAAGGTTAGCTGCGAGTCTAGATCTGAAAACCACAAAACATACATACATAAATCAGGCTGTTAGTTTTCATATTTTTTCATTTTCTTATTTTGGGGCCTTTTATGGCTGAATATATATGCAGTATAGGTCTTGCTCATTGTTGAAGGCCATATGGCGTATGAAGACCAATAGCTTTACTTCTACGTCATTTGTTCTCATTGGCAATCATACCACATTTTTTTATTTTTATACCACTGACAGGAAATAAAATTGACAACTTTTACTGTAAGTGGATGCAGTTACAAAATTCTCCCAACTAAAGCCAAATAATTTTTGCAGAATAGTTATTATCCACTCCTTTTAAGCATGTCCAAATACCCCTTAACATATTTACAACAATAATAAAATGCTCCGCAGGGCGCAGCTTGATACGACCGCAGAGGTCGAACCCTGAACAGTTGGGGCAAGTATGGACACAACATTCAAGCTTGATACAGCTCTGAATTTGGATTGTGATTAAATATTTGACACAGCATAGGTTTCTGACACAGAATGAATGTGGTCTAAGAACTTAAAAATTTTAAATTGGACATTCACCTATTATGGTCCAATATCCAAAATCTAAATACATGGTTTTTAATTTTGGACCCTTTTGACCTCAATGTGAACAAAGTTGATAACGGGGCCCAAAAATCTAAATACCTGGTTAGATTCAGCATATCAAAGAACCCCATATATTCAATTTTTGTTGAAATCAAACAAACTTTAATTTTGGAAACCGATTTGGACCAACTTGAAAACTGGGCCCATAATCAAAAATCTAAATACCTGGTTAGATTCAGCATATCAAAAAACCCCATATATTCATTTTTTGTTGAAATCAAACAAAGTTTAATTTTGGAAACCAATTTGGACCAACTTGAAAACTGGGCCCATAATCAAAAATCTAAATACATGTTTAGATTCAGCATATCAAAGAACCCTAAGAATTCAACTTTTGTTAAAATCAAACTAAGTTTAATTTTGGACCCTTTGGACCTTAATGTAGACCAATTTGAAAACGGAACCAAAAATTAAGAATCTAAATACACGGTTAGATTCAGCAGATCAAAGAACCCCAATAATTCAATTTTTGATGAAATCAAACAAAGTTTAATTTTGGACCCTTTGGACCTCAATGTG
The DNA here is from genome assembly GCF_021869535.1 of Mytilus californianus. Lineage (NCBI taxonomy): Eukaryota > Metazoa > Mollusca > Bivalvia > Mytilida > Mytilidae > Mytilus > Mytilus californianus. The sequence goes on from NW_026262679.1 coordinate 82,897,714, forward strand.
GACCAATTTAAAAACGGGGCCCAAAAACCCCATTGAAATTGGTCAAAAAATAAGCAATTTATACGAAGTATCTTTTTTTGCACAATACTGTGCAATTGAATATTTCTTGCTATTGCGCAATACTGTACAATTGACAATTTCTTGCTATTGCGCAATATTGTGCTATTGGATATTTCTTGCTATTGCGCAATATTGTGCAATTGAAGATTTCTTGCTATTGCGCAATACTGTGCAATTGAAGATATCTTGCTATTGTGCAATACTGTGCAGTTGAAAATTTCTTGCTATTGCACAATACTTATTATATAATAATTTACACATCCTGTTTGGTGTGTATCTCCTACCATATCATTATTATTTGCTTTTAAATATAAATCAGAAATAACCAACTTAAAATGGAAAATTTTAAAAGAAAAATACAAGGAAAAAAAGAAAAAAAAGGAAACCCCCCCCCCCCCCCAAAATTTTTTGAACCCCCTTATGATTCATCATCCCCAAACTCAATTCCAGCCTTCCCTTTGTGGTATGGTACCTTGCAGTACAATTTCAGAGAGATCCATACACTTGAACACAAGTTATTGTCTGGAAACTAGAAAAATGTGTTTTTTTGCCCCTTTTTTGGCCCCTAATTCCTAATATTTTGAGGCAATTACCCCCAAAATCAATCCCAGCATTCCCTGTGTGATATGGAACCTTGTGGTACAATGTCAGAGAGATCCATACACTAACACACAAGTTATTGTCTGGAAACTAGAAAAATGCTTATTTTTGGCCCCTTTTTGGCCCCTTATTCCTAAACGTTTTGGGCAATTACCCCCAAACTCAATTCCAGCTTTCCCTTTGTGATATGGAACTTTGTAGTACAATTTCAGAAAGATCCATACACTTAACCCGCAAGTTATTGTCATGAAACTAGAAAAATGCTTGTTTTTGCCCCTTTTTTGGCCCCTAATTCCTAATATTTTGAGGCAATTACCCCCAAAATCAATCCCAGCATTCCCTGTGTGATATGGAACCTTGTGGTACAATGTCAGAGAGATCCATACACTAACACACAAGTTATGTCTGGAAGTTACAAAAATGCTTATTTTTTACCCCTAATCCCTTAACTGTTGGTACCATAACCCCCAAATTCAATCCCAACCTTCCTTTTGTGGTATTGAACCTTATGGTAAAATTTCATAGAGATCCATTCACTTAAACTAAAGTTAGAGTGCGAAAACCAATGTGTCTTCGGACGACGACGCCAACGTCATACCAATATACGACCGCAAAATTTTTGCGGTCGTATAAAAATTGCCTCCATTTCGTTTGGCATGTCAAATTACCTCTCAATATAATTTTTACATTGAAAACAGACAATGGTGATAATTTGACCGCTTTTAGTGACAATCTTTGAAATGGTGGCCATCTTTATATCTGTTCTCTGTGTCAAAGTACAGCTAAATATCAACATGATCAATATTCTTTAAAATAAAACTCAACAAAATTGAAAATTTCCCCTTTTATTTGCTGTGTCCATCTTTAAAAAAAAAATTTCATTGTTTTGTTGGTATGTCAAAAGTGCTATAATTCCTTAATGTCAATTTTCATATAAGGCCATCTTGAAAATGTTTGCCATTTTGGAAGAAAAAACAACCTTACTTTGTTTAGCAAGTCAAACTACCACGACTATCCCTAATTAACAATTTTCATTAAATTAACCAGTGTTGAAATTTGTGCCATCCTTGGTGGCCATCTTGAAAATGTTTGACATCAGATAATCATCCACATATTGTGCTTTTCTTTTCACTAAAGTTTCATTTAAAAAGATAACACCAGTTATCTCAGAAAAGGACAAATTTTGTGGAAGATGAAGAAAAAATGCAAGTTTGGACAGAACATTCAAGCTATAACAGCTCTAAATTTGTAATGGGATTAAATATTTGACAAAGAATAGGTTTCTAACACAGAATAAATATGGAATAAAGATAAAGTTTAATAGATTCAGCATATCAGAGAACCCCAAGATCAAATTAAGATTTAAAATTTAGTTTAATTTTGGACCCTTTGGACCTCAATGTAAACCAATTTCATAATAGAGCCCAAAAACTAAATACAGGTTAGATTCAGGCTGAATCAGCATCTTTAAAATTATTGTTGAAATCAAACACAGTTAAATTATGGACCCCATTTGAACCAACTTGAAAACTGGGACCAAAATCATAAATCTAAGTACATATTTATATTCAGGATATTTGATTATTTCTATTTATCATTCAAAGAACCCTAATTCATTGTAATTAGAGTTCAAGTTTTGTTGAAATTAAACTAAGTTAAAATTTGGACCCTTTGGACTTTAAAATGTGGACAAATTTGAAAACCGGACCAAAATTAAAAATCTAAATATAAAACATTTGCATTTTGTATATCAAAAGAACCTCAAGAATTCAAGTTGTGTAGAAATAAGAAAAAAATTTTTGGACCATTTTGAAATCAATGTGAACCAATTTAAAATGGGGCCCAATTGCAACATCTTAAATTATTTAAAAACATTGTTAGATTTAGCATATTAAGAACCCAAATAATGTATTTATTTTAATTTGTTCTTGTCCTAAACATGCATGAACTATTTGCCATTGGACATTAGCATTTCCAACAACCAATCAATTAATCGAACAGGTGAAATATCTTCAAAAGTACCAATAAAAATCTCCCCCTTTTATATTTGAAAAAGTAAAATCACAAAAGTACTGAACTCCGAGGAAAATTCAAAAAGGAAAGTCCCCAATCAAATGGCAAAATCAAAAGTTCAAACACATCAAACGAATGGATAACAACTGTCATATTCCTGACTTGGTACAGGCATTTTCTTATGTAGAAAATGGTGGATTGAACCTGGTTTTATAGCTAGATAATAAACCTCTCACTTGTATGACAGTCGCATCAAATTCCATTATATTGACAACGATGCGTTAACAAAACAAACAGACACAATAGGTAAAATTGTCAAAAATAGGGGTACAGCAGTCAACATTGTGTTATCATCTTAATCACTATAAAAACAAACAAATGTAACGAAGAAGCACAAAAAGGCATACATCAAATTTAACATCCTCATTTTGTTTATATTATACGATTTTATATATCTATGTAAAATCCACCCATAAAGGATGGAAGGTTTTAAGTACTGGCGTAAAATCGCGCGTTTGAAATTCGCACATGTAGACATAAAATAATTTTGTCGTTCAAAGTATGACGGGATACATAAATACAGAGTCACGTAAAATGGATATCACAAAAAACAGACTTAACAGTAAAAGTAATACGTATTAATAAATAAAATAATTGAAATGGAATGTATGAACAGTTCATTAGTCATTGTTAGTTATTGAATGGAAACTATAGGAGCCGCCCAATATAGTACTACAAATTAAAATTAGCAAAGTGATTTTTCAATGGGAAAACCAAGTTAACAAAGACCTGTTTAATAAAACTGATGTACAAATGTATAACATGTAATTGTATAATTATGTTATTATATAAGTGATTACATATACTTTGTATGATTACCATGTTATACAAACAGTTAAATTAATATATAAGTTAATAATAACTTACCAATATCTTCTTCTATTCATGTATTTAGTTTGATCTGGCTATTGTCACTTTTACAAAAATTCATCTTAATTGAGCATTGCTTCCATATATATAGCCCTACAAATAAAAAGTGTTAAAATATAAAATAATTCTTCAATTTTGTTTTACATGAAATAAAATATATCAGACAGGAAATGTAGGGTAGTGTAGCATCACTGTGCATGTAGTTTAAATGTATGTTTTTTCTTTTAAAAAGGGCTCTATAAGTAATCTACATACATGTACAAATGTACATGTAGGGTCCTAAAATTGAACTTTACAAAAGTTTGCAATGCTTTTGATTTTTTTAGTCTCCATGGCCTATTAGTTCATTAAAAAAATATTATTCTCTGGATAAAGTTGTCTAGTGTTACATGTACAGTATGTTGTATGTAAAACATGTATTTGTTGGAGGCTTTTTCACGAGATAAAAGTTTTTTTAGTAGACAAAGAGCTGAACAACTTCCAGTAAGAACTGAAAATATAACTTAGGGGAAGAGAATAAAAACCTGACCTGCTAAACGTTGAATATGTTGAAATAGATTTTGATTAATATCATGATTCTGGTCTATAAATTAATTTTTTAAAGCAGAAAATAAATATATATTGTACCCTGGTTAATAGCTTGAAAATTAAAATTCTGTCCTAAGCTGACATGGACATAAATATTTTGACTATTCTAACCCTCCCCCCTTGCTTTTTTAATCAAATGGTCCCAAGACAGAACAATGAATATATGGATATATATTATTTGCTTGCACTTTGCCATAGGAAATAAATAAGATGTCTTAGAAACAGGTCAGGTGTAAAAGAATATTCACATGCCCCTTCAACACCCCCCCCCCCCCCTTCCCCCTCCCCCCTTTTTTTTAATCTAGCTAACGTATCAATTGTTGGTCCCCTAATTTCAGATTGACTATATGGAACAAATGAAAATTGATTGTAAGATTTGTACCTGTTCCTACTGGAATAACTCGTCCTGTATACAGCCTGTTTTGAAAGGGTGAAGATCCTTGGTCAGCTTTGGCTTTGCTGGAAGAGGGTTGGACGAGATGTTGACATCTTGCTTGACTATCATGTCAATGAATTCCATAAAAGTCCCTGTACTTCGAGCATATTCAAAGACAAGATGATGTAACAACCATGGGAAAATAAACCACTCCTTGTCTTATATAAAATAAGGAGTCCTGTTGGAAATTCTACACCATAGTTTTCAGTATTATTCAGACTTCCTAAATGTAGATGAATGGTAGTCTGTATCTGTATGAATATGTTTGGTTACCAATGCTGGTTTCAATACCACGGTAGAGAGAGTGTTGTTGATTTATTGATGGTGCGCCAGAGCAGTTTTGACACTCTCAATCTCAATTTTGGTGCGAGCAAGGTGGTTCCACTTGCTCACTTTTTTTTTTTTACGAAGAATGATTTAGAATACTTTTGTTTTGCACGTTGAAATCTAAAAACACTTTTTGCTGTTCATGGACTTATTTTTCCAATCAATATTTATCATGTTTATTCACTAAATTATTGTCATGATTGTCAAATTTCTCGGCAGTAATTATTTTTTTTGGAAATGCTATTTTGGTCTTTAGTGCATTCAGATATCTTAAATAGTTTGTAATATGTAGATGTATAAGGCTGGGATAGCCCACATGCTCATCCTAGATTATTAAAGTCACAAACTTCACTGTAAACATTTGTCTGCCAAACCATCACTGGGAGCTGACATGTTTGAGATCTTACCCAAGGGAGATAAGTCAATGGAAGAGCATAAAAGATGGACTCCCTGGTTTCAGACAATTTATTGATTTTTGGACTTGCAGTACAAATACATCTTATTTCATTTTTCAGACAAATTGATTTTACTGGTTCGAATGATTTTATGAGCCATTTTAGTACCAATTGTGTTTAGAATTTAATTAAAATCAAAATCAAAATGTGTCAATTTGGGACTAAAATCACCATTCTTCCAAGTCATAAATTAACATATATTATTCATTTGCCAAGCTTAATATTTTGTTTTGATATAAAACATACCCCATAGTTAAAACCTATATAAGTTGCAAACAAATCTGGAATGGGTCTTGCAAGATAGAAGCGAATGAAAACCACGTAAATTCATGTATGAAAAACCCCGCCTTTGTGTCCCTGCTCCTGGCAATGTGCCAAATCGTTTAAATTTTCATTTGTATTGATCATAACATAGTAAAATGGATGAGTTTCAGCTGACATTACTCTAAAAACTCAACTACCCCATTTAATATGCTTCTGGGTCATTCTTAAAAGGCATAAAAAGTTGGATTTTTCCTTGGTTTCATTATGAATTTACAGAATTATGCAAATGAGGCTGTTACTAAAAATAGATACGATTCTGGGAAAAATTAAGTGGTCAAATTCCTTTATTTTATGCCAAGGATTAAGATGATGTATAAAAATTTGTCAAGTTGTGATTGTCGATTTGGACGATTTTCTGAATATTGCATGGTTTTCTGGCGGATTGGCTCTTAAAGTCCAACCTCCTAGTTTATTCGGCCACGCCTTAACGCTAGTTTGGATACTCTTTTTAACTAAGATGATTAATTCAAGGTAGCTCACAACAGTCTTATTCAGTAAAATTTTGTGTGGTTATATTGATATGGCTATGAATGTGTCATTTAGAAAATAATTTTAAAAATATTACGACTACCTGTATAGAAAAAAAGACAGTCAAAAAGCTTTCTCAATATGTTGGTTAAAATAAGATACTAGTACTTGAAAAGTGTTTTAATCTTGTTCTAATACAAGAACCCTTAACGGTTGTAAGGCTACTAGTACTAGTATATGGAATGTATATATCCGTAGATGTTTGTCTTGCGATAACGTTATGTAAACTGTAAATAAAATGTTACATTTACGCGAAACACTAAGTTGTCTGACAAGGCTTATCAAATCATCGTATAATAGTTACTCATCAGAGAGTCATTTGCATTCTTACGTTAATTATATATTTGAATGATGGATCAAAATTTGATGTAGTTTCTTTTCAGTATTTGTTTTTTTAGAGATTTTTAAAGTGATTTTTTTCTTAATATTCCTGTACAATGAAACAACACAAACCAAGAGTTCTAAGTGGCGAAAATTTTAAGGACGCCATCACGAGTTGGATGACCGTTATGGAATATCTGTTTCATATATGACGACTGAAATGTTCCAAATGTCGGAACCACATTCCAAACCTCTTTTCCTTGAATGTAACTTACCGAATTGGACTTATCACTGGGTTTGTACTTATATGAGCAACACAACGGATGCACATGAGAACATGATCTTCTTACTTTTCCGGATCACATGAGATTACCCTGGTTATTGGTGACCCGGGTTCGTGTTGCTCAGTCGTTTGTTTTCTATGTTGTGTTTTGTGGACTGTTGGTCGTTTATCGTTTTTTTGCCATGGCATTCATTTTTTTTCCGACTTATGCGTTTGACTATCCCTTTGGTATCATCCGCCTCTCTTTCACAGATTTTGATAAAATTTTGCAAACCAATAATACATCACATATCTTCACGTCTATTGTTTTATATCAACCAACTGGTTCTAAACAGAAACAATTACCTTTTTTTGTTGAATAAACAGATCGATCCTCTTAAAGACACTAAGTCTTGCATTCTAGTAAAAAACTATAATTCATAGTTCCGGATACATTTATGTAGCCAAATGCGTTGAAAATTATATAAGTTGAAACTGTTAAAAATAGAGTAAAAGTACGTTAGGTTTTCAAAAGTTTCTATAATTTCACAACAGAATAATGTGGTATTCGTTATGTTCTTGTATAACATTTTAAGAAATGTAAAGACCTGCTTATACTATAACTAATTAATGATTTGTTCTTTTGATATGGTCATTAAATTAACAAGAGTCCTTCTTTCTAGTTTAATTCTCCGGAAAAAGACAAACGGAAAACTTGAGATAGCCAAGAAGCACTCTCAAAAGATCTGGATAAAATAAGATACTTAAAAATAAGTTTAATCTTATTCAAATCATATTGGATAATTTGTAGTGCCTGCCTCCTAGAATGTTGGTATTTTTAAAAATACCACTGTCATTTGTTATTCTTTCCTGTATAGTGTTGGTTATTCTTTCCTGTATAGTGTTGGTTATTCTTTCCTGTATAGTGTTGTTTATTCTTTCCTGTATAGTGTTGGTTATTCTTTCCTCTATAGTGTTGGCTATTCTTTCCTGTATAGTGTTGGCTATTCTTTCCTGTATAGTGTTGGTTATTCTTTCCTGTATAGTGTTGGTTATTCTTTCCTGTATAGTGTTGGTTGTTCTTTCCCGTATAGTGTTGTTTATCTTTCCTGTATAGTGTTGGTTATTCTTTCCTGTATAGTGTATAGTGTTGGTTATTCTCCTCTATAGTGTTGGTTATTCTTTCCTGTATAGTGTTGGCTATTCTTTCCTGTATAGTGTTGTTTATTCTTTCCTGTATAGTGTTGGTTGTTCTTTCCTGTATAGTGTTGGCTATTCTTTCCTGTATAGTGTTGGTTGTTCTTTCCTGTATAGTGTTGGCTATTCTTTCCTGTATAGTTTTGGTTATTCTTTCCTGTATAGTGTTGGTTATTCTTTCCTGTATAGTGTTGGTTATTCTTTCCTGTATAGTGTTGTTTATTCTTTCCTGTATAGTGTTGGTTATTCTTTCCTGTATAGTGTTGGTTGTTCTTTCCTGTATAGTGTTGGTTATTCTTTCCTGTATAGTGTTGGTTATTCTTTCCTGTATAGTGTTGGTTATTCTTTCCTGTATAGTGTAAAGTGTTGGTTATTCTTTCCTGTATAGTGTTGGTTATTCTTTCCTGTATAGTGTTGGATATTCTTTCCTGTATAGTGTTGGTTATTCTTTCCCGTATAGTGTTGTTTATTCTTTCCTGTATAGTGTTGGTTATTCTTTCCTGTATAGTGTAAAGTGTTGGTTATTCTTTCCTGTATAGTGTTGGTTATTCTTTCCTGTATAGTGTTGGTTATTCTTTCCTGTATAGTGTTGGTTATTCTTTCCTGTATAGTGTTGGTTATTCTTTCCTGTATAGTGTTGGATATTCTTTCCTGTATAGTGTTAGTTATTCTTTCCCGTATAGTGTTGTTTATTCTTTCCTGTATAGTGTTGGTTATTCTTTCCTGTATAGTGTAAAGTGTTGGTTAATCTTTCCTGTATAGTGTTGGTTATTCTTTACTGTATAGTGTTGGTTAATCTTTCCTGTATAGTGTTGGATATTCTTTCCTGTATAGTGTTGGTTATTCTTTCCCGTATAGTGTTGTTTATTCTTTCCTGTATAGTGTTGGTTATTCTTTCCTGTATAGTGTTAGTTATTCTTTCCTGTATAGTGTTGGTTGTTCTTTCCTGTATAGTGTTGGTTATTCTTTCCTGTATAGTGTTGGTTATTTTTTCCTGTATAGTGTTGGTTATTCTTTCCTGTATAGTGTAAAGTGTTGGTTATTCTTTCCTTATAGTGTTGGTTATTCTTTCCTGTATAGTGTTGGTTGTTCTTTCCTGTATAGTGTTGGTTATTCTTTCCTGTATAGTGTTGTTTATTCTTTCTTGTATAGTGTAAGTTGTTCTTTCCTGTATAGTGTTGGTTATTCTTTCCTCTATAGTGTTGGTTATTCTTTCCTCTATAGTGTTGGCTATTCTTTCCTGTATAGTGTTGGTTATTCTTTCCTGTATAGTGTTGGTTGTTCTTTCCTGTATAGTGTTGGTTGTTCTTTCCTGTATAGTGTTGGTTATTCTTTCCTGTATAGTGTTGTTTATTCTTTCCTGTATAGTGTTGGTTGTTCTTTCCTGTATTGTGTTGGTTATTCTTTCCTGTATAGTGTTGGTTATTCTTTCCTGTATAGTGTTGTTTATTCTTTCCTGTATAGTGTTGGTTGTTCTTTCCTGTATAGTGTTGGTTATTCTTTCCTGTATAGTGTTGGTTATTCTTTCCTGTATAGTGTTGGCTATTCTTTCCTGTATAGTGTTGTTTATTCTTTCCTGTATAGTGTTGGCTATTCTTTCCTGTATAGTGTTGGTTGTTCTTTACTGTATAGTGTTGGTTATTCTTTCCTGTATAGTGTTGGCTATACCTTCCTGTATAGTGTTGGTTATTCTTTCCTGTATAGTGTTGGTTATTCTTTCCTGTATAGTGTTGGTTATTCTTTCCTGTATAGTGTTGGTTATTCTTTCCTGTATAGTGTTGGCTTTTCTTTCCTGTATAGTGTTGTTTATTCTTTCCTGTATAGTGTTGGTTATTCTTTCCTGTATAGTGTTGGTTATTCTTTACTGTATAGTGTTGGTTATTCTTTCCTATATAACGTTGGTTATTCTTTCCTGTTATTCTTTCCTGTATAGTGTTGGTTATTCTTTCCTGTATAGTGTAAAGTGTTGGTTATTCTTTCCTGTATAGTGTTGGTTATTCTTTCCTGTATAGTGTTGGTTGTTCTTTCCTGTATAGTGTTGGTTGTTCTTTCCTGTATAGTGTTGGTTGTTCTTTCCTTTATAGTGTTGGCTATTCTTTCCTGTATAGTGTTGGTTGTTCTTTCCTGTATAGTGTTGGTTGTTCTTTCCTGTTTAGTGTTGGCTATTCTTTCCGGTATAGTGTTGGTTGTTCTTTCCCGTATAGTGTTGTTTATTCTTTCCTTTATAGTGTTGGTTATTCTTCCCTGTAATGTGTTGGTTATTCTTTCATGTATAGTGTATCAACAAATGTTGGCTACCTTCGAACAAATAATCAGTAGCATTTTATCCTGTTGGTTTAAAAATAATTGTTCCTTTAAAGTTTTAAAGTACAAATTCATATAGTATATATTTTGTTAAAGTTGAGGGATTTTTTTTAATATATTAGATTTTTTATGAGTATGAGTGGGTATATATTTTGTGATGAAAAAACATATAAAAAAAGCTACCCATTCATAGTTTATATCAAAAATGCATTGCTTTTTTCAAATTCTATTTCAGAATTAATTGCTAATTTGAAAATTTGAAAAAAATTGAGAATTGAAACGGGTAATGTGTCAAAGAGACAACAACCCGACCAAAGAGCAGAAAACAGCCCAAGGCCACCAATGGGTCTTCAACACAGCAAGAAAATCCCGCATCCGGAGGCAGGTTTAAGCTGGCCCCTAAGTAAAAATGTGTACTAGTTCAGAGAAAATGGACGTCACACTAACTCAGAAACATATAGATGAACCAAAATTAAAAAAAAACATACAAGACTAACAAATGCCAGAGGCTCCTGACTTGGGACAGGCGCAAATGCGGTGGGGTTAAACATGTTTTGTGAGATCTCAACCCTCCCCTATACCTCTAGCCAATGTAGAATAAAGAAACACATAGCAATACGCACAGTAAAACTTAGTTTAAAAGAAGTCAGAGTCCGATGTCAGAATAGGTATCAAAAGAAACTAAGCAAAATGACAATGATACATAAATTAACAAAGGACTACTAGCAGTTACTGACATGCCAGCTCCAGACCTCAATTAAACTGATTGAAAGATTATGTCTTCATCATATGAAAATCAGGTATAATCCCTCCCGTTAGGGGTTTAGTATCATACCATTATAAAATATATGAGAAGAACATAACCCGTATCATGCATATCATCATCATCATATATATAAGTACACCCAAGGAACAGTGTTTAGATATGTGAGACAGCTTCTGAGAAGAAGCTTTGTTTATGTATATCTTATAGTTCTATGTTAAATTGTGTTCAGTTGTGGTGGCCATCTTTTGAATTTGGATTGGCAACAAAATCTATGGATCTATCTATGGATCATTATTATAACATTTTAAATAAATATGCAAAGACATTTCTAAGATATATGCTATTTCAGGTAATCAGAATACTTTTTTTACCCTTGCAACCATTATAAATTTCAGATCTACACCAAAAAATATATAATTTGGTGAAGTACCTTCAAATATGAAAATTCCTGCCAATTTTTATTTTAGTTGGCAAGAAAGATTTTGCAGAAGATTCAAATGTGAAAAATTTTCGGACGATTAATGAAAAGAAATGGCAATACCTCACATGATGACCCTTTGGGGTTCACACTATGTGAGCTGATAGGTGTCGAAACTATACTGTTATTGTGTGTCTGGAAATGTTTTCTGCCTACTCAAGGCCTAGTTGAAATTAAATAAAATATTTTTTTTTTATAAATAACATTTATTCTAATGAAATGGTATATTCAATTTATTTGTTCATGATTATTGATTTCTAGGAGAAAAAAAGAAGTATGAAGCATTATAAATCAATATCACGACTATAATATTTGACTGAATTTGAAATGGAAAAAAAGTAATGCAGAATCAATTTTGTTTAAAATTTTCGTTTTGTGGGGAAAGATATAAATATAAATGAGCCTTGAAGGAAAATGTTGTTGAAAATATGCCATGCAGTTTTTACATCATGAAATAAAAATAGAGCAGGCCAGTGCTGTTATTACCACAAATCTAAATTTAAAAAATAAGTTACACAATGTAATTTAATTTTAGCAGTCAGTTAGGCCTTGTGAGTTTCGTCCCTTTACATATATATGATGTATAAATGAATGCCCATTTGTACATGGGACTCTTCAATAGGCAGTACAGATGGTTAAAAGTGTTTGTCAAAAACGCCTGGCATCATGCATGTACATGTATTGCAGTAAGCAGGTTTTGTGTATTTATTTTAATTGGCTGTCTGGCAGACAGAGACTGTTAATTTCTAATTGAAATACGATCTTTAATCTTCCTTAATAGTTAATGTTATGCTTCCATAGTACCATGTGCTGACAGTTGTTAAATAGTTCTGATAGATTATACAAAATATTTCAACGTCTTACCTTGCAGTTCATATGATCATGTTCATGTAGAGATGGATTGTCTGTTTTCAAATCTAAATTTCATACAGAATGCATACAACTGAGTTCAATGCAAAGAAGTTTAAAACTACACTACGCCCAATCCAGTGATATACTTGATAACTTGAATTATCTACAACTGATTGTTTCCAAACTGCAAGGAGATCCTGAATAAATTATGCAAATTACTTCTATTGGATGTAGAATACAAAGGAAGCTGTAGCAAAAATATTCAATGATTGTCAAATGAGACAACTATCCACCAAAGTTCAAATGAGGTGAATGTAAGCAATTATAGGCATCGTATGGCCTTCAACAATGAGAAAAACCCATACCGTATAGTCGGCTATAAAATGTCCCGACATGAAAATATGAAACAATTCAATTGAGAAAATTAACCGCCTAATTTATAACAAAACAATTTACGAAAAACAAATATGACAGACAGGAACCAACGACAACCACTGAACTACAGGCTCCTGACTTGGGACAGGCACCCAAAGAATGCGGCGGGTTTACACATGTTTGTGAGCGCCCAACCCTCCCCCTAAGCTGGGACAGTGGTGTAACATCACAACATAAGAAGCTATAAAAAACGCTAGTTGTAGTCACTACATGCACACAATATATGCCAAGTGCTGACCATGCCTCTCATTTTGACACATGCACTGACTTTAATCTTTCAATAGTAAACACTAGGTAACAAACATTTGATACCATAAAATATTTTCAATGTCTATAATTTGTTTTCTTTTTTGGATTTTTGTTCGTTCTTACTCTAGTTCACAAATGAACAAATATATATACATAGCATTTACATAAACAAATTTTATGTCTTTAAAAGTACCAGCTGACTAGTCGGCTAGCAATCATGCTGTTGGGTAGAGAAATGTTGTCAATTCAACGATCTAAATGTCCATTGAAGGGACAACCATTACTAACTCTGAGGAGGTGTTCGGGTTTTTCTCTAAAAATAATATTCCCAACTTTGAAGAAATACATATTTTGACCAAGCAGAAGGAAAAAATTATTTTTCTGATTGAAAGTTTATACCATTAAATTCAATATTAATATACAGAAAATTTAAAAATCGATAGCTTCCTTTTATCAATCAAAACATATTGGAGTTGATGAGCGATATGTGAAAATGGTTAAAGACCAGTAACTCTTGAACGGAACAGAAAATCAAAAAATCGAAAGGGAGCTTCTTTTTACCAAAATCTTGACAAAAATGTGTAAAGTTGTATGAAAATGAATCCATGCATACTGTACTTGGTGCGCTATAGGTGAAAAATTGCCTTAATTCAAACAGTTAATGAAGTCCTGAAACTCTGGAACTTCAAAGCAAACATTTTCAAAATCGAAAGGAGACATTCTCCCGGCAATACTAATGTTGTGTTAAATGGTTAAAGCAAATTTGAGGTGTTAAAATTACATGAGAATTGATAAAAACAAATTTGAGTTATCGTGCGAAGTGTTGACGGACAAACAGACATTGTTTTATCCCCCTTCCCCCCAAATGAAATGGTTTTCCCCCAAACAAAGAATGTGTCATCATATATTTTGAAGCCAAAATCATATTTAAAACATTTAGATACACTTTTTCTTGTCCCCATTATATGATTAATGTGTTTACATCATGATATTCGCACTATCATCAAATAGCATACAGCAATGAAATGGATTGCATATGATTTGAGAAGTTCTACACATGTTTTGTTGATTTGTTTACAAAATTAATGTTACATCATCATTTGATGACCTCAGATACTATATCAATTATGCATTTGTCTTTAAATTCATCACATCGACACTGTTTAAAATATGATATCAATACGAAAAAGCATGACATAATTTATAAGAAGATGTGGTATGAATGCCAATGAGACAACTCTCCATCCAAGTCACGATTTGTAAAAGTAAACCATTATAGGTCAAAGTACGACCTTCAACACGGAGCCTTGGCTCACACCGAACAGCAAGATATAAAGGGCCCCCAAAATGACTAGTGTAAAACCATTCAAACAGGAAAACCAACGGTCTAATCTATTAAAAAACGAGAAACGAGAAACACTTATGAACAACATCAACAAACGACAACTACTGAAACATATAAAAAATATGTACACAGTTACACATAAAATTTCATGATAAATAGCAGAGGGGGATTTAAGAGGGACAGGGTCCCCCTCCCCTTTTATGGAGCTACATATATATGTGCATTGACTTTTAACATGTCAAACACTTACTGGCAAATGGCAAGATGAAACCGAAAAAAATCAATTAAGTAAGGGATAATGCTTACCGAAATTCATGACTTAAAAAACATATATCTTCTTAAGAGTATTGTCTGAATATAAACTATGGTCATGATTTATTTGGCGCCAATGACTTATTCACACCATCGCTTTGCAAAAACAAAATTGTGGAAGAACTTCAACAAACCATATTTCAGGGGGAAAATACAAACCAACATTGTCATGGCATAAATAATATATACATTTTTGAAAAGCTGGTTAACCGTTATATTTACTTTACTAAAGGATTTATTTTAAGCTGAGGAAATAAAATTGTGTGGTGGCTCATTATTTGGGATCGTTTCAGTATTTCAACCAATCAGCAGAATTATAATTGTCATGAATGTAGAAACAATATATTTTGGATGGGGATTTCGCATGCTAAAAATGAAATTATACAAAAATAGGCCGCTTTTAGAAAATAATAAACATTGAAAAATGGTACATTTTAGTTATGGGTGGATCTGATTTGGGTTCCATGTATCAATTTCATTCAACCAGCTCTCCATCTTTACTCTTGAAAAAAATCAGAGTATTTTTTTTAGCAATTTGGCTCACCACAAGCAATAAATTTATATATACATTTATATATACATAATTGCACATGAAACAAATCATAATGATTTAGTTGACCTATGAAAAGATCAACATTTTGTCGGAAAGAATCAACTAAAACATAATAATAGAACGTGCATGCATAAATGAAAACCAAATTTTATGTAAATTGACATTGAGTGTTGAATATATATACAAAAAAATAAAAAGTATATACAGCAACCCCACAAAAAACTAAATCAGGGGATTCGGTAAGCTTCATGTCATGTAGGAAACTGACACTCCATAGCTGTCAATCAGATCTTGGTGACTACTGTAGAATTTTTGAAGGGACGAACTCAATCTGTGAGAAACATGACCTCGCCTAGTGGCTTTTGCGTAAGCCGCTGAACCCTTTAAAAAGTCTTCATAGGGCCTCAACAACTTAACCATCATCGTGCTTTTAATTTTACAATAATGTATTAAAAGATGAGGATATCCACCTTGTAAATCAAAATTTAATCAAATGATGGATTGGATCCGGGTTCTGTGTCATCCACCTTATTTATATGTCTCTCCCTACTCTTGAAAAATCTATAGGTATTTTCCGACCCAAATGGTTCACCACAAACTTTTTTTATATATAGTATAGCAAAAATATGTATGAGCAGCGGTAATATGTCAGACCGCTTCTGAAATTTTCAGATTTTCTAGTAAGAAGTAACACAAATATATATCATGTATATATACACATACTTTGTACTTTGACCTATAATGGTTTACTTTTTGTGACTTAATTGGATGGAGAGTTGTCTCATTGGCACTCATACCACATCTTCTTATATCTAAATAACAATTATTTGATAAATACTGAATTGTGAATTGAATACACTTTTCAATGTGAAGCAAATTTTAAATAGTGCTAAAGTCATTATTTTAACACTTAATCTCATATGATTTATTTAACCTATGCCAACATTTGTTCATACAATTTTATAACTAAATTTCAAAATGTTCTTATAGGTTGAATGCACCGATGAGGTTGTGATAACCGTTACATGGTCCTTGAAATTAAAAATTGGGAAATTCATCGTTTCTATCAAGATATGTTATTAATTTAATCATAATCATAATTCCAATGTATGTTGTTTATGTTATTCGATCATATTTTATTTTGCAAGTTTGGTAATGGTTTCAACGTTGAAACACAAAAACTAACAAGGATGAATGTTCTTTGACCAATAAAACATTTTAAGAACAACTTCTTGTGTGACAGATTAAGGGTTACAAGTGCGTAATTATTTGCTTACATTTTACCGGCAAGTATTTTTACCCCTGTTCTTAGGATAGAATCATGTGCGGCTTCTGATTGGATGATACAGGATTGGAATTACTTTTAATCGAAAGCTTATCCATTAAGGTTAAAAAAAGCCAGAAAATCAAATTCATATTCAACAAAGTATAGAACATATATTAGATTTCTGCACGTAGGAGCCAGTAAAAATTGTCTTTTTCATTAAGCGAAAAAATGGACGTTGTTTTTCAACTGCATTTTAATTAAGTTAACTTTTGCCGCATGATTTGGTTGTTACACAACGCTGACATTTCCAGTAACAGGAACTCCTACCCATTTTCTTTCTAGTTTGTGTAGTCTTCAAGAAATCAAATATGAAGCACCACTGGTACCCTTTGGAAAATGCATTATGAATGATTGCGCTCTTGTAACCTTAGACTATCCCTCTATGTTTTTTCTTCGTGTCGAAATGTGTTTTTATTTTTATGATTTTATCATAGAATGATAGTGAATTTTCCTTATACTTTTGTGTTATTATTTTTACTATTATAGTAAAAAAAAGAGACAATTTTGGAATATTTCAATGCCAGTACAATTCTTCTTTTTAGAAGCGTTCTATTGTATAATTTCATGGAACATTCTATTTTATCACCAGATTATCCAAAAATTACAAAAGCAGGAATTATATTGGAGAATAGAATTAATAAAGATTTAGGCAATCGACATAATGAGGTAGTAGTTTTATTGAAGACGATTCGAAAAGATCATCAAAGATACCAAGCGCCAGACTCGCGTTTTGTCTACACAAGACCCATCAATTGTACCCTAATCAAAACAGTGGTCAGGCAGTTAACAATTTGATTTTAGATATTTCATTTTGTAACTAAATTGTAATGGATAGAAATTGTCAATTCATTGAATTTAAATACCACTTATCCCAGAAAAAAAGTTCAGTTCTCGATGTCAAACGAATGCATAAATAATCATTCGATTACGACCGTGGAGATAAAATGTATGGTCATGTTTTGCGAAACTTCGATGAAAAACATTTGAAGTAGAAATCCATCACTTTTGAATACATCGTTTTGTCAAATGCTTTTCGTAAAACGAATATCAAACGTCTTTTGTATGGAATCGTATATGTTATATCAGTATGAAAATTAAGGAGATGTGACAAATATTGCAGACAGCAACCAACGACAACTACTTAATTACAATTCCTGGCCAAGGTCAGGCACATAAAGAATAGTTGTGAGCGTTCAACATTTCCCCTGTCTTAGGACAGCGGTGAAAAAATATTATATAAGAACAAACTTTTAAAAAATCGGTTGGAATGGGCTTGACTCATAAAATCGATCGACACTAAGCACAAAACAAATAACAAAACAACAAAGACACACTGTACTGATCTAAGAGTGTGCAGATTTTTCAGTGTTAAAACTCCGTCGTTCTTAGAGATATTTGAGTCCGTTGGATGGCTCAGAATACAAGATGCAAATGAGCATGCATACTTTCAATGTTTATTGTTTGCTTCCATTTGCGAGTGACATACAAAAGAAGCACCAGGTCCTATTGACAATGGGCGGTGACATTTTGGCCAACATTATTCATTTATTTGAATACTGATCCTTTCAAAGAATTTGGTATGAAAACTTCCATCTATTATTTACAATTTTAAAAGCCTGCTTTCATCGTATTTATCTAACAATCTTCTGGCCTTTCTTTATTAAAGATTTCTACTTTCAAATACTATGGGCTGGATAGAATTCAAAGAAAACTTCATAGTCGAAATCATCAAATAATAATACTTTATCTCCAAAAGCAATATAGTTTATATACATATAACAAAATATACATCAATTTTCAATACACATGTACATGTATAAACATTGGATGGATAGGGGAGGGTTACATATATATGCGAATAATAACGATCTACAGTTGTTTAATACCAGTAGCGGAGCATGATACACAACAGCTTTGATATACGAAGATTTTCGGAGGCAAACAAATATTTCCCTTTTTAAAAAATTAAGGATATTGAATGATTGCCAATGAGACAACTATCCCCCAAAGTTAAACATGTTTGTGAGCGCTCAATCCTCTCCTAACCTGGGACAGTGGTGTTACAGCACAACATAAGAACAAACTATAAAAAACAGTTAAAGATGACTTAACTCATCAGATCTATACAAAGCAGAAAAACATCTAACAAAAACATAGATCGAACGTGGCAGGGTATTTATACATCCCTAACAACAAAAAAGACACAAAGTACAGATCTGAGAGTACTCGCAGTTACTGACAGCTAGTTCAAAGCCAATAACAAATAATAAAAGAAATCATGTATCTTAGACTAATATATCAGATAGTGCACATCCAACATCCAATGAATTTAGTATATTTAGTTCTTTTACATTTTGTATTAATAATAACTGAACAAACTTTATGGCTGAAGGGTTTTCCAAACAGTATTTTTTATCTTTATGTTTCCTACATATCAAAATGAAATTATACGCATCTTCTGATCCAATAATCTATCGTTACACAATGTACAATATCTTTCCTTTCTGTTTACTTTATAAAAGCGACCTGTTTAAAACCCTGTCATGTGTTGCAAACTCAAAACATTGGCTCGGTAAAACATATAATTTGGTCAACAAAGGCAACGTTGTAAAATCCTAAACACTAATGTGAATAATGATTTACATTTATAAACACTTTCAAAAATGACCACATCGAAAAACGAATGTTTTCATCCTCATATGGCCATAAGATTTAAATTGAGAATGTTATTTTCGAACAAAAGGGCATATCAATTTTCTTTTTTCTAAAACACGAATCGATGTTTGAAGCAGTAAAATCTAACTATAAGTACGTTTAAAAAAACCGGGCAGAAAAAATGTGCCTAGAGGATGGGTCGAGATCATGATCAGAGATGTATGTGTTTATACATCAATGTCATGATGGAGATTTCCGTTTGATCGTCCTAGAACAGACACCTTTTCAATACTGGTGAACTGTTCTTATATTTTTGTACATTAATACCCATCATAGGATGGCAATACATAATAGTAATTGTAATTGTTCTGAATATGCATTTAACTTGCCGCTAAACGTTAAACAGCCATCCATCCGTCCATCAAAAAAATTTTTACACATAAAAAAAGTAATATGTTATTTGCGACGATCAGAACAAAAGAAAATAAATGTATGATTACTGTAAGGTGTAAGACGTATGATTTTATGTCGTTATTTCAGATATTTTAAACAACATTGAGAAATAAAGTTACTATTATATCATTCCATAACACAGTTCATAAAACATTATTTTACAGGAAGCAAAGCACAGCGCATGATCAGAAAGGAGAGGATGGATGACCCCTGTCACCGTTTCATTTGTTTTGATTTACGTCAAGACAAGAGGATAACGTCAAAATTGACTTTTAATTGTTAAAGCTAGATAATGAGAGCCCACTAATGGCTCATTGATTAACGATGGTTTAACTTCTTCAGACGACTGCCAATGATAGCCTGATTGAAGCTTTTGATGTTAATTTTTTGACTGAATGCGTCAACACAACAAGTCGTCATTGAACACGTCTTGGATAAATTTGTTGATGATGATGAAATAATTCAAGGCGGGAAATCTCGTATAAAGCAATCACGCGTTGTTTGTTTGAACTCTACGTAATATTGAATTTCTTTTAATTCTTAAGGAATAAAATAAATCTAAGGATTGATTTTACCGTTTGTTAATCATAAGATGAATTAGACAATTGCGTAATTTAGACTAAAAACTTAACTTGACACACCATTATCAAAAAGATTGAAATGAATAAATTAATAATGAATTTGTACTGTTTGTTTTGACTGCCTTCCAGCTAGCTCTGTATACAAATCTTCAAAAGTTTAAAAAGTACATGGCTGCTAAAACAAAACAAAAATGAACAAATGAAAATTTGTGGAATAGGCATTGTATGCCTTCATATGCAATCTATAACCTAAAACAGTGAAAAAATGTATTTCAAAGAAAAAAATACACATGGACTATTTTGAAATTAAATTGAAAAATTGCCAATTAGATAATAAAATAACGCTGACTTGTGAATATTGTTCAGATCAATATTTCAGTTGATCTGAAGAAAACTAAATTATGAATGCACTTTTATGCTCTTCAATTTCGTTCTTGATTTGGCATTTATAACTTTTTTGATTCGAGCGTCACTGATGAGTCTTTTGTGAACGAAAAGCGCGACTGGCATACAAATTTTAATCCTTGTATCTATGATGAGTTTATTTACATAAGATAAAACTGGTCAGAAAGCGTTTTAGTAAATAAGAACCATAGAATCATCAAAACCGTCAAGCATAGTTTGAATTATTTCAATTGATTGTCATATTATTTGAAGGACACTTAACCAACCTGAACGGTTTTATTTGCTTTCAAAAATAAACAGATGCTTCCTATCTTAAGGTTTCATTTCATGTGACTGTAATGTTTATGATGTGTGATCTTCTAAATACGTCGTAACTTTGAATACTTTCGCAAACCAAGTGGACTAAGTCGCAATTCTTTATGACTAATTTCAGTATTAATGTTGGCTTTATGTAAAAGAAAGGCGAATGATACAAAAGGGAAATTCATAAGTCGAAAACAAATTGACAACACCATGGCAAAAAAAACGAAAAACGACCAAAAGATTAATAACATTATGAGTGTATTAAATATATAAAGGTGATATGATAGCGGTTATACATACCAACATTATAGGTATACATGACATGCTAGACGATCTAAATTACATGTAGAATGTTAATGACATTAAAGGGATGACACCTTTGGTAGACTATCTTGCTACAAGTCCTTTTCTCTCTATCACTACCAATTGGGTCCATACATTTGCTGTAGGACTGTTAGTTTCCGAGAGTATAACCAGCCCAGTTGCCAATATATCAATACTGGCATGAAAATACGGATATAGCTTGAATGAAATAATGTTAATGGCATTAAAGGGATAACAAGAGCTAGTCCTTTGGCATCTTGCTACCTGTCCCTTTTCTTTCACTCTTTATTTCTAACACTTGCTTTGATATGAGACTGTTAGTTTCTGAGGGTATCATCAGTCTTGTAGCCAGTACATCAGTACTGATATGAAAATACGGATATTGTTTGATTGAAATTTACTTTTATAAAATTTTGGAACTCATATTAAATTCAGTAAATATGTACCTCATGCAAAGCTCTGATTCCTTGTCCGTATTTGCGTATACTAAAGGTCATTTTAGGTTTATCAACGTTTGTATTAGGTGTTGGATTTTCAAATATATAACAATTGGGCAATGTTATTGTTATTCCACAAACAATCTCTTTACACACTGATTTGTTTGCTGAAAACGTCCATAATACTGATTGTCCTAGGAACCTAGTTCCACTGCAGGTGTCAATAAACACTAGGTTAAAGCAGTTAAAGTAAAAGGGTTAAAAGGGAGGGAAATGATTTGGAAGGGATATATAGCAAGACTATCTCTTTGGAACAGATCTGCTTAAATTCTACTATTCGTGATTGAAGCTGTTAATATTTAAACTATTAGTAGACTATGAAGCTAACACTAATTTACCTCACAAATAGTACCAGTGTACTTCTTTCTTCAAGAAATATTCATGGCTTGAGGAATACAATAATAGCAATGAATATAAGTTGTTTACTCACATCCAAGATGTTAAAATAAACGATATTCTCATATAAAGTATATATTTGCCAATGAGAAAACTATCAAATAAAGTACAAGTAACATGGATTTAAGTAATTATAGGTCATCGCAAGTTGAAGTTGTTTTTGCAAACATAACGCTAAACTGTAATTTTTGTGTCAAAATGACAAATACTGCAAATTTTGAAACAAGGTATTTAGTATAGTTTGCCTCGAACTTAAATGTTCATAAAAAAGTCATTTATCCAATTTGTTTCGTCTTTTGACAGTTTATTTGATCAGCTTGGAATTCGAGAATCAAACATATGCAGTACTGATTGTTAAGAACAAAAATAATTTCCGGTCTTGTAAAATGCGAGTCTTCGGTTACAAAGTTGATAGATATTTTTTTGAAATTGTGAAAATAAATTAACTTGAATTCTAACAGGTTATGGGTTATATTTGTTTCATTAATGGCGAATATTTACCACTTCAGGTGGCAAAACATGACAAAACTCAATTTACCGTACCAATTAAAACTGTACTTCAGTAATATCTGCTCAGTACATTAAAAGAAAATGTGCTTTATTTCCCAACTATCTGAGATTGGTTATCGATTTGTTTGCGTTTAGCAATGGATGCAACAAGCATGCAACTTTGAAGATGACTTTTAAAGAAGTAATACAGCCTCATCTGTTTTGTATAATACCGACTTCAGTGCGCAGAACATATGTTTCTGAATTTCGTTTATCAGCTTCGATTAAAACAAAAACTTTGCAATGCAATATATATGCAAGATATATGCATACATCGATACCAAAATGGCATAAACAATGCAGCTAGAACAGTTTTACCTGACGGAATTGCAACAGTATTTTTAAAGTGTTTTATAGTCAGTCAAAATCATGTCAAAACCAAAGCACTTGTTACTTGGAAGTTGATGTGCTATTCAATTCAGGTCAATACCGAAGTAATTGTTACTTGGTGGTTGAAGTGCTATTAAATTCATGTCAATACCAGAGCACTTATTACTTGGTGGTTGATTTTCTATTTAATGCATGTCAATACCAAGGCACTTGTTAATTGGTGGTTGATGTGCTATTACATTTATGTCAATACCGAAGCACTTGTCACTTGGTGGTTGAAGTGCTTTTAAATTCATGTTAAAACCGAGGTTCTTATTACTTGGTGGTTGATTTTCTATGCTATTCATGTTAATACCGAGGCACTTGCCACTTGTTGGTCGATATGTTATCAATTTAAGTCAATACCGAAGCGCTTGTAACTTTGTGGTTGACGTTCTATTTAATTTAAGTCGAAATGGAAGCAATTGCTACCTTCTGTTTAAACCTTTGGCTACTTTTATATAGCATATACTGTTTGGTCTCGGTTGTTTCCAAATCGATATCAACCAAATGATTAAATGCACGAACATTTAGATACATTTGTACAATATATTTCCCAACTCGGACCAGTAAGATATTTGAATTTAACGATCGAGATTTGAAAAATGTCTTTGATGAAATTGCTCTTTCTCTGAGGCGTCTTCAGAAGTGGTCGCTTTTAACAGTGACCACACAAGAGTTAAACCAACGGGCGGCAAGAAAATTTGACGTCATAATTGAATTTGAGCAATTTTGAATAATTGAGAGCAACCGAATCACACGTCGATAAAAAATAATCAATTGGTTGGAAAGTTTTAAATCGGTCAAGAATAAGAGAATAAGAGGAATCTGTTTACCTAACTTACTAAATGATTTTTATTACCTGAAGAAAGTGCATTATAACTGAATTCACCTCTGAATTATATATGTAGAGTGGGCAGATCAGAATTAATAAACGTCACCATTATGATTATTGATCAATTCAAATTAATTGACAATTACACTACATATTGACTTTCCTTGATAACCTAAATGAAAAAAAAAGTAAATTAATTAGCGTCTTATATTGAATACTAAAAATAACACCCATCAAATTTCTCCTATTGATTACATTAAACAGAAAGTTTAAATGGTATTTTAGACATGAATTTTCAGTTATTCTTTTCTAAGAATGTACGATTATTTGAAAAGTGCATATTAAAATCGCTGATAAAGAGGCATGCTGTGTTCATAAATAAGATTTTCTAAAACCACAGCGTTGACATTAAATGCCTTTGAAGATGTGCATTAAACCAAGGCCGCGTTTAAAATTGCCTCATTTATCAACAAAAATTGAATTCTGTAATATCAATTGTTGAATTTAGTAAGATCAATTGACACTATTTTTTGTAAAATCTATACATGAGATAGGTTTTTGAATTAATTTTCTAGCATTAGAACAACAACTCTTAGGAGTTTGACTGTTTGGTCATATATCTTCTATCAAATAAAGTTTATAGTTTATCATGTCTCTCGGATTGTGTTATTGTTATAACAATCAAATAACATGATATACGATAGAATATATTTTACTCTTTTATCTGAAGCTTTGGTTGTGCTAGGTCATCTATTAATATGCTCTTTGGCTGACGTCCAGTAAATTGATGTCCAGAGTCCTGAAGATTAATTATTTCATCCTATATCTTTTCTTATTTCCTAGTAATACAAAAGGCCACAGCTCTTCGATTGAAGAATTCATATATATTAATCGCTGGAACTTTCAATATTAACATACTGTATATCAACCACGTTAGCATAATATAAAGTACGAATTGATGCTCGTTGGTATCTGATGAGATTGGTTATAGATAGTCCTAAAGTAGGTTAGTGGTTCAATATCTAATGTTCGGATAAAAACGTTCCTAAACAAGGATTTTACAAAAACCATAGGTTTTACTTTGATTATAATGACATTAGATGGTTGTCAACAACAACAAAAAAGTAGTGATAAACAGTTTTCTTTTATCTCGGATATACAAAGGCGACGTTTTGGTAATAACAATAAAATGTACGCAAACGTTATGAACGATCTATTCATATCAATATTCTTATTAGAATAAGAACTTCTAACTTCTAACTTCGTAGACCTCTCTTGGACAGTTGGATTGAAGATTGGTACCTGGGTCTAATTTATATGCTTAGAAGAAGTTGAAACTTTACGTACATTTGTGAGTTGATGATATTATCCTGTCATTTTTTAATTGTTACCTAAAAGTTTATACATCCGATTTCAGGGCAATGAATAAGGGACTGCATCATTCCGTTTTAGTAACATTGTAACATAATTTATTTTTTTATTGTTGAACCTTACAATATATAATGGTTCAACTTTTGTATTTTTTTTTAGATTTTGCCTTTAGTAATTAAACATAGCTAACCATATTTAAAATCATATAATTCGATATCAAAATGAAAATAGCAATGTAAAATAATATAGTTCTATAACAAGACTGACGGAGAACTGACATCGTGTATGTCCAAGTGAGTAGAGGGCAACACTATGTAAATAACACATAGCTGAGATAGTGATAGAACAGGTTGTTACCCCCGAGAAAACATTGTCAACCGAGGCGAAACCAAGGTTGACATTTTTTTCGAGGGGTAACAAACTATCATATCACCCTCTAAGCTGTGTGTTTAATATATTATAATAAATGTTCTTTTATTTCTGTCTTTTTTTTAATCTAAATTGAAAGTAATTAACTATGACGTCACGTAAATAACAACCATCCGTATTTAATAAAGCGCACATATGATAAAAAAAAATCTCATTCATGAAGGGTAATAGAATATAAGCCATGGGATGGAGTAGAATTCTTCCTCGTATTAAAAAATCAAAATCTGGCATTTTAACGTGAAAAACTAGTATAATAAAAGGCTATTACCCCTAAGTTAAAGTGCTAATCTATTTACACTGAAGTGTAGGCTTTTTACACGAAAAACATGTTTTCTATAATGACCGAATGTATCCCGATTTAGTTTTACTTAAGTGGTACTTAAATCACCTTCCCAAAATTAAGGTCTAGACTGAATAAACAATGCCCGGAATATTGTGTGTGAAACACTTTAATACTCTCTTAATAATTCTTTTCACCTAAGGGAGCAAATGGTTAGAAAAACAGCGTCTGAAATTGACAACTTTTATAATGGACAGAGGTTTGAAATACAGGATGTTTTGACAGCCATAAAAAAATAACGTAAGCAAGTTGTAACCTTCGTAAAGGAAACTTTTGGAAAACAATTCTAGTTTGAATCTAATAGCTAAAGCGTGTGAACAAAACGCTTAATTTGAATTGTAAATATTCCTCCGTGGCTTTCTGAAACAAACGTTTACGAATACGTGTTAACAATATGTCAAACTTTATAAGTGTTTCAAATTTTAACCAAAGAGTAGTTTATAGATCTGTCAGAACTCGTTAACAGTCAATAAGATAACCTTACAATTTGAGAATTGCAATTAAAATGTGTACAGTCAGCATAGTCTTCTAAATTTGAACACGGAGAATACTAGAAAAAAGGAAAATAACACTTTTTGAATATGCGTCCGAAGCGCTTTTCAGGATTTACCTTCACCAGGGATGCTAGAAACCGAATATTTGAAATCCGAATATTTGAAAGCCAAGGATTATAAGATGTATAAGAACCGAAACAGTTGAAGAGCTATATTACCAAAGAAGACCTAAAATAATAGCTAAATCCTTCTAAGGTCAACTTTGTCCGACTATGCGATAACAGCAGGACTTTCGAAAGATCACGACTATATTCATTTTTAAAAGTACAACCAAGTCTTATTGAAATGTATGCCCTTAGTTACATATAGGACAAACATTGAATCAGTTAACACTCAAGTATTTTATTTAAATTACATAATTGAAACAATAAAGATTTATGAATCTAATACTGTAAGAGATATTGAAAATTGATGACAGTTAGTTCGTTAAGTTGATGATATAAATAAGTAAAATTGACATAAATCGAAAAATCACCATAAAAAAATTCTTCAGATTGCTCGAAATCTTCTTCATGACTTGTTCCCATGAAGTGATGTATTTTGACAATTCAAACCATTTTATTGATATCTAATAAATTTGGAACATTTATTATTATAAACAAAGCTCTTTGCAGTTGATGATAATGTTACATTGAAAAAGTATAACGGGGTGAGTTCACTCACAGTTCTAGTTTGATTTTCTTAAAAACCAACATCTTTGAAGATATTAAATGGGGAAGTTATGGAACAATGTTAGCCTAGTGATACCTTTGTTTTATATGCTAAAAGCATCATTGTATTCCCTATTTCAATAATTCTTAATTTAGTTTCAAGGTTTGCAGCCTTCTGGTCATTGTTCTCTTGACATTCCATAAAGTTTCGTTCTGGCTTACTTAATAACTGAAGATTAGCTTCAGTTGAAAAGGAAATCAGATAACCAATTCTGACATCATTTCAACATAAAAATCTAAAGTATAGTCGTAAATTTATTATATATAATACATTACGTAACAAATGAACGGACATGTGCTCTGTCTGGAAATATAAACGTAGGCGTATGTTGAGACAGGAAAAAAAATCTGGCGTAAAATGTATGAAATTGTACATTCAATGCTGACTTGTATATTTGTTTTCGAGAATTTGGTTTAGTTATCAATAAACAATGTGAGACATGCTTTTTCTGAGTTTGTTCAAATCAAGTTATCCACGCCGTTATCTGGCTTTGTGTAAGGATCTGAACTTATTGAGTCACTAAATTTATAAAAAAGACAATTTTATTGTTTCTGGTTGTTTTTTACTAGGTTCATTTTAAATGGCATTAGGTGAAATTTTGATTAAGTGTGGATTTGCATTGCGGTCGATGCACGTATAGCAGGAGACGTTTACCCTGTCGATACAACGGTCTCGCTCCTTTTGGAGTTCTCTCCGTTTTTTGGTACCTTGATTTGTATCTGCTTAATGGATTTATGAGATTTACAATTCAAAAAGTACTTATACTTAGAGTCATTCTTCTGAACAAGTTTTATACCAGATTGTTTACTAACATTGGAAATATGTACTGTTACAAGAACACACCAGGATGTTTATCGTTTTTAGAAGTTCTGCTTAAACTCTACGCCAAAATACGATATTTAATTATTAAAAAATATTCTTACATTCTTCTTAAAGATTTACAATAGTGCATAACCTAAGATACCATTTAGACTTCAATACTGCAATATCATATGCATTTTGAAGTCATATGATTGACAGCACATATGTTTTATTTAGAGCACGTACTGATCAAAACCGACCAGCTTCCTTTTCGAACCAGCTGGCTAGTTCCTTTATTCGTACAGGGATTCTGAAGAAGAAAGAAACTAAGCTTGCGTTATCCGTAAACTTCATATTTCGCTATAATGACAAAGTTCTTTCAAAGTTTACTAATTATAGTGATCAAATCGATTTTTATTGATTATTGAGAAAAAGGAGTAATAGATACTACAGATACAATTGGGACTGCTTAAAACCTAAACTTTATTCTTGAAATTGACAATTAAGATCGGTTGAAAACTAATCTTCATGACAAAAGAGATGACTTGAATTTTTTCATTGTGAACTTCCTATATATATGTAGTCTCCAACCGGATTGCATTTCACGTATATACATGATCATTCATTTTCCGTCGGCTATAAGAAGGGTTAAACTTCATCAACACATGCTGAAAATTGTTTTTATCCCAATTTCTGCATTTTTTTTTAGTTTTGATGTATTATAAACCCAAGAATAAAACGTTGTATAAGTCGACAAACAGAAAACTAGATAAATTGGAAATTCTGTTTGTTAGACGGTGCAAAAGTTATATTCAGATTGACAAGCTATGTGCTTTAATTTAAAACTGTAATTGCAAATGTGCAAACAAGTGGCAACTCTTCAAATACGGTATTATGATTCCTATTCTTATGCAATACTCTAAAATGTTAATAGAAGCAATTTTATATATTCCGGAAACGTCGACTGCGATTGCGCAAAGTTGTTGCCTATTACTTCAACCGTCAATCACGCTGACATTATCCAATCAAAAATGGCGTTACATGACACATTGAATTAGAATAAAAGATTAACTTCAAAATGATTTGAACTGACAGTGTAAGGTTTTATAATCATAATGGTTCTTGGGTTTTAATTTTTAATCGTAGGAAAGGTTTTGAAACAACTATTTGCAGAGAGAACACCATATTAAAAGTTTGTCTACCTTACACAGGAAAGTACCCGTAACTAAAGAAATAAATGTTATTGTTCGGTAAGTTCTGAAGTCACCTATCGAGTGCAACGAAGAGCTGTGGCAAGAATTCCAAGTAAATATAATATTAATATTAAATGCATTACGACACAATTTACCAATGAAATAAACATACCGAAATATGTCTCAGTATTTATAAAAAAGTTCAAATTTGCATTGTTTAGTGATAATTTATATTTATATATAGTGTTACCATCCATTACACCATCTATACATGCTTAAAGCTTAATACTAAAATATATGATAAAAGAGATGATTTTTCATTTCCTATTGTAAATTATCCATTTTTAGATGGTGACGTTCCCTTGTCACCATCTTACGGTGTTTATATATCTCAACTTGTTCGATTCGCTCGTGTATGTAACAATGTTTTAGATTTTAACGAGAGAAATTTATGTATGATTACTGAAACATTATTACACCAGGGTTTTCGATATCACAAACTAGTCAAAACATTTACTAAATTTTATCATCGGTATAAGGACATCATTCGTAAATATAGCTCAACATTAAAGATTGCATATTTTGGCGTTAATATTGATTCACTTATAGGGTCTTTGCATCGGAACTAAACACATTCATTTAAAAACCAGTTGTTGGCATGACACGGGTTATGTTCTTCTCATATATGTTATGATGGTATGATACTAAACCCCTAACGGGAAGGATTGTGCCTGATATTCATATGATGAAGACATAATCTTTCAATCAGTTTAATTGAAGTCTGGAGCTGGCATGTCAGTTAACTGCTAGTAGTCTGTTGTTATTTATGTATTATTGTCATTTTGTTTATTTTCTTTGGTTACATCTTCTGACATCAGACTCGGACTTCTCTTGAACTGAATTTTAATGTGCGTATTGTTATGCGTTTACTTTTCTACATTGGCTAGAGGTATAGGGGGAGGGTTGAGATCTCATAAACATGTTTAACCCCGCCGCATTTTTGCGCCTGTCCCAAGTCAGGAGCCTCTAGCCTTTGTTAGTCTTGTATTATTTTTAATTTTAGTTTCTTGTGTACAATTTGGAGTTTAGTATGGCGTTCATTATCACTGAACTAGTATATATATTTGTTTAGGGGCCAGCTGAAGGACGCCTCCGGGTGCGGGAATTTCTCGCTGCATTGAAGACCTGTTGGTGACCTTCTGCTGTTGTCTGTTCTATGGTCGGGTTGTTGTCTCTTTGACACATTCCCCATTTCCATTCTCAATATTATGGTGTCTTTCTGATTGTCAAGCTTTTCAAAATAACAGGTAAACAAGTAATGAAATCGGGAAGATGTGTGTGAGACAATTGGAAAGTTAAATGTTGGACAAACGGTAATTGTTTTGATAGTTTTTTTTTGTGTAAGTATGCATCAGATAATTGCAATTTGAAATAAACACGGAGAAAAGTTGGTATTTACATATTCTATTTTGTTATAATCATGATAATGCAGGTTTGTTATAGAAACTCCAATGTTCAGGTAAATCACCATAGAGCCAATCTGATATATTTTATTGAACAATGTCTGAAATATGCGAACTTTGTCTTATGAACGTAGCATGCAAAACTGCGTTTTTGAGATTAAGGAATTAGTGCAACAGCAATTTTTGGAATTTTGAATAAAGATGACATTTGAAAGTCACGCACAAGAGAAATTAGAGGTTTTGTATTACATTTTTGTTATCTAATACAAACCTTTTCATCAATATAGAACAAAACTAATAGCTAGTTTGTATGAGAACAACTAGTACTATATTCTTCTGATATAGATATCACATAATCATGCTGAAGAACACTTTGGTTTTCCTTTTGTCCAGCGTTTATTGTCAAGCCGGAAAGCAAGGATGCTTAAAAACTCATGGTATGTTTTTTGTTCTTCTAACACATTACTAGAGGCTAACTTTTTAGAAAAGAAATTCTCTATAGTGTTATATTATATATAATATTATGATAACTTTGCATTTGCTTGCTGTTTCATAGGTAGAAATTCAGAAGATGACACTATATAAAAATAAATTCCTTTAATAAACATATATGTAGATAGAATGATAGAAGGTACAGAAATTGTATAATCAGGATCTTATGATTATTTTGAACAAAGTGTTTTTTTACCGAAAACTTAACAAGCATGATATTTTTTCTTCAGTTTTTTCTTTGAATTCGTTTTATCTTTACAATGTGATATGCAAACTTGAATTTTTATACCCAACAAAGTTTACATCTTTTTTGGAATGTAGCATTTTTCACAAAGAAACCCAGGCGAGACGTATATTAGATGGGGCAAAACATCAAGCCCAGAGGAGTCTTATCTTGTTTATGATGGTAGGTTGTTATATACTGCGTTTATACATGTAGTAAAACATTCTTTCTATAGAAACAAGTGTGAAACATGACGTAGATATTTTATTTTGCAAGATTTAATTAGGAAACTGTGCTAAGAGAAAATATAAAACCCTTTTCTATACTTATATGCAAAACAAGCTAAGGCTTCTTATAAAATATTTAGTAGAAACTTTACTCTAACTGATATCATTTTGTGAAAAATAGGAAAATAAAATACAGATGCAACTTTTTTGTAGGATATGCTGCTGGGAAAACACTACAACATTGGTGGGTCTGGCTCGAATCTTCTATGTTTACCAAAGAATCCTGAATGGAAAGATTATAGAAACGGAGAGAAAACATGGAATGGTAAAATATATGGTATCGAATATGGAATCCTTCAGAACAAGCCATATCCATACTCTTTTCACAATAAAGATACGCCATGTGCTGTATGTCAGTCTACAAGATCAACAGATTTAATGGTACCAGGTAATGTAACATGTCATGCTGGATGGCATAAGGAATTTTCTGGATATCTTATGTCGCAGTTAAGTACAAATGATCGAACACCATCAGAATACGTCTGTGGTGACGAGAAGTTTGAATATGTGCCTGGCGGAGATTCAGATCACAATGAGGCTATCTTGTATCCAGTTGAAGCCATGTGTGGAAGTTTGAAATGTCCACCGTACGTTAGTGGCAGAGAACTTACTTGTGTTGTCTGTTCCAAGTGAAATACAAGCTATAATCTGAAATAAAATATGTCAACACAAACAATTTTATCATATTTTCATGTTATTGGTATTTCAAAATTTCACAAAGAACAGATCTTCATGTTCCTTATGTTTAATGTTAAGTCTTTTGTTATCTGACTAGTAGAAATTTATACTTTTGTCCGTTAACAAATTTAGAAATTATGAAGAAACTAAGGTTTCATCTCCCACAGTCCAATTTGACCTCAGATGGTCTTGGCTAGTATTTTAGGTTCTGTTTTGGTCATATAGCTCTTCAAATGTTTCGATTTTTATATCTCTTTAGGTTTCAAATATTAGGCTTTCCGTATGAAGGTAAATCTAGAAAAGCGCTTCGGACGCATGAAAATTATAAAGTGTTGTGTTCATTTTTTGAAGATAGAAGACATTACTTCTAAGCAGTTTCATACTAGTACCGTCTGCCCAATGGTATGGCGTTTGCATATCGCAATTAATATGTTAGGCTCATGCATGTTCACACTTTGAGAACTTTTGTCAGCAAGTATAGGTATACACAAAATAACTTCATGTGTAAATGTCTTTTCGGGTTACGCTTGTTCTCCTCATCTTTTCTAATCATCTGTGATTCAAATAGACACAATATTTACCAAATTTTCCATTTACTGAATTTCTGTCATTTAATGGCTTTTTACATCTCATATATCCCAGTTATTTTTGAATTAAGGATATAAGCGAAACCAGAAGGGTTGTCCCATACCTTGATCTTTTACTTGATATTGACACAGATGGACGCTTCAAACTAAAATCTTGACAACCCTATGTAAGTAAAACATTATCTGATTTGTGTATGGTGCACAACTTTTGTACCCGTAACGTACTAATTAGATTGACAAAACTTTGTATGCAAAAACATCATGATAACAGGATGTGTCAAATACCAAATCAGGTCACTCTGACCTTTACCTTGACCCTTGAACCCTATGCTGAGACAAAAAATCACAAAATGTTATTGTGTCAATACTGAATTTTACAGAGCAGCTACTAAATGCAATTACGGGGGTATTAGTCTCGCTTTACGAACAACTATAGTTTGTTTTTGTGTTTTTGTGTTGCTTGTTTTGTCTGTATATAGAAATAGGAAGATGTGGTATGAGTGCCAATGAGACAACTCTCCATCCAAGTCAAAATTTATAAAAGTAAATCATTATAGGTCAAAGTACGGTCTTCAACACGGAGCCTTGGCTCACACCGAACAGTAAGCTATAAAGGGCCCCAAAAATTACTATTGTAAAACCATTCAAACGGGAAAACCAACAGTCTAATCTATATAAAAAACGAGAAACGAGAAACACTTATGAACCACATCAACAAACGACAACTACTGAACATCAGATTCCTGACTTAGGACAGGTGCAAACAAATGCAGCGGGTTTAAACGTTTTAATGGTACCAAACCTTCACCCTTTTCTGAAACAATAGTATAACATCACAACATAGAAAGACACACTATAAAATATCAATTGGAAGGCTTAACTCAATCAAAAAACGTAAATTAACACACAATGAACGAATAAATTTGATCTGTGATACCTGAATGGAAATACATAGTTAATAAAATTATAAGGGATAAATAATTAAGGTCAAAAGTAAATAAACAGGTTTAAACAAAGTTAAAGTATGATACCATGTCTGTATGTCCATGTGTCTTGTCAACACAACTTCTCCTTAGCGGATATACGGATATTGATGAAACTTTGCACAGTTTTAGAACACAACCTTCGGATGAGCATAAAGGAATGGGATCCCGGTCAATCAGGAAAAGGGATGATAATCAAATTTACACACTTCAATATACTGATAGTATCACATGGCCGAAGGGGGTAGGTATCCTTTTGTAAGTTAAATTACAGTTTTAAAAGATATCGGAAAGGTGCAATTATGCAACAATGTGTGTCAAGTGATGATCTTGCTTTTTATACTAATGGCATCATTACATTTTTTCATTCTTAAATCAGTTTTAAGGTTTGCAGCCTTCTGGTCATTGTTTTCTTGAAATTCCATAAAGTTTCATTCTGGCTTACTTAATAATTGAAGATTAGCTTCAGTTGAAAAGGAAATCAGATAATCAATCCTGACACCATTTGAACATAAAAATATAAAGTATAGTCGTAAATTTATTACTTATACCGTAGATATATAAATACATTACGTAACAAATGAACGGACATGTGCGTTGTCTGGAAATATAAACGTAGTCGTATGTTAAGACAGGAAAAACTGGTGTAATATGTATAAAATTGTTCATCCAATGCTGATTTATTATTATATCTATTTTCCAGAATTTTGTTTTAGTTTTTCAGTAAACAACACGAGAGATGCTTTTTCTAAGCTCAACATTTGTTCATTCAAATAAATTATCAACGCCGATATCTGGATTAATTCGCGTAGGATGTTTATGTCCCTAAATGAGTTCATTGATTCTCTATATTTGACTTCGGACGCATAGAATTTATATAGTGTTGTTTTGATTTCTTTTGAAAAAGACTATAAGTAGTTGGTCATATTTTTTTAATAGTTACGTTTTAGTGTATTTGTAATTTGAAAAGTACATATAATAATTATTATATACAAGTTTTAAAGTACTGTAGGCCACTCGCTGATTGCCGAATGCTTGGCATTGTATGCGTGCTGTTACAAGAATAAACCAGCACAATTGTAGTTTATAAAATCGTTCCCTTTGTCACGTCACATACTTGACCATACAATCTACATTTATTCATAGAAAAATGTTGTGTTTAACTATGACATAAAAGTAGCCAAAATTGTAGAATAGTGCGCGAACCGAAGAGGGATTTTATGTCTTCAATCGGGGCTAATATTTTGGAAACGTTTAAACCCCCTGCATTTGCTTGCAACTGTCCTAAGTCAGGAACCTATTGTTCAGTGGTTGTCGTTTGTTGATGTGGTTCATAAGTGTGTTTCGTTTTTTGTATAGATTAGACCGTTGGTTTTCCTGTTTGAATTGTTTTACACTAGTCATTTTGGGGCCCTTTATAGATTGTGTTTGGTGTGACCCAAGGCTTCGTGTTGAAGGCCATTCTTTGACCTATGATTGTTTACTTTTTACACATTGTGACTTGGATGGTGAGTTGTCTCATTGGCACTCATACCACATCTTCTGATATCTATTGAATATTAGTTTTGATTGGCATTAAATTATCTTTTTACTGTTTTCTTTTTCTTTCAAAGTTAAATGGGTACAATTAAGAACAAGAGGCTCTCAAGAGCCTGAATCGCTTCCCTGTAAATTTTTGCTTGAATCTTTCTTCAATGATTATTTTTGCTTTTCAATATATATTAATGAGTGGCTTAAAAATGCCATTTAAATGTTCTTTGTATCTGTCATGTTTTCTTCAAAAGCAAAAAAAAAAAAAATGCATTTTATCCCTATGTTCCATTTTAGCCATAGTGGCTCTGTTTCTTGACGTACAAGAAAATAAAATACAACATTTATACTTGATACTCTGAAACTCATTCAGTCCAATTTTGGCTGAAATTGATTTAGCAGTTTCACCCCCAGTTTTTGGTGGAGTTCGTGTTGCTTAGTCTTTAGTTTTCTATGTTGTGTCATCTGTACTATTATTTGTCTGTTTGTCTTTTTGTTTTTGGCCATGGCGTTGTCAGTTTGTTTCGATCTGTGAGTTTGACTGTCCCTCTGGTATCTTTCGTCCCTCGTTTTCAAAGGAGAAGATTTTTTAAAGTAAGCAAACTAGATGAACAAATTGTGAAAAATTGTCTTTAAAGGACAATAACTCCTTAAAGGGGTCAATTGACAATTTTGGTCATATAAAAACTTATTTGTAGATCTTACTTTGCTGAACATTTTTGCTGTTTACAGTTTATCTGTATCTATAATAATATTCAAAATAATAACCAAAAACTGCAAAATTTCCTTAAAATCATCAATTCAGAAGCAATAACCTAAAAATCAGATACCCGATTTGGCTGATAATTTCACGGCGGGTAGACCTTGACCTAATGAATAAATTAACTTCTTGTCTGATTTGCTCTAAATGCTTTAGTTTTTGAGATATAAGTAAAAAACTGCATTTTACCCTATGTTCTATTTTTAGCCATGGCGGCCATGTTTTCTGAGGAAACAGAAAATAAAACACACACTCTATTCTAGATACCCTAAGGATCATTCAGCTTAAGTTTGGTTGGAATTGGTTCAGTAGTTTCAGAGGAGAAGATGTTTGAAATAGTTTACACCGGACGGACGACGACGACGGACGACGACGGACGCCAAGTGATGGCAAAAGCTCACATTTCCT
Organism: Mytilus californianus; assembly: GCF_021869535.1. Taxonomy (NCBI): domain Eukaryota; kingdom Metazoa; phylum Mollusca; class Bivalvia; order Mytilida; family Mytilidae; genus Mytilus; species Mytilus californianus. The sequence goes on from NW_026262679.1 coordinate 82,934,553, forward strand.
TTGGAAAGGTGAGCTAAAAATCTGAATCTGGACAATCCCCATGTGATTCCTGGAAAGTAATCACACTTGAAGAGTATAAACAAGCATATATCTTATATCCGCTAATTCGCATGAAATAAATTGTAGATGTGTTTTTGCAGAAAATAAAAAAAAATATGTAGCAATATAGTACTATTTTGCTATGTACGAACTATAAATAAACCAATGATATTATGGAAGATGTTTACATTTTACTTCGGATATGTCGATTTAATCCATTTGTTAGCATTTAGTGGAAACATATATTCTTACTTTTATTCATTATACACCCAATAGACAACTTTGTTTACATTATATGTTTAGTAGGCTCTGAATGCCACGAAGAGTTGTGGCAATCAGTCTAAGTAGATATCATTTGGAATTTTATTGCTAATCAACCTATGTTGGTAAAATTGTGCTTAACCCCCATCCTTAAAAATAATACCCTCACAAAAGGTTAGACTGTCGAAGTATAATAAGACAAATCACTGTCTACTTGGAGTAGAACTGTATCCAGCAGTTCATAACATGTGAAAGAGACAACGTAATTTATGATAATTCGAGTTCTTTAAAAAAAAATGCATCTTGAGAATACACCGATTTACATTTGTACAATAATAGATCCTCTTCATATGTTCTGTCATATTTGAAATATTGACTTGTTATAGCGCTTCATTTAAATCATAAATAACAATTATAAAGCTAACATTATTCATTCAAATTTTAGATAGATATATCAGTGGAATTCGAGTACAATACTTTAACTTTCATAATATCGATGAGACATGCAAATTTCACGGAAAATAAAAGGCCAAATTTAAATCATAAGAACTACACATTTTTAACCGAACATAACTCGAAATCACACATTATAGCATCATTCAAAATGTTGTCGGACACGTATGCACTTTACCTGTCAGTCAGGTAAAAAAAAATACAATTTGAAAAAAAAAATATATCACTATGACAAAAGAAAAAATCAAAAGGAATAAAAAAACAACAGTCGATAAGACAAATTAAACATCTAGTATCACGAATCTGAAAACAGATTTGGATTCATGCTATCTCGAAAGGAAGTTGTCTCTTGCCCACCAGCGACAAAGTAGCGCTAGTGGTTAGATCTAATGATAAGTTAATGATTATGTCGTACCGACTTTTCTGTGCTGCGTCTGATGACTTTTAGCGCCTGGTGTAAAACAAGAGAAAGTTCTAGTAAATATAGATGTTTATTTCTTGAAATCAGTAATCAAAGTGACCGTTGAAAACATAAATTGTTTCCATGCGGGCGTGGTCACATGATCACTGATTTCTTAACTTTCTCCTGTTTTCACCAATCAAAAATTACCTTGTGAAGCTCCCTTGACCACAACCTATTTTCACTGGTTGGCCAATAATCAAGTCATGGGTGACAGGTGTTATTAACAATTTCACACATGAGTAATAGGAAAAGGTTGTTTAACAAAAGCCTTAATTTACATGTAAGGTACATAATCCAAGTAAATAATTTAGCGCTTACATGTCTCTTTGTTATCCGTCTTAATTACGTAATCTAAATATTCAAGTTGTATGTCATTCTTCTTTATCAAAAATTAACATTCCAAAAATAATGTAACTTACATAAGGAGAAATTTTAAAAATAAAATAAAAATTTAAACTTCAAAATACTTTAACTCGAATTGTAAAAATTGAATAATTTTCACTTAAGTTTTGGTCTGTTATATTAAAATTTTGTCTTTGGCAATTCATAATTTTACTGAGTTGTTATAGTAAAATTATGAATTGCCAAAGACAAAATTTTAATATAACAATTATATTACCACATTTATATTACATCTCTTACCGACGAATATTCATTTTTGTGAAAATTTAACATTGTTTCATGCCCTCCATGTTTTGCTTGGTTTTGTTTTTATAATTGACTAAATTGTCATTCAGAATTCACACAAATATTAAGGTGTTCACTCAGATGCTACCTAGAATATGTTTATGATTTGATTGAAGAAGCCACATTCGGTTCCTATAGCTTGATGATGCTTTGGGGTTAGATAGGTGCCACCAATCCGTTATATTGTCGCATCTACTCGAAATTCAACGCAGTATAAAAGTGACATTGCGATAACCCGAATAATTCAGTCCCTCCCCGTGATCGGCTCTCCCACTCACGAGGTTAATATAGGGAAAACTAGTATTACATTTTTCTGGCTTTATGTTGGCCTTTCGTGTACCCAAGGCAGATGAAGGAAGTCAACTTAGTAGCGCTGTGATTGAATGTAAAGATACACCACATTTTTCTATTTATCTATGAATAACTGCAGTGTGTATATTTACAATATAGAACCCGTTAAAATATTTTCTTGAGAATTTTTCGAAAAGGCGTCCAAATTTTCCTAAATTTGATGTAAAATGACTGTGGGCATGGATACAATAAGGAAGCTCCTTTCTTTTTTGTACAGGTTTTAGTTATATAAAGTGGTAAATTCAGAAAATGTTATTATTGTCGCCTATGGAAGAATAAACACTATCGTCAGTTTCCCTGTAGCCATCGTAGAGCAGTGGCATATAACGACTGAATTATTCGGATCAACATTGCGAGGGCTGTATAACCAATCATAGTCGTTGAACACCCCCTATCGTCGTCTTTCTGTATATGCATAATATATTTGCCACTGGACGTTGTAGCAATCACCAATCAGTTAATCAAGATGCGTGAAGTAACAAATCTCATTTTATATATTAGCAATGTAGTTTCGAATTGTTGTAAACTGATGAAAATTAATTATTTGACTCTGTGGAAAGAACAACAAAGAGGTTATAAAAATGATATTAACCTACTTATATAAAACTTTAGCGTGGAACATTGTATGAATGACAGCATGTTTTTTCATGAAATGAATGAAAATTTTAAAGACATAAAAATCAAATCATTGTGAGCCAAATCGATGTTTAGATCGTTTGTTCCTGTTTAATTGAATTGTATGAATAACTCTAAGAATTCTAATTATTTTTTGTCACAGCAAGGGAAATTATATACACTTATTGGTTTTTATGACTAAATTAATAGAAAATTGACTTGCAGAATTGTCCTACATTTGTAATATACGTAGGTTTTTGGAATTACTTGAATATGTTAAGCTTTGTCAGTTAATTTAATTCTACATATATTTATTTCTGTGATTTATGAAAATAGCCCGAATTATTTCTTTGGATCGCGAGGTAAAAGAAAAATTGTTTAATATATTTGATTTGTTGTTCAGCCCTTATCGAGGTTAATATCTCTATACATCTTAGGCTTTCAACATTTTGGTGTTGATAGTTCCTAATGAAAATAGCGCGCCGAACGCACCAATTTACCAAATACGTCACTCTCGACATTTAACAATATAAGTAACATAATCTTGAAAGAATTGAATAAGTAAGCAAACTAATGGCTCTTATCCTACCTCACTCTTTTCCAATGTATAAATTTGGAAATTACTTAGAAACGTTGGTTCCAACTTCCTCAAGCAAATTTGACCTTATATGATTATAATTTTATGTCTCTTTTGGTCTCTAGCTCCTCAAGTATTCAGTCATCTTTGTCTTTTAAAGTATTGTTTTTCATCGTTCCTGATGAAAATGAAGGTCAATCAAGAAAAGAGCTTCGAACGTTCCAATTATGAACTTGGTAGTTTTTTTCCTTCGCTCACACTTTGTCGTGGTATTGGAAAATTAAGGTCACACTTAGTATTTAATTGAACACAGAGTGCATGTATTTGTTGATCATGTTTGAATTTTTAAGTTAGTCTGATTCACTAAATTTTTGGCTTAATAAAAACCTATTGACTTGAAATTCAGGCTTCAATTTTGTTCCTTACCAGTATTAATGACTTAACGCCTCGCCTCCTCTAAGAACGGGAGCTTATGCCAAACCTTCTCAAGAACGGGTTTAAAAAAAATGAGTTAAGCTACATAAAAGGTAACAATATAAAGACGAACTTCTGAAAATATTCGCATCACATTTTTCCTTGAAAAATTGTTATTTAATTAGAATGTTGATTGTGTCCTTCATGGGAAACTAATTTAAACGATTAATTTTGCGATAAAATTCTGACTTGTCTGTGTATAGCGTAATTTGGTAGCAATAAGGGGACAGAAATCTATTTTTATCGTTGTTGATTTTTCTTTTTGCTTTTTTAATGATTCAGTAATGTGATAGCATGATGTCGGCTAGTTCAATATCTATTTCTATTTTTGTAAACAAACCTGCACTCTTCGATCAATTTTGAATTAAGATTACATAATCAAAAATAAATTATATATTACTGAAACGTCTATCAAATTGACTTTGATGGACATGTGGCTTTTCGGAAGGTCACACTTGGCTTAATTGCCCTCCTATTCTATACGTTTTCCCCCAAATCTTGCCTTAATTGAAACTTAAATATTTTACGATAAATTGCAAAATCGTTTGTCTTAACTGATGAATACGCACGTATCAGAGGTTGCGTGTAAATGTAATGGTTTATTTTGAATAAACGCTTTTGATGATTTTGTGTACATCGATTGAAAATCAAAGAAAGGACGTTCTTTCGTGCAGATACTTTTCTAAATAACTAGACCTTTGCATTACACGATGAAAGAATTATTTCAGTAAAAGTAATGATATAGGAAAAGAATTATTTCAGTAAAAGTAATGACATAGGAAAAAGAATGACAGAGAGTACATGACATAATTTTAAATGTCATTAAATACAAGGAAAATATAATGACCACTCTTTGAAACGCACAACACTTTGATTGTTGTTCATTAAATTAAAACTTAATATTTTCTGGGAGATCTTACACGATGAACAATATAAAGCCCATGCCTTACAGCTAGTCAATATTCTTGAAATAATGGTGGAGTCTTCCTTCAATTTATGTTATTAGTGCCCAACAATACACTAACAACTACAAAGCAAATATCAATCCCAGTGCAACATTTAGACATTACAGGAAAACGATAAAGAATAGTGAGATTGAAGAAAGGAATAAAATGAATAAATAAATAAATAAATTGCACACTTTTATTTTGAATAAATTTACTTTTGTTGAAGCAGTATAACAAAGAGAAATAAACATATTAAACATGATACGTAAAAACAATGTTAAGTACCGCCTCCTTCTGACTACTTGTTTGTAAATTTTACAGATTTTTTCTTGACACCGGAGCATGGTATTAATTAAAACCAAAGACAGCAGAGATTCCACAGAGTCCCTAAACTTGTTTCAAATTTTGTAAAAATCAGTAAGATTAACTAACGCAATTTGATCACTTATCTGGACAAAATTTTGCATTTGACGCATCGAAAAATGTCTTATTTTCTGAAAAAGAAAAAAAGCACTTCCAGCGGAAGTTAAATATTACACGACTTCTTTATGTTAGGTACTAATATTACCTATCAGTCTTTCCTGTTAGTAGTTTTTTTTCAGTGAGAGACTTGAGTTTGCAATGAAACATGTGGGAAATCAAGGGAAAACTTTATATGTTTGCTTCACTTGTGTCTCATCCATTTTGCATATTAAAGCAAATACAATATGTTTAAACTAAAATATTTGGGAATTACGAAACTAAAACATTCGGGTAATACAATAACCTTACATACATATTTAATTTTTATTATGATTGCTAAATGTGACCGAAATTAAAATATTTTTTCTCAAACTTTTACCAAAATCTCAAATCTCAACGCTCTATAAGAAAAACATGAAATAAAATGCACCGGCTTACAACACTGAAAGAAAAGTCTTAATATTAGGGTCCAAATAGGACCCTCACCACACCGACTCCTTAAGCTTGCAAAAGGCCACCTACGGAAGCCTAAGGAAATTACTAAATTTTGTAAGGAGGTTTATTTTTCGCGATTTCGAAGGCCAACCTTGTTCTCGACGTTTTATGTTCGTTTTTTTCTTGTCTTTGATTTTGACATTCCCTAAGGATGAAATTTATGCGAGGGGATTTTTTTTCGCGATTTAACTTAATCGTAATATGAGCAAACATTTCTCACTTGACAACAGTATGCAGAAAATGTTATGTTTAGAGAGCGTGTACTCTCAGTACAATGACCCTCGAATCGGACGTTCCGATTTTGACCAGACGTAAACTTTATTGATGTGCATATGGATGAATATATGAATGTGTAAAAGGAGAGGGTGTACGCATGTGAAACTGGTACAACCCCACCATATTTTGTGTTTATACCATGTCAGATCTAGACTAACTGGAACATGTGTTGTTCGTTTTGTTTGTTTGTTTATACGTCTTTTTTATAAATTGGTTGTTGGTGGTTGGTGTAATCTGTTGTGCTGTCCAATATCTTTGGTAATTCTGATTAACCACTTTATGTAGTATGTGAATATGGAAGTTTTAAATACTGTACTTCCATGATGGTTTTATTGATGGAATGATGTGATTACGTAATGTATTAATTTTGCTGAAAGATTCTTATCAATATTTTAAGGGCACGTCAATATACTATTAGCTTCTAGCAGAAAACAGTTATACTGTATACTCTGTCCCAAGTAATGTTGTTTCTTATTTCTTGATGTATTAGACAATGACAGTTGGTTACATTCATAGTCTAGTATTATTTTTTATAACGAGTAAACAGATTCTCTCGACGAAATGGTTTGGAAGTTTGGCTATTCATATAGAATTCTGTTTAAACATGGGATATTTCGTCCTATTATTTTTACAGTAGTGTTGTTTATAGAACCTGTAAGTTAAGATTAAAAGCTTATTCTTATAGGTTAGTAGTAAGATCTTTGAATATTGTTTTTATGGGTTCCTATATTGATTTTGTTTTTGATAAATTAAAATATAACTTTTATGTATATTGTATTGCTATACAGTTTTCAAAACGTATGGTCCTGTCGATACTATTTACTATTTTAGCATTGCACAAGGTCGTGCTTTTCTGAGACTGTATATGACGTCTTTACACTAAATTCGTTAGATGTGTACTGATTGATACTCAAGCCTTAACTTAGAGAACATGATACATTTATTAGTTGGAATTTACTTTGACCTAGCTTTTAGTAACTGCGAGTACTCTTAGATCGCTACTTTGTGTCTTTTTTCGTTAGTTTTTTTATGCATCGTTCCAATCTGTTGAGTTAAGCCATTGGAGTTACACCACTGTTCCAGGATAGGGGGTTGAGCGCTATCACAAACATGTTTACCCCCCCCTCCCCCCCGACAGATTCTTTGTGTACTTGTACAAGTAAGGAGCCTGTAATTCAGTAGTTTTCTTTAGTTGCTGTCTGTCATATTTGTTTTTCGTTTAATTGTTTTATCATAAATCAGGCGGTTGATTTTCTCGTTTGACTTGTTTTAGTTTTCTTGTCATGGCCTTTTCTAGCTGACTATACGGTATGATTTTTGCTCATTGTTGAAGCCCGAAAGAAACAACAACCCGACCAACCACCAGAAAACAGTCCAAGGCCATCAATGAGTCTTCAACGCAGCGATATATCCCACAACCTGAGGTGGGATTCCGCTGGCCCCTTAACAAGAATGTATACTAGTTCATCGAAATGGACCCCACACTATACTCGGAAACATATAAATGAACAAGCCTGTTTGGAAGTTAGTAGGATCCAGTTTTGGATGAATATATCTTTTTTTTCTCTATTTCACAAACAATATACGATTTCCATTGTTTCTTAAATTTAATGGAGTGAAATGGTAGCAACACACTTTGCGACTAATTTTAATACTGAATCAACTCGGAATTATTTCCTGTGGCACTTTGAAGGCGACCACTTCAGAACATTTGATTGGATTGAACCAATTCTAAAAGTATAAAAACAGGACTTGTTTAAGTTTCATGACATACATATTTTACGTTAAAGACTTAATGTTTATAACGTAATTACAAAGTTTCCAAAGGAAAGCACAATGTAATTATATAAATACAAGTGCTTCTGATGGTTATCAATTACTTTAACTTTCCACATAATACAATCACAATGACGGTAATGGCACAGTAACATTTCTTATTTCCAAGGCTATGTTTTCCTGGTGGTATACATGCAAAGCCTGATGTGAATGATAAATACTTACATTTTGAGTACAGGCTATACAAAATATATTAATTTAATTCTTATATTTTTTTGTAAGAAAAGCCTTCTCTTATCTGTTAACATTTTATTCACTTCTTTTATGAATTCTATAGTCGAAGTTATTTCTTAAACTGCAAATTAAAGCATAGCGGTAATTATCAGTAACACATTAGTTGCTCCATCATAATCCAATCCAACCTACGACCGTGTGTGTGTGTGTGTGTGTGGAGGGGGGGGGGGGGGGCTGTTTGGCGTTTGGCGTGCGATCTTGCCACCTGGCGTCTTATTTAAAACGACCTTAAACCTTTAAAAATGTTCAAAACCGTTTTACTTCAAAGATTTACTTAGATTTGCTTAAAAGTGACCCGGTGGTCTGAGGCATTTTTTAAAAACGACCTTACAACGTATGGGGGATACCCTACTGGAGCCCCACATTAGTTATGAAAACGGATTTTGAACAAATCTGATCTTACCATGACCTGAAAAAAGACAGTTAACTACTTTACTTGATGAAACCGGTTCATGACTTTATTTGACACCACTAACATTGATTGATACATTCAACTATAGATTTTTAATTCTAACTTTGATGTTAATAACCAAAGCCATTCTGAATGCGATAGTCATTGGTCTTTCGCGACGAAAAATGTAAAAAAAAAACATTTTTTTTATAAGCTCCTTGAACTTAATACAGTAAGGTCATGACTGATATCTATAATAATTCCACAAACAAAGAAAGACTAATCAGCTTACGCTTTTAAGCCTTTTTTTTGTAAATAGAAGTTACTTTCAAGCATATCTTCAGGATATTCTGCTAGCCATATATATATACAGTGTAAAAAGGTAACAAAAAAATCAAAAATCAATTCGCCGGGTATTATTTTTATTATTTATTCTTTTAAACAATTTCAAATATTTCTTTGAAATCTTATCGATTTAAAGAAAATGTCGCCCTTCCAACCCAATATTTTTTGTAGAAGGGGGTCATGATATCAAATAATTGTATGTAGTTTTAGGAACAGTCAGTCTGTTTTCTTTTATTATGTAAAGGAATGTTAAGTAAAGTTAGATATGACTTTCTGTTTTACTTGGCAGGAAAATTCTTTCAGTAAAATATTATAAACATACAAACTTTGACTTTGAAATTATACCGGAAAAAGATTAAATTGATAAAGAGGCAATTGTATTTCAGTACCTTTTTTCATTGAAGATTTTTAATCACATATATATGCACTGAGAATAAGTACAACATTATACAAATAGAGTGTAAAAATATGAAACAGCATGCTTGATTTGATACTATATCTTCAAAAATATAAAAATATTTACCGAAATTTGTAAATATTTTTGAAAGTTAATAAATGTTCTATTTGACAGAAGCATCTCAAAGTACAGTGCTCGTTTGTCGTCATACATTTTTTTTCTTACTACTTAATGATAGAGACTGCTTATCTCTTTATCAGTTTATCAAAGGTGAACACTGCGATTTTTGATAACATGTTTTCCAATCGTTCTAATGAAGAAACCAAGTGTTTTACCTACCATGTCTTGCAAAGTAAGTAGGTTAGAAGATCTTCGATTTACTTTTAAACCAAGTTCTTTCATATATACCTTAAATACTAATTGATTGATATCAAACTGATCAGATATTTGTATTTCACATTTAAAATCAGTACGAATATGAAGGGTGGTCTCGTGAGAATACAAGCACAACTCTGCAAAACTAATCTCTAATCTTACCGGCCATTATTTATTATTTATTTACTTTTATATCTAATAAAAATATTTAATACTTTTATACAAGTAATAAAATTTCAATTTAACTTTCATTACGTAAGCAAATCACAGCGAGAAAACAGTCGCGTATTCATTTATGATCACACAAAATTCTTGAATGAAAAAAAATGGTTAAAAATTTATTATTATGCACGTGTTTTCACTGCGCATCTAGTACGGTCATTTTCTGAACACATGAGCTTTGAAAAATTTACAGTATGCATGTATTTTCCGTGCGCATCTGATATGGTTATTGTCTGAATATAAGAGCTGCAAAAATCACATATTGCATGTGTTTCTGTGCACATCTTAGTTTAACATATTTTAATGTTCAGAAACTAAACAAATGGATGAGATACAAGTTTTACAACTTAGTAATGTCTACTCCATCATTGTTTGACCATTAGAGCTGCTACGATACTTGTTAATGACTGAAAGTGAAGAATTGAAATGCTGAACCGTCTTACACGAGCCAGTACATTTTAACCTTTGTCATATATTTGGCTTATATGCCAGTGCCATATTCAATGAAAAATGAGGAATTTACTTGGCAAAAAAAGAACTCAGTGAACTTAACATAGAATTTAAACAAGGCAGCCGCTATGGAATTCTTACACATCTAATAAGAAAATATTCACCTTTAACTGAATATGGAATATTTTAGCGGGATAATCTCGACGGGGGGGGGTCTTCGTGGTGGAGTAGAACGTTCACTCCGCCATTGGTTGCAATTACCCGGGCTTACATTTTCTTGTAGTGTTTTGTGAGCTTTTCTTTGTCCTGCTCAGCTGTCTTTTTCATTTGGCCATGATGTCTTTCTTCCACTTGTTGCTATTGGTGTTTCTTACTTTTTGTGTGATTTATGTACGTAATATAGGCTCTATAATGCGATATGCATCACCCACCATGCAAATTAACTTAAAATGTCACGATCGGATATTATCGGTAAATTTACAAATGAGACGATTATTCTAGTAAATAAAAAAATATTAGACCCTGAAATTTTGAGTTGAGACACAAACACATCGTATTGGTCAACCTCTGCATAATGGTGACCGTTATACTTACCATAGATCATGTGACCAGCTTATAATTTAGTACGCTAGACGCGAAGCAAAACTTTCTAAAGTCCAAATAAATCAATTTAGAAGGTGAAGAGCACTAAAAACTACAAAACGTTGCGTCAAATCTGACTAAGGCTTTCTAAACACATTATACTATGTGCGAGTTTGGTTGAAATCTGTATGACAGAAAGTCACAAATCAGTTTTGATATTATTTTTCTTTGAATAAGAAAACACTTATTTTTAAAAACATTTTTGTATTTATCTTGATCATATATAAAGGAACTTTGTAAACAAAATTTATTCGAAAAAAATCCAAGAATGATCAAATAATTGTTAAGAGAACAATGATCTGTCAAAATGGCTTGGTACTTTAATGGCTTCATGGTGCCAAGAAATATATCATTTGCATAATTAAAACTTGAACAATTTCCTAAACTGTAAAATGAAAACATGTTATAAAAAGAAATCATTTCAAGAACTGTATCATATATATTTTCAAACGATTATAAACAAATTATATATGCATTTTTTTTTCCTATCAAATTTGTGACTTTCTGTTCTGTGAATTTTTGTCCTGTGACTTTCTGTCCGCTTATCGAAATCTGTCTAGCCATTTTCAAGGAGTTGTGGGTTAGCAAAGTGATAAACAAAAATTGCTAAATCCATTGTAAATTGGGAAACTCTAAAAACCATACAGATGATAAAAAGTTAAGACTGTAAGTTGACAACTTCATGTTCTGTAGAAAAATCATTGCTAGTTTCGTTCAATTCTGTAGTCTCGCTTTCGAAGAGTTTCAAATTAACAAAGTTTGACGAAAATGACACAGATGACACGAAAGTCAAAAACAACAGCAGAGTCGTCGCATCTGTACGCTATCAGGTGACACGAATTTCACAACATAACAGCAGAGTCGTCACAGCTATACGCTGTCAGGTGACACGAAAGTAACAACACAACAGCAGAGTCGTTGCAGCTGTACGCTGTCAGATGACACGAAAGTCACAACACAACAGCAGAGTCGTTGCAGCTGTACGCTGTCAGGTGACACGAAAGTCACAACACAACAGCAGAGTCGTTGCAGCTGTACGCTGTCAGGTGACACGAAAGTCACAACACAACAGCAGAGTCGTCGCAGCTGTACGCTGTCAGTTGACACAATAAGTAAATTGCATCAAATATTTATTTAGTTATCAAATTTCTTGTCTTGCATCTAAATCCACAACAAATGAAAGAAAAAGCGATGGGATTACAAATGTATGAATAGTTTGCCTTTTTTTCGAAAATAGCCGACATATAATTTTTCCCCCGATCTCTTTGCTTACATGATTTGAAAGTTGGGACGTACAAAATGTATTATTATATCTCTCACTTGTCTTTCTTGGGAAAATTATATGTAAAATCATGTTACATTTTTCAATTTTTTTAAATGTTGAGGACAGACAAGACAGGTATTAAAAGTACATGATTTATTTAATAAAATCACAGATCCTAACAACTGTTATCGTTGCGGTAGATTTCAATCTGATTTGCTGTTAAAGTGCATCTTCTATAAAAAAAAACCCAACAAAAAACAATGCAAAATGTGCAAGTACGGTGGAAATTACCTAGGGTTTGTAATAAAATTTCGCGTCCCAAGTTGATTAAACAAATTGTAAAATAACTTTGACGCGTGAGGTGTGATTTAAATCTCCATAACAACGGATGGATTAAAATCGAATTCTAACGGAACACGTTCTGTTTGAAGATGTCATATAATCGTTCATACAGCAATGTTCATTTGTCTTGATCTTAGTAAGTCAACTTGAATTGATACTTTTCTTAATGGACCACAAGTGTTTGACTTGTAAAGTGCCTATTTATTAAAGTTTTCTGTTACAATTCATTATCAGTTTTTTTGGTTTAAATATTGAATCGATTTTTATGTATATACTGTATAGACAAAACATCAGAGAATCGACTTTACAGCAGAATAAAATTCTTTCAGAACTTCAAACGAATAGTGGAATTATTTGATGAAAAAATAAGTTTACAGAATAAATTCCGGTTATTTTTAATCTATCAGATATTCACTTCAGTACAAATCTACAATTTACAATTGTTATAGTTTTTTTTTTGAATAAACGACAGCAACGAGCCAAAGGAAAATCGGAAGGAACCAAAAGAAAAAGAGACAAGAAGATTTCAAATAGCCACAAAAACTATACACGATGTCACGGTCTTCAACATTTGACAAACTGTTATCCGCTCTTGTTTAGCATGTTTACACGATTTGTAAATGAGGGATTAAACAATATAATAGTAGATCCACAACTGAACACTTAAATTGCAAGAATAAGATTCTTCTATATTTCAAAATCATTTGTACTTTTAAGATATAGCCTGGTCACTTGAGTGCAGAAATTTTATCTATAATTTCACTGTGACGTTATAAACATAAAACCGAACATGGTAATTTTACACATAGTTTTCGGTCAAATCAAATTGGAGCAACAGCCTCACTGAAAAAAGATATATTATCTGCTTTGGTATCTTTGTATATTTAAAGATATCTTGTACCAAAATATCTATTTGCACATAAGATAACTAGATCTAAAACGAGGCTATTTTGAAAGTTTGTTAAGATTTTCCTAAATTTGAAGGCCAAAAGCAATTAATTAGACACTATTAGAAATTATAACACTTGTATCTTATACCTGGTGAACATTTGAAGTAAGTTGTTTCAAAGGTCTAACTATATAAATACTTTTTCTAATACAAGGGGCCAAAAAGTGGTATTATCACGTTGTGGGGAGGGGAGGTTAAATAGTTTTCTTTGATGCTCTCAAAATATTTGAATCGCCTAGTGACATAACCAAAGACACAGTGAAGAACGCGCAATAAAAAGAGACACAGAAAAAACATCAATATTCCAGACGACAAAATAACATACGCAAGTAAAATAGTGCAAAATAATTTCGTATCAAAGAATGCTAGCTATTTCTTTAACCAAGCTAAAAGTATTCAATCAACTGATAAAGAAAACATGCAATTTTACAGCTAAGAGAGACCTCTGAACTCGAATAGATTTCATACATCTATATATATATAAATTTGTTTGCATAATGTCGAAACATAAAAGTTTTTATATAATTAGTCATGTATGTAAGTATGATGAATTAACAGGTTGACGTAAAAAAGCCGGATTTATATTAACACACTGAAAATTCAGTCTAGAGCCTTTTCCTGGTACGAATCTGCATTTTTGTTCAATTTGAGAATTTGATTGATTGATTGTTTGATTTTTTATGTGTTAAACGCCACTTTCAGCACTATTGGCTATTTCATAGTGCTCAGTTTTATCGGTGGCGAGAAAGATTCTTCGCGTTCGGCAGAAAAACTTTCAATCCTAAGAATTAAGAAGGTTCGAACTCACAACCTCAGTGTTGACAGGCTAGTGATGCAGTAGATGAATTACTTAGACCACTCGGACACTGAGGCCCCTATTTGAGAATTGAATGCTTGTGTTTGTAATTTATTGTGGTATAAAAGAGTTAACAGAGTACACTTTGCACGAAGCACGTACGCGGTTCATGTTAAAAATGTGCGCACAATTAGCGCGAAAGATACCAAGGGGACATTCAAAACTCGAGAGAAACTGAAAACGTCATGACAAAAAATGAAAAATAACAACAAAACATTTCATGGAAAACTAAAGACGGAGCAACACAAATCCCACCAAAAACTAGGGATGTTTTCATGTACTCCGGAAGGGTAAACGAATCTTGCTCCAGTAGTGTGACCGTCGTCACAGTTACTCATGGTAAGTAATTTGGTGATGAGTCTCATTTTGTGATGTCACAACCAGGGAAAGAGGTCGGGATTGTGATAACGAAAATTGAAACATATCCGTGGTCATTTGTGGGGCCATAACGGTCAACTAACAAGTGATACCGATCGCAAAACTTTCGAAGGGATGACTTCAACCTTACCACTTGGAACCCTTGGTCCAAAAGTTTCCTTGTAAACAATGGCCATCTATCAAAGAAATAATATCGTATCGACTGGGAGATATATACTGTATATACAGGCGCTACTGGGATGATGCTACATGTATATAGAAGTTCAAAATTTGAAAGCTGAAATCCCTTTTGTCGTAAAGTTTTGTTATCAAATGACCCTTATTGTCAATATCTATATGTTAGTAACTTATGGACAATACGACTCCTTAACATCCTTCAATATGTACGCTAGAATCTAAAAGTTTAAGTAGTCATATGCAGAAAGTTTTTGAATTCATCATCAAAAAGAAAAAAAAGAAAAGAAGCCTAAAACAGGACCGAGTTGGTGAATTTTACCCCAGGAAGTTGCAATCTTAGTTTTAGCTAGTACATTTACATAGAACTGGTTATTTGGGCGGATGGTACTCTCGGGCGGGGCTGTCAGTCCATCAACATCTGTACTGACCGAGTTAAAATAAAGTTGACGTATTATACAGATTTCAATTTTCATGACACGTGTATCTCTATTTCTTTAATTTAATGCCGCAACAATGTATCTCAATCATACAAAGATTCCAGTGAAATGAAATTTATATTTTTATATTTTTTTTAACATTTTCGCTGACATTCTTTGATTTTTTACCTTCAATTACTTAAACAGATACGACTGTTTGAAAGAACATTAATTGTTAACTTTAATAAAAACATGAAAAAGACATTGTTCGTTGAGCTTTTGATGCATGTTAGAGGTAGGAATCGCTTGATTTCTTACGAGATAGAAGTGGTTAGCGTTTTGAATCTCTGGTTTACTATTTACCTAAGGTGAACTGTGCAATATCATTTACCGAGATACAGATCAGAGATTAGAAGACGAACAGGAATGACACTCGTAACGTTGAGTTCTTTCATATTTTTATACAAGATCAGTTTCTTTGAAGTGGTTCTACCAACATTTGAGGTTATAAAGAAAGTAATAGCATACTATACAAATAATTTTATTTCGGTAAAAATGGATAGTTAAAGATAGAAATCAGAACGTAAGACAGAGAACTAAATGACACTTACATTTGAAATGTTCAATGCTATTCTACTTTGTACTTTAATTATTTGGCCTTTTTAAGTTTTTTGATTCGAGTGTCACTGATGAATCTTCTGTAGACAAAACGCGCGTCTGGCGTACAAAATTTTAATCTTGGTATCTATGATGAGTTTTTTGAAAAAGGATATGTATAAATTTATATTTCAAAAAGAATATTGTTTTGGAAAGTTTAGATGTCAATGACATTCTTGACCTTAAAATTCAAAAATAGTATGAAGAAAAAATGAAAAAGAACACAGAAATATTTTTAGAGAGATTCAATTTATACAATTAATTGATTGTCATTTGATTAACATTAAGTGGCAAATATGTCATGCATATTCCGTGACAAGAATAATTTCCCGATGAATCCAATCGGTATTTTCTGCAAATTTTGGTCGACCTGAACATGGGCTAGAAATTAAGACTTCCATTGAAAAAGAGAGTATTTTTGACAGGGCATATATTTTGCCTTAAAACGTAAGTAGTCCATTCATCTTCTGATCCATAGAAAAGTTGTTTCAAGGGTTCGTTACGTTGGCGATGGAAACGGACACTTTTTCTCTAAACGATGCATCTGATCGAACGTACACATTAAAACCAAACGTGAATGTGTATTTATACATCCAACACAGTCAGACGGACGCTACTCTAAAGCATGGAAGGAGTTTGGGTAACCATATTTCTATACCCAAGTCTAAAACACTGTGGGGTCGATTCTATTTATGAAATTTTAAATTCATAAATGTTCTATGTGCAACACTTTTGAATAAAAAACATTTCCCATTATACTTTTTATTTTTCATTTAGTTATTAAATCGATGATAATTACATCCAGAAATTATAACAGAATATTGGCACTTATTTTCTTGAAAACATAGTTAAAGGGTTACTTACCATGACCTCCAAATTTGTAAAGATAAGACTAAATAAACCAAAATCTCCCGAATACTTCAAAATTCATGCATTTATCGATGTGAGGTTGCAGGGATAGATATTAAAAGCAATTTAACATCAACTAAAATTGTTATTTTATTGTGTTTGGCTTTTCAAAGCTTCCGCTATAAGTGTTGCAGAAGGAAGTACGTGTTTTATTGTAATGGTAGAAAATTAAACATATTTTCATTTCTTCAATGAAGACATTTCTTTTCAACATCTTACAGGGATATATTCCAATAACCTTACGTTAAAAGGAGACGATTAATATTTTTGTTATTATTCTTAAATCATGTAAGAAAATTTAATATATCATAAAATCAAGACTGACAGTGAAACTTTAATTTAATAAAAAAAAAACTGATATTAATATAAAGATCTTAGTTCGTTTTGTTGCGTATGATTACATTTGTCAGTTTGTTCAACTATGAATCAATAAGGTAGAAAGTGTAAATTAAAGTTTACATACAACAAATTTTCTATGTTTATATTAAATGCGAGAGATGCTATAGAAAGATACATTCATCTGTTTATTTTACGGTAAATGAGCCGCAAAGTTCTTATCGTAAAACGGCAAATACAATATGAAATATCCGATAACCGAATTTATCTGAAATATTCATGGCTACTTTTTAAAACATTATGCCGCAAAAAAATATTTATGATTCGTTGTATAAAAATATGAGATTAATAGCATAATCTATGAAATCTGTTATTGAAGTAATCAGAAATATTAAGCAACCACTAACGTGTGTCAAAATCGCTTATAAATAGTAGTCCAACGTCACAAAAACATGGCTTGATTAGTATTTACAAGATTAGAATTAATTAGAAAAAGTATAAAGGTATAAAAGGCTGCTGGGAAGATCAATTCGCTGAAGAAAGGAAATTATTGTATGGAGCACGACATCAATGTCATATCAAATAAGTTAAGTAGTAGTAGTATAATCTAAGGATCATCTTGCTGCTATCATAACTGTTAATGAAAATGCTGACAAACCACTCACGATGATTCCATAAATTGATCATCGCCGGACTTAAGATAGAGAGTTTGCTTGGATCATCTGTTAATTATCGTTTTTCAAGTAAGGAACATCAATCTATGTATGCTTAGTTTCTGACAGTTTTTAAAAGCAAGGCATTTAAACGGATAACTGATTTAATGGTCATAAAAGAATGCTCGGAGACGGAGAAAACTTGTCGATGGAATTCAATGAAGATTTAATGAATATTACAAGCGAAATTTGTTATTTGGGTAGACATCGAACTACACCAAACTTTATTATAAATGGATATTTGTTTCCAAGCTTAGCATGTGTTACTGTGGTAATAAATTGCACAATACTGGTGGTATTTTGGAGAGCTAAATTTTTTACTCCGCATCATGCTTTACTAGCTGCATTAGCAATTGTGGACATGCTGACAGTATTTATACCATCCCCGTTATTTATGTACGTTTTTGGATGCGGATTCTATATGATATTTCCGTCGTGTAAACTATGTCAGGCATATGACATTACTACAATGGAAATACCTATTATTTTACACAGTATATCAATGTGGCTTACTCTAGGGCTAGCGATTCAACGCCATGTTTGTGTTTCGAATCCATTTAAAGCAAAGTACATCTGTACAATGAAAAACACAATTATTTACATGATTCTAATGAGTTGCTGCTTCTTTGCTTTTCTGTTGCCATTCACTTTTAGATTAAAATACGAAGAGGTCTTAGTGAATTTGGATATGGACGGATTTTTGGCACATCCAGCATGCCGGAAGTCGCCCCAAAACTGGCTGAATGACAATAAAAATTTATTTTACGGTATGTACGGTTTATTACGAGTTTTGGTGATTAAACTTTTACCGTGTGTCATCTTACTGATTTTGGAAATTAAGCTTATCCGAAACTTAAAAATGGCTTCACTTGTAAGAATTCATACAAATAAGGTCCACCAAAGAAAAGATGTTCCGATGCGCCTTTCAGCACAAACTGCTTGGATAGTTGGGATATTTTTAGTTACGGAAATACCAGTGACAGTCGGCGTTATCCATGAGGTAATAGCTTGGTGGTTTAAAGTTAAGTTTATGAAAGATGATGTTAAATTTCTTTTAAGTGATATTTTAAATTTCATATTGCTATTTGGATGCATGGCAAATTTTGTAATTTATATTTTTCTCAGTGAGAAATTTAGAAGATATATTATAAAATTAGTAACTTTCCAGTCGAGCCGAAAAAGACAATACAGACAATACAAACACTGTGCGAGTTTAAGAAATTTACCGTCAACCAGGACAGAATTAGAAGAATTGTCTGTTTTAAAATAAATATTTTCCATCAGAAATCTTGGTTATTATTTGAAGAATGTCTTATATAACTAAAAATTATTGAGATACTGAAAAACAAATATGAATAAACCATTTCAGAGATATTGCAATTTTCAAGATGAGATGTTCTAATGTATTGTTGTATCGACTGCAACTATATTACTTTCATTGTTTCTAGCAGCATAGAATGTACAACTAAAACATATCTTGACTTCTTTCCAGTATTGACTACATGAATGAATTTCTTCCATGTGTTTACATGAAATACTAATGACACAGAAAAGTAATTAAACAACGATACGAATAATAATCCTAGAATGTAAGCTTCTGGACTAGCATTTGCGGATAATACTAACTTCAAATGTACATTTCCTCGCTCAAAGGCTTGTGGAATTTTATTGCCTGTTGTTTTCGTTAATATTCTTCATAAGCGTGATGATGTCCATAATGTTTCAAGTATTTTCTTCCAAAATTTTATAATTGGAGCGTACCTGATATATGTATTTCAAAATGCTACTTTTTCATACATTTAAATATGTTCAAAAGTTGGACACATGGTAATATTCATACAAAAATAATTATGATAGGTGAGACGAATTTTTCTTTTTTATTGATTAGGTTCATCGTGAAAATTTGACAAAAATGCTGTGTTTACACCAAACGGAAAATTTAATGGTCTCAAAACACCTAGATACAAAAAGTTAAATGTATTTTGTGATTCAGAAAAAAATAATTCTTTTTCAGTTATTGTAAATTTGTAAAGTTGGTGCGGATATTTTGTAAAATTTCAGGATTTCAATGAACGTTATATTTTCATTACTAAAAAGCTTTTATAGGAGGGTTGTAAATTGGACAAAACGTTCACTAAATTTTATCACAAATATAAATATTTATTGTGGAAGTATGATACAACGTGCATGAAATTAATAATACAAGTGTTATTACACGTCCTGATTTTTACTTTAATATTGCTTAAAATGCTGTTTAATAAATTTTACTTCAAATCTGTCTCATATGCATAATAGACTTGTTGGTAAAGAATTGTTAAATCACTTGTCTCTTATTCTTTAAGGATATATATCAATAAATCGCTTCATTATATACTGAAAGGTTTCTTTTGTGTTTCGGTATTATTTGCATTGACATTGTACAAGCTGATATAGTCCTTTACTGTGTGTGATGGTACTATATGACATCTTGTATGAAATACATCAGCCGAAAATTAGTGTAGGATGGCAAGATTTCTGTACTCTGAGCTTGCCTTCGGTAACTGCGGGCTTTTTTAAAAATATGGTATAATTTGTTATTCATTTTGTGTTTGTGTTATCAATGATCATTCAGTTTTATTTTAGAGATTAGTGATTTTACTGTATTGTTTTTTATAATATGAGATCGAGACAAAAAAAGAGACAAGGTTGACTAAAAACAAGTTTAATCCCGCCACAATTTCATGTGCATGTTCCACGCAGGAACCTCGTCAGTAAATGTTGAATGTCATATCTTAATGTTTTGTTATTTTGGAGATTTAACTCTTATAGAATCGGGATGATTGTGAGATTCATATTGTAAGGACACCTGTTTGTTGTTGAAGACTGTACTTTGTCCTCTTGATTTCGCTCGGTTGTGTTTTTCCATTGGGTTACTGTCTTATTGACATTTACTCCATATTTCCTTTTAATCGTATTAATGTTAGAAAGGCATTTTTAACTTTTTAAATTTGTATTTGCGAGTTTAAGGTGTTTGACATTCGAATCATTCATAACCACAAGCCAAACCCTAAAGTAAGATAACAAAAGATGTTCCTAATCCGGACCGTTCAGATTCCCCTTTCCAAAAGGGTCAATATAATTGCTATTGCTTTTTTGGTGCCTATCGTTATTTAGTCATTCAATAAAATCTTTTCTGATACTACCTGGCCAATCGGAACTATCCATATAGTATCTAGTTAAAGATATTGGAGTAAAAATCGTCATTGAAGGGAATTAATGGCCGATATCGTCCGCCGACTTCTTTAAGAAATTTTCCCCTTTAATTAATAACGATGTTTACCCGCTTTTGTGTCTTTCCCTAGGAGTATAGTAGACAACCAGAAACCTTAAACGGGAAAATGATCAGCATAATAAGATCTACAAATAGCTCAAATGACCGAAATCGTAAAACAAATTTTTGTAGGAGTTGTGCCCTTTAATGACGATTTTTAACCCAATAATCTTAAAAGATATAATAGATAGACAAAATCTTTTAACAGCAATAATGATCTATACAAGATCTGCAAATATTGGTATTGCCCTACAATGACGAATTTTATACTTTTCCCGTTTATAAAGTAGGTTCACGAATCGGGTTAAAATTGACCTTAAGATTTTAGTTTTCTTTTTAATTCGGCCAAAATACTATAAATTTCATTGGTTTTGATATAATTGGCAATACAAAATCCTTTCAATTATGCATTAGTTTGTAACGATCAGGTTTGGTCCAATTTTACACCTTTTTCTAAAAATTCTTTATATCAAATTTTAATCACAATATTATCCAGATTTTTTGTGTCTAGGTATTCAATATACACCTTAGCACATTTTGGTCAAGAACATTTTTGATCGTATGTCTCAGCCAATTTGTTCCTTGCTTTTATTTCCGAAAGTGCTTACAATGGTTGTGTTTTGACAACTTCTACAAACTGTGCTTACTTTGGAACCGATAATGTACTCTTGTAAAGTTATTTGTTTTTTTCTTAGCATTAGGCATTCGAAACATTCATTTAAAAACCAAATTGTGACCTTTTTAATATTTCATGATTGATGTGAAATTCAAGGCCATATTTTGGCAACCTGATCCTAAAGTAGATAGAAAGAAACTGAAAACAGCAAATATGATCACGAGACAAGATCTTTAAAATAAGATTGTATCGATATTATGTAAAAAGTGACATGTTCTTTGAAGCCTCTAGTATATTAATAGTGAAACAGAGCGTTCCAAAACGGGGAATCGGATTTAGCTCCACTTCGACCAGACGTGGATATGTATTTATACATCCTGCACACACAAACGGATATCCCTGTCGGCAAAAGTCTTATGACTAAACGAGTGAGGCTAGAGAGAGGGATCAATAGTAACATTGAACGGTACCGGTACATCTTTAGTGCTCCATAGGCACATTTTGCTAATGTATGTCTCTTCAGTGATGCTCAAGGCCTAACTTCCGATGAAGAGTTGTCTCATTGGCAATCATACCACTTCTTATTTAATATTAAACAACGAGTGGTAATGCATTATATTTCAGAAATACAGACCTGTGATGAAATATCCATTGAATAAAAGAAAACATATCCTCAACTGTAGTTTTAAGGTATGTGACACAAAGTGAAACTTGTTGTTATGTGACAAAAAGTTAGAACTTGTAGTTATGTGACACAAAGTGAGAACTTGTAGTTATGTGACACAAAGTGAGAACTTGTAGTTATGTGACACAAAGTGAGAACTTGTAGTTATGTGCCACAAAGTGAGAACTTGTAGTTATTTGACACAAAGTGAGAACTTGTAGTTATGTGACACAAAATGAGAACTTGTAGTTATGTGACACAAGTGTGAACTTGTAGTTATGTGACACAAAGTGAGAACATGTTGTTATGTGACATAAAGTGAGAACTTGTAGCTATGTGACACAAGATGTATTATCATCAAATACAACATATATATTAAGACTGAACACAACTGCGGCCACTTCCATTTAAGACAAAAACCGTCTAGAAATTAGCGCAAATGTAAAATTATGAAGACTTCAGAAATTTTGCATGCATTAATGATGCTAGTACCTGATGCATGTACATTGTATCGTCATAAACGGTCCATATTTATATAACAGAAGTATTTTACTTTCCAATAAATAGCTAAAAGTTTACATTTTTCACAAAATTTTAAAATGCTATATTTTAGGGGTCAAAAGGACAGGGCCTACTCCTTTGTTTTTGTACTCATATGAAGCTGAAATCATACAGAACCTTCCCAAAGACAAACAAAAAATGCATCTTGTAAAGTTCTTTAATTTCACTTTCAGATATATTGATTCTGTTCTTTCACTCAATTACCCACATTTCAATGAGTGTTTACATCTCATATATCCCAGTGAACTTGTGATTAAGCATTACCGAAAGTAGAAGGTCTGCTTACTATCTTAATCTTTACTTAGATATTGACACAGATGGACGACTCCAAACTAGAGTCTATGACAAAAGTGACGATTTCAATTTTCCAATTGTCAACTTCCCATTTCTCAGCAATAACATTCCCCTTATTCCATAGTTTGACGTTTACATCGTTACGCTTGGGCATGTTCACACTATACGTTCTTCATTAACAGGGGTTTGCTTCTTACACAAAAACTGATCCAACAAAGTTATAAGGAAGAACGATTTAATTGACATTTCACAAATTTTGCGTTCACCATCACAAATTAGTTGACCGATACGATGTGTCGGTGTCTCAACTGAGTCAACTCACTAGTGTGATCTGTAATTTTGCCGATTGTGTCCTATTTTAGATTATGACATATTGACTGAGTGTGATTTCGAAAAGCGGGTGATGAATGCATAGCAGGAGACGCTTACCCTGAGGAAGCACCCAGTCTCGTACCTTTCGGAGTTCAGGCGTTTATCTCAGTTTCTGTTTTTTACGTTGAATTGTCTCGTTCTAATGAGATTTAAACATCGGTAAATTACTGTTTCCTTAATTTATTTATTTTCCTCTGATTAAACGAAATTGGTCAACATGAAATGTAAATGAAAATCTTAAGATTTTACTATGACTATCTTTATTTCATGATGATCTCTAATTAGAATTAACGATATTTGTTTGAAAAACAAGTGTCTATTTTTTAAATGAACACAATTATAAAAATGAGAAAAAAGAAACCAAGGTAAAACATTTAACTGCATGAACGAAATATATATCGACTTCTTAAAATACTTTTACATGTATAAATTAATTGTCCGTGTTATTGAAATAGCTGATAAAAAAGGAAAAGCACGAACATAATTGAAGTTAATGTCATCTTTTCTAGCTGTATGTTTAAAGTAAATGGCATGTTAAAGTCTCATTTAAGTGCCCCACATGGGAAGATAACATGCAGCGTGTTATTAACTGATCAATACAGTTTGTCAACGATGAATAATATTTGTTTTCTTCACAACCGAATAATATAGATTCTTCGAATAATGATATTTGATTCTTATAACAAGCGAAGAATTTACAATATGAATAAACATGTGGGGTAAACGTCAATAGGACAACAAAACAACAACACAAACTCCAAGACGTCTAAAGGTCAAGCTACAGTCTTCAACAATATGTCGTGCTCTTAATCGCATTGAGAATTGAAAAAAATTAACGGAGACTATCACCGATCAAATTCCCTAGAATGATAAACGTCATACTGACACGTGACAAAAGACAACCAATACCCAGGTTCCTGACTCGTCCAGGCTTATGAACATGTTGTTGGGCTAAACCTTTTTCAGATGTTTGTTTGAATGACCATGCTTGAGGGAATAATGGATGCGGGGTTCCTTCATTTCTGTTTTCTTTAATTTTTTAGGTAATTATTCTCTATTCATTATATTTTAGCACCTCATTATTCTCTATTCTTTATATTTTACCACCCCATTATTCTATATTCTTTATATTTTAGCACCCCATTATTCTCTATTTTTTTTATTTGCCATATTTTTCTCTATTCTGTACTTTTTTGCCTCTTTTACCTATCATTCTCTATTCTGTAAACCTCATCCACATCCTCATACTTGTAGCCATTTTACTGTACATGATTGCTTGAACTCAGATTTCAATCAAGATCTTCTCTACTTTATGAACAATGAATATACCGCATAAACTATACCTGATGAATACAACAAAACAATTCTTCTGTCAGTTGTGTTTAAAACATTGTCTTACTTCTTTCTTATTACTTAATAAGTCCCAACAAGATGATTTGTTAATCTCAGCGGAAGAATTTAACTTTTCTCTACGAAATTAATATACATAATGGCGAAAACTTAACCTCTATAGAGTTATATTTACATTGTGAGAGAAAAAAAAACAAAGAAAATAAATACATTATAAAAACAACATTATTAATATGTTGTTTTACTATGATGAATTTAAATTCCAAAACCATAGAAAAAAGTACCCACATTGCAGGTATATGCCGTTTCCAGATTGTTTTATATTACCATGACTCTGGGATAAAATTCTTGGGGAAAAACAGATACATCAATACTTAACCAAGAACAGCCAAAATCTGTAAGGTCTAACCCGAGTTTGAGTGTTACAACCCTCATTTATAAATGTTTTAAAATTAAACAGATGAGAATTTATCAAAATATACGTAATGAATTATAATTGCCAAAGCTGAAACTCACTTTTTTGATTCGAGCGTCACTGATAAGTCTTCTGTAGACAAAACACGCGTCTGGCGTACAAAACTTGAACCTTGGTATCTATGATGAGTTTATTTACAACCTCTGGGTCGATGCCACTTTCACTGCTGGTGGAGGTTTCCTTTCCGAGGATATCACCAGCCCAGTAGTCAGCACTTTTGTGTTGACATGAATTCTAATTGATAGGGTTATAACTTTAACTTGACTATTTACAAAACTTAGAACTTTTATTTATAATCTAAACGGAGTTTGTATCATTCTAACTGCTCTCTAGCTATTAGAGGCTTACATCATACATGTCTATCTTGTATAATATGAAGAATTATTCGTTTACTAAATTCCATAGATTGCAAAGAAGATTTAAAACAAACAAAATATGCTCACAGTTCTGTATAACGGAAACTTTAAAGTATATAGACTTTAAAGTTTAATCAAAATAAATGTTTCACAGAAAGGAGGATAAATCTTCTTCAAAATCAATATCTAAAAAATCTTTTGAACAAACAGACGTACGGAAGAACACTATCATTACACTTCAAAAGTTTCACTGAAGAACTGCTGGGATTAAGAAACCTTTAAAAAAATTGTGATATTTCACCTGTTATGTTAATACTTACTAAAACATTAAAGTTGTCAGGATGCACGATACTAATGCATACACATACTGATAATGATTGCATGAAAATAATGATGCTATAACTGTACACGTCAATAGTTATCAAAGGTACCATGCTTATAATATAATACGCCAGACGCGCGTTTCGTCTATACAAGACTCATCAGTGACGCTCAGATCAAAATAGTTATAAAGCCAAACAAGTACAAAGTACTAACTTAAAAGATTGATCTAGCTTTCCCTATTCTTGCATGGAGTAGTATTTTAACAATGTATCTATTATTTGTAATTTTAGTTTGACAGTTTAGTACTTGCAAATGCTATTTTAAGCAGTTTATAGGCATGATTTGACTAAAATATTCATTTATATTACTCCTATACCGTGCAAAACTATAATAAATAGTTAAATTCGATAAACATCCCCGTTGTAGTAGAATTATATCCATTGCGAAGGAGGTTGCTAAAATCAATTATGTTTTTAAGTATAACAAAACTTGCCTCACAGATTTCATTGTTATATCAGAATTTGTTTGAAAAAAAATTTGTTACAGATTTCATGGTTTACAATTGTTTTGTTACCCTTACATTGCACTTTGTCGCACTTACCTCTTTAACTCGAATGCTCTAACAATTAAGACTTATCACCGGGTTTGTACTTACATGAGCAACACGATGGATGCCACATGTGGAGCAGGAATTGCTTATTTTTCCGGAGCACCTGAGATGACCCACGGTTTTTGATGGGTTCGATCGCTCATTCTTTATTTTTCAATGTTATTTTTTTGCAAACTGTAGTTTGTCGTGTTTCGTTTTTTTTGCCATGGCATTGTCAGGTTGTTTTCGACTTATGACTTTGAATATTCCTTTGGTATCTTTCGCCTCTCTTTCACCATTTATGGACTACGTTTATAATGTCAGTGGCAGTCTTAAATTTGAATTATTGCACCTTATTAATAAATGATGAAGATATTATCTGGTTAAAATTATTATGACACATTAGAGGAAGACGAAAATAAGAATTATCTCACTTTAAGGTATAAATAATATGATGTTCTGAATTGCCATATGAATCCCAAGGGATAAGAACTGTCCTTTAATAAACTACGTTTCTATAACATCGGTAAGTTTCTCACATTTTATGCTTGATATGAAAAATTTTGGAAGGTAGATGAAAGTTTATAAAAATATATAATCATAGACTGGTACGCCTGGTCTTTATCTGTTTTATAAGAACTTATAAACGAACAGGAAATCAGCAAACAAAATCTTTCCTTCCCATTACATTACATAAAGATTTGGTGGTATTGTGCTAAACTGATGTACGGGAGGTCATGAGTTCGATCTCCAGCAGGGTCAAACCTTAATAATTGAAAATTGGTATCTGTTGCTTCTCGGCTAAGCATTTACGGATATGATCAAAGAGGCTCAAATTATGTGTTCGGTTAGGTTGACATGTCTTCCAGTAGATTGTTAACTTGTGAACTAGCACACTTAAAATCTGCGGCAGCGTGTAAAGAGTCATACTTATATCACATTAACATGCTTTGTCCTGATATGCATGTCATTTTTGCAACCGAACATCAAAACCAATCCATCCATCTTTCCATTAATCATCATGGAAAACATAACTTGTTTTCCAGGAAAATTCAGAGGTGGTTCTATTAAATCTTCATATAGTTGTTATTTTATTTAATATCAGATCCAAAAGACATTTACTGGGAATGCTTACGCACAATGTATGCCGGCACTATTTCTGTGATTTCGAAAAAAACTTGACTACTGTAAACAGAACATTTGCATCTTGTCTAGTTAAACTAATGACGTAATGTCAAAGAAAAGAACTAGACTACAAACAAATTGGGAATTTATTATATAAGAAGATAGCTAGAGGACTGATGAACAAATGACCCGAAATTATACAGATTTCCTTAGGATGTTCATGAGCAAGCTTTACAATTTATTTTAGTTACAAGTCATAGGAAAAGTCGACTTGATATTTCAACAGACAGTCGGTATTTCAATGGGTAATAATTGTGCACCACTACTGGCAAATTTGTTTTTGAAATCATATAAAGCTGAAATCATACAGAACTTTCCCACAGACACAATGCAAGCATCTTGTAAAGTTCTTTAATCACTCTCAGATATATTGATGCTCTTTTTTCACTCAATAACACACATTCATTTCAATGAGTGCTTAAATCTCATATATCCCAGTGAACTTGTGATTAAGAATACTAACAAAAGTAGAAGGTATGCTTAATATCGTAATCTTTACCTCGATATTGACACAGGTGGACGACTTCAAACTAGAATCTATGACAAACGTGATGATTTCAGTTTTCCAATTGTCAACTTCCCATTTCTCAGCAATAACATACCCCTTATTCCATCATATGACGCTTACATATCTCAGTAAATACATTACGCTTGGGCATGTTCACACTATACATACTTCTTTAACAGGAGTTTGCTTCTTACACAAATACTGTTCCAACAAAGTTATAAGGAAGAACGATTTAATCGACATTTAACAAATTTTACGGTCACCATCACAAATTAGTTGACCAATACGATGTGTCGGTGTCTCAACTGAGTCAACTCACTAGTGTGATCTGTAATTTTGCCGATTGTGTCCTTTTTTAGATTGTGACATATTGACTCAGTGGGATTTCGCAAAGCGGGTGATGAATGCATAGCAGGAGACGCTTACCCTGAAGAAGCACCCGGTCTCGTACCTTTCGGAGTTCAGGCGTTTATCTCAGTTTCTGTTTGAACATCGGTAAATTACTGTTTCCTTAATTTATTTGTTTTCCTCTGATTAAACGAAATTGGTCAACATGAAATGTAAATGAAAATCTGATGACTATCTATATTTCATGATGATCTCTAACTAGTATTAACGATATTTGTTTGAAACACAAGTCTATTTTTTAAATGAACACAATTATAAAAATGAGAAAAAAGAAACCAAGGTAAAATATATAACAACTGCAAATATATCTTGACTTCTTAAAATACTTTTACATGTATAAATTAATTATCTGTGTAATTGAAATAGCTGGAAAAAAAAGGAAAAGCACGAACATATTTGAAGGAAATGTCTTCTTTTCTAGCTGTATGTTTAAAGTAAAAGGCATGTTAAAGTCTCATTTAAGTGCCCCACATGGGAAGATAACATGCAGCGTGTTATTAACTGATCAATACAGTTTGTCAACGATGAATAATATTTGTTTTCTTCACAACCGATTCTTCGAATAGAGATTGAAAGAGAAGAATTTAGAATATGAATAAAGAAAAAACGTCAATAGGACAACAAAACAACAACACAAACACCAAGAAGTCTAAATGTCAAGCTAAAATCTTCAACAATAGACAGATGTCTAAACAATATGTCGTGCTCTTAATGGCAATACCGCCTCATTGGTTTCGTGGTAAGGTGTCATGATTCCCAGAGGTCGTGGGTTCGAATCCCGGCCGGGTCAATCCAAAGACTTTAAAATTGGTATTTGCTGCTTCTCCGCTGAGCACGCGGCATTAATGAGTAAAAGCAAAGACTGGTCGGCTCGGAGTCAGAATAATGTGTCCGGGTAATGTGATATGTCTTCCTGCGGACTGTTTCCTTTAAACTAGCACGTTAAAAATCCGGCTCAGCGATCTAGTACAAAACATGGTTAGCAGTCATCACGTGACAAAAGACAACCAATACCCAGGTTCCTGAATCGTCCAGGCTTATGACAATGTTGTGGGGTTAAACCTTCTTCAGATGTTTGTATGAATGAATATACTTGTAGCCATTTTACTGTACATGATTGCTTTAACTCAGATTTCAATCATCAGGGTAATTTTCTCTACTTTATGAACAATGAATATATCGCATTAGGTATACCTGATGAATACAACAAAACAATTCTTCTGTCGGGTGTGTTAAACACATTGTCTTACTCCTTTCTTATCACTTAATAAGTCCCAACAAGATGATTTGTTAATCCCAGCGGAAGAACTTAACCTTTCTCTTCGAAATTAATATACATAATGTTGAAAATTTAACCTCTATAGAGTTATAACATTGTGGGAGAAAAAAAACAAAAAATAAATTTTGCGATTATAAAAACAACATTATTTATATGTTGTTTTTACTACGACGTATATAACTTCCCAAGCCATAGAAAAAAGTTACCACATTGCCGGTATATGCCGTTTCCAGATTATTTTTATTACCATAACTCTGGGATAAAAAACTTGGGGAAAACAGATACATCAATACTTAACCAAGAGCAGCCAAAATGTGTAAGGTCTAACCCGCATTGGAGTGTTACAACCCTAATTGATAAAAGTTTAAAATTCAACAGCTGAGAATATAAGTAATGAAATATAATTGCCAAAGCCGAAACTTATATTTTGTAGACAAAACACGTATCTGGCGTACAACACTATGATGAGTTTATTTAAACCACTGGATCGATGCCACGCGCACTGCAGGCGGAGGTTTCCTCCCCAAGTAATCACCAGCCCAGTAGTCAGCACTTCTGTGTTGACATGAATTTTCAATGAAAGGGTCATAATTATGAATTGACTGTTTACAAAAATTAGAATTTTTCGAAACACTAAGGATTTTGTACTACAGGAAGAGATTACCTTAGCTGCATTTGGCAAAATCTTCCGGAATTTAGGGTCCTCAATGCTCTTCAACTTCGTACTTTATTTTAGGCAAAACGCGCGTCTGACATACAAAATTTGAATCCTGGTATTTATGGTGGGTTTATTTACTAGTCTTTTGTAGACGAAATGTGCGGCTGGCGTACACATTTTTCTACGTTCTGATGAGGGTTTTTTACTACTTTTTGCATGGATGATATCTTTTTGGACCAACATACAATCAGCCATTGTATCAAAACAAAGGCAATTAATCAAATAAATCGATTTTGTTGCCTTGTATGCGTATTGCTAACCTTTTCTGTCAGCACGCTCATAGCAAAATAATTGGAAGAACAAAAGATATACATACACAGAGGAGCTATATAAAGGCAACAGTAGTATACCGCTATTCGAAATCCATAAATCGATTGAGAAAAAAACAAATTCGGGTTACAAACTAAAACTGAGGGAAACACATCAAGTATAAGAGGAGAACAACGACACAACAGAAACTCAACACTAAAATGCAACACACACAGAAACGAACTACAATAAAGCAATGGCCATTTTCCTGACTTGGTACAGGACAGTTTAAGAAAAAATGGTGGGTTAAACCCTGGTTTTAAAGCTAGCTAAACCTCTCACTTGTATGACAGTCGCATCAAATTCTTGCATGGATATACCATTTGGAGATCAATTCATATAATGGTTTGATCCACCAGTGCATATAGATAGATGTGAAAATTTGAAAAACAACGGATGAAAAGGGAACACAAAAATTAAACACTCACAACTTTTAAAAAAAATTTGTATCCTGATATGACCGTGCCCTAAATATGTAAACGAATGCTAAGTGGCTGTTTGCAAAAGAAAACAAATCTTTAGTATACAAATATATTTTATCAAAAAAGAACTGAAGTGGTGGTTTTTCTTTAATCACTGATTTCTTGACTGAAACTGCATGTTTAGTTTGGGTATCCAATGGTATGTAGAAAACACCGTATCGATGTTATTACATATTTGCTTCTCATCAATATCATAAAATAATGATAATATTATATACAAGAAAATTCAGCAATATTATTCATTCGAAGCGTTTTTCTGGATTTACCTTCTCCACCAACGTTCAAAGACACATTTTTGAAAGCCAAGGATGCGTTGGTACAGAGACACGTTATGAGCTATGTGATCCAAAATAAAAAGACCTAACATAATAACCAGATACAGTAGCAGTTGGTGAATAGTTTGGAACACATGAATTGCTATGGTTCTCCTTTAAAACCCTGTTAAACTTCAAGGCAAACTTTGCCTGAATGATCATTACGTCATTATAGGTTTTTATGTTTCATATGGTTTTATTGGAATAACTCAGTCAAAATTTTCTTTATAATAAAAACGGAGTTTGTATTGTTCGAACTGCTCTCTAGCTATTAGAGGCTTACATGTCTTTCTTATATAATATGAAGAATTATTCGTTTACTAAATTCCATAGAGTGTAAAGAAGATTTAAAACAAATAAAATATGCTCACGATTCTGTATAACGGAAACCTCAAAGTATATAGACTTTAAAGTTTAATCAAAATGAATGCTTCACAGAAAGGAATAGGATAAATCTTCTACACAATCAATATCTACTAAATCATTTGAATAAACAGACGTAAGGAAGATTACTATCATTACACTTCAAAAGTTCCACTGAAGAACTGCTGGGATTGTTAAGAAACCTTTAAAAAAATGTGATATTTCACCTGTTATGTTAGTACTAACTATTAGCCTTTAAGTTGTAATATTTCACCTGTTATGTTAATACCTACTAGTAGTGATTTACAATAACTGTCAGACTTGGAGTCCGAGTACAAGTACGACTACAAATCATACAGGTAAGCTATAGGGGTGATCTCAAAAATAATGTGTTCGCTAATTAATTAGGTCTCTCCTCTTTTCTGTTTTGTGGATAGACCTATTGTATTTGTTCTGATTATTATCATTATTTTTTTCTTCCGCCAAACTTTGTTCTTGCGATAAATTTTTGTTTCGCAATATGTCGCTTAGATATTTCTTATGTTGTATGTTGTTTGACCAAAATGTTAGTCGCGACATGATATATAACTGGAACGTTTTTGTCGAACTGGCACGTGTCATTGTCTTAGGGGTTCCATGCAACTGAAACGATAAAAATGAACAAAATTAACTAATTATAGCCTCATACTTTGCAGCTATCATGAGGTATACATGCATCTTATCTTAATTAATCAACCAAGGTCCACCATCCTCCACACAGCCCCCCCTTTTTTGGAGGAATCTCATTTCGCCTTGAAGTTCAGTCCTGTACATTTTACTGTAAAAATGCAATCCTTCTTATGTGCGAACTTCTTAAATAGAAATTCATCCCTTCAAAAATCTGCCCCAAATCATGTATTTTCTGAAATTAATCGATAAACTTTTGGTTAAAATAATATAACAACAGCATTATTTTTGCCGTTAGGCGCGGTCCGCTTGATTGGGAAATTAAATTCAATGACGTAGAAATCACTCCCAAGTTCGAAAATATTAGTGAAATCCTACAATCAAATTTCTTAACAAGGTTTAAAATACAAATTTGAATATGAACCATTGAACGAGTCTCCAATGAAAATGTTATTGGCTAATTGAAATGCTATAAAGTCATTGGAACTCGTTGGAGGCTTCAACGTCATGGTCGAAGTTTGTGGTAGTCATTTTGTTGTCAATGGAAGAAAACAACTTTTCAATTGATACTATAATGATTAAATCACAATGTTTACCATATTTTTATCATTTTGAGATCGCCCCCGTCATTTACACTGTCTTACTCTGAATCGTTTTCGGACTCGGGTCGGAGTCAGACACTTATTGTAAATCTCTAGTAACCTTTAGGTTGTAATATTGCACCTGTTATGTTAATACTTACTATAAACCTTTTTATAAAAGTTGTCGGGATGTACGATACTAATACATGCACATACTGATAATGATTGCCTGAAAATAATGTTGCTGTAACTGTACACGTCAATACTAACTTAAAAGATAGATTAAGCTTTTCCCTATTCTTGCATGGAATGATATTTTAACAATATATCTATTATTTGCAGTTTTAGTTTGACAGTTTAGTACTTGCAAGTGCTATTTTAAGCAGTTTATAGGCTAGTCATAATTTTGACTAAAATATTCACTTAGATTACTCCTAGACCGTGCGAGATTATAATAAATAGTTAAAAGTCGTTAAACACCCCCGTAGTAATAGTATTTAGTTCTATTGCGAAGGAGTTTGCTCAAATCAATTATTGGTTTCAGTTTAATAGAATTTGCCTCACAGATTTCATTGTAATTCGAATTTGTTTAAAAAATCTATTTTCTAAAATGTAGTTCGTCTCACAGATTTCATGGTTTACAGTATTGTTTATATTAGAATTTGTTTAGAAAATCAATTTTGTAATATGTAGTTTTTCTAACAGATTTCATGGTTTACAGTTGAATTGTTTTGTTACCCTTCCATAATCTATTGCACTTTGTCGCACTTAACCCTTTTTCTCGAATGTGACCCACCAATTTAGACTTATCACCAGGTTTTTACTTACATGAGCAACACGATGTGTGCTACATGTAGAGCAGAATATGCTTACACATTCGGAGCACCTGAGATGAACGCCAGTTTTTGATAGGGTTCGTATTGCTCATTCTTTAGTTTTCTATGTTGTTTTTTTGTATACTGTTGTTTGTTGTTGGTCTTTTTTTTCTGTTTTTTTTTCCCATGGCTTTGAATATCCCTTTGGTATCTTCCGCCTCTCTTTTACCATTGCTGGACTAAGTGTATGATGTCAGTGGTTGTTTTTTCTGTGCATGAATACATTTAGTAACGATTTTATGAAGTGTTTATTACTTCGAAGTAGTTTTCAATTCTATGATGATGAAATCAACACATGTAAGTCCTCATTGTCAAAGGAAATTTAAATTTGAATTATTGCACCTTAATAATGTTTTTCGTTCGTTATTTTGTACATAAATCAGGCTGATAGTTTTCTCGTTTAAATTGTTTTACATTTGTCAATTCGGGGCCTTTTATAGCTGACTATACGGTAATGGTTTTGCTCATTGTTGAAGGCCGTACGATGACCTATAATTGTTAATTTCTGTGCCATCTGGTCTCTTGTGTAGAGTTGTCTCATTGGCAATCATACCACATTTTTTTATTTTTATATAAACACCAATCCATCCATCTATCCATCAATCATCGTGGAAAACATAACTTGTTTTGCAGGAAAATTCAGAGGTGGTTCTATTAAATCTTCATATAGTTGTTCTTTTATTTCATATCAGGTCCAAAAGACATTTACTGGGAATCCTTGTGCATAATGTATGCAGGAGCTATTTCTGTAATTTCGAAACAAAACATGACTACTGTAAAAAGAACATTTGCATCATGCCTAGTAAAACTAATGCCACAATGTCAAGGAAAAGAACAGGACTAAAACAAATAAGGAATTTATCATACTAGGAGATAGCTAGAGGACTGATGAACGGATGACCCAAAATTATATAGATTTCCTTAGGATATTCATGAGCCAGCTACTTTAGTAACAAGTCATAGGAAAAGTAGATTTGTATCACGTCATTAAAAAAATACTTTTATTGGTTCCTTGGAAAATAAACGGTATACTGTCAACAGGGAAACCAGACGGTTAATTTCATTCGTTACTTTTAAAGTCAAAACAATAGCTTTAATAGTAATTGCAATCTAGTTTAATATATCAGGGTAATAGTTAAACTAAAATATACCAGACTATTCTGACATTTAAATAACAATTATGTTTGCGTTTTTTTTCTTCACTGTATAATTACATTTTAAAATAATTTGAAAAATCTGTGGATCGACTGTGAAGTATTTGGAAGTTGAAAAAAAGCACAACATATTAATGTATTTGTACAGCTTGGGCTTCAATTGTTTGGGTTTGAGCATTCACGATGACGGTAAATCCAGTGAAGTGATTTGGACCCACTGAATTTAAAGAGTGTTATTGATGTTTTCGTATTCGATATATCAGCAACTTTCCTAAATAGTCTAAAAATTTAAATATAAAAGTTTACTAAAATTTTAAAGTTGTGAGTTCTCAAATGCAAGACAACATTAAATACTCTTTGTTTTGACTTCAAATTGAAAAATAAGCTGGTGACGGAGCACTTGTTACAATGTTAAAATGGGAATACATTATATAAAGGAATAAACCTGATGTACCAGTAACGTGAAAGTTGGAATGGCACATACAAGATTATCGATCAAATTAGGATTGAAGTGTCGACTCCAGTAGGGGCAATATTTTCCAAACACTCAAATCATCCCTTGAGAGAAAAGTTGTCTTCAGACATAAATGTCATCCTTTTAGAATAAATTTGTTTACATTCCTTTAATATCCGTAACAGTAGGATATTGTACATTGATTTCCCTATCCTGAGGGAGATATGAAGATTTGAAGTCTTCTCCCTAAGGCAAGGGAAATAAATGCTTTATTATACTAATTGTACTTCTTTGATTTCCTGAAAACAGAAATTCAAGAAAATGCAATTTTTCATTTCCCCTTTATTTTATGATTACATTGCATACAATCGTATCTTCTTAATTGAGTATTGATTATGTGACATGCTTTTTGTGTTTTAGGTATACGACTAAATGAACTCATCATAGATACCAGTATTTAAAATTTTGTACTCCAGAACTGTGTGTCGTCTACAAAAGACTCATCAGTGACGCTCGAATCAAATAAGCTAAAATAACATTAACCATATATTAACAATGATTTAGGTGTGCATCAAGCGTTGAAACTTACATAAATTATATAAACGCTTATTTCAGGGATATATTGTGTACCAATATCGGTTTAAATATCATAGATCTAAAAATACTTGAAAAAACGATACAAACTGTCGGAACACCATTAAACTGTTGTATATTAGCATTTCTTTCGATGCTAGTTATATCTAGCCAAATTAATAAATATTAGGTAGAGGAAATTGACACCATCAGTTCTATGTACAGATTGTCAGGTTTTATGCATACTGCGTACTGCTCTCTAGCAATTAGAGTATATATATTTCTATCTTATTTAATATGAAGAATGATTCGTTTACTAAATTCCATAGATTGCAAAGAAGATTTAAAACAAATAAAACATGCTCACGATTCTGTATAACGGAAACTTCAAAGTATATAGACTTTAAAGTTTAATCAAAATGAATGTTTTACAGAAAGGAGTAGGGTAAATCTTCTTCACAATCAATATCTACTAAATCGTTTGAACAAACAGACGTAAGGAAGAACACTATCATTACACTTCAAAAGTTTCACTGAAGAACTGCTGAGATTGTTAAGAAACCTTTATAAATTGTAATATTTCACCTGTTATGTTAATACTTACTATTAACCTTTAAGTTGTCGGGATGAACGATACTAATGCATACACATACTGATAATGATTGGATGAAAATAATGATGCTATAACTGTACACGCCAATACTAACTTAAAAGATTGATTCAGCTTTCCCCTTTTCTTGCATGGAGTAATATATTAACAATATATCTTTTATTTGCAATTTTAGTTTGACAGTTTAGTACTTGCAAGTGCTATTTTAAGCAGTTTATAGGATAGTCATGATTTTGACTAACATATTCACTTAGATTACTCCTAGACCGTGCGAGACTATAATAAATAGTTAAAAGTCGTTAAACACCCCCGTAGTAATAGTATTTAGTTCTTTTGCGAAGGGGTTTGCTAAAATCAATTATGTTTTTAAGTATAACAGAACTTGCCTCACAGATTTCATTGTTTATATTGGAATTTGTTTGAAAATCAATTTTGTAATATGTAATATGTCACAGATTTCATGGTTTACAGTTGAATTGTTTTGTTACCCTTCCATTGCACTTTGCCGCACTTACCTCTTCATTTGGAATGGCCTATCAATTAAGTGTTATCACCGGTTTTGTACTTACATGAGCAACACGATGGATGCCACATATGGAACAGTATCTGCTTGTCCTTCCGGAGCACCTGAGATGACCCCCGTTTTTTTGATGGGTTTCATATTGCTCATTCTTTAGTTTGTATATTGTGTTTTGTTTACTGTTGTTTGTCGTTGGTCGTTTTTTGTTTTTTTGCCATGGCATTGTCAGGTCGTTTTCGACTTATGACTTTGAATATTCCTTTGGTATCTTTCGCCTCTCTTTTACCATTGGTTGAATACGTGTATGATGTCAGTGGTTGTCTTTCTGTGCCTGAATAGTAATGATTTTATGAAGTGTTTATTACATCGAAGTAATTTTCAATTCTATGAAAATGAAATCTACACACGTAAGTCCTCGTTGTCAAGGAAAACTTAAATTTGAATTAATGCACCTTAATAATAAATAATGAAGATATTATCTGGTTAAAATTATTATGACACATTAGAGGAAGACTGAAATAGGAATTATATCACTTTAAGGTATAAATAATATGATATTTGAATTGCCATATGAATCCCAAAGGCTAGATTCTGTCCTTAAATGAACTACGTTTCTTGAACATCGGAAAGTTTCTCACATTTTATGAAAGTTTGAAAGATAGATATAAAGATATAATCATAGTCTGAAACGCCTGGTCTTTATTTGTTTGATTTGAACTTATATAAGAACAGGAAATCAGCAAACAAATTCTTTTCCCATTACATTACATAAAGACTTGGTGGTATTGTGATAAACTGGTGTACAGGAGGTCATGAGTTCGATATCCAGCAAGGTCAAAGCAAATAATTTAAAATTGGTATTTGTTGCTTCTCGGCTAACCATTTACGGATATGATCAAAGAGGCTCGAATTGTGTGTTCGGTTAGGTTGACATGTCTTCCAGCGGACTGTTACCTTGTGAACTAGCACACTTAAAATCTGCCTCAGCGTGTTTGTATAGTACAAATCAGAGTCATATTTATATCACATTAACATGTTTTGTTCTGATATGCATGTCAGTTTTGCAACTGAACATTAACACCAATCCATTCATCCATATATTCATTCATCATCGTGGAAAATATAACGTGTTTTGCAAGAAAATTCAGAGAGTGGGGGGGGGGTGGGGGGGGGGGGGGGGGGGGGTTCTATTAAATCTTCATATAGTTGTTCTTTTATTTCATATCAGGTCCAAAAGACATTTACTTGGAATCTTTGCGCACAATGTATGCCGGAACTATTTCTGTAATTTCGAAACAAAACATGACTACTGTAAACAGAACATTTGCATCATGCCTAGTAAAACTAATGCCACAATGTCAAAAAAAAAAACCAGGACTACAAACAAATTAGGAATTTTATTATATAAGAAGACAGCTAAAGGACTGATGAACAGATGACCCGAAATTATATAGATTTCCTTAGGATGTTCATGAGCAAGCTTTACCATATACTTTAGTTACAAGTCATAGGAAAATTCGATTTGTATCGCGTAATTCAAGAAAACACTTTTATTGGTTCCTTGGAAAATAAACGGTATACTCACAACAAGGAAAGCAGACGGTTAATTTCATTCGTTACTTTTAAAGTCAACGGTAATTACAGCCTAGTTTAATATATTAGGGTAATACTTTAAACCAAACTATAGTAGAGTCTGGCATTAAAACAACAATGATGTTTACCGTTTTTCTACACTGTATGATTACATTTTAGTCAATTTGAAAAATCTGTGGATCGACTGTGAAGTATTTGGAAGTTGAAAAAAAGTACAACATATTAATGTATTTGTACAGCTGGGTCTTCAATTGTTTGGATTTCAGCATATACGATGAAGGAAATTCCGAAAAAAATGATTTAGACGCACCAAATTTAAAGAGTTGTATACACGTTTTCTTATTCGATATACCAGCAACTTTACTCAATTGTCATGATTCATATTAAAGTTGTGAGTTCTCAAATGCGAGGCAACATTTCTGTTAAATACTCTTTGTTTTGACTTCACATATAAGTATTTAACACTTTTCAATTTAAACTATCTTCTGTAAAAACCCAAAAATATCAGTTTCATTCAGTAAGATATAATGATTGTTATTGAAAAATTAGCTGGTGACGGAGCACTTGTTACAGTGTTCAAATGGGAGTACATTATATAAAGGAATAAACCTGATGTACCAGTAACGTGAAGGTTGGAATGGCACATACAAGATTATCGATCAAATTAGGATTGAAGTGTCGACTCCAGTAGGGGAAATATTTTCCAAACACTTAAATCATCCCTTGAGAGAAAGTTGTCTTCAGACATAAAAATCATCCCTTTAGAATAAATTTGTTTACTTTCCTTTAATATCCGTTACAGTAGATATCCCTGAGGGAGATATGAAGATTTGAAGTCTTCTCCCTGAGGCAAGGGAAATTAATGCTTTATTATACTATTTTTTTGATTTCCTGAAAACAGAATATTCATGAAAATGCGATGAATCATTTCCTTTTTATTTTATAACTACATTGCATAAAATCGCACCTTCTTAATTAGGTATTGATTATGTGACATGCTTTTTGTGTTTTAGGTATACGACACAATAAACTCATCATAGATACCAGGATTCAAATTTTGTACGCCAGAACCACGTTTTGTCTTCAAAAGATTCACCAGTGACGCTCGAATCAAATAAGCCAAAATAACATTAACCAAATATTAACAATGATTTAGCTGTGCATCAAGCGTTGCAACTTACATAAATTATATAACCGCTCATTTCAGGGATGTTTTGTTCTATGTAAATTGGGATAGTCTCAACAAAAAACCAAATTTGTATAGATACATTCAAGAGGTAAATATGACGGTTGTCTACCAATATCGGTTTAAATATCTCAGATCTATAAATCCTTGAAAAAAACATACAAACTGTCTGGGCTGCATTAATCCGTTCTATATAAGCATGTCATGCTATGCTAGTTATATCGAGCCAGATTAATAAATGTTAGGAAATGGAAATCAACAGCATAGGTTATAAGTACAGATTGTCAGGTTTTCTGCATACTGCAATTATATGGTCGTAAAATGTCATGTGCTAGCAACATTACGAAGATTTGTGGGTGGTGAAAGCTACATCAAACGTTTCTCATTGCAGTTGATATTTTACAATGTCTTTGTAAATATAATCCGATCATGAAAAGAATAGACGCTTGACGTCATTAATCCGTGATATGGAATTTTGTGTAGACAGCAAATCGAAACTGACAAAGGTAATACCGTCAACATCACATTGATTATAGTATATAAATCATAAATCTGGTTAAAAAGGAAGAAGATATCAT
Source organism: Mytilus californianus (assembly GCF_021869535.1). Lineage (NCBI taxonomy): Eukaryota > Metazoa > Mollusca > Bivalvia > Mytilida > Mytilidae > Mytilus > Mytilus californianus. Next base: position 82,975,809 of record NW_026262679.1, read on the forward strand.
TAAGACAATCAAAAGCCGTAAGTTGAATAAAGACAGACAACGACATTACAAATAAGTAAAAAATAACAACAACGAAAAACCAGACAAATACACACACACACATACAACATAAAACCGGTTGTGAAATCGTAGAAGTAGTTCCTGTTCAACCGTCACATAGTATTTTGAAATAATTAACAATGGCAAACACAAATCATTTCGTGATGATGACCATACAAATTTTGTAGTAAATTATTTGGGTAATTTTGGTATGAAATGAAAGATGAAGGACCTGAAATCACTGTTGAACACTTGTTAAATGTTTATTTTAGATAATAAACAAGTTGTAAGAATTTGAAATAGAAGTTCTCAGAAGTAAATGTTCTTGTACTTCCGGATTGACTTGAACCAGTGCATTCTCTATGTTATTTAAAGTATGATTAAATTTACAGCACAAGCAAAGCTTAGGCAAAGCAAAGGTATTGTTTAGACATGAAATCACTTTCACTTTATTTAAACTTAATAGAAAATGGCATTGAATGCGGGAAGTTGCTGACTTTAAATACAAAATCAATGGAGCCATCGTGAATAAGTGGTTTTAAAACTAAGGCAGATTTTCTACCTATGTAGTATCCATATTGTCAAATTCATTGGAAAATTTAAGCGGAGTTTCTTAAAGAATAAAGAAATAATAACTCAAGCGACGCAATAATTGAATTTAAAAATGTTATCGAAATGTTATTGATACTGTAAAATATCAGCTGCGAGTCTAAGTATGAAGCTTTTTCTCGAGTAAGCGAATCTAACGCGCTCACAAGGCTTCGTATTCTGTTGAACACTTGATTAATTGATTGATTGGTGGTTCTAGTCTATTGGGAAATGGAATCGAACGCACCTGTCACGTACCACCTCAGTGCTGACAGGCTGGTGAAACTGCAGATGAACTACTAATGACCGAGGCCCCTCTTTGAGTAGTTGATATGATATACTATCCATATGATGAAAGTCTGATTATCGATTTATCGGATTGTATTTGTGTATGTTTAGTGTCATTTATTCCAAATTTGTCGTGAATTGAGACTCCTTGTTCAGAAATAGGGAGACAAATATATCTGGTTCGGGATTGTACATTTTAGCTAAAGCTTGGAATAATGCCATGTAAAACAAACCAGGTTGACTTCTTCATTTAAAGATAAGACCTACAGGAAAATACAATAACAATGAAGGAAATCATGATGAAATTTTGCTCATATACCTGCTACCACTGCAAGGTAGAGCAAGATATGTTGACCTCTACGTACAATTTGGACCAAAATGCATATGAAAATAAAACAAATAGCTAATAAGAGCCATTGAAAAATGTTCTCATTATATTCTAAAATATGAAACAACCAAACTTTCACAAAACATATATGTATGGAATGAAACACAAATGTAGAGCAAACCATGTTGACATCTACACAAATATACTTAAATATACAAAAAATGTAGAGCAAGCCATGTTGGCCTCTACCAGCGAGTCTGAAAACTACATAAAAAACAAATATAAGCTACCCACGAAAGAGCACTGAATGTTGTTTATTTTTCACACACAAATTATATCAAGTCTTATGTAATGTCGAAAGGCAATAGACTTCAATCTACCTATGTTTTGAATCATATTTTTCATGTCGGGGCCTTTTATAGCCGACTATACGGTATTGGTGTTTCTCACTGTCGAAGGCAGTACGGTTGCCTATAATTGCTTACATCCATTTCATTTGAACTTTTGGGGGATAGTTGTCTCATTGGCAATCATTCCACATCTCCTTATTTTTATATTGTAGCAACTGGAATATGCATAGACTGTATCCAGCTCCCATGACCAGATTGGGCAAATGCAGTTTTGCAGTATGTTTGAAATCTCACTAGTTGGCATCACAAAATGTATTTTACTAGCTGAATGCCAGAATTGGATAACTTTGCAAACAATGTCATTTGAGAATGGACTGATTTGAAGATTGTTATTTGAAGAACAATCAGCCTGTTGTGGTTGTGTCCTTGTACTCCTTCGTTTCTCTGCCAAAGGCCTGTTCAGCTAAGAAAAAAATGTTTTTATTTCCAATCAATGTGTATGTGCCAGCCACCACAACTTTGTAATCCACCAGTAATATTATCAGACATCACGTATATCTAGCCCTTTATCACACATTCTAACCTAGAAAAAAGGTCGATGATCTCCTGGGTTATTAAGAAATAAGAATCCGGAACAAAGAAAAAACAATAATTACGTTTACAATAATATGCGTATAAAAACCTAAATGATATGTTATTGTTGATTTAGAGCCTCGAATCAATGACTCACTGTAAAACATCAGTGACTTTTTTTATTTTATTAATCACAGTTCAGTTCAAATAAATTTTACAGCTCAGTATGTATCAATTAAAGCTATCAAACTTATTAAAAGTTGAACAACTGGAAGTATTTTTGCACAAAACGTTAAGTGGGTTGTATATTCCCTTTGAAATAAGGAATTATTGTGTTTCTTCTTTAAACCATTTTTCTCCTGTGTAATATGTATTTAAAGTGTATGATACCTATGGTGGTTTTCTTTTCTGTAATGGCTTCAGGTTTCTCGAGTAAAATATTTTTTTTTTATTATGCTTTAATTTAAATCTCAAATAATCTCTTTTGGAACATGCAATGAACATTTCATGTTCGTACTGCTCAATCTTAAGTACAATATTTTAAAGGCTGTTGTTTGTCTTTTCGTAGATGCTCCTTTTGACCTTTGATTTTGTCCTATGATTTTTTTTGTATCTTCTGTCTCGTTTCTAAACGTCATTATTCATCTCCAGTTATATGGAAGAGCTATCAATTCTGAGTTGCGAGTTGAAAATAATTTTAATTGTATTCATTTTCACTTTCAAAATAACTCGAATCTCCGTTATTCAAAATACATTCTCATTTTCTTTTTAATATTCCGCTGAAAATCTTATATTCATTTGTAAATATCCAGCAAATTATATGTTGAACGCACATATTCCATCGAACTTGAGATACAGAATCAACAAATAGTAAAGTCTGTCTCATATCTTGACTTACTTCTAGAAATTGACAATGATGGTTGGTTGAAAATTAAACTTTACGACAAAAGAGATAATTTCAGCTTCCCAATTGTGAACTTTGCATTTCTATGAAGCAACATTCTTGCAGCGCCTGCATACGGAGTATATATCTCCCAGTTGATACGATATTCCAGGGCTTGTATTTTCTATCATGATTTCCTCGATAGAGTGTTGCTGCTCACAAGGAAGCCATTAAACCAAGAGTTCCAAGTGGTGAAGTTGAAATCGTCCCTTCGTAAATTTTACGGACGCCATCACGAGCTGGTTAACCGTTATGGAATATCCGTTTCACAGATGACAACGGATATGTTCCAATTGTCGTTACTACAATCCCGTCCCCTTTTCCCCGAATGTGACCTACCGAATTAGACTTATCACCGGGTTTTGACTAACATGAGCAACACGACGGGTGCCACATGTGGAGCAGGATCTGCTTACCCTTCCGGAGCACCTGAGATCACCCCCAGTTTTTGGTGGAGTTCGTGTTGCTCAGTCTTCGGTTTTCTAATGTTGTGTTTTGTATACTGTTGTTATTCTGTTTTTCTCTTTCTTTTTTAGCCATGGTATTGTCAGTTTATTTTCGACTTTTGAACGAGTTTGAACGTCCATTTGGTATCCTTCGCCTCTCTTTTATAAGCCACTGATTAAATCATATTAAAATGCATGCTTTTCGAAATATGACATTGTTGCAGGAAAATGCGGTCATTGCACTTATATCGCAATCAAAATCATTTCAAATACTAGGTTAATAATTTTGTACGCTTTCGGGATGATATAAACTAATATTTTGTGCAATAACCCTTTTATTGAGCGACAAAAAAAAATTAAAAATGACAAGAACGTAATATTTACACGCCGATACCTCGCCATTCGCTAGGAATATTACAAATATTACTTACATGAGGAACATGACGGGTGCCACATGTGGAGCAGGATCTGCTTACCCTACCGGTTTTTGGTAGGGTTCCCCACTCATTACGAAGAAAGCAGAAAGTTATTGAACCAGGGTTATGTAAAAGAACGTCTCGTCCATTTTCTTAAAAAGTTCATCAGGAGATACCAAGACCTTGTTGATAAATATTCCGTATCAACTTCACAAAATAATACATGATGGTGTTGAAGTATAGATTCTAGGTACTGACGTTGTTTATTATCTTAATTACGTGTTATCGTGTTTTTGTATTTGTCTTTGTATATTATTAACCTTTACTGTTTAGTCCTTTTTAGTAATATCCTTTTGGCGTGGCTCGGTACTAATACATCCCACCGTTGTGTTATTGTGCTGTGGTCATTTTTTGTATTCTTGTCTTTCAGTTTTGCTTATGTGCTTGGTCTATAAATTGTCTTTAAGCTATTTTGTTTTTCTTTGTTTACATAGTTAAAATTGAGAATGGAAATAGGGAATGTGTCAAAGAGACAACAACCCGACCATAGAACAGACAACAGCAGAAGGTCACCAACAGGTCTTCAATGTAGTGAGAAATTCCCGCACCCGGAGGCGTCCTTCAGCTGGCCCCTAAACAAATATATATACTAGTTCAGTGATTACTACTTTTTGATAAATATTCCTAAAGTAATGAACTAGAGAAGTTCTCGCTCGGACACACACTCCATAATCTAGTATATTATAAGAGCATAAACCTGTTGTTTGTTTTTATAGTGATTAAGATTGTAACACAATGTTGAGTGCTGTACACCACAATTTTTGACAATTTTACCTATTATGTCTGTTTGTTTTGTTAACACATTGTTGTGAATATAATGGAATTGTATGCGACTGTCATACAAGTTAGAGGTTCAGCTAGCTATAAAACCAGGTTTAATCCACCATTTTGTACATAAGGACATGCCTTTACCAAGTCAGGAATATGACAGTTGTTTTCCATTCGTTTGATGTGTTTGAGCTTTTGATTTTGCTATTTGTTAAGGGACTTTCCGTTTTGAATTTTCCTTGGAGTTCTGAATTTTTATTATTTTACTTTTTTTGGGTTATCTTTTGTCTCTCATTTTGATATGTAGCCTTTTGATTAAGTTCTACAGGTACGACACAGTACATGTCGTTGTGTAATAATATTTCATATGTGCATGTACGGAAAACGATAATACTGAAACTATATTTTATCCTCAAAGGGTTTATGTTATCTTCAGAGGATTACAATATGCAATTACTGTGATCTAAAGAACTCAGTTTAATTTATAGTTGTAGCTTCCGTTCTTCTTGTTAAGTTATTCGTTTCTATTCCAATATCAACTACTCTGACTGTAACTCTGACTATATGCAATATGTATTCTCTCTTTTATTCTATTTTTAAATCTAAATAAAAATATAACATTTCGATGTACTATTTGATAATGGTTTTAACGATAAAATGACGAAAACATGTTAAAGTCTTTTTTGCTTTGCAATTATCATATTGAATTTCTAGTAGAATGTGGCATTCAAATATGATTAATCAACTAGTCTTTATTGAAAATGGGGAATTTAATTGGGGAAGTGGTGTTTTTTCGTTATTTGCCTCAAACTTAATCACTTCTACAACCCTTTCCATTTTTATATTAAAATTCTTGACTAAAGTCGATTGATTATCCATTTCGAACTGTTAAGAACTGAAACTGATGCAAACCACATAAAAGCAGACAAAATTGTATGCATTTAATATAAAACTGAGAAAGCTTTTTATAGAAGATAATTTAATAGAGACAATCATAGTTAACTGACATTCTTAACCGATATTTTACAACCAGTCACATTTGTAAATTAATTCTTAGATTTGCTTATGATCAAACATTCGATTTGAGAACCTTGCATTTTAGAAGAATCAAGTTTACAAGACTATCAACTTAAGTAACTTGCCTTGAAATGGACACGAATTGTGATTTTTCGTTGTACATAGAAATAATGCCAGAATCTTTTGTAACGGCCTTTATCTTTATCCTCGACTATTTATTGAATATTTATTCCAGCGGCCGCTGCATTTTCTAATATAATTTATAGTATTTACACTTGATCAACACTTTTTGTAGGATATTTTGAACTTGTGATTAATGTCTTTTGGTTATTTTTGTAGTTTGGTTTCTGTTTCATTGACAAATACCGCAGATCTCATTTTATTCACAATTGTCTTTTTTTCATAGTATGATATACGTCGTCCTTAGAAAAAGACATTAAAAGTTCCTGAAAAATTGTAACTTTGGACGTTTTAGCTGGAAATATCCTTTAGGGTCATTACAGAAGAAAAAAATACCTTCACTATATGCTGTAAATGTAAACACAGTCACCTTCTTATGGTGTTTATATATCTCAACTTGTACGATTCGCTCGTGTATGTAACAACGTATTAGATTTTAGCGAGAGAAATTTATATATTACTGAAAAATTATTACACCAGGGTTTTCGATATCATAAACTAGTCAAAACATTTACTTAATTTTATCATCGGTATAAGGATATCTTTCGTAAATATAACTCAACATGCAGACATCTTATACGTTCGGGTATTTCACATCCAATCTTTTATGGTAATATTCTTTACAAAGCACAAAAATGCCAGTATTCACCTCAAAAGCTAACAAAACCTTTAAACAGACTTATTAAGAAGGGATATAGTTACGATACTGTTGTCAGGTCATTAAAGATTGCATATTTTGGCTTTAATATTGATTCACTTATAGGTTCTTTGCATCGGAATTAAACATATTTATTCTAAAACCAGTTGTTGGCATGACACGGGTTGTATTCTTCTCATATATTTCATGACGGTATAATACTAAACCCCTAACAGGAGGGATTGTGCCTGATATTCATATGATGAAGACATAATCTTTCAATCAGTTTAATAGAGGTCTGGAGCTGGCATGTCAGTAACTGCTAGTAGTCTGATGTTATTTATGTATTATTGTCATTTTGTTTATTTTATTTTGTTTACTATTCTGACATCGGACTCGGACTTCTCTTAAACTGAGTTTTACTGTGCGTACTGTTGTACGTTTGTTTTTTCTACATTGGCTAGAGGTATAGGGGGAGGGTTGAGATCTCAAAAAAACATGTTTAACCCCGCCGCATTTTTGCGCCTATCCCAAGTCAGGAGCCTCTGGCCTTTGTTAGTCTTGTATCATTTTTAATTTTAGTTTCTTGTGTATAATTTGGAGTTTAGTATGACGTCCATTATCACTGAACTAGTATACATATTTGTTTAGGGGCCAGCTGAAGGACGCCTCCGGGTGCGGGAGTTTCTCGCTGCATTGAAGACCCATTGGTGGCCTTCGGCTGTTGTCTGCTCTATGGTCGGGTTGTTGTCTCTTTGACACATTCCCCATTTCCATTCTCAATTTTACAGATACATCCGTCTTTAAATAGCTAGCGTCTCATTTCCCCCGATTAGTTCGAATAGGATACGTTTGACACAACCAAGCCTGTTTCACGTCGATGTTACACCTCAATATCAATTAAATACAATACCTGTGTTCATATCTATTGCAGGCATGTACCCATTTTTTTTAGCTTGAGCAAGATCCTTTAAATTGATCAGAATATTCATGAAATGTGTCTTTATCTCTGAATGTCAAAACTATGTTAAAGCAATCAGTAGGTGTTCTACAGAGGCAACTTTATGGCCACAGATAAATGAAGGCAACAGTAGTATACCGCTGTTCAATAATCATAATTCGATTAAGCCAAAACAAATCCGGGTAACAAACTAAAACCGAGGGAAACACAACAACTGTAAGAGGAAAACAACAGAACAACAAAAACACTGAACTACAACAAAAGCAAACGCCAACATACATAGCAACGGACTGTATGATAACAACTGCCATATTCCTGACTTCAATAAACAACACTAATTGATTGAGACAGTTCTTTAGAGTTCATTCATATGCTATGAAAATATTTATAACTAGGGTCACGGTCAAAGTTCTTGTAATGTCTATGGATGGATAGAATATCATCTTATTTTCTTTAAACTTGGATGGACTTGGATTGGAATTATCCAATCACAGTGCAGTTTTTTCTATGGTTTTTGATGGAAAACTTTGATAGTGACAACAGATGACTTGGACTAAGTTTTGATCAAGTTAACTTTATTGGTGACGATACACTAGTTATAATAAAATAGCCTTGTAACAATCGAACATGTGTCTATCGATCGGCAGTTAATTACAATTAAACAGAATACAACTGTGCGAAAAATGTCATTTTTTTATTTAGCCAATAGTGAATTTCCCTTTTCAAAGTAGTAATGCGCTTACACCTCCAGTATACAGTGTTTTCATTGCGGTTATTTTTTCTATTTTAATAAATTATGCTCATTAAAGTGACTTACTAAACAGACAGAGATTGCTTTCCCAAATCAACCCAATCAGATTTACAGTCAAACTAGGCTATATAGCTAATATCTTTCTTAAATAGGTTTTATTGTCAACATGAGTTAACTTATCAAAACAACTTGAGACTCTAAGCGTATTGATAGATAACGCACAAATGGTTTATGAAATTATTGATATTTTGAATGTATGACAACATACAAATGTACCGTACGAAGGGCTGGATATCTTAACTTTTTTTGGACGTATGCTATCATTCCCAGTTTTACCAACAATTTAGTGAACATTGTGTTGCTGTTTACACGTGCGGATGTACTCAAAATCACTTATGGGTTGCCTTTCATCTTTTTTTGTGTGTCTTTTTTCATTTTTTTTGCAGTTATGATGTTTAATTTCCCTTTCAACAAACAAAAATGCATTTCTGTTTTATTCTACAGAAGTTTTATGATTTATCACCAGAGAAAGTATCTTTATTAGCAAAAAGAAAAAAAAATGTATTGCTAGAAAGCATTTTAAAACTTTATTAACAAACTATTCAAAAGATTGTAGATTATGTTGAACGAGATTTATAAACATACACTACAAGTAACTTGTAGAACTAAATTGATATAAGCGGTATCTGTTCTTTTATTTCAAATTACAATATTACATATTGTAACATGACGAATCCCCTCTACGATAGTACCGTGTCGTTGTTTTAACTATATGAATTGCCTTGATTAAATCTTGTATAATTTTACATCTTAGCACTTTTCATATAAATGTCCTTGACTATTTCTAACTCAGTAATAGCTTTAAAGTTTCTATTCGTCTGCTGTTTTCAATGGTATCAGATGAAATCCGGCATCACATCACTTGGTCTACATTTATTGAGAGGTTTGATTAATTCTCCATCTCCAAAAGCTTTACATTATATTACAAACACGTTGTTCTTTAGGAAAAACGTTGTTTATACAGTGACAAATCTGACCCATCGCTGATAAATTGAATATAAATTGTTCTGTCATTCTGTCAAGATCATCTAACAAATGACATATTTCAACCATGAATTTTCCATAGACTACATGGATTTTGATGAATATATGAACGCATTTTAATCTGAATTGTCCGATATAGAGCGTTGGATGAAGGAAATGAACAATCTTTATGTGTGTATATAAGTGTTCATACTGTAATGAACTTTAGGTTATGGAAGCTGTCGATTTAAATGATTTAAATTCAGTTTTGTGATTATACTTATGCAAAGCATTTACGTTTCCTCTAAAGCTTTGCATTGAATTTCTAGACGTTTCATGACACAGCACTGTGCTTACAATACAAAATGCATTATTTATTTGTGCGTATGGAAAACTTTATAAGACATATATTTTGATACATATACCCACAGAAATTATGAATCCGTCGAAAAAAATCTGTCTTTGTGACAAGCAAAGGTTACAAAAATGTTTTGATACCTATTCAATATTTTGTTCTTTATTTCGAATATTAAGCATTGAAACTTGAAACAATTAATCTGTTACTCACTTATATTCTTACAAAAGGTGTACTAGTATTTAATTGGTGAATATTAAAAACTCTTGATCATACTGCACCCAGTTACAAATAGTATAAGCAATAAAGTGACTTAAACAATTCCTGAGATGAAACTGTGATTACTGAAACCGGCCTCATCAACTAAACAAATGAAAATTTACAAAACTTCCACCATATTGAATACATGAAGGGTTAGAAGTAGCAATGCCTATATTATCCCGTATCAGAACTATATTTTGAGGTCATACTCTGTATAAATAAAAACAAACCTAGTTATTTGTTACCACAGTAATTGTGATATTCCGTAGCAATACGCATAGCCCCTATGAATTACTTTTAGTAATGAAAAGTTTGGTGTGACACTGCCCATAGTTTTCAATATAAATAAGAAGATGTGGTATGAGTGCCAATGAGACAACTCTCAATCCAAGTCACAATGTATAAAAAGTTAACAATTATAGGTCAAAGTACGGCCATCAACACGGAGCCTTGGCTCACACAGAACAGAAAGCTATAAAGGGCTCCAAAATGACTAGTGTAAAACAATTCAAACAGGAAAACCAACGGTCTAATCTATATAAAAAAAAAAACGAGAAACGAGAAACACTTATGAATCACTCCAAAAAACGACAACCACTGAATAAAAGGCTCCTCACTTAGGACAGGTGCATAAAAATGCAGCGGGTTTAGACGTTTCAACTCCATCAAAAAGTCATTTACTAAACAAAAACAAGTAAACATACACTGAACGAATAAGTTTCATCTATGACACAATATAAATACAATACTAATGAAAAAGACAATTCTAACCTAGGACAAAATGGCGTTAAATAAAACAACGTACACAGGTAAATTTAAGTTTAAGTATAATAATTTTGTTGTAAGGAGTACGGAAGTAAACATTTTTTACAAAATTAATAAATTTGTTGTTCACAGTACGAGTACAGAAGTAAAAATGTATCGTCATACTAAATACTTATCAAAGGTGGTACATATTAAAAATAGTGAGACGAGATATAACACAAAATAAGTAAACATTGAATTACAGAAATGCATTACGAATTGTGTCAACAGTAAAATTAACACGAAAGTACGATTTGAGAGTACTCGCAGTTACTGAAAGCTAGTTAAAAGCAGAAAAACAATTAATAATAAAAAATCATGCATCAGACACTAAAATCAATTAAAACACATCCCAGAGATTTAGTGTTTTAACGCCATGGACAGTCAAAGAAGACATGACTTGTGCAATGCCAAAATAAAAGTATCGACAGGCAGTAGGATCGTTTATTTGCTTTTGAATAATATGTTTGTTTATCGTGTTTCTTTTTCCTCTGATCTTATATTGTCCCCAGTATTTCGTTTTCTTAAGTTTTCTTCCCGGTAACTTCGGGAACTAACAGTCCATGAAATAGATTTGAAGTATTGTGTTATGTAACCGAATAAAGACAGGATGAAATGCAAGATTTCCTAGACCGTTAAAATGATACAACGAAGATATAATTGTTTTACAGACCAGGAAGTATTATAATGGATTGAAGAGTCTGATTATGTAATGTGTTTCTTTATTGACATTATGCGCCCTTTCCTTACAAGCTAATCAGAGAACAACAGCAAAACGACATAAATATAGCCATTAGACATGACGAAGCTGAATGATATTTTCGAGGAGACAATGTTCTTAAAGCATTTCATGAAACGCAAAATTTACTTATGTTTCATATTGATATAATCCGCTGATTGGAAGTATTATGTTATCCAATACCACCGCAAAATGCCCGGTTACGTTACATTTCAGAAACATTGTTTGAATGAAACCATATTTCATTTCTATGATAGACTGTTTTACAAATATACGTGTAATGTATATAATTAAATACAAATGTTTAACTGTCCAAGTTATCTATTTCATTTACTGTTTAAGAAAAAAAAAAGGAACCTAATGAATGAAAACTAGACTTGACCACTGTGACATTAAACACACCAAGAATCAAGAATATTCTCTGATTAGCTTGTAAGGAAAGGGCGCATAATGTACAAATAATCACTTTTACGAAACTAACAATTGATACTGTCCTAGGCCTTTAGTCTCTGGTTAATAGTTGTCTCATTGGCAATCATACCATATCTCCTTACTTCTTAAAAATTAATACTGTACATGATTTATTTGTTTGGAAATGGACATACGTAACTTTTAACACGTTGAAACCATTTTGAACGAATAAGTTTACCGGAACAATTGATGTATATCGCTACATTCTTAAATGCAGTTTAAAGAAGATTGGCAACTGAACCAATGAATGTATCGCTGCTGGTGAACTATAAGTTCCTTCGGACACCATCCGTCCAGTGGTCAGCGCTTAGTTACTAGCATGATATCTAATTTTACATTGTGTATGTATATTTCAAATCTATAAATTAATATATGATGCTCCCTCAGGAGTGTTGGTGTTTTTGCTCTACAGCGTTTTATATTTTTGGCTTTCAAATTTGTTTGTGTTGTGCGCTTAACAATCACATGACATTTTTATTTTACTCTCAACCTTAGTATTCACAAATATAAACTGTTTACTGTTTATTGAGCGATGATAAGGACGTCCCCTCATAACTACCAAATTGGACCTCTAGTATTTGCTGTAGTTCAGTATGACATTAACATGTTCCATTTGTTTTTGAATTTCAGATAAATGTTCGAAACTTTCCTTTCCAAGTAAATGGTCAATTCTAAACATTAAAAGGCTCAACAAATAACATTAATGCATTAATCTTCAGTATTGCCATGGAACCTCAATCTTACATCGATTCCCAGTAGTTCTTTATGATGCCATAAAGTAAAATTATCAAACTAGTTGTTAAAATAGTGATATGATAACTGTTTATTCTTTGATTAAGTATTGACTTTGTAATAAATAGAATAAATTTGATAATAAATTGTCAGTTTATATGACGTTGCATAATGTCAGTCATCACGGGAAACACATAAACAAACTGACATTAACACCGAAGGAATTTTATTAAAAGTTCCCCGGTTTGATTCTAAATCATTTATCAGTACACATGCTACGAAGCCAATACGTTAGTTTTAATTTCCTATTTCTTCTGTGCTATTCATTTTCCATTTACAATATTTAGTATGATATAAAAATAAGAAGATGTGGTATAATTGCCAATGAGACAACTCTCCACAAGAGACCAAATGACATAGAAATTAACAACTATAGGTCACCGTACGGCGTTCAACAATGAGCAAAACCCATACCGCAAAGTCAGCTATAAAAGGCCTCGAAATGACAAATGTAAAACAATTCAAACGAGAAAACTAACGGCCTAATGTATGCACCCAAACGACAACCACTGAGTTACAGGCTCCTGACTTGGGACAGGCACATACATAATGATGCACATATTCTTTATGAAATAATGTTACCTATTGTTGTTTTGTTAAACTTTGTATGTCATAGGCTATAATTAGGTCATTGTGAAAAGACATATTTACTATATATTCAGATGCCAAAATTTCGAAATACCATTACCACTATTATTGACGATCAGTCAAAAGCAAATGCCGATATCTATTTTTTTTTAATCATATTTTGATTCATCGTATTTTTTTTCCATTTACTGATTTCTAATTCATGGTGTTACATTATCAGAATGATAAGGGTCCGCCTCAATAAATTGTTTTTATCTGTCACATTGTGTTTGATTCGAGTGCCCATATTTGTTAGATTGCAGCTGTAATCAGACTTGCATTTTGCGCTGGATACTTTTAATGTCTTTCCAATGTAGTCGTTTCGATTCTTTACGAAACAATCTTGAAATTGATATACGTCAGTAGAGGATATTATTTGATATTTGAAGCTGATGCAGGACATTCACACTTGAACTTAAAAAAACACTACTCACAAAATTTTAATTATAGCTGTGAAGATGGCAATTTAACTATTTTCCGTGTTGAAATAACCGTTAATGTTTGAATTGTGTCATTTTTTTAATATCTAACATGTACTCAGCCTCAAAAGGCAACTTTATAATTGAACGACGATGTAGTATATGGATTAGGATATGCCTAGTCTTCTAGAGTTTATCCCTCTCTACTTTTATGGAAGTATTGTATGTTGTTGTTGTTTGCTGTTTATAGATGGGCATCTTTTTATATTTATATCTAAATGTTAATCTTCAATCTATTTGGGTCTCAGCGATCATTTATTGTCCTATGTTTGAAAATATTTTGGATTTTCTTATAAAAAAGTGATGCCAAAATTAACAAATCTAATATGTTTTAAATTCTCCCTCGCCCTGCTTGTCTGAATTTAAAGTATTTCTACTCTAAATTCAATTGGCTATAAACAAGAAAAACACAGAAATAGGATTAGTTGCTCGCAGTAACATATTATTTTCTCTAGCGATACAGTTTTCATTTTAGATAATTGTACAGTTTTTTACCATTCAAAACATATAAATACATGTAATTAAAGTGGCAGCAACTGTCAAAACTTTTATCTTGCCTTATGCACCTAACAGCAAACTTTATAAATAATAAGTACTGTTGCATAACTAGTTATACTAGTTCCCATCTATATATAGGTCCTACAAATAGCAAACAGGAAAACCCCAATTTTAAACGATATGAAATATATGTATCATTAGATTTGCCTATATAGTTATAGAGCTTGATTAGTGCCGATTGCTTTATATACAGCCGTTTTTATCAGAACAAGAACAAACAAACAAAAAAACAAAAAATATATGGTTTCTATATAATTTTGACTGTAATAAGGGAGATAATTTGCTACTTCCTGTTTATAAAATGTCCCGGTCTTATATGATAGCTTTATGCACACAGATTAAAAAAATATATGATTTCTATATACTTTTGCTTGAAATAAGGTAGATAAATTGCCACTTCCGGTTTAAAAAATTTCACATCCGGTACCATCTGACAGGTTACTATATACTGATTCAAAAAATATATGGTTCAAGGTACTTTTAAATCAAACCAGTGCAGGAAATGACTACTTCCAATTTACAAAAGCTCATTTCAAGGTCATATATCTCCCAACTTATACAAAAAATAAAAACAACAAATTATAAATTTCATGCGTCCGAAGCAATTTTCTGGATTTACCTTCATCAGGAACGCTCAAAGCAGAATATTTTGAAAGGATGTATAAGGACCGAAAACGTTGAAGAGCTATAGACCAAAAACGACCAAAAAAAATAGCCAAATCCATCTAAGGCCAACTTTGCCTGATGGAGTTGAAACCTTAGTTTTTTCTAATTTCAAAATTTATAAACGGGCAATTTTAGTTTTGAAACTGAAGTACTGACTACCATGATACTCTCATGGGACTGATAGACCCCACAGCTTTATCATGTATAAATATGAATTTATAACAAAGGTCAAAATATAGAACATTAAATTTTCCATTGACCTTGAACTAAATTTCAAGGTCATAAACCTCAAATCCAAAGACATTAGGTCTCTCCTATATATTGTTAATGAGTAATATCACCATACAGCTAATTTTAAATATTAAAGGGGAGAAAACTCCTATTTAATGTCAACGTACCCTTTCAACCAAAGTATATGTATTGCGACATATCGTAACTAACAATTTTGTAAAAATATTTTGTCGTTATCATTTACGATTTCTGATGAGAAGGTATAATAAGCAAAAATCAAAATTCAAAACATGACCTTGACCTTTAACCTTGACCTTTGACCTTGACATTTGACCTTTGACCTTGACCTCATTTTCTTTTTGGTGGACCCTGGACCTCAAATGAAAAGACCCGAGGTCACTATCACTTATGGTTTACCAGTTACCAATACATATCATTTATTTTTATAATAAGGGGAAATAACTCTCATATGGAGTCTCCGGATTGCTTCTGTCAAATTTTTTTTTGACAAACTGAGGATATAACGGGAAATTTGGAAAAATAAATTTGTTGGTTTCTTTTACGGCTACGAAGGAGTAGCAATAGCAAGGAAAACAGTGTTTGGGGAGATCACTCTTACAAGGAATAGTGTTCGGTTAAACGGTGTCAGTTTTAAAAGCGTATAAACTGTTCGATATCATATATCAAATATGTAAGCGACATCTTGCGAAACAAAATCTTCTCGCAAAAATTAAAAGTGGCGGAAGAAAAAAAATTAATAAAAATAATAATCAGAACAAAACCACCACGGAAAAGAGGAAAGACGTAATAAATAACGTAGGCTTTTAAAAGTGCTCTTTAATGTGCTACAACCACGTCAATTTTCCAGAAAGGGCAAACAGATTAATCTTCCCAATCTTGATAGTTTGCATAACTGTTTTGGGTTTTGCTAATGAGAAAAATATAAATGCAGCACCAAAATTAAGAAAATGTAAAAAAATAATGTATTCGCAAAAAGTTCGGTATATAAATGCAATATTACATGTATGTTATACTTAAGACCGTAACAAACATTTCAAACTATTATTGGTTAAAATTGATCAATGCAAACAAGCAAATCAAACGATTGGTTATATTTGCCGACATAAAGAAGTGATACGTTAGTCATGTTTGTTATTTACAACCGTTTTTAATAGAAGAATTGGTCAAGCTAGAAACGTCTATAATGAGCAGGAATATCTATATTTGTATTCAGGTCATTTCGACTGAGTTTCTAATCTTCAGACCTCGTGGTAAACATATTTTTGATATAGAAATAAAATGCAGGCGACGAAAATGGAAAAACAATTGTTTCTTGTTATATAGTCTTATCTGCCAAATGTAAAGGGCTTGCCTCCAGGACATAATTTAGTATGAATAAAAGGAGATGTGACGGCTACCATGAATACAACAAGTGCGGTCTACAACTATGATCAGATGATGAATATAACAAGCAAACTAAAATCACACGAGACTTGACGAGTTGTAATGGATTAAACAGACTTGAAGTTATGAAACCAACAACAAATCTTTAGATGGACCAATAACAACATTAGCGAGCGACAGATAACTAAACATGTCTAGATGTCAACATCAATTATTCAACAGTAAACAGGTATCTGTACAATATGTCAAGGTCTAAATGGTCTCAAGTCTTATGAAGTTGTGAATGTATTAGACAGATACTTCTGTCTGCCTAAACATACACTGATCCAACATTTTCAAAATTGAACAGAAGAAAGTATTGTGTATTTTGATTTTGACGAGAGACCAAAGTTTTTGTTGAAGACACCCAATTTACATTAGCTTTGCAACATTATGATTTTTAACATATTGAATTCTTTATAAAGTAATATCATAGTTTAGGTATCTATAGATATCCCCGACTGCATGTTGAAATATGAGATCATATACTAGAAACCACAGAAGTATTAACATAACTTAAGGTAACTGTTGATTACCCTGACTGTTAACCAATTGGATCATATAAATTTTGAAAATTATACCATAGCCTGAGATAGATGTAGGTAGCATCGACTGTCGAAAAATGAGATCACATAAGCGTTAAAAGTAGTATGATAGCTTGGGATAGCTGTAAAAAGCACCGACTGTTGACATGAAACAACTGTAGTTGTACTTTAGCTCATCAGTTATGTATAAGATATAAATGAAATTGAAATAGATCCATATTAGACTCGTTAAATGCCATAAATGTATTAGATTTCCATTATCAATATGGTTTTTCATCCATATATGCCCTTTTATTGGTTTTATAAAGTTTCTATATGAGACGTTTTTATTTGTTTTCTTCACACAGAAACGATAATTTTGTTATTGATCATATTTCACTATCATTTCTATATTTATATTTTAGTCCGATATAAGAAATATAAACTTCTGTTATCTAAAACCATAATACCATCAGACGGAACTAAGCTATTCACACATTTTAAAGCATTAGTTATTAATATTTGTTTTGATTTTTTATTCACTTAACCTCTTACACATTATTTTTTGTTTATCCACTACAACCTGCCTATAATTTGTTTTTAGATGGTCGAAGTGGCAAGCACACCAATATGAGGTTTTAGTGTATAGGGCCTTGTATTAAAAATAATAAATTAAATTTTACAAATTAAAAAAAAAGATACGATACTGGTTAGTAAAAGTAAATAATTCTCCGGTGATGTCAATAAAAATTACTAGCAGAAAAAGCTATATGCCAAAGCCACGACACAATAGTCTGCAATAAGTGAGGACAAAACTTATTACTTTGCATATTTAAAATTTGTTTTCGAAGAATGATTGTTGCTGATTGAAATATAAAATCCTTTATTTTGTCCTATCGACTCTCGTTAAAAAATAGAATAAAAAATTCTCATGTACGTTTCTAAAATAAACTTCATTTTTAAGGTTTAACGTCAGAAAAAACTATATGTTTGCGTGTTGGAGTTTAAAAAAAAAAAGAGTGTAAACATACAGAAAAAATTAAACAGAATAAACAAACAAATACATGAATGAATGTATATTGAAGTATACAAATCAATTGCACGAGTTATATACTGTTTTACATTATCAAGACTGAAACCGATGTACCAGATCTGACCGGAAGAGCTGCAGCCTTAATTTTAGGACAGGCACGTTATATGAAGGACAGAAAGTTGTTATTAAACAGAATCGTGTGAATTATGCTATTACTGAAACACTACCTACTGGGAGGAGGGATAGACAGCTGTATAATTGGATATTAATTATATAAACTTAAATCCGATTTCACAGTGCACTTAATTTGTTTTCAGAAAAAAAACCTCTACAAGAATTACTTTAGACCTGAATTTCAGACATAATTTGGTAGCACCAGAGCCATGCATTAAACAATGTATAATGCAACTTTCCTGGTTATATCACAATTATAGATTTTGGAATGGCGGTACTAACCCCTTGGTATGAATTAAATCTATATACGTACAATACTTGTCGATTTTTATTGCATGTATTTGATAGTTTTAGCCGTTGTACATTTTCTATTTCCTACCAAATTTTTGTTTGCACCGAAATCCCTTCAAATGATGATAAAAATAATTTGTCTCTTCATTTGTTCATCCCTGTTCTTGGAAAACAATTTTGTAGAATTGATTATATTTACATTTAGGGTATGTTCAGTCGCTTTTTTTTTACCAAGAAAACTGAAATTCCTAAACAAATAATCTGATATAATTATAAAACGACGTCAGATAAATATATTTGTAACTATCAATGATATTTTCTTTCATTTAATAGTAAATCCAAACACAGAAATGATATAATAAGTTGTGTGTTCCTTTCTTTATCTGTGTTAGAACCCATATTTAATCCTATCTTCTGTGTTGGAATACATGTTTTACTCTGTCATCTCAATTGGAACACATATTTAACTCGGACACACTTCCGTAATATATAATAGTACATTTTATAAAAGAAACATGGTGTAAATTAATTAAGAGGTTCAGGCAGTACGTGTAGTCACTTATTTTATTCATCTTTATAGTACTACACTAAGTTTATTTGTCCCTTCTCATGATAAATACACCAAAGAGTGCCACAATATTTTTACGCTGACACAATAAGCAATAAATATCTATAATATCTTATTGAATACAACAATGTAGGTTCGAATAATCAAAACACATAGCGAGTAGTGTACATCTTAATTGCTATTCTTTCAATTAAGCCAAAGAAAATGAAATCACCGAATGAACCAAAAAAATAACTGAAAGTGCACGTATATTTCAATACACGGAATCAATCAGCAGCAATTCTTTGATTTGAAGATGAAACGTCATTGTGCTGTTTTATTCTTATTGACAGAAGTTGGTTTTCTATTAAAAGAAGACAAATAACAATAAAAGCAAAGATATTTAAGTGCATATGACTCAAACTGATTACCAAAGGAAATGGTCATACACGAACAGAACCTTAGTCATGCGATGCAGATATTCTGGTAATCTTAAAAAAATAAGGAAACTTTAACAAAAAAGATATTACCTCAAGTCTAAATAGCTATGAATAAATATATATAAGCGCAGTGTGTTAAATGAATATTAGCGTTTTTCAAGAGCAGCCCGGGTTCTTTTTTCCAATCGAACTTCCAAATCGTTGATAAAGACATCTTCGTAGCTATTTATACTATGTAAATGTGAAGGGGTTTAAGAAATCACACAATTAAACATAAAACCTCATTAATCATAATAACAGAAAACATTACGAAGGCAGCAAAAAAAAAAAGATTATTTTGGACATTTTGGTATAATGCATTTAGATATCGAAAAGATACATGTATCACTTGTTTGCATTAAAGATATGCATATCACTTAGCGTCCATCTTGGGGGATACTTAGTCTTGTTTTTCGAATGTGCCATTTTTTTCCAGAGGCAGTTCAAATTTTCCGCCCTACATCCTTGTCAATCACCAACTTCATCAGCATTCTGTAGAAAGTGCAGTTTTTTTTATGATTTTGTCGGTTTTAGTTCATATCTCATTGGAGACTCTAGTTTTCCTTTGTTTTAGAACTGCTATCCCTATGGACAACACGAGCACCCCGTTGTTATGAAGGTTTTGCTTTACTATTTTTTAGTTTTCTGTGTAGTGCATATTTTGTGGACTTTATTTGCTTATTATAATTTTTACTTTTTAGGCATGGTATTATCTGTTGTTTTTTTTTAAGTAACTGGTTTTTGATTGTCCTCTGGTCATTTTCTCACCATTTTTCAAATTTTTAACAATATGTATAGAATCCGGCCTTTTGAGTCTTTAGAAATTTTAATCAAATAAGCGTGCTATTCTAGTCTATTTTTATAAAAAATTACCTCATAGTTGTACATGAAAATCCGGGAATTGTGAAACTAAAATCAAATGATATGAAGATAACACCATGGAACTTGTCAAATCTATAACATGATCTATGTGCTAAGCAATTTTAGGACGGGAAATGACATCACAGGTTAGGAAAACACGTTATTTAAACGCACAATATTTATTAATTAGACGTAAATAATCAACCTAGTTGATGATGATGCGTCTGATGACAGTTTGTCGGTATGAGAATGAATTAAATGACTCCGTGATTGCTAATAACACGAGACTAATTTCTGAATGTATTACTCTTAAGTTGTGATTTTGTCCTTTAAATAATTTTGTGTCGATAGTGGTATTTGATAGTCCTTCAGAAATTTTTTCTAACGTATTGAGGTCGAAACGATGAAGAGCTTGATACACGATATGGAGACTTGTTTCTGGTTGAAGACCATACGTTGCCCGTTAATTTCGTTCAAGATTTTTCTCAGTCTTATCTAAAAAAGATCTGTGAATTCGCTTTGCATCTAGCAGACGAGTTAGCGAGTCAAGAAAGATCTGAATTTTTATTCGATTTAGTTTTTCCTGTGTTAAGGGTTGATATATCATGTATATGGCATAATCTCTTTTCATTCATCTCTTTAAATTCATTAAAATCATCAATGATTCAGATTCCATATTGACCGCTGAAAATTTAGCCAATGAATTTCATTAACTACTTTCAATAGACGCAGACCTTTTAAACAACTTTTAACTACAACTATAGTCTCTCAATTAATCTCCTGAATTGATAATAACCTATATTTACAAGTACCCTTATATCTATTTTTGTATTATTATCAGACTTTTACGTAATTTTTTTAAGAAAATACAGGACATTTACATTAATGACTAGACATTTTTTTAATAATACATCTAAAAAAAATTTGTTAAATAAAGCTAGCTTATTGTTGCTATTTGAAATATTCGAGTCACAGTTACAATAATAGACATATACAACCAAAAATGCCTTGCTATGTAATCTGTTATCTTAACAATGTCTCCCAAAATATAACTCTCGATTCTTTTTCAGGACATCATTTCCATGGTGACAATGATATGGTTACAACTAGACAGTCAGTTGTTTGCATTGTGGCAAGAAGAAACGTTTTAAATAACGTTGCACTGTGTATTAATTTTTAAATTTTAAATATTATAATTGACCGTATAAATTTTATTTCGTTTTTGTATTACACAGGGCCGTAAAAAACTTTAATCTAAACCAGCGATGCAACAATGAACAAATCTATGTTGTATCATTGGTTTTTACTAACAGGTTTAGAGTTTGATTATTGGTAAAAGAAAAATTACAAAAATACCGAACTCCAAGGAAAATTCAAAATGGAAAGTCCCTTATCAAAAGGCAAAATCAAAAGCTTAAACACATCAAACGAATGAAAAACAATTTTATTTGTTGTAAAACAGACGTTTCTATTTAGGACGGGAATCAATTATAAAATAGATAATTTACGTGGTATTTGAAAATTGTGTGAACGAGAGGAAAGTCGGTAAAACTAGACTGCAACTAGGAGACGATGGTATATTGGATGGAGTCAAATTTTACCTCATAACTGTCAAACTACGGACTCTGTACATGTAATGAATATATTCAAAAGGGCTCTTTAACGACCTAAAGCATTTCCATTTCTTAAAAAGGATCATCATATTAATCGTCCGTATCGTGATAGTTTGCATATTTTGGGTTTTGCTAATGAGAAAAATAACAATGTATCACGCAAATTTGAAAAGGATAGCTGCTGTAATCTTTACAAAATATATTGTGAATAATGTATTCGCAATGGGTTAGGTATACAAATGCTAAATTACATGTACGTATTATTTATAAAAATAACAAAAATATCGAATTATTCAATGTTAAAACGGAACACTGTCAACAAGCAAATGAAACGATGTGTCATATTTTCCCGTCACATAGAAGTGATATGTTAGTTCTGTGTCAGCAATATTGCTGCTGTTTGTTATTTACAACCGTTTTAATAAAAGAATTAGTCCATCTGAACATGTCAATAAAGATCAGAATATCCATCTATATTCAGGTCATTTCGACATAGTTTCTAACCGTCTTGCTTTGTGGTAAATATCTGATATAGAAATAAATGCACACGACGAAAATGGAAAACCATTGAATCTTGCGATACATGATATACGGAAGGAGAAGAGAAACTCATTCGTCAAATGTAAAGGATGTCACCAGGACATGGTTTTGTATGAATGAATAGACATGTAACTATAACCATTAATACGATCTATAAATCTGATCAGGTGGTAAATGTAAAAAGGCATGCTTAAACAGGTCAGATACACTACCTTATATGGATATGCATAAATGTGCATACTAATGATCTCGGCAATATACATGTCTCTTTACCTATCACGCCAAATTTACCTTGGTTATTGACCAATCAACTGAATGTGTCGCATTGCTACTACAAATTATTTGTTCTATGCTCAGATTTACGAATAAATGTTTCTGTCCTAATAAAACAGTGTTTGAAATACCCGAAACATATAGCCACTGATGTTATGAATGAAAAATGAAACTGAATGATATCATGTATTTGTTTACTATAGTCATGGCTTAGTTCCTGTCTGATATTGTTCAGAAAATCTATGAAAACATGATTTTTTTTAACGTATATCAGTTTCATTGATTTTTTATTCTAATTCAAAATTTTTCATTTGTTCTGTTGCTAAGCCTTCAATATTTTTGTCAAGTTGTAGTTTTTTTGTTTTCGTCTTTACAAAGATCATTTTCCTCTGTTTTAGACAAAGGGATTTTAGAAACTTTTAACGAACTATGATATTTGCCGATCTTGATAAAAGCAACTAAGAGTTTCTGCATATTACAGTTCTTTGATAGAAACAATTTGCAAATTTGCCAATTTCCAAAGAGAATTAACATAACTTCAATAGTTCTGAATGATTTTTAAATTAATCAACAAATAAAAAAATATACGGCACTGCAAATTCTTTTCTTATATATTATGCCACTTATGCAAGATGTCTGGAATAAGAGGTTCGATTGTCCAAAATTTAAAGAAAAACCCTCAATGCCCTCAGCGATTATCAGAAAATTTGTCTCTATACCTATGTAAATAGTTGATGAGAATATAATTTCATTCATTCATCCTCATTTTTTGTCTTACTATTGTTGGATTTACAGTCAGAACTGTAGTGGTTCTGACCAATTGAATAGTATACAGAAGGAGAAGAGAAACTAATTCGTCAAATGTAAAGGATGCCACCAGAAAACGATTGTGTATGAATGAAAGGAGATGTGACGGTTACCATTAATACGACAAGTGTGGTCTACAACTCTGTAGATAAATTAAACTGAGATTTATGAAACAACAAACAAATCTATAGATTAACTAATAATAAAAAAATTGGGAGCTACAGATAACCAAACACGTCTAGATATCAATATCCATTATTCAACAAATGGTACCGAGTCTTATGAAGTTGTAAATGTATTAAACAGAGACAACTGTCTGTCTCAAAATACACTTACAAAATTTTAAAAAGTGCACAAAATAAAGCATTGTGTCTTTTGATTTCAACGAGAAAGTGTTTATTTAAGACACTCTATAAACATTAGCTTCTGAACATTATAACAAAGGAGAAAGTTTTAACATATCTATAGATAGCCCAGGCTGTTGGAAAAAGACATCATATAACCGTTAGAAGTATAATAATAACTTGAGGTAGATGTAGGTAGCACTAACTGTTGAAAATTAGATAATATAACCTTTAGAAGTATTTTTATAACTTGAGGTAGCTGTAGGTAGCACTGACTGTTGAAAATGAGATCATAATACCAAATATAAGTAGTATCATAACTTGAGGTAGCTGTAGATAGTACTGTCAGTTAAATGAGATCATATAACCTTAAGAAATAGTGGTATAACTTCAGGTAGCTATGGTAGCACCGACTGCTACCCAATTGGATAATATCCCTTGTAGAAATAATATTATAACTTGAGGAAGCTGTAGGTAGTACCGACTGTTACTGAATTAGATCATGTAACCTTTAGAAATAGAATCATAGCTTGAGATCGCCGTAAGGTGGCACCGACTGTTACCAAATTTGATCATATAACCTTTAGAAGTAATATCATAGCTTGAGATAGCTGTAAAATCACCGATTGTTGACATGACTATTGTACTCTAGCTCATCAGTTATGTATAAGTTGTGAATGAAATTGAAATAGATCCATATTAGACATGTTAAATGCCATAAATATATTAGTTTTCCATTATGAAAATCGCTTTTCATCCATATCTGGCCTTTTACAGATGTTTCTAAATGAGATTTTATTTGTTTTCTACACACAGAAACGATCAATCTGTAATTGATCATAATTTACTATCATTTCTATATTTACATTTTAGTCCAATATAAGAAATATAAACTTCTGCTATTTAAAACCATAATATCATCAGACGAAACTAAGCTTTTTACACATTTTAAAGCATTAGTTATTAATATATCAGAAATATAAACTTTTGTTATTTACATTCAAACTATCACCAGAAAAGACTAGGTTTTTCTCATATTTTAAAGCATTAGTTATTAATACTTTTTATTTATTTGACGAGGTAAAAAAAGATACGATATTGGTTAGCAAAAGTTATTAACGTTCCAGTAATGCCAAAAAAAAAAAAAAAAAATAAGAGCAGAAAAAATCTATATGCCAAAGCCGCGACGCAATAGATTTCAATATTTAAAGTGAGGACAAAACAAATTGCATTGCACATTTAGAATGTGTTCCTGATGGAACTATAAAATACTTAATCTTGTCCCGTCGACCCCCGAAAAAAAAATAAAAAAGATAGAAAAATAGAAAAAGCCACTCATGTAATTTTCTCAAAAAAATTAATTATAAAGTCAAACGTCTGAAAAAAAAACTGTATGTCTGCGTCTTGGAGTTTAAAAACAAAAAAGTGTAAACATACAGAAAAAAAGAAAAAAAAAAACCAACAAACAAATATATGAATGAATGTATATGAATATATAAATAAGATTTAATTGCACGAGTTATGTACTGATTTATTAAAAACTGAAGCAGATGTATTAGATCTGACCGGAAGAGCTGCAACCCTAATTTCAGGACAGTAACGTTATATGAAGGACAGAAAAGTTGTTATCAAACATAATCGTGTGAATTATGCCAGTACTGAAACACAGCCTACTGGGAGGATATGATATTCAGCTGTATACCGACTAATTGGATAATAATTATATCAACTTAATTCCGATTTTACAGTGATTTTATTTGTTTTCGGGATAAACATCTACAAGAGTTACCTTAGGTCTTTAGTTCAGACATACTTTGGGAGCATCAGAGCCATGCAGCACAGAATGTCTTATGCAACATTCTGGGGTTATATCACAGTTACAGATATTTTTGTAATAGCTATAAAAGGCCCCCTTGGTAAGAATAAAATCTATATACGTACAATACTGATCGATTTTTATTTTATGTATTTGATAGTTTTAGCAGTTGTACTTTTTCTATTTTCTACCAAATATTTGTTTGCACCTAAATTCCATCAGACGATAAAAACAAATTCTCCCTTTGCTTGCTCATCCCTTTTTTGGAAAACACTTTTCTAGAATTGAATATATTCACATTTTGGAAAGGTTAAGTTTTTTCCCAAGAAAACTGAAATTCTTAAACAAATAATCTGATATAATAATAAATCGATGTCAGATAAATATATTTGTTCCGAGCAGTGCTATTTTCGTTCGTTTCATAGTTAATCCAAAAACAGAAATGATATAATAAATTGTTTGTGCATTTTTCCTCCGTTGAAAACCATTTTTAATCTATCGTCTGCATGTGTTAGAATACATGTTTAACTCTGTCATCTGAGTTGGAACACATATTTAACTCTGTCATCTGAGTCGGAACACATATCTAACTCTGTCACACTTCCTTAACATATAATGGTACGTTGTAATAGAAATATATTGTAAATAAACGAGAGGTTCAGGCAGTACATATAGTTATTTACTTTATTCATATTTATAGTACTACACTGAATTTATTTGACCCTTCTCAAAATAAATACTCTAAAGAGTGCCACAGTATTTTTACGCTGACACATAAAGCAATAAATATTTATTATATCTCATTGAATACAACAATATGGATTCTAATAATCAAAACACACAGCGAATAGTGTACATCTTAATTACCATTCTATCAATTGAGAACAAAGAAAATGAAATCACCGCACTGAACAAAAACAATTACTGAAAGGACACGAAGTATGTATAATCGCTTGGTCTGTATATTTCAATATACGGAATTAATTATCAGTCACTGTTTAATTTGAAGATGTGTTGTCATTTTACTCTTGACAGAGAAGGTTTTCTGTTGAAAGAAGAATAATATCAATAAAAGCAAAGATATGCATATGACTCAAACTGATTACCAAATGAAGTGGTCATAAACGAACAGAATCCTAGTCATGCGGAACAGATAGTCTGTTTATATATCTCAACTTGTACGATTCACTCGTGTATGTAACAACGTATTTGATTTTAGCGAGAGAAATTTATGTATTACTGAAAAATTATTACACCAGGGTTTTCGATATCATAAACTAGTCAAACATTTACTAAATTTTATCATCGGTATAAGGACATCATTTGTAAATATAACTCAACATGCAGATATCTTATACGTTCGGGTATTTCACATCCAATCTTTTATGGTAATATTCTTTACAAAGCACAAAAATGTCAGTATTAACCTCAAAAGCTAACAAACCTTTAAACAGACTTATATAGAAGGGATATAGTTACGATACTGTTGTCAGGTCATTAAAGATTGCATATTTTGGCTTTAAAATTAATTCACTTATAGGGTCTTTGCATCGGAATTAAACACATTTATTCTAAAACCAGTTGTTGGCATGACACGGGTTATGTTCTTTTCATATATTTTATGACGGTATAATACTAAACCCCTAACAGGAGGGATTGTGCCTGATATTCATATGATGAAGACATAATCTTTTAATCAGTTTAATTGAGGTCTGGAGCTGGCATGTCAGTAACTGCTAGTAGTCTGTTGTTATTTATGTATTATTGTCATTTTGTTTATTTTCTTTTGTTTCCTATTCTGACATCGGACTCGGACTTCTCTTATACTGAGTTTTACTGCACGTACTGTTGTGCGATTGTTTTTTCTACATTGGCTAGAGGTATAGGGGGGAGGGTTGAGATCTCAAAAAACATGTTTAACCCCGCCGCATTTTTGCGCCTGTCCCAAGTCAGGAGCCTCTGGCCTTTGTTAGTCTTGTATCATTTTTAATTTTAGTTTCCTGTGTATAATTTGGAGTTTAGTATGACGTCCATTATCACTGAACTAGTATACATATTTGTTTAGGGGCCAGATGAAAGACGCCTTCGGATGCGGGAGTTTCTCGCTGCATTGAAGACCCATTGGTGGCCTTCGGCTGTTGTCTGCTCTATGGTCGGGTTGTTGTCTCTTTGACACATTTCCAATTTCCATTCTCAATTTCCCCTTCTGCAATTGATATAAGTGATATGCATTTCCAACTGGTAAAGCATAAGTAATAGAGACCTAGGGTCTTTTGATTTGAGGTCCTTGGTCCAAAAAATAGAAAATTAGGTCAAAGTCAAAGGTCAAGGTCATAAACTAAAATTTGATTTTGGCTTATTTTCACTTTTTTAAAAAAATTGTATTAGAAATAGACAAATTATTTGTACTAAATTGTTAGTTGCGACATGTCGTAACACATACATTTTCGTTGAAAGGGTACGCTAACATTAAATAGGGTTTTCTCCCCCCCCTTATATTTAAAAAAGCGTGTATGGTGATATAACTCATTAACCATATATAATTAAGACGTAGGGTCTTTTGATTTGAGGTCCTTGGTTGACGACCTTGAAATTGAGCTTAAGGTCATTGGTAAATTTGACATTCTAGATTTTGACCTTTGCTTTTATCTCATAAGTATACATGATAAAGTCATGGGACTTTTTGCATTATCATTTGAGGTTGGAAAGCCAACCGGTAGTGACTTTGTGTAAACCGGAAGTAGCTATTTTTATATATATTTAATGTAAAAGGACATAGAACCATATATTTTTGGAATCAGTGTCCAGTGAACTTTCAAATTATACCGGAAATATCATTTTTCAAACCGGAAGTCTCAAATTATCTTCCTTATTTAATTTTTTTTTGTATAGAAACAATATATTTTTGGAATAAGCGTACAATAAGCCATCATTTGACGCTTGAAATGACATTTTAAACCGAATTCTAATATTTTTATTTCAAAATAGATCTTTACTGGTGGAAAGACCTTCAATTGTTCTCTAAACAATTGGTTTATGATTATTATTTTTTTCGTCTTCCGCCACTTTCTTTCTGACGGTACTTTTTTATTTCGCAAGATGTCGCTTAGATTTTTTGCATATAATATCGAACAGTTATTGCGACTTTGAAAATGACCCTGTTTAACCGAACACTTTTTATTGTAAGAGTTATCTCCCCAACACTATTTTTCTTGTGTACGCATCTCCTTCGCAACCGTAAAAGATTATGACAAATTTATGTCACCAAATTTGTTCGTTATATCCTCAGGATCTTAAGAATAATTTTGACCGAAGCGGTCCGGAAACTCCATATGAGAGTTATTTCCCCTTCTGTATCTAAAATAAGTAAAATGTAATTGTAATTGGTAAACCATAAGTGATAGGGACCTAGGGTCTTTTGATTTGAGGTCCTTGGTCCAAAAAAAAGAAAATAAGGTCAAGGTCAAAGGTTAAGGTCATTTTTAAATTTGGGATTTTGGCTTATTTTCACCTCTTTTTTTTCCGTTAAAATTTAGCACATTTCATCAACATTCACTAGAGCGTGCACCTTCGCATGCTTTTTTCGGTTTTAGTTCAAATATCCTGTTGTCTCTATCTTATAACGTCTATATCTTATAACGATATAAGATATAGACAACATAGTTTTACTTAGTTGTTAGTTGCGACATGTCGTAACACATACATATCGGTTTAAAGGGTATGCTTAAATCAAATTAGAGTTTTCTCCCCTCTTTTATTTAAAAATATGAATATGGTGATATAACTCATGAACCAAATATAATTAAGACCTAGGGTCTTTTGATTTGAGGTCTATGGTTGATGACCTTGAAATTGAGCTCAAGGTCATAGGTTAAATTGACGTTCTAGATTTTGACCTTTGCTTTTACCTCATATGTATACATGATAAATCCATGGCACTCTTTGCATTAGGTTTCAAGCCATTTAACTTTAGAAAAGCCAATCGGAAGTGACCTTGTGTAAACCGGAAGTAGCTTTTTTTGTACTTAATTAATGTAAAAGTTTATAGAACCAGATATTTTTGGTATCAGTGTCAATTAAACGTTTGAATAATACCGGAAGTAACATTTTTCAAACCGGAAGTAACAAATTATCTCCCTTATTTAAAAATATTGCATAGAAACAATATTTTTTGGGAACCAGTGTACAATAAGCTATCACTAGACGCTGGAAATGACATTTTAAACCGAATTTTACTATTTCATATTAAAATACATGTTTGTTTGTGGAAAGACCTTCAATTGTTCTCTGAACAATTGGTTTTTAATTCTTTTAGCATTTGTCAGTCGTACTACAATGCACAGTATGTCAAAAAAAATTTTTAATATGAAGCACTATATAAACTTCCCTGCTCTGGATATTTTCGATAAATTCTGGGGTTTTTTCACAAGACATCCTTGAAATTTTACAAGCAAAATAAGAAAGACATCAGCCTATTTATAGTATTTTAAAATAATAGCAATTCAAAAACAATATAGGTGTATTACTTATTTTATTTTTTTTTTCTAAGAGAAAATTATACACAATCATAGGTATTTATAACTAAGGTGAAGAAAACGTTCTTCGGTAGCATTTTGGATTTTTATTAAATTTTGGGTACTATGTAATTAGAAATGGTATGCTGCATTAAAATATCGAAAACGATACATATAACACTTTTCTTTGCGCTCATTATGGACATATGTTGTCATTTTTTTCCGTTAAAATTAGCACATTTCATCAACATTCACTAGAGCGTGCACCTTCGCATGCTTATTTCGGTTTTAGTTCAAATATCCTGACTTTTTTTTAGTTTTTCTTAGTTTTGAAGTTCGTCGCAGCTTTCATATTTGGAACTCATAAGCACATCGTCTGTTTTAGTGTGGAGCTTGTTGCTCATTTTTCAGTTTTCTGTCTAGCATTGTTTTGTGTTGACTGTTCATTTTTGTAATTCTTCTTTTGAGCCATGGCATTGTCTGTTTGTCTTCGACTTACCGGTTTTTTTTATTGCTCCCTGATTACTTCTCCATAAATATTCGATTTCGACCATTTGAGACTTTATGTATTTGTCATCCCGTGCTATTCTAGTTTTATCAAAATGTTAACTCATTACTGTAAAATGAAAAGCTGGAAATTGTGAAACTAAAGTTATATCAAATAAAATAAGAATAACACCATTGGAATTTTCAAATGTAAAACATGATTCGTATGTTAAACAATTCTAGCGCGGCAAATGACATCACAGGTTAGGAAAACATAAAATTCGTTATTTAAACGCACGCTTATTTCTAATTAGACGTACATGATCAAGGCTGTTGACGATTGTGCGTCTGATGACAGTTCTTTTTGGTATATAATGAATTGAATGACATCATGATTGTTAATAACATGATACTAAATGTTTTATAGGAATTTTTAAATTTATTACTCTTCAGTGGTGTTCTTGTCCTTAAAACTAATATTGTGTCGATATCGGTATTTCGTCGTATTTGGCATTCCTTCTGAAATTATTTCCTAACTTATCTAGGTCGAAATGATAATAAGCTTGACATCGGATATGGAGACTTGTTTATGGTTGAAGACCGTATGTTTCCTGGTAATGTTGTTCTTGGTTTTTTCAATAAATCTAAATGAGATCTGTGATTTCGTTATGCTTATAACAGACAAGTAAGTGGGTCAAACTAATCCTGAATTTAAATGATATTTGGTTTTTTTTTGTGTTAAGGGTTGCTGTATCGTTGATTTATTGTCTAACCCCTTTTATTCTTCTCTCTTAATTCATTAAAACCATCAGTGATTCAAATTGCATATTGACCGTTGAAAATGTAGACGGCGAAATGCATTACACTAGTTTCAAAAGACGACTTTCACTATAGTCCCTCGATTAATCTTTTAAATTGAATGTGACCTATATCTCAGAGTAACGTTATATTTCTTTTTGCATTATTATCAGACATTTTCGAGAATTTATGACATTGGCATAACAGTCTAGGAGATTTTAAAATAAGACACCACATAAAAAATAAAATAAAAACAATTGCTTATTGCTGCTATCTAAAACATTCGAAAATCACAATTACAATGATACACCAATACAACCCACTTGCATTTGTAATTTTTCAATCGCATAATACATTGTCCCCGGAATGATAAACTATAGGTCAATCGAACTCTAAATTTGTTTTCAGGACACCATATCCATAGTGACAATTGCATCATATAACTTTTAAAGTTATATCATAGCTTAAAGTAGCCGTAGGTAGCATCGGCTATTAAAAAAATGACATAATATATCCGTAAGAAGTACTATCATAGCTCGAGGTATCTGTATGTGGCACCGACTGTTACCAAATTGGATCAAATAACTGTTTATGGTTCTCAATTCTCAATTTTATTATAGTTATATCATTACCTGGGAAGGTGTAGGTAGCACACACATTTAACCAATTGGATCATATAACCGTTAGAAGTATTATCATAGTTTGAAGGTAGCTGTAAATAGCACCAACTGTTACCCAATTGGATCATTCATGTCTTACTTTTAAAAGTTATATAATAGAGTGTAGCTATAGTTAGCACCGCCTGTTGTAAATAAGATCGTATGACCTTTAGAAGTAGTATCATTGCTTGAGATAGCTGTTAAAGTCACAGATTGTTGACGTGAAACAACTATTGTAAGCTTATCAGTTATGTATATGTTTTGAGTCAAATTGAAATAGATCCATAATAGACCTGTTTAATGCCATAAATATATTTCATTTCCATTATCAATATCGCTTTCCATTGTCTGCCCTTTTATTGAAGTTTTTAAATGGGACGTTTTCATTGGTTTTACACACACAGAAACGATCTTTCAGTAAATTATCATCTTTCACTTTCATTCCTAATGTCATATTTTAGTCTAATATCAGAAATATATATTTCTGAATTTGACAGCCATAATTTCACCAAAGAAAAAATAAAAAGTTAACTTCCCGGTAATACTAATAAAATTTAAGAGCAGAAAAACAATCCATATACCAAAGCCGCGGCGCAATAGACTCCAATTACAAAAGTGCGGACTGCAAATTTAAAATAGTTAACATAGAAGTGTGTTGCCGCTAGTAGAAGTGTAAATCCTATATCTGGCCCTGCCGTCCCTTAAAAATATAAAGGAAAAAAAAACTCATGCATGTCTTTCCATTATAGTTCATCTTAATTTCAAACGCTAGAAAAACAAAAAATTTGCATATTTGAGCATTAAAACAAAAAAGGGATTAAACATAGAGAAAAAAACATATAAATGAATGAATGAATGAAAAACAATTGCACCTGCTATATACTGGTTAACATCAGAGACATATATTCGGACGACTTATATTCAATTTGTCAGTTAATCGGTCAAGTAAACACATCAATAACCTTGAGAAAAAATGTGTTTAATCCAGTAATATTTGTCTCTGTTTACTGTTTACATCATTTTAAACCGAAGAAGATGTATCAGATTTGACTGGAAGAGCTGCAACCTTAATTTGAGGACAGTAAAATTATATAATGGACAACAAATTGTTATCAAACTGAATCATGAAAATTATGCCAGGACTGAAGCACTGACTACTTATAGTATATGATAGACAGTTGTATTCCGAATAAGTAATTATTAAACATACAAATTTGATTCCGAATTCACAATGCACTAGAAGTTCCGGAATAAAATCTACAAGCCTTAGGTTTGGGAGGCTATACTCACACATAATTCGGGAGCTTCAGAGTCAAAGCAACAAAAAATGTCTAATACAATGATGCCGGGGTTATATTGCAATTACTAGATATTTCATGAAATACAGTACCGACTCATTTGTATGATTAAAATATATATATACTTAAAATACTTACAGTCGATCGATTTTTATGTTATGCATTTGATAATTTTAGCCGTTGTGCGTTTTCTATTTCCTACCAAATATTTGTTTGCACCCAAATTCCTTCAGATAGAAACAACTGGTCTCTCCATTTGCTCATTCCTGTTTTGGAAAGATATTTTGTAAAATTTAATATATTTATGGAACAGATTTCACAAAAGGTTCAGTTCAACCAAGGGTGTCTTCAAATACTCTCTAAGACAGTGTGTCTTATAGACAGGAAAAACTCCAAGGTAAATTCAAAAAGGGGGAAGTCCATCAAAACTGACAAAATCAAACGTTATCAATCAATCAACAAAACAAGTGAAAAATTACTGTCATATACCTGACTTGGTACAGGCATTTTAATAATAAATGATGGGTCAAACCTGATTTAATAGCAAGGTTAACCTCCCACTTGTATGACAGTTGTTTATAGTTCCGTTATATTGACAAAATAGATATATTTAGTTTCTTTTTCAATAAGATAATTGAAAATTTAGTCCAAATAATCTGATTTAATCACAAAATGTCGTCAGATGAATAGATTTGTCCCGAGCAGTGATATTTTCTTTTATTTATAGTTGATTCAAAAACAGAATGGATATTGTTTATGCATTTTTCCTTTATTGGAACACGTGTTTGATTCTGTCATCTGTGTTTCAACACATTTAACCCAGTCGCACTTCCCTAACATATAATGGTACGTTGTAATTGAAACATGTTGTAAATTAATTGAGAGGTTTAGGCAGTACATATAGTTATTTACTTTATTCATCTTAATAGTACTACACTGAATTTATTTGTCCCTTCTCATAAAAAATACGTCAAAGAGTGCCACAATATTTTTACACTTACACATTAAACAATAAATATTTATTATATCTTATTGAAAACAACAATATAGGTTCTAATAATTAAAACAGACAACGAATAGTGTACATCTTAATTTTCTATTCTATCAATTGAGACAAAGAAAATGAAATCTGCGCACTGAATCAAAAACAATAACTGAGAGTACACGAAGTATGTATAATCGCTTGGTCTGTATATTTAATACATCGAATCAATCAGCAGCATTTTTTTAATTTGACAATGGATCGTCATTTCGCTGGTTTATTCTTGTTGACAGAAGTTGGGTTTTCTATTAGAAAAAGAATAATATCAATAAATGCAAGGATATCATATATGACTCAAACTGATTACCAGTGGAAGTGGTCATAAACGATCATAAACTGCCATTATTTTGAAACTATTATAGAAAGAGAGAAACTTTTAATAGCAAAATTATCTAAAAGGCAAAGATCCACAAATAATTCAATATGGTTAAAAACGTTGGTCAACTTTTAATAGGAGCAATTGCCATTAAATGACAATTTTACCAGTTTTGAATTTTTTACTATTATTTTGTAAACTATAATAAATAGATAGAATTTTTAAAAAGCACAAAATGATCAGAAGGAAAATATTTGCATATAGGTTATAATAGACAGTTGTCTTCTTATAGGAGTTATTGCCCTTATAAGACCATTCTTATCCTTTTCTTGTAATTGGGCAAAATCTATAGAAGAGATCGAAAAACTTTAAACAGAAAAAAAAGCAGCAATACAGGATCAACAAAAAAGAACTGAAGTCCTGAAGTATATTCTAGTTTATCTTGATTAGCTTCTTTGTCTAAATATTACGATAAATCCGGGTATTTTACAATCTCGTCTTAATTTGTTTTTCTAAAATACGTTATATACAGTTTTAGCTCATATCACTTGGGAGACTTTAGTTTGCTAGTTTGCAGATACCAGTTGGTATCGGCTTTCAATTTTGGAACTGCTTTCCCTTTGGACCACATGAGCACACACCCTGTTTCTGAGGGATTCATGTTGCTCATTCCTCAGTATTGTGTAGTGGCCTTAATTGTCTTCATAATGTTTCTTTTTAGAAATGGTATTATCTGCATTTTCTTCGAAAACAGGTTTCTGATTGTCCCTTGGTTATGTTTGTTTCCCTTTTTTATATTATAAACCATAAGTATAGAAATCTCTCAAAGGTTTGCATTATAATGCAAATATAGGAACACACATTTATTAAAAATAAGTTGTTTTGCGCAGAAACGCTGCCGCAGTATTTGGTATTCCCTCAAAATTTATTTCTTACTAACTCATCCAGGTAGAAACGATTTAGACCGTGAAATACAGTATGGAGACTTGCTTATGGTTGAAGACCGTATTTCGCCTGTCAATATCATTCTTGGTTTTTCTCAATCTAATATAAAGAAGATCTGTGATTTCTCTATGCTTAAAACAGACGAGTAAGCGGGTCAAAATAGATCCGAATTTTAATTATATTTGGTTTTCCTGTGTTAAATGTTGCTGTATAGTTGATATATGGCATAATCTCTTTTTATTCATCTCTTTAAATTCATTAAAACAATCAATGATTCGGATTCCATATTCAATGTTTAAAATGTAAAACAGTGAATTATATTAAACTAGTTTTTTTAATCGACGCAGACATCTTAAACAACTGTTAGCCACCATTATAGTATCTCGATTAAACTTCCAAATTGATAGTGACTTACATTTCCAAATACCCTTTTATTTATTCTTGTATTATTATCAGAAATTTGCGAGAATTTATAACAAAATACAAGACATTTGTATTAAATGGTTATTATTAATAAGATACCTCATAAACAATAAATTTAAAACAACTTTGAAATGTTCGAGTATAAATTACAATTATAGACCTATACAATCCAAATGCATTTTAATATCACAGAACAATATCCCTCAAAAGATAAATCGTAGATGAATCGCGCTCTCGAATTTTTTCAGCACATCATATCCATGTTGAAAAGGGTATCCTGACAAAAAGACAGGCGAAAGATACAAAATGGACATTCAAACTCATAAGTCGAAAATAAACTGACAATGCCATGGCAAAAAAGAAAAAGACTAAAAGACAAACCACAGTACACAAAACACAAAACAAAAACTACACACAACATAGATAACTAAAGGCTGAGCAACACGAACCCCACCAAAAAACCAATGGTGATTTCAGGACAATGTGACAGTTGTCATTGTAGCAATCAAGTTGCACTTTGGGATAGTTTTTATATTCTTAATATTACAATTGACCTTACACATTTTGATTTTGATTGTTTGTATCACACACGGCTTCGACAAACTTCATTCTTGTGTACTCATAAATCATAAACGCTGTGGGCTGGCAGAAATACAGCAATATACTAAATGTAATAGTATACTAATGTAAAAGTCTTTGATTTTACCTCGCCGTGGATCGAACTAACGACCCTCATGCACTAATGAAAAACTAACATCTTGACTTAATTCGTAAATACTCTTCGCACAATTTAATTAAAATTAGATCTCTCATTTGCTGTTGTTGACTGTTTTATCGCGCGCCATATCAGCAAACAAGATCATTTTTAGATTAGATTGTAAAATACAGGAAAGGACATGAAAATCGCTGTGTGTTATTTTGCCCCGTTCTAACATAAATACGTTGTTTTAATACTTCTCCAACGCAATGGGCATCACTAATGGAAAATAAACCGATAACCATCCTGGAAAAATAAAAATAAGGAGATGAGTCAAGATTGTCAACGAGAAAACTATCCATAAATATCAAATGACAAAGTTCTGAAAATTTTCAGTTTACCATACCATTGATGATGATTGTACTGTTAAAGTTTGAAAAAAAATGAGTTGTCGTGATGTTTATCTGTGTACGTCATCTGTTATGCCTAGGTCCTTGTGAAAAGATGCATGAATTTCCAAATATTAACTTTTACCACTTCATTCAAAAGCTAATGACGACATATATTTTTAACATATATTTTGATTCACGTTTCTTCTTCTTCCATTAATTGATGATCTTACAACATCAGAACGAGATAATGTTCAGCCTTAATAAATTGTTTTTATCTGTCACATTGTATTTGATTTGAGTGTTCATGTTTGTAAGATTTTAGCTGTTATCAGATTTTCATTTTGCGCCGAATGTTTTTTATGACCTTTCAATGTAGTCGCTACGATTCTTTTCGAAACAATCCTGAGATTGATCTAGGTAAGTAGAGGATATAATTTGATACTTGAAGCTGATGCATGACACTCACAATGAAACTTTAAAATACACCATTCACAAGATTTTTTGAACTTATATTTGTAAAGATTGCAATTTAAACTATTATTTGTGCTGAAATATCCGTGATTGTTTAATTTTAATGGTGTGTCTAGGTAAATTTAAAGGTTAAATGTGTCGTTTTTTAATAAATCAGTGTAAGTGCACTCCACTTCAAAAATAAATCGACGATAGGATTGAACAACGGTGTAGCATTTGGTTCAGGATATGCATACTCTTCTGGTATAAATTATATCACTCTCTGCTTTGATGGAAGTATTGTATGCCCAAATTTTGATTTTAAGTTTTGTCTGTTGTTTACAATAGGGCATTTCGTTATATTTGATTTGAATCTTCATTCTATTTTGGTTGTGGCTGTCATTTATTGTCCAATGTTTTAAGATATTTTGAATTTCCTTGTAATACAACGATGCCAAAATAATGAAATCTATGTTGTTTGATTGGTGTTGACCTATAGTCATATATAGAGTTTGTTTGTAGTTATTTACTTTATATGCAGCTGTTGTTTTAGGCGGGAACCAATTATACAATAGATACATTACATTGGCTTTGAAAAGTTTGTGATCCAGAGGAAAGTCGGTAACAGTTAGACTGCAACTAGGAGACGATGGTATATTGGACGGAGTTAAATTTCCATACAAGGTTTGGGTTTTGTTAATAGCAATGGAGCTTGCAAATAAAAAAAATGTTGTTTTAATTATTACAAAGAATATTGCGAATGATATATTCGAAACTATTACACAAATGTTATGCTGCATGTTGAAATTTTTATAAACATTACAAACTATTCTGAGTTAAAATGGAACGCTGCCTATACGCAATATAAAACGACTTGTCATATTATTCCGTCGTTAAGAAGTTATATGTTAGTCCTGTGTCCGGGATGTTAATCCTGTTTGTTATTTACAACCGTATTCATTCAAAAAATTGGTCCATCACGAGTTGGTTGACCGTTAGATCTATGTTAGACGTGTTAAATGCCATACATATATTAAATTTCCATTATCAATATCGCTTTTCATCCACATCTGCCCTTTTATCGAAATTTCTAAATGAGACATTTTTATTTGTCAGTACTACACTGAGTTTATTTGTCCCTTCTCGTAATGAATACACCAAAGAATGTCACAACATTTTTACTCTGACACATTAAGTAATAAATATTTATTCTATCCTATTGAACTTAGCAATATACTAGGTTCGAATTACCAAAACATACTTCTTCATTACTTTTCTATCAATAAATCCAAAGAAATGAAAATGACCACACTGAACTCCAAAACATTACTGAAAGTGCACGAGGTGTGTACAATCCCATGGTATGTATATTTCAATGCACAGAACCAATCAGCAGCAATTCTTTAATTTGAAGATGAAACGTCATTTTACTTTTTCATTCCTGTTAACAGAACTTTTTTTATATTGAAAAAAGAACAATATCAATAAAAGCAAAGATATCTAAGTGCATATGACTCAAACTGATAACCAAAGAAATTGGTCAGAAACGAACAGAATCCTAGTCATATGATGTAGATAGACTTATAATATGAAAACATAAGGAAACTAAACGTATTCCAAGTCTAAAAAGGCTATGAATAAATATTTTGACCAAAGCATTACTTTTCATTAGGCTATGTTTAACAATGTGATAATCATTTAGCCAGAAGGGGGATTAAGAATTATGGGCAGAACAAAGACTGTGTAATGACCAATGGAAATTTCATCACCAATAGTTTAATTGTAACACAGATGTTAGCGAATTTTTCGTTTGAGGTTGGGATGTTTAAAACAGTTTTATCCATTCATTTTATTTTGAAATTCCCATACGATAGGCTTGACAGAATCTTTTTTAAAGCGATGTTTTCCAGGAGAAGTCTGGTTTTGTTTACTATTCGATTTTGGAAATCGTTGAGACAGGCATATTTGAAGCTAAATAGACTTCGTGTAAATGTGAAGGAGTGTAAGACAAATTATTCATTTGAACTTTGAATCACATAGTTCAACCTATAAACTCAAATATCATCACAACAGAAAAGATTACGTACAGTAATTCAATTTTTTTATTATATGAAATGCTATAAGAATGTCCCTGTTCTGGGTATTTTCGATAAATCTTGTTCTTTTCACAATTCATCCTTGAGGTGTAAAAAGCAAATACAAGAAAGTTATCAACCTATCTATAACTTTAAAAAAATAACTAAGAACTCAAGATGATCAATTAATTAAAGTTGTATTATTCATTCATTTGTTTTTCTAAAGAAAATGTGATAACAGTTTTTATTTCAAGTCTCTTGGGAGGCTTTAGTTTTCTTTAGTTTTGTAAGTTTGCAGATACAAGTTGATATCAGCTTTCAGTTTATGAACTGCTTTTCCTTTAGACCACATAAGCACACACCCTGTTTTTTGGAATTCTTCAGTTGTGTAGTGTTTTGTGGCCTTAATTGTCTTTACGTAATTTTTCTTTATAGACATGGTATTGTCAGTATTTTCTTCAACTTCAAGGTTTTTGATTGTCCCGATGTCGTCTTCTCCCATTTTTCAATTATTGACCATAAGTAATGGAATCCGGCCATATGAGACTTAATACATTTTCATCCAATAAACGTGCTATTTCAGTCTTTATCAAAACATTAACTCATAACAGTAAAATGAAAAACCGGAAATTACGAAACTAAAGCTATATCACATGATTTAAAGATAACACCATGCAAATTTTCAAATCTAAAACACCATTCATGTGTTCAAAACTTTTAGTGCGGCAAATAACATCACAGGTTATGGAAACCTAAAATTCGTTATTTAAACTCAAACTTTTTTCTAATTTGTCGTCAAGGATCAATCCTGTATCTATGTAGGGTTGACGATCATGCATCTAATGACTGATTTTTTTGTACTAGAATGAATTAAACGACATCGTGATTGTTAATATTAACGAGACTAAATTGTTTATACGAATTGCAAAATTTATTACTCTTCAGTACTGATTTTGTCTTTTAAATGATTTTGTGTCGATAGAGGTATTTGGTAGTCCTGATGAAATTATTTCCTAACTTATCTTGGTCGAAACGATTGAAACCTTGACATACGGTATCGACACTTGTTTATGGTTAAAGATCGTATGTTGTCTGTCAATGTCGTTCTTGGTTTTTCTTTATATTTTCCAAATGTGATATGTGATTTCGCTATGCCTATAACAGACAAGTAAGCGAATAAAGATAGATCTGCGTTTTAATCATATTTGGTTTTCTTAAGTTAAGGGTTGCTGCATCTTTGATATACGACATAAACTCGTTTTATTCATCTATCTAAATTGGTTGATAACGTTTGATTTTGTCAGTTTTTATAGACTTCCCCCCGTTTATGAATTTACCTCGGTATATTTGTTTTACTGTATAATTGAAACTATCAATGATTCAGATTCAATATTGACCATTGTTAAAATGAAGACAGTGGGTTGCATTACACAGTTTCAATATACGCAAACCTCTTAAACAACAATCAAATACCACTTTAGTCTCTCGATTGACCTTCCAACTTGATATTGATATTAGTCTTTATTAATTTAGGTAATTTTATCAGACTTTAACGAGGGTTTAGACAAAAATATAGGACATTTTTGACTCAGACTTTATAAAACGTCACCAGCGTCTGAGCAGAAAGTTGATGAACCAGGGTTATGTCAAAGAATGTCTCGTCCTGTTTTATCGGAAGATATCAAGACCCTGTTGATAAATATTCTGTTTAAATTTTACAAATAATACATGATGGTCTTGAAGTATAGATTCTAGGTACTGACGTTGTTTATCTTTTTAATAACGTGTTATAGTGTTCTTTTTATTTGTCTTTGTATATTTCTAACCATTACTGTTTAGTCCTTTTTTTGGTAATATCCTTTTGGCGGGGCTTAGTATTTTTACTTCCCGCCATTGTGTTATTGTGCTATGCTAATTTGTTTGTATTCTTGTCTTTCATTTTTGCTCATGTGCTTTGTCTATATGCCATTTTGTTTTCCTTTGTTGACTTAGTTGTTTGTTTTTATAGTGATTAAGATATAACACGATGTTGACTACTCCCCCATTTTTGACATTTTTACCTATATAGATATAAGAAGATATAGTAAAATCACAAAAATACTGAACTCTGAGGAAAATTCAAAATGGAAAGTCCCCAATCAAATGGCAAAATAAAAAAAAAAAACAAAACAAACACATCAAACGAATGGATAACAACTGTCATATTCCTGACTTGGTACAGGCATTTTTTGTACCCATATTTTGTACCCATATTTTGACTATTTTATTTATTATGTCTGTTTTGTTCACGCATCGTTGTAAACATAACGGAATTTGATGAGACTGTCGTACAAGTGAGAGGTTTGGCGCTATAAAACCAGGTTCAATCCACCATTTTCTACATTTGAAAATGCCTGTACCAAGTCAGGAATATGACAGTTGTTGTCCATTCGTTTGATGTGTTTTGTCATTTGATTTTGCCATGTGATAAGGGACTTTCCGATTGAATTTTCCTCGGAGTTCAGTATTTTTGTTATTTTACTTTTTTCTTATGTAGAAAATGGTGGATTGAACCTGGTTTTATAGCTAGCTAAACCTCTCACTTGTATGACAGTCGCATCAAATTCCATTATATTGACAACGATGCGTGAACAAAACAAACAGACACAATAGGTAAAAATGTCAAAAATAGGTTACAGCAGTCAACATTGTGTTATCATCTTAATCACTATAAAAACAAACAAATGTAACGAAGAAGCACAAAAGGGCATACATCAAATTTAACATCCTCATTTTGCTTATATTATACGATTTTATTTATCTATGTAAAATCCACCCATAAAGGATGGAAGGTTTTAAGTACTGGCGTAAAATCGCACGTTTGAAATTCGCACAGGTAGACATAAAATAATTTTGTCGTTCAAAGTATGACAGGATACATAAATACAGAGTCACGTAAAATGGATATAACAAAAAACAGACTTAACAGTAAAATTAATATTAATAAATAAAATAAAATAATTGTGTGGTACAAAGTATGACGATATACATAAGTACAGGGTCACGTCAAATGTAAATCACAAAAAACAGACTCAACAGTAAAAGTAATATTAATAAATAAAATAATTTTGTCGTTCAAAGTATGACGGGATACATAAGCACAGAGTGACGTCAAATGGATATCTCAAAAAACAGACTTAACAGTAAAAGTAATATTAATAAAGATAAATATAAAAGAATACTATAACACGTTATTAAGATGATAAACAACGTCAGTACGCAAATCTATATTTCAAGACCATCGTGTATTATATGTCTGTTTTGCTTGTTCACACATTGTTGTCAATATAATGGAATTCTATGCGATTGTCTTACAAGTGAGACATGAGCAACACGACGAGTGCCACATGTGGAGCAGGATCTGCTTACCCTTCCGAAGCACCTGAGGTCACCCCCAGTTTTTGTTGGGGTTTGTGTTGCTCAGTCTTTGGTTTACTATGCTGTGTTTTGTGTT
This sequence comes from Mytilus californianus, assembly GCF_021869535.1. Lineage (NCBI taxonomy): Eukaryota > Metazoa > Mollusca > Bivalvia > Mytilida > Mytilidae > Mytilus > Mytilus californianus. The sequence goes on from NW_026262679.1 coordinate 83,019,493, forward strand.
AGCTAGGGTTGTCAGATTATTTTCGACTTGTGAGTTTGAATGTCCATTTGGTATCATTTGTCTCTCTTTTAGCTAGCCGTAAAACCAGATTTAATCCACCATTTTCTTCATAAGGAAATTTCTGTACGAAGTCAGAAATATGACAGTTGTATTCCAATATTTTGATGTATTTGAGCTTTTGATTTTGCCATTTGAGGGACTTTCCGTTTTGAAGTTTATTATTTTTGTTACTTTATTTTTTGCATTAAATTCTCGGAGATGTTTTAATAAATCATCATTAAAAAAAACCCCAAAACTTGCTTATTGTTGCTTTTTGAAGTATTCGAAAGTCACAATCACAATAATAATCACATACAACCCGAATGTATAGCTATGATATCTTTAATCTAATACAATGTCTCACAAAAGATAGAAAGGTAAATAGTACTCTCGAATCTTTTTTCATGACATCATATCCATGTAAACAAACATATGGTGACAATATGACAATCAGTAGTTGGCATTGCAACCGAGATTGAAATATCGTTGCGCTTTGTGATAATTTTTTGAATTCTTAATATTATGATTGGGAGTATAAATTCTGATTTTGTTACACAGGGCTTTGAAAAAATCTTAATATAGTGCACCTATAAATCATAAACGCTGTTGGTTGGCAGAGAAATAACAAAATATACAAATCTAAAAGTCTTTTGTTTGACCAAGTGGAGGATCGAACTAACGACTTCATGCACTAATGAAAATCTTTTATCTTGACAAAATTGGTAAATAGTCTTAAAAATGTACAATCTAATTAAAATAAGATCTCTCACTTGCTCTTGTTTACTGATATGTCGCGCGCCATTTCAGTAAACAAGAGCAAGTGAGAGATCTCATTTTATTAATACTGTAAAGTGCAGGAAAGGACATGAAAACCGAGTGTGTTAATTTGTCCCGTTCAGACACACATACGTTGTTGTAATACTACTCCTACGCAATGGACATCACTAATAAACCAGGAAGTGATAACCCGCCTAGAACAATAAAAATAAGGAGATGTTGTAAGATTGCCAACGAGAAAACTATCAACAAAGACAAAATGACAAAGTTCTGTTCATTTTCAGTTTAGAACCATTTTTTGATAGTGATCGTGCTGTTCAATCTTTAAGTTGTGGTTTGCGGAATGCTGTTTGTCTTTCAGTTCTTTTTATTTGGTCATTATGGTTATCCTTTTTGAGTTATGATTTAATCCCTTTCTTGATTTCTTCTTACTCTTTCACAAATCAAATTATTAAGCAAATATGCACCTGAAGTTTTAATCACTTTTTCCATAATAAAAATAACATGATGCCCGATAAAAATCGATGTTCCTGCTTGTGGAAATAGTTGCTACATTTTAGTTTCTCCCCAATCTACTTAAATTGATGTCCGAACGGGGACACAACGTCCCGTGACCACAGAAAATCCTTGAAAGACTGTCAGGCGTCCGAACAATCTCGGTCTAAAAATCAAGATACTCGATCTTATCGGTCTTTCATCGGCTTGTATCTCTTTTCTCAGCTCTATATAAAATTGCATCACAGGTTTGTGACTTCATTTATGTTGACCCTGCCACATCGTATCTCTTCCCTTTGCCAATTTTGAATACATAACTTACCTTGTTTATTTTTTATGTCATGGTGACCTAAAAATAGTAAAGATTTTAACATATTTACCTTCAAAAATAAATTTCGTTACAATTAAAAGTATGTAAAAAAAACAATGATAAAATGATATATAGCTCTTATCATCCAATGAAGTTTATTCGTCGGCATTTGACGTTGCAATTTAGAATTGAAATATTTGACATCACAAAGCACCTTGTGTTTGCTTTCTGGTATAAGTCATACGATTTGTTACTAGAAAACTTCGGCAATATGATATAAAGTTCTGATGCATTACTTTTATTACGGAATGCGTATCAAAATCAAGCCATATAAAGGTAAGCTAAGATATATGCAAATGTATAATCCCTTCGATATTGTATGACTTTCTGTTTAAAAGGTGAAAGCGGAATTGAATCAAAACAATTATATATGTAGCTTTTTTTTAAATTTAGAAAATACCCAATATTTTGCAGTGGAGCAGAATTTGTAAGCAGGTCATGCTCCACTAGGGACATCAATAAAAAATTTAAGAATTATATACTATAGATGTTTTATAACTAAAACGTAGATGTTACTAAACTAAATCCGGATAAGTTATCAGACCTTTGCATGAGAGAGAAATATTCCTTAATTTAGAATGATATTTAAAATTTTATAACAGGAAATTTCAATGAAGCAATATCCTTATTTTCATTCCAGTACGGAGTACTGGGCTGGTAATACCTTATGAATGTCTCTTCAGTGTTACTTTAGGTCGAAATATTTGAAAATATAAACCTAATACAAACTTTGACGAGCTCATCGAACCAAAAAGGACCGAAAGTATAGCCAAATCCGGATAAGTTATCACAACTTTGCATAAGAGAGATATATTCCTTAATGTAAACTGGACCATAGATGATAAACTATTGTTGTGTTGAAATGAAAGTGGTGTTTTAATTATTCTATTCAATTTCCGTTTATTACAAAAAAGTATAACAAAAATAGACAACATAGACTATATGTATACATCTTGCTTCATTCGTGGTCCATATATCCTGATTTATGTCAAGTTGCTTTATCATTTCAATCTATTAAGTATAAATAATATATAGTATGTTATCAAATATTTGCTTGCAAATGTATCAAATCATTGGAGTATCCATTTACGGAACATCGTCTATTAATGAATGTTCGTTTAAATAGGCTGTTACATGCACATTTTTCGAAATTATGTAATTGTGAAAAATGACATTTTTGCGCCACAATATAGGTTGATTAAGTTGATTTAGATACAATGTATAATGACGCTTTAGCAAGTCTTCACTCAGAAATGATTTCAAAATATACATTGCAAACCCTGCGATACCATGAAAAGCGGAAATGGAAAATAATGATTAAAGTTGTGCAAAGGATATTTAGGACAAAAGAATTTATTTCCGTTATGTTTGAAGATTGCTTCAAAAGCATTTGCAGTTGAAAACAATTTTCCTGGTTTTATCAAACGGAAATCTTTTAACATAGCAGAGAGAATATATCAGTTAATATAAGTAACCAGTAACCAAAAACTTTAAAAATTAAAAAAAGTAGGTCATTGTTAATTTGACAAGGACACTCTATGACTCACGAAAATATTATGCTTTAACTCAAACTTAATAGATCTTAAAATATTAGAGTAAAACTCTTGAAAGATAGTCATTTCAGTAGACAAATGAAATTGTGAACTTGAGTGCTATATGTTGCTCGAGAAAAGTAAAAGGTACAGTTCGCGGATGATATGGTCTTTAAATTCACCGAAAATAAAAATCATCATGCATAAAACAAATCTTGAACATGAAAAAAAAGGCTTTCAGAAAATTGAAAAATATAAGCTGACTTGTTGACAGAAATTAACTATGCCCTTAATAAATGGCGCCTTATGTAACTTTTGATATTTGTCAGCTTTTAGCAAAAACAGTTTTTTTTTCTCGGAAAAAAATATTTTTTAGAAGTCGTGATCTATAAGCTCCCTTCAAAACGGATTATATAAAGTTATCATCAGCTTAAAACTAAATGCCATCCTATCAAAAAATTCCATAAGTACATTTCAAATTGGAACGTTTGAAACGAGAAAAACAAGTAGATAAGGATCAGCATGGTGATGGGCAAAAAAGAAAAATTAAGAATAGAGAAAAATGCCCCCTAAAGAATATTGAGGGGCTGAAATATAAAGAATAGGATAAATGACCTAAGAACTACCAATGCACACCCTGATAAAAAATTTTGATAATAATCTATCAAAACTGTTTTTTCCGAAAAATACAACATGTATTATTATGTATTATTATGAGTTTTTTTTAAAGTATCACTGAGGTTAATTATACTGATTTATAAATACTAACAGTGTTCTTTCAATCATTATACGTCTAAGTGGTTTACCAATGGAAACACCATCTGCAAGATAGACGTAAATAAATTAAGAAAATATAAGAAATAAAGACTGGTATATTACTGTTGTTACTTTACTCTGTATACGTCATATCATACAATTTAGCTAAATATTTAAAAATAAAATCAAGGAAGGCAAGTTTTGATAAGTATAACAATCAGACAAGGTAAGCGTTTAAGACATATCTGCTTTTTCTTAATTAAATTTCGCTGTGTAGTAGAGGGCAAAGTCCCTTGTCCAATAAATAATGCAAAAGTTGTACAATTTACTTGGCAATATAATGTCATGTGTTGTCACAGCAGTAATTTGCATAGAAACGATAAAACGGCGTAATAAAGTTACACCCTCAACAACAACAAACACAGTTTCATAGCACTCTAATGAAGGCAAGAAAGTTCATGGGTGGAAGTATATTCTACAGACTATTGAAAGTCAGTATTAAGTCAGAAGCTTGAAATAGTAGACGCTAAATTTCATCAACAATGTTTTAACAACTTGATATAGTGCCACATTTCCTTATTTTTTATACTAGTACTTCATTTACGAACAATTTAATGTGATAACTGTCTGAAATAGAAGCATTTCAATTATTTCACAATGATGTCTCTCAAGTCTTTAAGCGTTCAAGCATGACAATTATAAATTAATTTTATGCATTTTTGCTATTAAAGAAAAGAAATAATGGAACTAAAGATATCAACACGTTTTGGGAAATTTATTTTCTTATAACTAAAACACTCTTTAACCGAATAATCATGACAAATTGTAATTTGCAAAATATCGACTAAGTATCAAGTAAAGAGTTCTTGCTAAATGAAATTATGAAATTGTCCAATGAAAAATCTGTCAATAAACATGTCTATTTGTAATTGAAAAAAAATGCGTCTTTCTTCCTGCTTTGCATCCTTGATCCCCCAACAGGGACAACAACAAAGCTTTATTTGACAAAAAAATTATATTTACCCCAACTTCAATAAGGAGATAGAGAAATATAAGACTTGAACGTCTTACTCATATAACAAATTATATTTACCCCAACTTCAATAAGGAGATAGAGAAATATAAGACTTGAACGTCTTACTCATATAACAAATTATATTTACCCCAACTTCAATAAGGAGATAGAGAAATATAAGACTTGAACGTCTTACTCATATAACAAATTAATACAATGTTAATACCACTTCAAAGGCCACATTGGAATGATTTTATCCAACCTCTAGAAATGTTTGGGATATTTGAATGAATCAGTATTCAGACCGGCTAAGGAAATGAATTTTTTACGTTTTGTCTAAGAACGAACGCATCTGTTAAAGTTACTGCCAGTGGCATGTTTCGTAATGAGTTCGATAAGAAAGATATCAATTGTATATTCAAAACTCACAACGGGACAACTCCATGGCAAAATACGAAAGACAACGAAAAGACAAACAAGTTTACAAAACACAACAAAGAAACTAAAAGAAACTAAAGACTAAGCAAGACGACCACCCCCCCCCCCCCCCCCAAGAAAAAAAAATCCGGGCGTGATCTCAGGTGCTCCGAAAGGGTAAGAAGATCCTGCTCCCCTAGTATAAAGTACAAATTCGGTGATAAGTCTCATTCGATGATGTCACAATTGTGAAAAAGAGGACGGGATTACAGTTACGACAATTGGAACATATTCATTGTCACCTGTGACACAGATATTACATAACGGTCAACCAACTCGTGACGACGTCCGTAAAACTTTCGACTTCACCTTTAACACTTGTAACACATGATTAGACACCAGACTGTAGTTTTTTAGATAAGTGACACAGTATTCCCAAATGATAGATTAGAAGGGACAATAGTTTATCGATGTTCAAATATTGCTGATGGAAATGATTTCATTCTGTTTTTATATAAATAGATGTAAACATGGGAGTTGCATGAAATTCTTACACGACAACCACTGAGACTGTTTGCCAAAAAATTCTTAGAAAACTATCAAATATCAATGTCAATACATTAATGCACATATAAAAACGTATCAATTGGATGGGTCCGACATGAAAAAATGAATTTGCATAATGAAAAAATATTTCCAGAATCCCCCCAAAAGACAGGATCCATCAATTATATTATATTGAAAGTTTGTCTATAATACAGGTATATTAAGGTAACCAGAACGTTCATCGGCAATCTCATGGATTTTTATGAAAAAAATTTCATCCAACTAGAGAACAATAAACTGCATATGAATATCGATAAAGATGATATATGCAACTGCAATACTTTCCGAGAAATAGCAATTTAAATATCCGAAAACTTGAATCACATCGAATAGATTCCGCACACGTGAATATCGCACAGAAGATCAGCAATTGTGTCTTTATATTACCATTTCTCGAAATCGTGTCCTACGAATTCTCTTAAAAATGGTGTGTTATTGCTACTGAAATTTAGGTTTGATTTTTATGAAATCATTAGGGGTCACCGAATTCATTTTTTAAAGTTTATATAGTTGAATCTTTTTCACAGTATGAAAACAGTTCTGAGAGGGTAAAAGTAAGCGTGACGTCGTGACTGCGTTGCATCGAAACCTTATTTCGACGTTTTCTGTAATTAGATAAACTTTCTTTTTTAATAAGTTTGGGGTATTCAAATAGTTTTTGCCTCGAGCAACACTGGAGAGACATTTATTGTCAAAATACGCATCTTGCGCAGGCAATTCAGCACCGTAAATGTTATTGAATGATTTATGAAACAGAAGTAAGACATTTAAGTCAAACTATTCAGTACTAATTACGAAATGTACGTGCATCATGTATATTTGTATTCTCTATACAGAATGTACAATTTGCATTACCTCCGAAAGTATAGAAGCTACTTATATTTTTTGTTCCTTGCATGCAGTTGCACATGTTGTAGTGGCATTCAAAATTTCGAAAACAAATCCTTGAGGTCGTCAAATTACTTTCTTGTTACTTTAAAGTCATTTATATAAACAGTGAAACTTCTTTAAATCGGTCCCTCTGAATACCGGTTCTCCCCTCATACCGGCCAGATCAAGAAGTCCTGGCCGATTTGTATTCAATTAAATGGTCATGTAACCTTATAAAACCGGCCACCCCTTTTAACCGGATACTGAACTATCCTAAGCAAATACACTCAATGTGACTAAGTATAGTTAGTATTGGGTGAAGATGGATAAAAACTTAGTCAAAAATGAATGTATGCTTACTACATTCTGTTGTTTTTTGTTTTTGTTTTTGTGTGTGTGTGTCGAAGTATTGATTGATTGTTGGTTGCTTAACGTCCAGTGGCAAATATTTCATGCATATTCAGGACGATCAAGTTTACCAAGTAACGTAATCATACAAAAACAAAACACACCAAGGAAATGTATAATACCAAATACAAAAGCATACCAAATAACGTGTATAGTATAAAAGCAAAGCGTGTACAAGCAAAGTCTTTAATCGCGATGTCTGCAAATTTGCATAACATGTACACCAGGAACATTTCGACATGGCCCAGATAAGTCGACAAAGTGGGCAGCTCCTGCTAAGCTATGTAACTTGCCGGTACACTGTATATGCATGTACTAAATTCGGAAAAATCCTGAATGCATTGTGAATATGCACAAAATGTTGGTATTCTGGATGACTGTTCCTCCCTATGTGGTTTTTAAAAAATAAATGCATTTCAATTCTAAGAAACGTAATTGCCAATACAAATCAGAAATAAGAAAATGTGGTATGATTGCCAATGAGACCACCCTCCATCCAAGATCAAATGTCGTTGATGTGAGCAATTTTAAGTTACGGTACAGCTTCCAACACTGAGCCTTGGCTCACTCTGCACAATAAGCTATAAAGCACACCAAAACACCTGTATCTGTATGTGTATGTTGAAGAAAACCTAGTCTGGCTTTTGTTCATCCAGTGTAAAACAATTCAGACAGGAAACTAACGGCCAGATTCATATACAAAAACAATTAACAAAAATATAAATAAATTACAGCAACAAGCGACAATCACTGAATTAGAGGCTCCCGACATTAAACATATTTGCTGAATCCAAATCATCTATATTCCAATGTAACCATACAAATACCCGTGTAACATTATCTTACAACAAGGCTTAGTTAGAATATCTGAAACGCCTTGCCTGCCGGGAACTGCGACCAGAGAACTATCCTAAGCAAATACACTCAATGTGACTAAGTATAGTTAGTATTGGGTGAAGATGGATAAAAACTTCCCACTAAACATCATGTTTGCTCTCTATCTCCCATTGAATGTCTATGACTATACGATTATAAGTTCAAATCCACCCAATACTCAACCCACAACTTATAATCATTAAAAGGAAACAACCATTAACAAAACACCAATTTATTCATGAAATACAGTAGACATCTACATGTAGATGCATAAACAAAAATGCATATGAAATATTAACATTCATGTAATAAAGATTCATATCAAAGATACATTGTAGATTTCAGTATGATATTCAGTCCCCAACACATAGTTTTCTTATTGTATCACAAAAAATAAACTAACATGTACATACTATAATCTAAGGGAGATAAATAAAATCATCAAAGTATCACACCCTAGAATGAAATATTTTATTATCAAACTTTTCCATTATACTTTTATAATAAAGATGTTTGCTGCAGAGCTTCAAGATAACCATAATAACCGAGATGCTCCGGAAAAGTAAAATATACCGGGAAAATCATGTACTATAAAAGTTCTTCAAGATGATCCAACATAAAAATAAAAAGATTATAAACATATTGAAAAAATCATATTAATGTTGCAAAATATTAACCCTTGAAATAAACATAAAAGAAAGTAGAAATTTAGTACATGAACAAAGGACCTTGAAAATATTAAGGAAACAATCACCAGCAAACATCTGTAAAAACAAACTTCTCTCAGTATATAGATAGAAAATCTTATTAGATTCTAAATGTTAAAATTTATCAAATTCTTGATGTTAAAATTTTTGAAGTTATCTCCCAAGGATTACAAAAATCGTAACACTACACATTTAAACCAAAAAACATGGTGTCTAACTCAAAAATCTTTTGTTGTACTTAGAGACTCAAATACAGATTCAACAGGATTATTATTTTGGACAATATTCCTCATCAAAGAGCCAACTGATCCTCTACCAACCATCTTTGAAATTGTGCTATATCTCTTGAAAGAGCTATTTGATGACCAACCTATATGGTCCATAGCGTCATGCGTGTTTATCCCTGATAGTGCCATTGTTATTGCACATGCCCCACGAATCCCATGGGGGGTTTCACCCTCATACAAACAAAGCTTTGTAAGATATTTTTTCAACCTATCATTCATTGTACTTGATGAAACAGGCATATCTAACACCATAGTTCTATTTAAATTCAAAGTACGAAAAAGATAACCAGTTTCAATCGTCACCCTAAGATTTTTGGCTCCCTAAATATACCTCTCCGAAGCAAAAACAGGACATATAACCTTATCCTCCATTCTAAAGACTGAAAACTCGTTAACCTTACCATTTCCCAATGTTTTCCCAACAGTATGGGAAAATATAATACCAGAACTACCCTGAAACCTTTTAACTTCCTGAATAAGGACAAGTCCAAGGTCATTAGCACGATCACCTGAAAAATACTGCAATTTAAAGAATGCCTGGTCTCTTAAAACAACATACTTCTCAGCTAAAGATAAACTTGGATTTTGCAATCTAGCATCCAAATATTCACATACCGATTTCAACTTCCCAAGAAATAATGGCTTTGCCTGTTTTTGCTGCACATGAGATTTTGCTTGTTCTAACTGAATGGCTTTCAAATAGTTTTTCACCTCCAAACTACAAGCAGGATTTCCACCTGATGTGGCATCATACCATTTATCCCCCCTTCCACTTAATTCAAAGATTGATTTCAATTGTCCTAAATATGACTTAACTGTGCCAGCAGCTAATCTACAAGGGCAGTTACAAGTGAAAGTACCAAACTTCCCCAAATTTTTACAATTCAAATCATGAATCTGGGTTTTCCCTTTTCCATCCTTGAGAACAAAATTTCGTGTAACATCCCTAGGAGTGGCTGTCAGAACGCATTTTCCCAAAGATTTTAGAAACAGTTCAAATTGTTTTTCTAAAGCAGACTTTTTTCTCATGTATTCTGAACTGGAAATCATAAGATTTAAGTAATCTAAACGCTTTTCTACAATATAGTCGTCTCCATTATCTAGTCCAGTCTGTTGTCCTAGATTGTCTCGACCACAAGATTGACAAAAATTAAAACCATAGTCGTTCACATGATTACATACACTGCAGCGTTCAGGTGGCAGCCACATTCTAGGGATGTTTGCCTAAAAGAACAAAAATACAGCTCTTAAAAACTAAGCCTTAACACAAGTAAATCCCAAATTAAACCCTTTTTGTCAGAAGCATATCCCTTTACAGTTGGGTACAGAAGAGCCTTAGAATCCCCTTTCCTTGCTAAAGTATCCCACCTTTCAACATGTAACCAAATGATTGGAAACCAAGTTGGTTTCGGCAGAATTGAAGGCACTATCATGGTACATCTTGAAACCTTACACTGTTGTAGATGTCTAAATACCGCAAATATAAGATGAAATGGCGGAAATACATATGGGTTCATCTCTTTTGATATATCCTGTGAAAAAAATATTTACCCCAGAAGAACTCTTACAGGGAAATGGCGTGAAGTGTTTAAGAGGCTGACCATTAGAATCAAGCATAACATTTGAATCAAGAGCCATTAAATCTATGGAGTGGGGACCAAACTTGTCCTCAACAAACCTCCAATATTCATCTGACAATTTTGCATCAGCTTTAGACATCCTTTTAGATTCTTTATCTGCAGGATTATCAGCAGAAGCAATAAAATGCACAAGAAGACTTATGTTAAATTCATGTGTGAAATAAAAAATGTCCTTCAATACGGCATTCAGACTAGGATCCCGACCACCTTGATTCTCCCACGCCTTAACTACTGCCATATTGTCACAGAATGCATCGACTCGATGATCCATTAACTGAGATTGAACAGACTTCAATGTATTAAGTAAAGCAAAAGCCTCTTTAACATGTATAGCTTCCTCAGAATTCTGGCCCTGAATCCAGAAATCACCAAACTCTTTAGTCTTTCCTTGGTGAACCAAAAAAGATCCCCATTTATAAGGAGTTGCATCTGACGCCAAAACAACCTGAAGATGTTTCTCATCGCGCCAGGGGGCACAACCCGTCCAATTGTCGAGAAAACGCCACATGGAAATCTCCGCCCTTAATTCTTTATAAATCTTTATCGGCCGGCTGTTTTTAAGTGCGATTCCAACTGCCCTATTTACTTCCCTAGAATACAGTCTTGATCCTGGGATTGCAAGTACAAATGATATACACTTCCCAGCAAACCTTTGTAAAGTTTTAAGGGCTACTTCATCATTTGCCAAAATTTTTTCCCTTAGTTCAGAAAAAGATATCTTTTTCTCTTTGGGCAAAATGAAAGCCATTTTCCTGGAATCACACAACATTCCTAAAAATTTTAAACACTTTGTAGGTGTTAAAACACATTTGGTCAAATTAAGGAAATAACCAAGTCTCACTAAAACTTGACAGACTATGTATAAACCTTTAAGGGCCAAATAATAAGGGTCAGCCTTATCAGTACTGTCCCCTTTCCACTCTGGTACCAATCTATCATCAATGTATAGCAACCCAGGAACACCTAAAGATCTACAATAGCTCATAGCTACCAGGCCAGTAGTATGGTATATAAAGGCACTAGCTTTAAACCCAAATGGAATACTATTATAAACCATAAACCAACCACCAAACTGTAAACCAAAATACATCTTACTGTGAGGATGTAGTAAAATGTGATCATCGCCAGACTTGTCATCTAAAGAAGATAAATAAGAATTCTCAGAAATAACTCTAGGCACATCCTTTAAAGTATCAAGAGTGAACGGATGATCTTTAATCCACAGATTTAAAAACCGCTCATCATGACACATTCTTGGCTTGGAAGGCTCTATAGTGATGGGCATCACAAGATAAGGGGGTTGGCACTGCCCAACCTTTCCTACCACAGAAATGGACCCATTAGCTATTCTACTCATTAAAGTTTCAGTTATAAATTCTACAAAATTCTTAAAATTTGAAGCATTTGGGAAATAAGAAGTTGGTGGTATATTGGAGTTATAACTTTTCCCCTTGAAATTCCCAGCAAAATGTCTAAACATACTGTGAATGTCTACCCCATCTTTAATCCAACCTAATTGCTCAGATGGGGTATCAATTTCTTCCCATGCTGCTAAATTATTACTTAAACTACCAGCTAAAAAGTTATTTGGATCTCTAAAAACCAGCTGATCAAAATCAAAACTTTCTCCTCTTGCCACTTCTTCTGCAGATGTAATGTGTGAGGAAGGCTGGGTTATCTCTCCGATAGCATTAACCCACGAAAATTCCGAAAAACCCCGACCCAGAGCTTTTTCAGGGTCAAAACCAGCAGATAATTCCCATTCTGGAATATCAGGATCAAACCTCAACTTTTTGTTTTCTTTTAGAAAAGACACCTCCTAGAAAAATAGAAAATTTAAAAAACTATCAGAGAGACAGATACCCAGCCTCCCACCCACGTGAAATAAAAAATTCCACTAAGAGATTAGCACTCTTTAGGAGGAAAGTCAGGCAATAAAAATGTACATTATCATTTCTAAAATAATTATAAGTAACCTAAATTAGAAATACTGAAACGGCATAGTTATTTCCTACTTGTCATAACTTAAAATACTTGTAAGAAAATAATCGATAGTTTTCTCCCCTGAATACCCACAAAATTCTACACATCAGTACATGTATATACACACAAGTCTTCAAGAAAATCAGGTATATAAAAAATTGTTGTTTCACTTCTATGTGACAACCTCAAGTATGTTTAAAAAACCATAATAAAGTAAACAAAACAAAGTCTACACATGCTAAATCAACAAATGAACAGTTAATACTTTTTCCAGATTGTTCAGTCACTCTTTTTTTTATCTTTGGACAGTTAGATACAAAATGTCCCGGCTCTTTGCAATAAAAACAAGCGCCTACACTTTTCTGTCTCCTACCCCTGCCACCACGAAAAAATTGCTGCCTAGGAGAAAAATCCTGAGAAGCACCTATAGGTGGCATAGGAAATGCCGGCGGGCATGGCATCTGCATGCCAAAATTTCCATAAGGATGCAGAATTCCAAAACCAGGATAGCTTGCCACCGGATATGGATTTACCGGGTTATCATTCTGCACCTTGCCCCTTGTATTTTCCTTTACTTTATCACCACTTTCATACTTTCTAGATTTTGCCCAATCAGCAACCAAAGAAGCTATTCTTTTATCCTCCTGCGACCCAAAAAGTTTTAAAACTAAACTGCAAAACTCTTCATTGTCTTCATATTTCTTACAGGTTGAGAAAGCCTTAGAAAACATAGCTGCTTCTTTGTGATTTGTCGTATGTGCAATATCCACTAAAGTCTCAATTGCGGCCAAAAGAACATGTGGCTCAGTTAATTTTGGACGACAGGCTAAAGTTCTTATATTTGCCAAAGCCTCGTCCACTTGCATATCTAATCTCTTTGTCTTAAGAGCATCTACTTCCTGCTTTAAACTACTCAAAGTTACCTGTAGATTCTGAGTATCTTTACTTCTACTGGATATATCAACATTAGCCCCAGACATGCCAGAAGCACCAGAACTCTGTGTCACTAAAATAAAAATATAACATACAAGTACACGAAGGTTAAAGTACCTCAAATGTGGACTTTTTTACACATAAAAAAGCAAAACACCAAAGGAGACAAATTCAAAATACCAATATTATAGCTTGATCCGATATCCAAAAATCGCAGTACAACAATTACATGTTCTTGTAATAAAAAGTACATTTGGGATAAAATATATTCAAGTCAAAAAGTTTACTCTTCAATTAAGACCTGCACATAGAAAAATACTAGAATATATACATGATATATGCAAAACTGTCAATTGCAAAATAAATAATATCATTTAACACTGATCCTTAAAAACTGAAATATTTAAAAAACTTGACGGGTACATCCTCAATTTACAAAAAAACATGCACGTTCAAAAACTAAAGTAATGTTTAAAAATAAAATAAAAGGTTAAATGACCAAACTGGAAGAAAAACTGTGGTATTTACATGAACACCACCTGACAAATGAAAGTACCTGTAGTTCTGGGTGCTTGTTGATTATCAGCTCCCACCTGCAAATCGTTTTGCAATGCCTGGCCCTTCGGCATACCAACCAAGTTTGCCTGAAGGATGGTGAGGTGCACCAACTGTCTAACTGATTTCAAATTTTCATCAATTCCCACAATGGCAAATATATCCTTCACCGACTCCCCCGCCAATCTCTCAAACTCTGTGCGTAGCTGCACCAGGCTATACTCCTCCAATGGGTGCCCCTTCTTGAGTCTACACAGCTCCCCAGAATTAGCATCAGGGTCCCAGGCCTTCAATTTGGCAATAACTGGTAGCAAACTCCCCCCAACATGGAATGTTTGTGCTTTAACACCTGCACTGACGTCTGTGGTGGATCAGCCATAATTAAATGCTAAAATAGAAAATTACCGAACATAAATAAATCAGCATTAAAATATAATTTCCAAAGAAAATACACCTGTTTTTAAAAAACTAAACGAACCTACAGTAGAACTATAAAAACAAAGTATTATGTGTGGAGTGAAATAGCCTCTCAACTAAAATATATGAGGTGTTATAACTTACAATTTTCCCAATCATCGACAAATATTGTAGGCAGACCATGCTGCCGACAAAATAACACACTACACACGTGTAACACTGTACACACATACGTCTAATCACAATACGCCCAAATACCATACGGGCTGCAACCTCAACGGTCGTTAAAAAATTGCTAATATTTCCCACTGTTAGAAATTAAAAATTAAAACAAGCAAACAAGCCTTTTTTTTAAAATATATATCTTTCAAAATGTCCGTCTACCTTCTCCAAAGATAAAACCACATGAATTTCAAATCTCACATTGTGCAGCAACGCACTAATTTTACCGCCAAAAAAGGTCAACTCGAATAAGTTACCAAATAACCTGAATTCAGTAAATAATAACCTTTTAATATTCTAGTCCGTTCACAAAATAGTAAAAGATACCATATTTAACATTTAAAGTCGCACGTGGCAGACCAACTATAAATTAAAAGCAACAAAAACACACCGTTCAAACGGCAAACTCCACTAAAAGGTTAAAACAAATTAAATTAACATTATCCCAAACAGTTTCCGGCTATACCTCCTAACTGTTGTACCAAAATAGAAAATTAAATTACCAACCTAAACTTAGAGTTGCCACTGCAACACTACAAAGTGGAAAACACTGGCTTCTATGAGAGAAAATAGAACACGTCCAGCTAGGCCGGTAACTGCGACCAGAATGAGGGTTCTCGTCACATCTCGTGAGATTTACTTAAGATACCGGCCGGTATTTTTGTATTTGGTTAATCAAAATCAATAAAATTTAACCTCATAAAACCGGCCTTGTCATCTGAAATCACCGATCCGTACATATAATTGTTTTGCAATAAAAGAAGATAATCCGGTCAATCAGGTCACCTGCATGCCGACTGACTACTGTTCAACTGTCAAATTATCTCATTACTTAAGCTAATTATGTGATGACAAGTAAAGATAATTTCACATGCTATTGCTAAATTACAATTCAATCATGATACACAATTTTCAATATTTACTAGAGCATTTTGATTAACTATTAAAGAAATACCATTAAGGTATGGTATATTTAATTTATTATTCCTGCAAAATAAAAAAATAAAATAAGATAAAATAGAAGTTGTAGATGTATTTTATGATACATATAATATACAAAAATAAAATTCACAGAGGAAAACATATATTTTGATTAAAATAAAATACATTTTCATATATACTCAAACACACATATTGAAGGGAACTTTTGATGAATTCAATTTTCAACAAACCGGCCACCCCCACAAACCGGTCGTTTTACGTGGTCCGACGGGCGGCCGGTTTGGAGAAGTTTCACTATAAATAAACTTGGACAAATCAAGAAAAAGAGGTTCTTTCAAAAACGTAAAAGATGCGTTTCCGTTTTCTAATGCAAGTTAAATTAAAAAACTGATTTCTCAAGTTAATTTTCTAAGTCCATGACCATAATTCTGCACAAAATCATCAGACCGGAACAAAATTAAATCTTGATCTGTAACTTGTCATGATAAAACTATGAACCAATTTTCAAATCGAATTAGTACTAGATAACTACATTAAAACACATTACATTTACAATTCGTTAAAAATTCCGACATTTTGCGACGATCCGTGTTGCTACACAGTGAAAAAAATAAAATTACCAATCAGTTAAAAATGTTTTTTCAAATAGGTAGGTATGTTGACTTGGAAAGCAGCATTGCTTTTAGTTCAAATAAGCTGTATAATATATTTTCAAAATACCTAATCAGGGATCTTCCCTGAAAATATAATGGAAATGACGCAACGTCTACATTCTCGTCTGAAAGGTAACATTAGTGTAATTTATAATCACTTTGTGATTCCATTTTAACAGCTATATTCTGTTAAGACTTTTAGAGCACATGCAATCAAATATGAAATAAGGATACCAAGGGATGGCAATGAGATAGTCCAACGACACAAATAACCAGAAATAGATATCTCGTCGAACAATAGTATAAAATATTTGTCTTCTCTACTTTTTTCACAAGTGGTCCTGCTTCCAAAATCAAAAAAATTATGATTAGTTTGTAATTTTAGGAAGGGACAAATCATACAAAGCAAGATGGTTGCAGTTACTTATGTGTTACTTTTGTTGAACGTGTTTTTCTACTGACCGTTGTCATTCCGTGGTGTATCAACTGATACTAATCGACGGGATACTGAATTTATATGTAACAGAATCCTTACGTGTCTTCTAAAAAAGACATGAACATTGATAAGAAGCGAGCATCACAATGCGCTATACAGATGATATCCTCTTATAGAATGATTTAAGCACTGAAACATTTGTGACCTTGTTATTCGCATCTCTCCCTTTGAACTTGAAATAAAAGATACAACAGATACAATTGAATCTTCTTTAACATTTTGACTTGCACATGCAATTGAAAATGACGGTCAGGAAACTACTTAAAGTTACGACAACATTTATATTTGTAATTCTTCCGATTGGTAATTTCCAGTTTTTAAATAGCACATAGTTGAAACGACATTCCAAGGCCTGTGTTACATATCATCAGGATTTTCTTGATAAACGATTGCTTGTTATAAGGAAGTTATTGGCTCTTGATGTTAAGTTGATATCATCGTTACAGTTTACAACCCCACCATGATGTGGTTCACCGCATTGTCAAAAATATTTTCCATTTATTGTTACCATAATGAGATATCAACGAATTCGAATAAGCACCGGTGTTTATCTTGACACAGGCAACACATCGGTTGCCCTTAATGAATAAAGAACTGTTCATAACCCGGATTTGGAAGGGTTTGTGTTAATGAACCTGAAATTTTATATGTAGTGTTTCATGACTGTTGTAAGTCTTTTGTTTTGTTTTTGTAAGTGCTGTTTAGGAAAAGGGGACGGGAGTATGACTTCCAAAAGCGGAACTACTACTTTTCTAAAACACGAGGAGCAAAATAGGTATGGAACAGAATCTTTATGATTAATGTCATCAAAAGAAGGAAAATATCTTAAAATCTTGATTTTATTATTACATGAAAAAGGCGGGCCTAGACAACAATGACAATAAGGATAAGATGTGCATATCTATATTAAAAAAAATCTAGTCTTAAGCAATAAGTATGTTTCATGTCTAATATCAAGTAAAATCAATTACGAAATTATCCAAAAAAACGGACAGCTAATCAGATGGGTTTATTTGAAAGGAAGTATCTTTTTATTATACTTTTCTTTTATTACTTCAATTTTATAATAACTTAAGGATTAAGCAAAATTAAACAGATCCGGAGTTAAGTCACGCTCAGTTTTCAGCATACTGATCAACAAAAGTTCCCCGTCATTTAGAAACTGATATCCTTTAAATATATATCATATTTCTTTAAAGTCACTTTTTAACTCAAATAATTATAGCTATTTCAATCTATTTATGACTCTAACATATTCCTTCCATTTTCAACCTGTGTACGGGTGAACCTATTTTTAAGACAATAAGTTTTGCTAGTTTCTTTGAAATTTTTTGACGTACAAGTGTGGTTAAGGGCTGAAAATATTACTCAAAATACCAGCATTGTGCCTCAATCTTCTTATTTCTGTTTAATGTCAATTCGCCTCATGTTGTATATTTTCTTTGAAAACTGTCTTTTAAAAAAATATTTGTACAGACTATTTTAGAGTATACTGAATTCAGAAAGCAGGCATGTAATGAATCGAATATCAATACAAAGTTCTTGCTGGAGACCACTGGTAGTAAAAGATGATGATTCATTCCCAGTCCCTGTTCTAATTATTTTTGTTGGTGTTGTTCTGTTGAAAGGTATTTAATTTTATCAATAACAAAGGTGTTATCAATGTAAGATGCATTATATAGTTTTCACAAACAAAAACAAATACTTTTCAAAAATTGGCACTTGTTCTTAAAAAAATAGATTTGTAATATGAGAATAATGTACATATTGCATGTCTAGTATAAAATGGAGATATAAGTAAATGTAAAACAATTGTATTCTAAAACAATCTTAAATAGTACAGTAGTCAAAATGGGGTAAGTTGCTTTAAAAGTTAATTACTTATACTAATCTAGTTAGGTGATGGTCCTTGTTAAATTTGCCAAAAAAAATGAATTTATAGTCGAATTAAGAAGGTAATTTTAAACCAGAAAATAAATGAATATATAGTGATTTGATGAAATGCATTCCTCTGGTACCTGAACATTAGCATTCGGTATAGATCAATGGCGAGACGCATGTATTCTCTTTCAAGTCCAATGTATCTTAAGTTTATCTTAATTGCAATGAATTATTTTTTCTTACCAGAAAAAAACCTATTTAAAGCTGGTCTTCACTATATCAACATCTCAACTGATCTGATCCCTCCCACCATATAAATAATTTTATGTCCTCTGTGCTCTTATCAAACTGCTTTGTCATCCTTTGTGCATCTTTTTTGTGTTACAGAGACCGTTCAAATGTTTTTATTCGAACGCCACTGATAAGTCTTTAGACGAACCGCGTCTGCCGTCGACATTATAAATAAAGGCAACAGTAGTATACCGGTGTTCAAAAGTCATAAATCGATTGAGAGAAAACAAATCCGGGTTATAAACTTAAACCAAAGGAAACACATCAACCACAAGATGAAAACAAATGAACAACAGGAGCACTGAAGTGCAACAAAAACAACGCCAACATACATAGAAACGAACAGTCTGGTATTGTGAATTACCTTTCCAACCACTGGGTCAATGCAATTGCTATTCGCATTTTCTTCCAAATAGAATCACAAACCCAGAAGTCAACACACGTTTGCTGACATTTAATATAATTGACACATCATTTACTTAAAATATACTTATGTTTTTCTACCCCAAAGCATTGATGCCCTACCCAGATCTGAATTTCTGTAGACAGAACAGTAAAATTTAAAACATCTCTCCTAAAAAATGAAAATAACACTTTATAAATTTGATGCGTCCGAATCTCTTTTCTGGATTTACCTTCATCGAAAAGGCTAAAATTCCCCCCAAAAAAGATTAAAGCACAGATGTATAAGTACTTGAACACGTGAGGATCTATCTGACCAAAAGGGAAATAAAAAGAAATTGCCAAATCAATTCAAGGTCAAATTTGTCCTCAGCTGATATTTGAAATTACCAGCATTTTGTAACATTTGTCACTATTTTATTTCTAGTTTACCAAACGTTCTTGCATTTTCTATTACAATGTATGTGTTGGGGAGCATGCATCCAGTATTTGGACATACACCATGTAGTACTTGTACATGCACACCTGTGGAGGAAGTTAATTGTAGATGTGACTGCAGCCGCCGATGTAGTATGTACTGTTCTTTGAACTTCATTAATTAAGGAGAATTTAATTTATAGAAAGAAGATAAATGTACTGTTAAATTGTCGATCCTTCATTTATAATTTAAAGCTCTCTTTGATGAATAAGTCTAGTGTATGTTACAGTTATTTGCAAATACCTTTACTGCTATTTAAACTTTAAAAAAACTTGTTTAGGGGAAGGAAAGGGAGGGTGGTCGTTGTTGATTTCAAGCGTGCAATTAAAAACCACAAGTCGAAAAAGAACCCTAATAATACCATGACCAAAACGGAAAGCGACAAGAAAAAAAAAACAGTACTGATTCACTTCACAAACACTAAAGATTGAGCAACACAAGACTCATCAAAAACCGGAAGTGTAAGACAATACATGTTATTTTCATGTTCATGGAAGTAAAACGACATCTTTTTATGATACACGTGTTTTTTTTTTTTTTCAATTTAGCGATATTCATTATTTTGATATTTTGAATTTCTAGATACACAAGAAATTGGATTTCTGGTGAGATTGAATAGCAATTTAATGAACAGACCGAAAGGATCCGATGTCATATATGATGCCGTTATTACAAATGATGGTAATGGCTATAATCCTTCAACAGGAATATTTACAGCACCAGTTCAAGGACTTTACTCTTTCTCTTGGACAACTACTACCCAAGCTAACAAATGCTTCTTCACGTACCTGGCTGTGAATGGAAATATGATTGCAAGAAACCATGCAGGAAAAGATAATGTCAACCTATCAGCAAGTCAGACTGTTGTTGCTCATTTGAAGACACATGATAAAGTAAATATTAAGGTCCAAGATAATTATTTCGCTGATCTTATGTATGGTGAAGGATGGTCAACCTTTTCAGGTTTTAGGATATGAGTTTTTTTTTATTTGCTATTTATTTATGATCGCAAAATAAAATTAAAGCATACATGTATATGTATCTGACTGATATTATCATTTTTTCAAACTGCCAAACAAGCTGTAAGTTACCATATTAGGTTGCATATATTATAATGGGGATATATATGTCACTGTTTTAGTTAAAGTGATTTATGTGTATACAGTTTCACTTTGAATGTTTTGTCATGTTAGATTGAGTTGTGTCTAAAATTGACTAAACAGAGGTGGACACCCTAGTCGAGAATTAAAAAAAAAATTTTGCTGAAGCCTGGAATAGGACACGTGCACGAGTTATTGAAAACATGTTTTTTCAACTGTAAATTAAATGTGTTTTTAAACGCTTGTACAATCAATCATTTGAGATATATCAAAAGTGGTATCACTACAAACCAGTAAAAGTCTGAAATGGCCTATATCTGTACTCGACTGTACTGATTTTTACTCGACCAGTCTGAATTGGTCTGAAATTTACTTGATAATACTCGACTGTAGTCTGAACCATACTTAACAGTCTGAACTTGTACTCGACCCTTACTCGACCAGTACTTAACCATTTTATACGCGTCTGAACCATGCTCGACCTAGTCTGAACCATGCTCGACCTAGTCTGAACCATACTCGACCTAGTCTGAACCATACTCGACCTAGTCTGAACCATACTCGACCAAGTCTCAACCAACCTAGACCAATTTTTTGTATCTATCTATTGTATTTCATCAATTTAGGAACTGTTTTTAACAACAGCTATTTCCCCTGGCTAGAAATTTGAACAACAATTTGAAATTAAAAATGTATTCAATATAGCATTGAAACCAAAATTTCACAATAAACATAATATAACTTCATCACCATATTCATCAACACTTATATACATACATATATATCACCTTTAAAATAAAAATAAAACAAGCTGATAAAATAATCTCAAAACTGAATTGTGACTAATATTTTCAATGTTATTCAAAATTTTTTGAATGTTTCAGATATATTTTATGGTTACTGGACAATTTTCATTTATATAGATTTATGGTGTCAGTTGAGTTTAGTTAAAAATGCAGTGAACATTTTTTTTATTAAAATTTATATAAAATAGCATATAAAGCAACTTAATAAATTTAAAAAATGACACCTTTGATTTGTTAAACCAAGAATTTAATATAATCATGATAATAGAACTTCCATAGTAATCCTGTGATAAACTTTTAAAAAAGGAAATGTGTTCCAAAGTTACAGTAAAAATTTATTTCAATTAAATTTAAATAATTTTTGTCAAAATTAAAGACATGGCATACAAGAAGCACTTTAATAAGGTTTAATTACCTCAGTACATGTGTGTTTTACGGGTAAAATGAAAGCCCTATTTTTCTTAAACTCGTGTATTACTCTAGTGAATTCAAAAGGCCTTGTGATTTAAGTTTTACAGGATGTTGCAATTTTGAATGAATGTTATTTAGAATTTAATACTCTCTGACCAGGTGTGATCTTTTTCATGAGTTTGCCCCAAGCAGGAGGTATTACTTCATACTTCACTACTAATCAGAAGTACAATTTTATTAATTTCTTTAATTTTTATCCCTTTTTGATATATATTGTATATAATATATCCCAAATTATGATAATAGATATATTTCTAAAATAAGGTTAATCAATTTCAGTGATTTTGTTGGCTGTTGTTACCTCATTAAAAAGATAATTATATAACTATTGTACATTTTTTGTATGTAACAATGAAACCTATGTAGTTTTTATTTAGGAATTTAGGAAAATTAATTTAAAAAAAAACACATGCCAAACAAGAAGCACCTTAATAAGGTTTAATTACCCTCAGTATAGGTGTGGTTTTTAGGTAAAAGAAAATCTTTTTCTAACAAAACTCTAAAACTTTAAAATTAATATAATTAAATTATTATATAAGATAATTTGATTTAACTATCTCTATTCGATAAATCTGAGAATCATGTAAGAATGTAAAAATCTGTTTTTATAATATATCTTTATTTTATTGTGGCTGTTATCATGTCAGTTAAAAAGAAATTTATTTTAACAGTTAAAATTTAGAAAAAGTAGAGGTTATTTGGTCAAGTATGGTTCAGACTGGTCGAGTATTGTTCAGACCTTTGGTCGAGTATGGTTTAGACTGAAAAAATAGGTCGAGTACAGGTCGAGAATGGTTTAAGACTGTTTCAGACTGGTCGAGTAATAGTTCAGACTATTTTCAATGGCAAAGATAAGGGTCAAGTACAAATCAGTACAGTCGAGTATGGTTAAGACTGGGGTCGAGTAATGTCGAGTAAAATTCAGAACAATTCAGACTTGTCGAGTAAAAATCAGTACAGTCGAGTACAGATATAGGCCATTTCAGACTTTTACTGGTTTGTAGTGTATAGCTGGTGAAGAATTAAATTGTGCATCAAATTATCCTAAAATTCCAATTTCATCAAAACCAGTCAAAGCTTTTTTCAAATCGGTTTGTTGTTGCTAATTCCGATTTTTATTAAATTTAATATAATCAAAAGGCACCGAATTCGGTTTCGCTATAGTTATCATTCAAAGAGCAGTAATTAATGTAAAAATACACCTTAAAATTCCCAATAAAGGCAATGTTGTAACGTTCAAGATCAAGTCCTTGAAAACATTGCAAACAAGGAGGTTATAGCTTAAAGGTTCTTATGAGAAAATAACTTATAATCATAAATGATTGCTGTGGCAACAAATTTCTTACGTATTATACTCAATTTATATTAATTGTTCGACTGGTTGTAAATATGAGCTAAACAAGTAAGCACATGTACTCCGTATATGGACAAATCTGTGTATTACTTAAGAATATTCATTACATATCAACGTTTTATCTATGCTCCGCTCTATAAATCGGTTATCCCAAAATATGAAAATAAGGAGATGTGGAGATGATTACCAATATCAAAACTTATCCATGTTATACCAAACTTCAAAAATGTGAACAGAACGACCTTCAACAATGAGCAAAAACCATACAGTATAGTAAGCTAGTAAAGACGCCAGGATGATAAATATTAATAATTTCAAAAGAAGAAACCAACGGCCTGGCCTGAATTATCCAACAATAATAGACGAACACCAATTGTAGCAGACAGGAACTGTTGACAACCACTGTACACCAGGCTCCATAACACGGGGCAGGCACCAAAGAACGCAGTTGGTTCAACTATGTCTGCGATCGCACAACTAGGGTGTAACAAAAAATAAAAACTGTATAAATCAGATGGAAAGGGCTTTCCTCATCAGATCAGTACAAGGCACAAAACAAATTACAAAAAGACAAAAGACCCCTAAAATTTATTTAGACATATTTCATTATGCTCCTTGAAATCATTTGGGAGTTAAAATAATCGCTTTGTCCATCCGCCTTCCATCCATCCGTGTGTCGGAAAGAAAAAAATTCCGACTGATAATCTCCACATCCCTTTTTTGATTGCGATGAAATATTTCAAAAAGGAAATATAGGGGGGGGGGGGGGGGTAAGCCTATTGCGTGTGAGGTCAATAAGTCAAACTCAAGGTCACAGTTACAAAACAAAATGGTTTCAGGATGGTAGTTGTGCGTCCCTTTCTCGATTGGAATGAAATTCATAGAAAGAAGATATAGAAAAAGGATAAGAAGCCTACTATTATTTGAAAAGGTGAAAGGTCAAGGTCAATTTGAATAAAAAATGTTTTTTTTTTGTTGAAAAAAATGGTTTCAGGATGGTAGGTTCAGATTTTCTTGCTTGATTGAAATGAAATCTGTGCAAATTGAAGGGGCAGAAGGCTATCGATTTTGGAACAAAGGGGTTGAATACTTAAAATAGATTATAAACTTTGTTTCAGGATGGAATTCCACTATGAATAGTAACACATTTTTAGAAATCAAAATAGGCAACAGTAGTGCATGTTTGTTTGTCCCTGAAATATACTATCATTTTGAACCATTGAATTAAAAATGTTTTCTCTCAAAACTGTGTAGTTCGGGGAGCTTCGGTTGGTAATGCCAGCGTTTCACTTGTTGTAAATGTATTGATGATTCAGGTCTAAAGGCTTAAAAACTTCGTCGTTAAAAAGCTATAAGTTTTGGAAAAATAATAATAATAATGATAATAATTGTTTTATTTAAAGAGGGTAAACACAGTAAGTTAAAACAAACTAATTTTCCGAGAGGCCCTCACATAGAAATTACAATACAATAAAAAAAGACATTTACACAATTATATAGTTCATTGTATCTTTATAAAAGATAAACTAGTTATATAGGTACATGTTATAAAAAATATTATATACAAATCAATATAATACATTATAAAAAAAGGGATCTAATCAGGACTGTGTTAAGTACTTCTTGATACTTAGTTAAAAAGTTTGACTTTACGCATTTTGTATGGTTGTCAATTCCATAGCACTGATCCAGAATGCACAATAGATTTCATAAACAACTCAGGTTTTGGCTCTTAACTATCAGATTACCTTGAGTAACATTTCTCAAAGAGTAAGGGTTATCATCTGATATCAGTTTAAACTTTTGAACTAGGTACATTCGTGCTTCCATACGCACACATTTATATAGAAGTAAATATTTGTAGTATTTAATTCTATTTTATACCGTCATCCACCAAACTTCTTTAAATAAGGGAGCTAAAGGGGATCTTGCAACCCTCTTCTGAAGTTTTAATATTTTTGTTATCTCTTCGTTTTTACATTCTCCCTAAATGATATATCAGTGGTCTATTAAGGGCAGAATATAATGCTTAGGACTATACGGATCACTCTAACAATTGAATGTTTTGATTGAACCTAAATTTTGAATCGAGATTTGTTAAAGGGCATAAGCTACGAATGAATTAGACAAAAAGTATCATATGGTATTTTTTGTTTAAACATTTATAAACGTGGAATATAGAAATATTATTTTGTTATTAGCAGTCAGGTTTTTCAGTTTCCGTCAAAATAAGCTGAATACATCGCTGATGTATTATTAGCTTGCCAGTAAATGATTAAACGTGTTTGAATCCGTATTCACGCAACCTTTAATTTGACCTTAGTGGAGATGGGTTGTGCATGTCTTCAGCATGAGTTCAATTATGGACATCTTTATTTTGTGTCAACATCGTAGCTAATGCCTATTTTATAAGTATACTTATTATACTAAACAAACCTTTTCCTTGCTCAACCGTTATCACAAGAAGATTTTCATTTCTATGTGCTTGACTCACTGCCACGACTACTGAATGCGCTTGTCCCAAGTTAGGAATCTCGTCGGTGTTTTTCTTTGTTATACCATGAGTTTTGTCCTTGTTGATGTTAGATTTTATGTTGTTTAATGTCAACCTATCTAAACATGTTGATTACGTGTCTGCTGTTAAAAAGCATATGATAACCAATATTAGCTTTCTTAGTTAAATGTATTGAAGGTTACATGTAGTGCCTTATTGACGTTTGCAACCAATATCTGTTAATTCATAAAAATTTACAAATAAACAAACTAACGAACAAAAATTGAAAGGTTACCTTAGCCAAAAGTTCGTTGAACCTTAACTGCAAAATAAAAAGTTATACAAACACCTTTAAATTTTATTAACTACATGTACAGTTTTACACACCAATTTCTTTCGTTTTGTAGTTCCGTTGGTTGATATATAGTCGAGCGTTTGATTTTGTCAATTTTATGGGAGGTTTGGCTTGCCATAAAACCAGGTTTAACCCACCATTTTTTCTTAAAATGTCCTATACCAAGTCAGGAATATGGCAGTTGTTATCAAATAGTCGTTTCTATGAATGTTGGCACTTGTTTTTGTTGCAGTTTAGTGTTTCTGTTGTTCCGTTGTTTTCCTAATATAGTTGATGTGTTTCCCTCGGTTTTAGTTTGTAACCCGGATTTGTTTTCTATTTACGCAATTAATATTCACGAGGATTTCACAGTAAGTCCGTTTGAAATAGACTGACAAACTTGACTACCAAGCATATTTACGTCACTTGCTGTCCGATAAAGTACATAAGTTTTCAATGGCGACTCAAAGTGGTAGTTAGTGAATACCTCATTTAGAAATGTTAAGCGTTTTCGAAAAAAAATCTTTTTTTAATTTCATGAGAACTTATAATGTAATGCTGAAGTTTGTTGAGGTTAGTCTTGTCGTACTGTCGGTAATCTGAGGTCAATCTGACAAAAGCATAGGTCTTACAGGCTAAAAAAACACCTTTAAACTGGACAAGTAATTAGAATGTGGATTCTTATACGTGCAAAATTGAACAGGTAACTGAGTATTATCTAAGTATGGTGGCAATTGTATTTTTGAACAATGAATTTACTTGAAAATTGATAAAATCTAGTTCTTGATTTGCATATTAAAGTTCCAAAAATGACATTTGTGATGTTCTGGTCTGTTTTTAAGGGAGAAAAGTGATGAGAAACGTTCTGATGATTTCAATCCTTTCAGTGTACGATGCATTTTTTAAAAGATCACATCAGTGAAATCATAGACACTATTTAAAAAAGTGAGATCTAACGAAATCGGAAAAGTGAGTTCACACGAAACTGGACTAAGAAATCCGACCTCAACTATTAAGAAAATCGACAATAAAACAAACACAAAGAACTACCAGTAGAATCAATTTAATGTAGGAAATCTTGGTATAAAAACCATAGATTGGACTTGAGGTGAAACTTTAATTTTCGATATGTTGTTTGGTTGCTATCTCATTGATGTTCTCATATGAAGCAGGAGACATACAACGCCTGTTTAAAGACCAGGAGAAGAACTTCTTCTTCAAAATACTTTAATTTCGCTTTCCGATATAACGATGACATCAAACCAACAAAAAAGTTACAACAGATTCAAGATGATTTTTTCCCCTGAAATTGACACAATTGGGCGACTCCAAACTAGGAAAGTGACAATCGTTTTCATTTCAGTTTTCTATTGTCAGATCCCCAATCTTTTGTAGTTGAAAAACCAATTTCCCGAATCTATGTTGTTAATTACAAATCTAAGTTCATACAAAATTCCACAGCATATTCTCTTCATTTATAAGTCGATTTAACAAATAAATGTTAAAGGGGCATTAGCTGTCTAATTCATGTTCACCGATTTGACTCAAATTCTCATAAGTAGATTAATAACACACTAAAACGTATATCCAAATTACAAAAAGTCTTAAATAAATAATTAACAATACATGAACTCGATGATATGTCGTGTGTATTTTTGTCTAGACTTCATCTAATGACCCCCGAAGACTGCCAACGGTCATTTAACCCGATATAAACATAGATATAATTATAAAAAGATCGCGACAACGTGCAATTGGATTTTTCTAGGTCTGTTTGATTTCAGATTGTAGGTTAAAAAGTTTGTTTATGATAGGTTTTACCTGTATAAGAATGATTTATTTGCGGATCGAATCAGTCAACCAACTGGTTTATCTTTGTTTCACTTTCAATGTTGACATTCTTTTCCTTTTAATAGCTGAATACATGCATAACCCAACTCCAGCGAAGGAGTTAAATTGAAGGTCACATGAATACGGATTCAATAAGGTCGAATTATTTACTTGCAAGTGAATAATTCATCGCCAATGTTTCATAGCTTACTTTGAGAAAACTAAACCAAACTGGCTATTAGCAGCGAATTGTTATTTCACTATTTCACTTACATTAATGATTGAACAAAAAAAAAATCATATTTTATTGTTTATTATGTCTCGTAGCTAATTCTCCTTTACCTATAATAATTTGACAAGTTTCATATAATTCTGACGCTTTTGGGTTCATGTAATTCTCACCACATTTTTGTGACTGTACCAAGTGAGGCTTTCTCGACGATGTTTTGTTCGTTGCTTTTCCTTTTCCTGCATCTGTTTTTCGGAAGAGGTGTTTGTTGGCGAGGTTTGTTACACTGTCCAATATTTTTGATTATTCCTTTTATTCTTTTTTTGTAAAATAAATTTCTGTATTTCAAGCAGATTATAAAACCCTCTCACTTTCTACAGGTGCAAACTTTATATGTTCTTCTTATTATGTATATTACGATTTATAGAAAACTTATTGTTAAAAAGGAGGAAATATATTTTCGGTATTAGTAAAACAGATGAAAAAAATTTAATTTTGCATTTAAGAAATTATTTTCCAAGTGCAATACTTTCAGACATATGCATATCATTGCTCACTACTTAACGTTTCATTTTCATTTGCAAAGTAATGTTAATTTCACTTAAACTATGCAGAACAAAATGAGGAACCGTATGCAATTACTTTACATGTAGTTTAAACGCTTCAAGTAAATATTTACCAACAAATATACTACATAGAGAGGAAAAGGATGTTTGATAGGTTGTTTTTGCTTGCAAAATGTCCAACAACAAAAAGCTCATCTGTATATGTACATTTTGTACTATGTTAAAAACAATGGAGAAAAGATAGAACTCTGATTACATTTTGGCTGGAATTGAAAATAGGGAGAGCCGAGTAGAGTTTATAAAACCTTTAAATTGTAACAGTTGGCTACTCAACAACAAATAGGAACTATAACTTCAGAAGCGCTGCGTTCAAAAACATGACCAATGTAAATAAATTTTGCGAAGTTTTTATTGGTAAAACATACATATAAAGAAATCTTCGAAGGAACAGCCACAAAGTTTAAAAGAAATGAACACTAAAACTTCCAAAAACACACAGCAATGAAAACTGAGAGACATAATGGCGGTCTATGTATTGACCATACAGATTTTTGTTAAGAGATGTTGGACAGTAAATGAAAACTATAATTAATATTTAGCCACGTCATGTAAAGAACAGAGAACAAAACATATTTAGACACTATATTTATTGGTTAAATAAAGTGGAAATACTGATAGTGTTTTTATTCAGACCAATTAAGAATTAATTCATGGCAGCCGTAATTTTGTTTTCATTTAACCATGGGTTGGACATTCATATTCAATTATATTATCCCGTGCGCTACCTGAAAACTCCCGGTGTTTAATTTGACGTCGGAAACATACATATGACGTCACCTTGTTAAGTTGCCAAAGACGATAACATCATTTCGCAGAATTTTAGTTTTAAGAAATTTTATACTGAAATGATAACAGAAAAGCGCTTCGGACGCATGAAAATATTAAACGTGTTGTTTTCAATTTTTTACATCACTGGGTCGATACCTGTGCTGGTGGACTATCAGTCCCCGAGGGTATCATCAACTCAGTAGCCAGTACTTTGGTACTGACATGATTTATAACAAATTGTTCTAAAATTGCCCGTTTATAAATTTTGAAATTATAAAGAAACTAAGGTTTCAACTCCCTCAGGCAAAGTTGACCTTAGATGGATTTGGCTATTTGTTTTAGGTATTTTTGTCATATAGCTCTTTAACTGTTTCAGTACTTATACATCCCTCGGATTTCAAATGTTTGGCTTTGAGCGTTCCTGATGAAGGTAAATCCAGAAAAGCGCTTCGGACGCATGAAATTATTAAACGTGTTGTTTTCATTTTTTTACATCACTGGGTCGATACCTCTGCTGGTGGACTATCAGTCCCCGAGGGTATCATCAGCTCAGTAGTCAGTACTTCGGTACTGACATGATTTATAACAAACTTTTCTAAAATTTCCCGTTTATAAATTTTGAAATTATAAAGAAACTAAGGTTTCAACTCCCTCAGGCAAAGTTGACCTTAGATCGATTTGGCTATTTGTTTTAGGTATTTTTGTCATATAGCTCTTCAACTGTTTCGGTACTTATACATCCCTCGGATTTCAAATGTTTGGCTTTGAACGTTCCTGATGAAGGTAAATCCAGAAAATTATTAAACGTGTTGTTTTCAATTCTTTGCGCCTGTTAAAACGCTTGAACCTGCAGCATTTGTTTGCACCTGTCCTAAGTCAGGAACCTAATGTTCAGATGTTGTCGTTTGTTGATGTGGTTCATAAGTGTTTCTCGTTTCTAGTTTCTTATATAGATCAGACCATTGGTTTTCCTATTTGAATGGTTTCACACTAGTCATTTTTGGGGCCCTTTATAGCTTGCTGCTTGGTGTGAGCCAAGGCTCCATGTTGAAGGCCGTACTTTGACCTATAATGGTTTACTTTTACAAATTGTGACTTGGATGGAAAGTTGTTTCATTGGCACTCATACCACATCTTCTTATATCTATAATTTGTTTATTTTGCATTAGAATAGAGATAACCGTAATGTATTTGAAGCTTGGCCTACGTAAAACGTTTTTTTTTTGTTTACTTGGTTGCAGGCCTGGGGTAATGGTAATTTGTAATTGTAATGCATTGTAATATTACATATTTTTGATGTAATGCAAAGTAATTTGTAATGCACATTTTCTGCATTACAATTACATGTAATGTAATGATTACTTTAGTTAAAAGTCAATGTAATGCCTCCATTACTGTACATTACTTTTCATTACAAATTGGTAAAATACATAAAATTGAAGAATATAGTAAAATAAAAATAAAATATTAAAAAAACAAAAGAAAGTATTGAATAAAATTATTGTCACAGTTAAGTACTGTATTAAATCATTATAGATAGTTTGCCCTTAAAACTTCTTTACGGATCCATTATAAAATCCCCTAAGCCAACTAGTCTTGATCTTGGTTTCTGATATTTGTAGAAAATGATATTTAGAATATTTTGGTGTTTGGTGGTCCATGAAAAATCTTCTAAAAAAATATTAAACAAAACTACATAGATGAATGAAAAAAATATGAAGATAAAATTTTCATAATTCTGTACACACCTTACATTATTTCAATGAAAGATTGAATATGTCAATCAACATTTTTACACCAAACTGTGGTTTGGGTCCTGTCTGTGTTGTTATTTCACCTAATTAATATCAAAATGTTTTTATTGCAATCAAATCTTCTCAACTTATGTTTGTCCTCACAGAGCCCTTAGGCATTTAACAAGATAATCCTTTAATGACACATTTATTATATCCCTTTGAAATACCTTTATGTTGTCTTAATGATTAAGTGATCAATGTTAGAAACAAAATTATATGATAACTTATTTAATTAACCAGTATTTGAAGTCTATGTCACTAACACTGTATATATATGTACATATACCCTGGTAATATTTATCAATTTCTTATAAAAATCTGTTTGAAATGTTTTTAGAAAATAAAAGGATATGGAGTAAATGTACATGAAACAAAATCGCACACAATACATAGAAAAAATATAAAAATTATTCCTGTTCTTCATTTTGACAGTTGATGTAGGGTCTTCAATAATGAACGAATCATTCATACCCTACATCAAGACGGCCCCTAGCGTCGGCTTAAGCGGTACTATTGATAAAATAAACCACAGTTCACCCTCTTGCTCCATACCTACCTCGGGGTGCCAGATTTTGTATTGAAAAAGTAATGTGTAATGTAATGCATTACACAGGCAAAGTAATTGTAATGTAATGTGAGAAAAAAAGTAATTGTAATTGTAATTGTAATGGAAGAATCACAAAGTAATTGTAATGTAATGCATTACATTGCAATTTAATGGCCCCAGGCCTGCTTGGTTGTATGAATAAGGTGGGCGTATCGCGGAACAGTAAGTTTTGTGTATCAATGCGTCTGCGCTTAAAGTAGAAATACATCCACTTCATTTGAACTTTGGTGGATAGTTGTCTCATTGGCAATCATACCAAATCTTCTAATTTTTATACTGTGATTATACTGGTTGACAATATATAGGTCGCCATATTATAGGTATTATTAACCATACCTTCATGCAGGAATTGGTATACTTTGAACGGACACCTGACTAGTGTTGATCACCATTAGATACCTAGTAATATTAATTTACAATTACCTTAATATTTGTTTTTTGTTTATATTATATCTAAAAGACCAGTTTATCTTACAAATGGAAAAACTAAGCGAAGTTGCTTTACAGTTGATGGTTTTATGCTTTTAATTTTGGGTTATGAATAAACTGGGCTCAATTTACTTTATATAACCGATCGGGCTAATTCACTTGGACGGAAATGAGTTTTCATTTACGTATTTATCATTAATGACACCTCTAAGTGCATTTTTCGAACAAACATAGCATATTTCCCGACTAGGAAATCATACTGCGGACTTCAATCTTGGGTAAACGGCCGTTAAAATCAATTACTTCATATAACATGGTGTTTAATGTTGTCCTCGAGTACCATACTGGTTGCTATATGCTTTCAAACAATTAAAATTAAAATATACTTTTATTGTGGACATTTGATACATCATCCTTTTATTCAATGGAAATCACACGAGATACTTGTACTGTGGACATTTGATACATCATCCTTTTATCCAATTAAAATCACACGAGATACTTGTATTGTGAACATTTGAAACATCATCCTTTTATTCAATGGAAATCACACGAGATACTTGTACTGTGGACATTTGATACATCATCCTTTTATCCAATTGAAATAACACGAGATACTTGTACTGTGGACATTTGATACATCATCCTTTTATCCAATTGAAATCACACGAGATACTTTTATTGTGAACATTTGATTCATCATCCTTTTATTCAATTGAAA
This sequence comes from Mytilus californianus, assembly GCF_021869535.1. NCBI lineage: Eukaryota > Metazoa > Mollusca > Bivalvia > Mytilida > Mytilidae > Mytilus > Mytilus californianus. The sequence continues at coordinate 83,053,106 of NW_026262679.1, forward strand.
TCACACGAGATACTTGTATTGTGGACATTTATTACATCATCCGTTTAAAATTGAGTTTATTCATCTTACAGTTTTAGAAGAATATAAATATGTGTTTTCAAAAGGTTTTATGGAACCGGTGCAGTATCATCGACTCAACTTTGGTCATTTTATTTGTTTGAAATGAAGACGTTTATAGCAGATTTCAATTAGAGGATTATAGGATTGAATGTGGCCTTAACGTATCAATATCGTTATACGACAAAAAGGGAGTTAAAAAGAATAGCCGTTTCAAACAAAGGTCAACTTTGTCTGAAATTGATATTAAAATAACAAGCATTTATTAACACCTGTCATTTTTTTATTTATAGTTTGTCAAACGTTCTTGTATTATCCATTATACTGTATGTGTTGGGGAGCATGCATCTAGTAATTTGACATAAACCATGTAGTAGGACATCCGGTCTAATGAAAAGCATCCAATATCAGCTATGACTGGTGGAAGAACGCAATGGTAGATGTGATTGCAGCCACCCATATAGTCTATACTGTTCCTTTAACTTCATTAAGGAGAATTTGATATGGAGAAAAAAGACGTGAATTATGATAGATTCCTGCTCATTAACAGTCAAAGCTATCTTTTACAAATATGTTGTAGTCCCCTGCAGATAAAGCCCCAAATAACATCGTTTTTGTGTGTAAAACACATTACATTAACTGCTTGATAAATGAATTGGGTATTGACAATTCACTTGGAAACTCAACTTATACCCCACGACACTTACCAAGGAGGAAATCCTGGATAATCATTGGTCTGTTCTATGTTCCTTTGGAATTTCAACCAAAGATGAAGAACTGGATCTTCCATCACTGTATTGGATACCTAAACTACATAAGTGTCCTCACAAATAACGTTATATTGCTGGGTCTTCAAAATGCTCCACGAAACCTCTTTCTAAATTATTAACATCAATTTTATCAGCAATCAAATCCGGGCTTCAAGTTATTGTGAAACTACCTATTTTAGAGGTGGCGTGAGTCAGATGTGGATACTGAAAAATTACTCAGAAATTTTAGAGTACATACAATCTAAGACTCTTTCATCTTGCAATAATATTAAAACATTTGTCTTTTCTACACATTACACAAGTATTCCCCATTCCAAACAAAAAGACAAATTGAAAGAGTTGGTCCTGCTTTGCTTCATAAAAAAGAATGGCCAACGTAGATACAAGTATCTTGTCTAAGGGAGGGATAAATCGTACTTTGTAAAAAATCACTCTGATTCAAACAAAAAATACTCTGAAACTGACATTATCAAGATGCTTGATATCTTGATTGACAACATATTTATTACGTTTGGAGGACGTGTTTGTCAACAAACAATCGGTATTCCCATGGGAACCGACGGTACTCCTCTTCTTGCCGACTTCTTCCTTTATTCACATGAGGCTGACTTCATACAGGAACTTCTTAGGATGAAAGAAAAAAAAGTAGCAGTATCCTTTAACTTTACTTTCCGCTATAAAGATGTTGTTCTCTCACTAAATAATTCAAAATTTGGTGATTATGTTGAACACATCTATCCCATCGAACTTGAGATAAAGGATACAACAGATACAGTCAAGTCTGCATTATATCTTGCCTTACATCTAGAAATTGACAATGAGGGTCGTTTGATAACAAAACTTTACGACAAAAGAGATTATTTCAGCTTTCCAATTGTGAACTTTTCATTTTTTGTAGCAATATTCCAGCAGCGCCTGCATACGGAGTATATATCTCCCAGTTGATACGATATTCCAGGGCTTGTATTTCCTATCATGATTTCCTTGATAGAAGGTTGCTGCTAACAAGGAAGCTATGAAACCAAGAGTTCCAAGTGGTGAAGTTGAAATCATCCCTTCGTAAATTTTACGGACGCCCTCACGAGTTGGTTGATCGTTATGGAATATCCGTTTCACAGATTACAGCGGATATGTTCCAATTGTCGTAATTACAATTCCGTCCCCTTTCCCCCGAATGTGACCTACCGAATTAGACTTATTACCGGATTTGTACTCACATGAGCAACACGGCGGATGCCACATGTGGAGAAGGATCTGCTTACCCTTCCGGAGCACCTGAGATCAACCCCCCCCCCCCCCCCCGTTTTTGGTGGGGTTCGTGTTGCTCAGTCTTTACTTTTCTATGTCGGTTTTGTGTACTGTTGTTTGTCTGTTGGTCCTTTTCTTTTTTTAGCCATGGCGTTGTCAGTATATTTTCTACTTATGAGTTTGAATGTCCATCTTTGGTATTTTTCTCCTCTCTTTGATGAATAAGTTTATTGTATGTTATGTTAATATAAATAACTTCAGTGTTATTTAGACTAAAAACACTTGTTAAAAGGGGTGATATCAAAAGCGCAAACAAAATACCATAACTCATAAATCATAAATCATAAACAAATAATACCATGACCAAAACGAAAAGCGACGAAAAAAGATAAAAAAATTCTAGTTTATTATACAAAGATTAAGCAATACAAACCTTATAGAAAATGGGTATTGTCTCATTGGCAATCAATCAACAACTCATTTTATTTATAATGTCTTGATGTTTAGAAGTGTATGATAATCAGTATATTATAAGTCATAAAATAATAACTTTTTACAAATATGTACAATAGTTGTTTTGCGGAAAAGTAAAACTGATAGTTTACAAAATATATGGAAATGTAATACGTCCATTGTTTAAATTACACAGTTTAAAAGAGAAAAAAATTTGTTTAAATTATCTTCATGAGTATACTTATTTAAGTAAACAAACTCTTTTTTTTAACCGGAATCAGAAGAAGATTTTCATTTCTATTGTTATTGACTCACTGCCTAGCCTATTGAATGTGCTTGTCCCAAGACAGGAATCTCGTTGATTGTCTTCTTAGTTATAACATATGTTTTAGAAAATTCAGTGTTGATGGTAGATATTTGGTTCTTTATTTCCAACCACGGCACGATTCAGATCTTGCTTTGGTATTGATACGTGTCTTTTGTTGAAAAACATATGATAAACACTAATGACTCACTGGTTTAATATAAATCAGAGTTGACGTCTCATTATCGTTTGTAACCAATATCTGTTAATTCATAAAAATTAACAAATAAACAAACTAACAAACAAAGATTGCGAGGTCAACTTAGACAAAAATAATGATTTATACAAACGCCTATTATTTATTTTTACACACCATTTTCTTCGAAAAATTCCTATACCAAGTCAAGAATATTGCATTTGTTTTCCGTTTCCGTTTTGTCGTTCCGTTGGTTGGCATAGTCGAGCGTTTGATTTTGTCAGATTTTATGGACTTCTCAATATTTGAATTTACCTTGGAGTTCGGTGTTTTTGTTTATATATTTTTTTAACCATATTGATGAGATGACACATTGGTTATAGCAATTTATTATGATATAGTGGTCACGTTAAGGGGTAACAGTTATAGACATATTAAAAGCCGGCATTTATTACTGTATGAAACATACGCTCAAACCAAATATTTGGTCAGCCAATAATTAATTCGATTGCTTATTTATCTTGTCACCTGGGCAACTTTGTTAACCATAATTCTAAGATTGGATTGCAGTGACCACTTGAATTGTCAGAATTTTGTCACAAATACTTACGCATATAATATCCACGTGGATTCCGCAGTAACTCCGTTTGAAATAATCACGACCATCATAGTTGCGTTATTTATTTTCCGAAATATGTTTTCCATGGCGACTCAAATTGTAGTTGTTGAACACGTTTAGTTTTTAAATAAATATTGTTCTTAATTTCTTAAATATCATAAAATACTTGAGTTTGTTGATGTGACCAGCACATCACAATCGTCATTTTAATATGTTAATAGAGGAATCAATTTTATCAATTTACCATGTAAATCCAATGATATTTAAAAAAAATCTTCCGCAAAACTAAGATAATACTTAATTCTACCTTTTCCTTTTTTCTAGGGTTTGCAAACTGAAAATGTAGAATTGAGTATTATCTTAGTATGGCGGCGAATTTTTTTTCAAATATCATTGGATTTACTTGGTAAATTGATAAAATTGTTTCCTCGATTAATATGTTAAAATGACGATTGTGATGTGCTGGTCTATCTTTAAGAGATGGTAATCATATGATAACAACACGTTCTGGTAATTCCAATTCCTTCAGTAAAACAAACCAAAAAAAAGATACAGTTTTACAATATGATTTAAGTGTAAACTATGTTTGGGGGTGAGTTTAAAAAAAATTATGCATCCCTGTTGTTTTTCAAGACAGTTAAAAAAATTAAGGTAATAGAAGAATGATGATGGTTTCGATATTAATAATTTGCATTGGTATATTAAGCTAAAATTTCACACACGAATGTCACATGATACTGAATAAAGATTTTAAATATCAGTCAAAAACGATAAATTGAGTCAAATAATCGCTACTCGCTAAAACTTACATTTACAGCGAACGTAGTGTTGAGAGATGGAGGGTTAATTCTTTTCGATTTTAGTAGAAAAAAACATCCTACTAATAAGATATTAAGAAACAATTATCCAGGTGCTTATACTTGCAGACAAATGGACAGAATTGGTCACTAATTAACCTTTCTTTTTCTTTTTCAAATTAAGATTAATTACACATAAACTATGCAGAGAGAAACCAAAGAATTGTATGCAAGGTTCTATTCGTAATTTAAATGATTAAGTACTAATTGACCAGCAAACACACTACATAGGGAGTAAACTAGCATAAAATTAGTTGTTGTCGCTTGTGTAATGTCCAATAGAAAAAAGTAGTCATGTTATTTCAAAAGTAACAATTTGCAACATATACGGTACATGTATCATTGTCTCCATATTTCCGTCTTATCTGTGGGACATGAAGACGTATATATTTTTTCTTTATTCGAGCGTTAGTGCAGAGTCTTTTGTAAACGAAACCCGCGTCTGGCGTACAAAATTATAAGCCTTGTATCTTTGTTGATTTTTTTTCACAACAACTACGTCAGTACCACTGCTGGTGGAGGTTTCTTACCTATGGTATCACAATCCCAGTAGGCAGCACTTCTGTGTTGACAAAACATATCATTGATAAACAGTGAAAAATATCTGCAGTGGCAATAAAATTAAAGCATCTGTGTTTCGGATTCAAGTTAATGTAGGAGAAAGGAATTGTAAAAGCATACAAAATATACAATGCAAAATTAGACATTAAAGGTCCCTTTGGTAGTTATTATATGTATCAGGATAGATTTTGAATGAAGCCTGCTTAAGTGCAATCTCTAAATGACCTGGTCATACATTTATTGTTCCGATTATTTATTTAAATTATTTTTTATCTTTTTTTCTAATAATTCAAATATTGTATGTTTATTCTTAATTTATTGAGCGTCATTGCAACAAAAAAAGTTTAAGCATTTATAAACCGTTTTCATGACGACACGCACATTGAATTCCTTTCAGTTTGTGAGTTCGTCGGTCGAGTTTAAACATAAATAAATTCCATCTATTTCGTACTTATTGCCGTAAGGGGGTTTGTGTGGCAGTACAAATGTGTCACATACCCTTCTAGTATCTCATTAGATGTCAGCGATCATATTGTTTGATACGCAACAAACATGTATGTCTCTTTTTTAGGTAAAGCAAAAACTGAAATAGAACATAAAATATATGGAAACAAATGTGTCTATTTCGGAATTTTTTATTCATCATAATGGATTTTTTTTTATTTACTACTTGATGAACTTGTATTAGTTTTTTTTTCTGGGGGTAGGGATGTAATCTTTTTATCTTTTCTTCTTTTTGTCTTTTGCATGAAATAGACAAAATGAAAATATGAATTAAAAGTACTCACTTATGAATTAATTTAAATCAAATATCATTGTCTTTCGTGTATAATGAAATACATTTAAGTTATCCGACCAATGCAATAGTTTCATTATGTTTAATGCTTTATTGAATAAGAATATTGATTTTGACAATGTTTTGATAAGTTTCTTATATTGTACAGTAATTCAAAAGTTTTAAAATATTAATTGATGAATCAATTTACGGTAAAATCTCCATTTCTTTGAAGCTTGTAATGTAAGCCACTGAACTCGAAATTATCACAGTCACTACTGGTATAGAAAATAGAAATCAATGAAAATGACTGAAATAAGACGGAAAAACAATAAACTTGCAATGACACATTAAAATTGGATGAAACCTTAATATTGCGGAAAGGCAGCATATACCAACTTTTATATATAAAGATACCAGTAAATGATACCACTTTTATTGCACCAGAGTTTATTATCTTGCATATTTTAAAAGAAAAGAAAAATATGATTTCAAAACTTTTCCTGAAACCTATGCAGTATGCAACAATGTGTGTCATTTTATTTGCTTGACCTGATGAAGTTTATATAAGGTCTTCATCGTAGGATTCTGGTGTTAGATGTTGTTGTAACATATCAATAGCGTTCAACAGTACTGGTGCTATAAATCTGCAATGAACATTTGGTAATAAAATTAAAGCATATGTGTTTCGTAATCAGATGAGTGTTATAGAAAGGAATTGTACATGTCAAACAAATTCTCATCATTAACTCATTATTAAAGGATTGTATCATTACTTTACACACTTTTTACTAACCCCATATGTTACTCTTGCAAATTTTGACATTATAGGTCTCATTCGCTATCATAATATGTTTCAGGACAAATGACTAAGGAAGCCTGCTTTACTGTTATCTCTAAATGGCAATGTATTGTTTACAGATCATGTATTTCATTGTTTTAAATATTTATTTTAGTTATTTTAATCTTTTTTTCTAATAATTCAAATATTGTGTATCAATTCTTATTACCTGCGTCGCCGAATGCGGAGGCAGTATAAAAATAAGGAGATGAGGTATGATTGCCAAATGAGACAACTATCCACCAAAGTTCAAATAAAGTGGATGAAAGCAATTATAGGCAACCGTACGGCCTTCTACAATGAGAAAAACCTATACCGTATAGTCGTCTATAAAAAAATTTACCCTTTATTGTCGAAACGGGGCCCATAAAGCAGTATGTATTTGCCTCATACACATCATGAAATTTATAAGATGTCAGCACTTACAGTCCTTGGATGGTGTAAACTTCCCACTAACACCATACACCATTACACCATTCACCATACACCATTACACCATACACCCTGTGCCATAACACCATACACATTACACCTTTGCACCATACACCTTGCACATTACACCATAATGCAATTTAATTTCAAAGAAAGCGTGCGACTACAAAATTATTTATTTATTTTAAAAAACGATTTTGATTACAATATTGTAAATTAATGTATAAAATTAAAAATCAGTTCTTATCAATATTTTGCATAGTTTTAAATGTCGTACACCATTCATTCACATCATTCCCGATCGCACGTTACACCATTACACCATTCCCTTTACATCATACACCATAGCACCATACACCTTCTACCATTGCACCATATGCCATACACCATTACACCATACACGTTCTTTTGGGAAGTTTACACCATCCAAGGGCTGTAAATTGGTTTTATACACAAACATTTATCAAATCGTACTTTTTGATCTGACCTTGTAGCTATATCCCAAAAAAATGATAAGTCTGCAAAGTAATTTAAACATGTGGTGTCAGTCAAGTTTTTTGTTGCTTTCGTTTATCTGTTCTTTATTCAGCTCGCTTACTATTGTCATGGTGAGGGGTTAATATTTTATTTGATCTTGATTTAATAATATTTATAATAACTGTTCTAAACTAATACTTAAACATATTAGTTAATTCAATAAACAAAGGGTACAATGGTTTTCTATAACATTTGAAGATAATGAGAATTAATTTGTAAACATGATTGTTTTTAAGCAACATTTTATAGATAAATAATTTACAATGTGCCTTCTCGAAAAATAGTGGTATTTAACACCTAGCTTTTTGTGATGATTTTATCCACAAAGTAAACAAATATAAGTATGTCTTTTAAATCTTTTTTTCTTCTCTTTTTACGATAATTAATACTTTGAAATACATCTGCATGTTTCATTTTGTTTCTTTTCCCATATAGTGAAAGGATTTGAATGAGTAATAGACATTGCACAAGATGGAGATTGTTTCACTGCCTTTTTCGACAGCCAGTCGGCATTTCTTTGGAATCAACTGTGTCTTTCTGCTTGCCGACTTTGTCCTTTGATCATATAAGGGCAGACTTCATATACGAGCTTCTCAAGAAAAATTAAAAGAAGCGTGCATTAACCTTTAACTTCACTTTCCGCTGTGCAGATAATTCCCTATCATTAGTAATTCAAAGATTTGTGATGTTTACTGTATCGTTCCCAATAAACTTTTGCTTTGAATAACCAACAACTATCAGACTATACTGCGGAATTTTTTCAAGGGAAATTACTTTAAGAAAATCTAATTTAAACAGCAATAAGTGTCGTTTTCCATATTAAATAGTTAAATTTCACGTTGAAAACAAATATTTACGTCGAAAAGATGATTTTTCGTTTCCAATTGATTACTTTCCTTTTTTAGATCGGGATGTTCCTTTGACCTCTGATCACCTTAGCTGAATTCGGCAAAACCTTTTTGAATTTTTTGGTTCAGAATGCTTTTCAACTTCGTACTTGATTTGGCCATCTAACTTTTTTATTTGAGCGTCACTGGTAAGTCTTTTGTAGACGAAACGTATGTCTGGCGTACAGAACCATAAGCCTGGTATATTTGATAATTTTCTTTTCTTAGGATGTTTTTATTTTTCCGACTAGATCGGCATGCCCTCGTATGTTTTGAATGAACGTAATCTATGTATAACTGGTAAATTATTAAGTCATGGATTTCGTAACTTCAAATTTCTGTAAACTCTATAGTTGCAACGATTTTGAGATTTGAAGTTCGGCTGTTCCTGTTCATTTCTTTACACGAGACATCATTCTTAATGTGCCTGTCCCAAATCAAACGTCTGTATTTTAGCGGTTGTCGCTGGTTCTTATCTGTTGTATTAGTTTTTCGTTAATTGTTTTGTTATAAATCAGGCCGTTAGGTTTCTCATTAGGGATTGTTCTCATTTTGTCATTCGGGGCTTTTTATAGCTGACTATAGTGATCTATAGTGTTTTACATCCACGTCAAAGGGTGGGGTAATCGTAATCGATTGTAATTGATTACAGTTCCAATGTAATCGACAGTAGTCTGTAATAGTCAACATTTTAAATTACATCGCTAGTATACTGAATTTAGATTGATCGGCCAAATTGGTATTTACATTATCTGAAATAGATAAAAGATAAATGAAAAAGCTTGACAAAAAAATAAGCTTTTACTAATTTAATTCTATCCTTTTCAAATCATTTTCATTCCAGTCAAAAACAATTCTTTGGTTCATTCAAATAAATTCAAGACTTGGTTAAGCTCCATTACACTACACCGACCGCCACCGTTAACCCCCTCCCGTTAAACATGTTCAAACTGTCGGTGAGATGCACTCAAAATTAATAATCATAATTAAAATTAAAGTTAAATACAAAAAACCTTACACGGAGACCAAATTAATCTAATACAAAATAAGTTTACTAAGTCACTTATGTTTATAAACTCATCATAGATACCAGGATTAAAATTTTGTACGCCAGACGCACGTTTCGTCAACAAAAGTCTCATCAGTGACACTTGTATCAAAAAAGTTGAAAAGACCAAATAAAGTACGAATTTGAAGTGCATTGAGGAACCAAATTTCCGAAAGGTTTTGTTAAAGACAGCTAAGGTAATCTATTCCTTGGGTAGAATATCCCTAGTCTTTCGAAAAATTCTAATTTTTGTACAAAACAGTTAATCAATAATTATGACCAAATCAATGATAGTTCATGTCAACAGAACAGTGCTGACTACTGGGCTGGTGATACCCTCGGGGATGAAACTTTTTATTTTTGGCTATGGCGTTGTCAGTTTGTTTTCGATCTATGAGTTTGACTGTCCCTCTGGTATCTTTCTTCCCTCTTTTATATGCATGATTTTTTAAATGTGTTAAAGAAGAAAGTTGGTAAATTGATAATCTAATTGGTAGCTTCCAACTTTGCGTTTTAAAGATCGTTATGAAATCATTGGGGCGAACGATCGCGGAAAGATAAAATGAAAAGTGAACAAGAATGCAGGTGATATTCAGATTCATTGCCACAACAATCATGTATGTCTCTTTTTAAGTCAAGTAAAAACTCAAATAAAATATATGATATATATAAACAAATTTGTCAATTTCAGAATTTTGTATGCATTCTAAAAGTATTTTCGTATTTATTTCTCTACTTGATTAATTTGCATTTGTTATTTCTTTTGGGAAAGGTGTGTATTCCCTTTATCTATTTTTTTCTTCGTGTCTTTTAATAGTGGTTTTACTAAAAATTCATTCGTTAGATATTGCTTGATATAGACAAAATCAAATAAGTTATCCGACCATTAAAACAGTATTCATTGTGTTTTATGTTTTTTTAAAAACAATATTGATTGTGAGAATGTTTAAATAAGTTATTTCAATTTCTTATATGGTACAGTAATTCATAACTTTAAAATATAAATTGCCAAATCGATTTACTGTAAAATGTCTATTTCGTATAAGCTTGTAATGTTGGCCACTGAACTCAAAATTATCACATTCACTACTGGTATACTACTGGTATAGAAGATAAAAATCAATGAACATGACTGAAATAAGGCAGATGAATAATACACTAAAAAGGTGGATGAATAATAAACTTGCAATGGTACATCAAAATTAGATGTAGTCCTCAACATGTTTGAAATATTTGCCACTCGACGTTTAGCAAACAGCATTTTATCAAAATTCGACGACATATTAATAGTGTGGGACGGCAGCATATACCAATTTTTATTTTTAAAGATAACAGTAAATGATACCACTTTTATTGAACAAGATACCAATTAATGTGTCTTCAGTATTCCTGGAGGTCAAAATTTTTGAAAATCTAAAACTTATACTCACTTAAATTCTTCGGTTTGATTTTGGCATTCAAATGCACAAGATAAACGTAATAAAAAAAAAACAACAATTAATCAAATTCAAGCATGCGCAATACCAGGGACTATATTTGACTTGCAAGTTAAATGAAATGAACTAATTATGACGTTTAAGGGCAGGTGAGCTGATAAGAATAGGGTCAAACTTTGGATAAGCAGTTCTTGCTTTATAATTGTTCCTGTCGAGATACTCATAACAGTTTAAGATATTTGGAGACAATTGTTTAATGGAAAATAAAAAAACATATTGTGGTTTATAATTGGTTTAATTAATATCGATAATTTAGTAAAAATAAGTTATTAATTAATATCGAAGAACATGAAACTGAATTTAGAAAGCATGGAAGTAATAAATCAAATAAATCAAATATCTATATTGATTTCATGCTTAAGACCACTGGTAGTAAAAGATGGTGAGCTAATTCCTAGCTCCTGTTCCACTTCATATTTTTTTTTGTTCTGTGGAAAAGTATTAAATGTGATTAAAAATGCAGGTGTTATGTATTGCATAGTTCTCACAGTAAAAACAGAACACTTTTCCTAATTTGGCACTTGTTCTTAAAAAAATATTTATTTTGTAATAAGAGAATAATGTACATATTGCATGTCTAGTATCAAGTTGGAATAAAGGCAAATGTAAAGCAGTTGTCTTTTAAAACAATCGTAAATAGTAAAGAAGTCAAAATGGTGTAAGTTGTTAAAAAACTTAAATACTTATTTATACTGAGCTAGTTGAGTGTGGTCTTTGTTAAATCTGCAAATAAACTTGAATTTATAGTCCAATGAAGCAGCTAATTTTAAAGCCAGAAAATAACTGTATTTATAATGGTTTGATTCAATTCATTCCTCTGGTACCTAAACATAAGCGTTTGGTATAGATATATGACAAGAAGCATGTATTCTCTATTAAGTTCAGTGTATATTTAGTGTATCTTAATTGCAACGAATGATTACTACTTACCAGAAAGAAAAAAAAACGATTTTAAGCTTATATCCACTATCTCGCCCCTGAAGAGTCTAGTGTAGACGAAGCGAGTTTTTGCCGTACGAAATAATAAACTTGGTATCGTGAATGAACTTTTACAACTACTGGGTTAATGCCACCGTTAGTGGACTTCTCCAAGGGTATCACAAACCCAGAATTCAGTACACGTGTGCTGACATACATTATATTTAATACATCAGATTACCTTAGATGTATTTAGCAAATCCTTTCGGAATTTTGGCTCCTTAATGCTCTTCAACTCTTTACTTTATTTGGCTTTTTTTTTTATTTGAGCGTCACTGATGAGTCTTTTGTAGACGAAACGCGCGTCTGGCGTACAAAATTTGAAGTCATGAATATGCCACTTGTTTTCCATTTGTTTGATGTGTTTAAGCTTGGAACACTAAGTTAATATAACATCTCTCCTAAAAAATAAAAATAAAACATTAGAAATGTGTGATACGCCCGACGCGATTTTCTGAATTTACCGACATCGAGGAGGCTACAATCCAAAATATTTAAAGCAAAGATGTATGAGTACTTGATCACTTGATGATCTAAACGACCAAAAATGGAACTTAGAATAACCGAATGAATTCAAAGTCAACTTTGTCTGAAATTGATATTTGAAATAATAAGCAATTGGTAATATTTGTCCTTCTTTTATTTCTAGTTTGCTAAACGTTCTTGTATTTTCCATTACAATGTATGTGTTGGGGAGCATGCATCTAGTAGATGGACATACACCATGTAGTAGGACATCCGGTCTAATGAAAAGCATCCAATTTCAGCTGAAACTTGTGGAGGAAGGCAATGGTAGATGTGACTGCAGCCACCTATATAGTATGTACTGGTCCTTCAACTTCCTTAATTAAGGAGCATTTGATATGGAGAAAAAAGACATAAATTATGTTAGAAACTTTCTCATTCATTAACAGTTCAAAGCTATCTTTGATGAATAAGTATTTTGAATGTTAAAGTAATCTGTTAACAACTTCAATGTTATTTAGACTAAAGAAAGGAGCAATATCAAACGGGCAATCAAAAATCATAAGTCGGAGAAAAAAACCCTAATAATACCATGACCAAAACGGAAAGCGAAAGAAAGAAAAAACACAAGTGATGGTTTACTTCATAGAAACTAAAGATTGAGCAACACAAGTCTCATCAAAAACTGGGAGTGTAAGTTAGTACATGTTATTTCTGTGTGCATTGTGGTATAATGACATCTCTTTGTGATACATATTTGTGCGTGTTTTTTCCAATTTACCCATCATAGTAGTTTTGGTTATTTTTATTTTTAGATAGGCAACAAATTGGATTTCTGGTGAGATTGAAAAAACAATAGAGAGAACAGACCGAAAGGATCCGTTGTCATATATGATAACGTTATCACAAATGATGGTAATGGCTATGCTCCTTCAACAGGAATAATCACAGTATCAGCTGAAGGACTCTACTCTTTCTCCTGGACAACTACAACCACAGATAAAAAATACTTCTACACATATTTGGCTGTGAACGGAAATATGATCGCAAGAAACTATGCAAGACCGAATGCTGTCACTGTGTCAGGAAGTCAGCCTGTTGTTGTCCATTTGAAGAACCATGACAAAGTAAACAGCAATGTGCATGATGCTTATGTCGGACAGTTTATCTATGGTGAAGGATGGTCATCCTTTTCAGGTTTTATGATATGAGTTTGTTTATTTTCGCTATGTATTAATCGCAACATAGAATAAAGCATACCTGTGCATGAATCTGACTGATATTGTTTTTTTTTCAAACTGCCCAACAAGCTGTTAATTATCATCGTAAGTTTGTCATGCTTGATTAATTTATGCCTAAAACTGTCTAAAAAGAGCTGGACACCTCAGTCGCGAATTAGAGAAACTTTTCGCTGTAGCCAGGAATTAGACACTCGCATGAGTTTTGCAAAAATGCATATAGCTAAATTGTCTCTTATTCTTTTTTGCTCTATACAACACTTGTACAAATAAAGACAACAGTAGTATACCGCTGTTCAAAAGTCATAAATCGATTGAGAGAAAACAAATCCGGGTTACAAACTAAAACCGAGGGAAACACATCAACTATAAAAGAAAAACAACGAAATAACAGAACACAGAAGTGCAGCAAAAAACAAACAACAATGCAACATTCATAGAAACGAACTATAAGATAACAACTGCCATATTCCTGACTTTGTACAGGACATTTTAAGAAAAAATGGTGGGTTGAACCTGGTTTTGTGGCTAGCCAAACCTCCGCGCTTTATGGCAATGTTAAATATACTGCTAAAATGACAACATTACATGACGGGAACAGAGTACTTATAAATGCAAAAACACCAAAGACAGAGAAATACATAAAAAATAATATAAAAGTACATTTCGACATGTTAACCACAGAATAACAACGAATAACTAAACTAATTTAGGACAGTTCACAAAAACAGCTTAATAGAATAACGAAGAGTGTGTCTGTAACACGAATGGATCAACGCCACAAAAAAGTAACGTCACAGGTAAATTTCTAAAAATTGGATATAAATCAAGATTAGGTTTTTAATTATGTTATTTGATGTATTTTATAACAATTACAAGAATATTAATATAAAATTGTGTTAGTAATAGTGCAACTAACTATGTCGTCCTTTCTTCCAAATCAAACTGTGTAAAACAAATAAATCCTGTGCACATAGTTGCTTTAAACTAAAATCATACAAATGAACTGGGTGATTAATTATCTTTTCTTTTACATACGAATAGAAAATAAAAGACAGAATCACAACTACAAACGATAAGACACAAAACAATTACCGATCAGAATTACAAATAAAACTTCGTAACTAAATACATGAACGCTGGATGAACAAATACCGAGACACGTCTTATAGCAATGTGAATTAACACTCAGTAAAACAGTCATATTCGGCAAAAGGTCACGTTCGGTACTTAAAACACCAGACGACGTAAATGGTAAACCATAATCTAAGACGTGGAAAACATGTCCTTAGTTAGTTTAGACACAGACACATCGTATGGATCAACCAGTTCGTAATGGTGTCCATAAAATTTACGGAGTGTCATTTTTAATCTTTCCTCCTCATAACTTTGTTGGAGCAGTTTCTGCGTAAGGAGCACACTCCTGTATATGAAGTCCGTATAGTGTTAACATGCACGAGCATAACGTTTCAACTGAGATATGTAAACACCATACGAGGGGGCAGAGGGTATGTTACTGCTGAGAAATGGGAAATTGATAATTGGGAAGTTGAAATCGTCCCGTTTGTCATAGATTTTAGTGTGAAGTCGTCTACCTGTGTCAATATTGAGGAAGAGATCAAGGTATGAAGCAGTCCTTCTAGTATCAGAAGTATCCTTAACTTCAAGATCACTAGGATATATGAGATGTAAGTACTGGCTGAAATATGGGTTATTCAGTGATAGGACATCATCAATATATCTGAAAGTAAAATTAAAGAATTTCGCAAGGTGCTTTTTTTTTTTTGTCTTTTAGAAGGTTCTGAATGAATTCTGCTTCATACGAGTACAAAAACAAATCGGCCAGTATGGACACAATTAGTACCAATAGGAATACCGACTGTCTGTTAAAATATCAATCCTCCAAACTCAACAAATATATTGTCGATCAAAAAGTCCAGCATTTTGATATTATCATCTTTAGTATATTTTCTGGTAGAATAAGTGTGGTTCTTCACATAATAAGAATTATTATAACCCAAAACAAGAAATTTGTATCTACGATTCCCATTTTTATAGAAAAAGCTCTGTTTAATGAGATGGTGAAGTCGAGCTTTCAATTAAGCATGGGGAATAGTATTATAAAGCGTAGAAAAATCAAAAGTCTTAATGTTGCTGCAAAATTTCAAACTATCATTTGAGTGCTCGCAAAAAGGATATATAAACAAAAGCAGGCAAAGTTGGTGAAAATGCATAACATTTTTCTAAAAATCTCAATTTCAGTAAAACCGGTCAAAGCGTTTTTAATCGGTTTGTTGTTGCCAGTTAAATTTCGATTTTGATGGAATTTCATATAATTAAAAGGCACCGAATGCGATTTTGCTATATACTCGTGTAGTATTTGATGTAAAAATGCACTCTGTTATTGCAAATATTCGTAATGGTGTAACGATGCAGAACATTCACTCAAACAGATTACAAAAATATTTCAGGAACCTGGTCCGTCTGTCTGTGTGTCCTAAACAAATCCTTTTTAAAATAATAACTTCAATATCCCTTGCTTGATTAGAATGAAACTTATTCAGGTGAAAAAAAAAGGAAGGGAAAGAAGCATATTAATTTTTAGGCCAATACATCAAGGTCAAGGTTACAGTTACTAAAAATAGAAATTTTTGGTCTACAAAGGTTTTCCTTTTTTTATTGGCATGAAACTTCAAAAATTGTAGCGATAGAGATGAGGGAAGAAGCCTTTCGATTTTTATGTCAAAAGGTGAAAGGTCAAGGTCACTGTTACTAAAAATAGATTTATTTGTTGAAATATTATTTCCCAATGGCATCTTCATTTTTTCTTGCTTGATTGAAATGAAAAAGAGAGACAAACGACACCAAAAGGATATCTGAACTCATACATCAAAAAGGAACTGACAATGCCATGGCAATAAACCGAAAAACAATAAAAAAAAAAGGACAATATACAAAATACAACATAAAAAATTAAAGACTGAGAAAAACCAACCCCACCAAAACCGGGATGCTCTCATGTGCTTTGGAAGGGTACGCAGATCCTGTTCCAAATGTGAAACTTACATAGATGGAAGATATAGAGAAGATGAAAAAGCCTGTCGATTGTGTGGCAAACCGGTCGAAGGTCAATGTCACTGTTATCTAAAAATAGATGACACAAGTTGGTTTCGGTATTGTATTCAACTTTGAATTGCAACACACTTATAGAATATAAAAATTAACAATAACAGTTCATGTTTGTTTGTCCCCGAAAACATTATAGTATTTTGAGCCATTGAAATATAAATGTTTTCTCTCAATGTGCAGTTCGGAGAGCATCAATCGGCACTGCAAGCTTTTAACCTGTTGTAAATGTATTGATAGTTCTGGCCTAAAGGCTCGAAAACTTAGCCTTGAAAAGGCGATACGTTTTGGGTGAAAGTATAATGCTTTTGATTTTGAGGAACAGTCTGAAAATTTATTTATTTTATTGAACTTAATACTAAAATTGTTTGTCTCTATAAAATTTGTTGCAGCAAATATCCACATTTAAAAATATCATTGCGTGTAATACACTTTTACTGTATTGTTCTTGGAAAATATAGAAAAAGATAAAAAAATAAACATTTGCTCGTTAATTTTATGGTGTTTTACGTTTCCTTAAATCAGTTTTCCTTTTCCGCAAACTGTGTTGCAGTTTGACAAATGTATAAAACTGAGGATGGAAATGGGGAATGTGTCAAAGAGACAACAACCCGACCAAAGAGCAGAAAACAGCCAAAGGCCACCAAAGGGTCTTCAACACACCGAGAAAATCCCGCACCTGGAGGCGGGTTTCAGCTGGCCTCTTAACAAAAATGTGTACTTGTTCAGTGAAAATGGACGTCACAGTAAACTCCGAAACATATAAATTAACTGAAATTAAAAAAACGTACAAGACTAACAAAGGCCAGAGGCTCCTTACTTGGGACAGGTGCAAAAATGCGGCGGGGTTAAACATGTTTTGTAAGATCTCAACCCTCCCCTAATACCTCTAGCCAATTTAGAATAAAAGAACACACAGCAATACGCACAGTAAAACTCAGTTCAAAAGAAGTCCGAGTCCGATGTCAGAAAAGGTAACAGAAGAAACTAAGCAAAATTACAATGATACATAAATAAACAAAGGACTACTAGCAATTACTGACCTGCCAGCTCCAAACCTCAATTAAACTGATTGAAAGATTATGTCTTCATCATATGAAAATCAAGCACAGTATCTCCCGTTAGGGGTTTAGTATCATACCATCATAAAATATATGAGAAGAACAAAACCCGTATCATGTCAACAACTGGTTTTAGAATAAATGTGTTTATTTCCGATGCAAAAACCCTATGAGTGAATCAATATTAATTCCAAAAAATGCCATCTTTAATGACTTGACAACAGTATCGTAGATATGTCCCTTCTAAATAAGTCTGTTTAAAGGTTTGGTTAGCTTTTGAGATGAATGACGACATGTTTGTGCTTTGTATAGAATATTACCATAAAAGATTGGATGTGAAATACCTGCACGTATAAGCTGTCTGCATGTTGATTCTTATTTACGAATGATGTCCTTGTACCGATGATAAAATTTAGTAAATGTTTTGACTAGTTTTTGATATCGAAAACCCTGGTGTTATAATTTTTCATTAATACAGAGATTTCTTTCGTTAAAATCAAATACTTTGTTACATACACGAGTGAATCAAACAAGTTGATATATATAAACACCATAAGATGATGACAAGGGAACGTCACCATCTAAAAATAGATAATTCACAATAGGAATAAAAAATGATCTCTTTTATCGTAAATTTTGGTATTAAGCTTCCCGTTAAAGATATAGATATCAAGATCCAGGAAAGGGCAGTGTTCATTGTTGGTATTAGCATTATTTAAAGTCAGTTCAGCAGTATAAATCTCTTTAGTGTACATACTGAAGTCGTCATTATTGAGAGCCAATATATCATCCAAATATCTAAAAGTGTTATTAAATTTTTGTATCAGATGTTGTTTCGATGGGTCTTTGCTGATTTTAGTCATAAATTGTAACTCATAACAATACAAAAACAGGTCCGCAATAAGTGGTGCACAGGTAGTCCCCATTGGAATTCCGATAACTTGACTATTTACGGAATCTCCATAGCGAGCAAAATGTTATCTAGTAAAATACAAGTGCATTTATCGTATCAAAGCAGGTCCAATTGACATAGTACTTTTGTTTGTTGTTACTAAAAAATGACCTAAAAGAGTTGGAACATATATATTCGCATTCTGACTTTTTTAAATGCCCATTAAATTAGGTGTGTGATTTTTTTCTTAATGAGATTATGAGGCAAAGTGGTATATAGGGTAGAAAAATCAAAACTTTGAACAGATTCGAAATCACCAATATTAGCATGCAATTTATCAAGTACTTCCAACGAATTTTTTACACTGCAAAAGTAATTAATTCCACAATTTTCAAAGGCATTATTTGAACAATTTATTACCAAGTTTTTGATTGTACCAAGTGTACTAGTAAGTAGAATAGACAGTTTAGTAGTGGAACAATAGCTTGAAGACGAAATAAATCTACATTTTTAAGGTGTTTTGTGCAGCTTCGGAAGCCATTACGTATTTGGAACTTTCATTGTATTTGGTTCTGCTTGTAAAGAGGTAGCTTAAAGTTTATGTTTGTTACAGATGTCATTATTCAAAAATGGAGTAAGTTGGAATGTTGCTGAATTCGTGATTTCCTTTTGCAGAACCTCAATGTAAAATTTGCGTCAAACAATAATGATATTATTGGCAGCCTTATCAGCCGGGACAAAAACAAATTCTATGGCGAGTTCTTTTATCTTATGTTTTATACGAGAAATAGGGCTATTATGGTTGTTGTTAGGAGTAAAATGTTCTTTAAAATGTTTAATACGAATATGATTCTAAGGATTTTTTGTCAGCTTTTTCTAGTTTTATCCATTTCGTGCAGTAAGTACGGAGTGAGTCGTGGATGATGTTACGACACCCATTCCAATTAATAATTGACGTGGGACGATATTTATGTCCTTTACAGAGGAAAGATTTCAACTCTCGGTCATAGACGATGTTAAGGTCTTCTGTTATAACATGGGAACTGGGGCTATAAATGTATTCTGAATTACTGCAATTTCATGACGTAGGTGTATTGTCACTGATATTAACATCTTTACACACTTCGATATAGTTAAACACATATTTCCGGGTAGATTTTCGTGTAAACATAACAAATAAGAGGGAGCTCAGCATTATCAAAATAGCCAGGAATTTGTTCTCTAACGGTATGATCATTAAAAATACCGCCAATATTTACAAAATCAAAACCTTTATTGACATAACTTATTTTAATAAAATGTTTTTATGATCTTTTGGGCGATCAATATTGGGAAACAGTTTAGAATAACAATATGCAATTTTAATTTGGACGATTTCATTCTTAGGACTGCAATATGGAATTGTGTTGCAATCCTCTAGAATTTGATGTCATTTATTAACAGTAAAGAACAGAGCTTGGTTAACAGATAATGTCTGCCGTTGTTTTTTGAAATAGGAATTAGGTGAAAAATATTTGTACTGTTGGTACGAACTTTTCTCTGATTGCGATTTATTCTACGCCCATGACAACGGTTTTTTACGAACAGTTTAAGAAACTATATCCAAAATGTATACAGAATCGGTTCTTGATATATTACCAATTCCCATGATATCATCATTAAGACCGAGAGGATAGACTGACTGTAATTTTTTAATCCAATTTAATTCAATTATTTTCCGTTATGGCTATCTTTTTTCGCAAGTATTTTCAGGAGTAATCTATACCAATCGCTGTATGTTTCCGCACCTTTTTGACTCTTCTGCTTTTCAGGGATAATTGTTGTATTGTACATTCATTTATATTGAACAACTAACGTTAAATTCTATTTGAAGTATTTAGCAGTTTTATTTAGAAATTGAATGCTTTATTTTATTGGGATGTAAAAGCGTTGACCAGAGTACATTTTGTATGAAGCGCCGCCGTCGCGCTTCCTTCTAAAAACGTGCGCAACCATGAAATTAAGAGTTATGTCAAGCTTTTCGTTTGTTTTTCTATGCATTGTTTTAACATTGTCACGGATAGCACCTACAGTCAAAGCTGTATTTTATACGGAAATAAAATATGATATTGGAGGGCCTCACGATTGTTGTTAGCCAATCATAATTACGAAATGTAATGAAACATACATGTAACGTAATTATTATTGATTAAGAAACGCTATTTATTTATGAAATGAATACTCTTTTTATAATTTTATTTGGGTGTAAAAGCGTTGACCAAAGCACATTTTGCGTGAAGCGCGGAAACGCTTCATATAAAAAAATAAGCGCACGATCAACGCCTTTACAACCATATAAGATTATATAAAATAGCATTCAATTCTTATAATTACAATTTAAAGCTACAACCATGAAATTAAGAGTTGTCTAGCGGTTGTTGGCAGCCAATCAAAGTTATTATGAATTCTGGGAATCATTATGGGAAACACGAAATCCCAATCTAAGGTGTTGGTCTGACTTGAAATCCTGCAGTATGTCAACTAAATGCATTAAAATAGGCATAAGTATTTCTGCGCACAATCATATATTCATTCAAAACCATTGTATACTATATTAAATTCACTTAATACACGTATAAGAGATGCAATAGGTACTCTTGTGCTTAAAATCTCCCGTAGATGTTTTGAGAAGTTGGCAGGTATGAGATACACTTAAAACGACAAGACTGTTTCATTTTAACGGTGAAGTGTAGTTGTTTACATTCTAGTTATTTGGCCTTTGATGGGTATTGTACCATTGGCAATCATACAACAACTCATTTTATTTATAATGTCTTGATTTTTAGAAGGTTATGATAATCAGTTTATCATACAGTCATAAAAAAATTATGCAAATCTTTGCTAAACGAAAATGATAAGTCACTGACCAAGTAAATTGCTGAAAAGTAGTTTGCACCTTTTTTGCGGATATGTAAAATAAATTTTTGCGGAAAAGTAAAACTGATCGTACAAAAATATGCGGAAATGTAATACGCCCATATTTTAATGTGATTTAAAAAATATTGATAAGTATACTAATTAAAGTAAACAAACTTTTTACTGAAATCACAAGATATTTTCATTTCTATTGTTCTTGACTCACTGCCTCCACTACTGAATCACTGAGTTGCATCACCACCGGATATAGGTACCCCCGAAGCAAAGAAATAATTTTTTACACAGAGAAGTTCATGTAAATACAGCAGAAAAATTGTACGGCAAATAGCGGCGAATAGTTGTTTACTGTACAGGGATTAGAAAAGGTACTTTTGCTTTCATTAATAGTTAATTTCGAAATAGTGTTAAATACGTCACATGCGTCGTTGAACAGGTACCACCCTATCCGATTCTGACGATTTGAAGAGAGAAAAAGTCATTTGAGGATGAAAATCAGCCCTAAATATTAGCTACATTATTAGGAATCACTATCATACTTTACATGTCAGCAAAATGTAGAATAATGAAAATAAGACGAATTTGACCTTACCTAATTTCACATTTGTTTCCACTGCTTCGGGGTACCTATATCCGGTGGTGATGCTACACAGTGTGAATGTGCCAGTCCCATGTCGGGAATCTCGTCGATGGCTTTTTCGCCTGAGTTTTTTCCTTTAAAAAAACATAAGAGTTAATAGTAGATATTTGGTTGTTTATTCATATCCTATTTAACACGCTTTGGTATTGATACTTTGAATCACTAATGACTTTCTTAGTTTAATATGTTTAAGGTTTGGCGTCTCATTAACATTTGCAACGAATCTGTATTTATCTAAAAAAAATTAACATACTAACAAACTAACAAACAAAGATTGCTAGGTCACCTTTGATATATGTAAGTGGAACATTAAATGCAAATTCAAATAATAATTTACATAAACTCTTGTAAATTTAATTTACTGCGTGCACTTTTTTACACACCATTATCTTGTACCATATAGATAAGATGACAAATTGGTTAAAACAATCCATTATAGCATAGGGGACACGTTCAGGGTTCATATGTATAGAAAGATTAAAATCTGCATTTATCACCGTTTTAAACATAAGCTTCATGCCAAACATTTGGTAAGTTCAGTATCAATAACATCGGGCCCCAGCGCCATAAAACCTATATTTTCTGAGAAAAAATTTTTTCTCATAACGTATTATTACTCAGCTAAGAATGAGAACTTTTTTCTCTGCCATAAAACCATATTCTAAATGGAGAATATTCTCAGCTGAGATTTTTTGTCTCAGCAATGCAAGCGGTAAACGGGTGTTTGAAAACTAGAAAAATGTACCAAACTTCGCGAAAATGCAGGTGAGATTTGATGATTGTTGTCAAAAGTCGTCTGTAAGGTAATTTTTGCTGTCAGTACAGCCAGTACGGCAGAAAAAAATAAAATAGCGGCAATTGGACAACCGATGAGGTGCTTGCAATTCTTAGAGAAGATTCCCTCTTTGGAAAATCGAAAGGTTGTGGCGATGTAAAAATCGCCACAATCAGGCAAAATGCTTGGCAGGAGATTTGCATTATGTTAAATACATATGTTCTCGATATTTTCCCACTTATTGAAAAGTTTTCAAAAATTGCTGGTTGTACAGCTTCCTAGTAACTATATATTAAATATACTCGGAACAGTTTAATGCAAATGTTATCGATATTTCATCTATTCATTGATATCACATAATGTGTAGAATTATCTTGACTTTATACGCTGTTCATAATTTGCATTTCATATATAATTTTTTTCTTATTTCTTCTGTTAATTATAAGAAAACGCTGCAAAAAGAATTGGAAATAGTTGGAGATTAATATGTACATGGCTTAAATATGAAACAAAATTGCTTGAAAAATATTTGCAATTTTTTAAAGTATGTCGATTCAAGTGAATGTGAAATCGAACAATACGTGCTGTAAAGGTCTTGTCTGTAAAATGGTTTTCCAATCATTATAGTTCGGGAATATTGTTATTACAATAATTTTCATTCAGATTAGATTTCCAATTTTTTATAACAGTTAATTTCAATAAAACAATTGCCATATGTGCATGCCAGGACAGAAGTACAAACATAGTATGTCGCGAAATCCTTTTCTTTGAAGATGCTATATTATATCTTCTGAAATTTCCGTTTTTTGGTTTTCAATTTGTAAGAGGTTACCAGATTAGTTTTTTTAAAGTATCAGTAGTTAAATAGACTGCACAGCATGAAAAAAAAACAACAGAAAAATCAAAATAAAAAGTAGCATCAAAACTTTGTTATCGGCATTTTTAAACATTACATATACACTTGAATAATTCATATTACAAAAACTAAATCGGTTACCCTTAAAACTTTTATACCAATGAAAGAAGTCTTAGTGGTAATTTTCGAAAAAAAAATCGCTCGAAAGGTTTTGAGAAAAAGACAATTTAAAGTTAAATTATTCAATATATTTTGTGATATTGACTATTCAAAGTTTTGCTTTATCTCCTAGTGTATAAAGTTACTTATATATTTTTTCCGATATTCATATGCAGTTAAACATGATCTAGATACTTGAAAAATTCAAAAAACGCAAAAATAGCACAGTTATCGTAACTTTTACGATAACTTAAGGCGCCTGTAGTTTACCTTTATCTAAAAATCCAAAATCAAATTGAGGTATCATAAAAGTTTATTTTTATATATTTTGTGAGTATGTATCAAAGTTGGCACCCTATCAAAGTACTGGAAAATCAGTGAAAGAACATTGAATGCACCTAACAAGGACATTGCTTTAATCTTGATTGGTAAAATCCTTGATTTTTTTTACCTCTTTTGCAATAATGTAAACCATAAAAGGAACCTATGATAGATAAAATCGCAAGTAGCATTTTGTAAGCATCGACCATCTATCAAAGAATTATTCTCATTAAAACGCCTGACTTGGACAGAAGTAAAGGTTATTTTTGTCGTTGGGTTGCTGTCACATAAACATATACCCAGCATATCCTTTTATTCACTTTATTCAATTATTCATGAGCATACTAATGTAGGTGAATTCAAACAAACAAAAAAAGAAGTAGGGTCAATTTCCAGTGAAATATACATGATACTGAATAAAGATTTTTAAAAATCAGTCATTAACGATAAATTGGATCAAATCAAATTTGATATTGAGACTTATGGTATTTTTTGTCATTCATGTTAAATGAGATAAGATGTGGATTGGCGGACGCGACAATTAAGTTCGTATTCAAATCTGCCGACTTTGAGAGCCATGGCAATAGATTATTGTTGATCTGAGTTAGAAAATCCATGGTTAACCTTGCTATATAATGCCAGGTATTGTCCTACTGAAACATCTCCTTCTGTCGGTCCTTTATATTGATCATATGTTACTGCAAAATATCGTCTTTTTAACATTGAGCCGTTATTTGTTATGGACACGCACTAGGTTTGCAAGATATTGCTTCCATCATCCTGACGCTTCTAGTCATATCTGTCAACTTCTTGCATGGAGGCTGGGGCGAAACACTCATTTCGATATATTAATACGTGTGTTTGTCCATCAAATTTTCTGAGATGAAAGTCCAGACCCTCAAAAAACGACTACAACAAACACGTGGATATATTTGTACTTGGGTAAAAATGGTCCTAACATAAGATAGTCTTGACCGGATTTCCGCGTTGACGAAACTTATTTCAGACGGTCTGGGCGGAAATTCTCCCTTAACCTGTGATACTAGCTGCAGGGATTGTCACAGTGACTGTTTACTTCCTTCACATTTCAAGCAGAATGTCAATAACTCTCTACTGACTAAATCTAAATATGTTTGTCTAATTCCGTATGTCTCGATTTACAGCATAAGCAGTGTTGAGAGGAGGGTTAATTCGTTTCATTAATAGTAGAAAAAATATCCTACTAATATGCTTTTAGGAAATAAGTACCAAGGTGCTTATATTTTCCAACAAATGTACATAATTGATTATTAATTAAGGTTTCATTTTCTTTTTCAAATTAGGGTTAATTATACGTAAAACTTGCAGAGCAACCCCAAGAATTGAATGCAATGCTTTACTCGTATTTCAACGATAAAGTAATAATTGACCAACAAACACTATACATATGGAGTAAAAAGGCTTGGAAATTGGTTATCGCTTTTGTAATGTCCAGTAGTAAAAATGAGTCATGTAATTTCAATAGGTTCAATTTGGAACATAAACGGTATCATTGTCTCCATGTCGCCGTTTTATCTGCGTGACATGATAAAGTTTAAAGAAGGTATCCATCGTAGGATTATAATGTTGGATGTGGTCTTACCATATCAATAGCGTTCAACAGTGATATAAATTTGCAGTGAATATTTGGCAATAAAATTAAAGCATCTGTGTTTTGGAAACAATTTAGTGTAAGATAAAGGAATTGTAAATGACCATTACCTCATTTTAAAAGTGGTTGTGTCATTATTGTACACAACTGTTTTACTAGCCCAATATTTCTAACTAGTAAAATTGGACATTATTAGTCCCGTTGGTAGTCATTATTTGTATCAGGACAAATGTTAAATGAAGCCTGATTTACTATAATCTCTAAATGACAATGTTTTGTATACTAGCTATATCAAGCATTTCATTGTTCCAATTATTTATTTTCTATCAAATTTTGTAATTATTCAAATATTGTATGTTATTTCTTTTTATTGGTAATCGTCATGACAAAAAAAGTAAGTTTTATTTGATTGATGAGCGTCATCGCAACAAAAGATTTAAACCTGTATAAACTGGTTTCATGTCAAGCGCATCGATTTCCTTTCAGTTTGTGAGTGCGTCGTCGGGTTAAGACATTAAAAAAAAACCTTCCGAATTCCCTCTTTATTTTAGTAAGGGGGTTTATGAGGCAGTAGACAGGGTCGTTTTAAGCAAGATGGGGTAGATATAGTCATTTTGAAAAAAACCAATACATCATATCATCTACAAATAATTTACAATGTTCCTCCGAAATAAAATCCCGGTATTTTAACTCTAGCTTTTTGTGATGATTATATCCTTGAATAAACAATTTAAAAATTTTTTTTTTAAATTTCTTTTTTTATGATTATCACATTTTGAAACAAACCTGCATGTTTCATTTTGTTTCCTTTTCCATATAATTTAAAGAATTTTATCCATAAATTTGCATAGATTTTCTCACTGTCTTTTTCGACAGGATCAGCATTCATATGGAAACCAACTGTGTCCTTCTCCTTGCCGACTTTGTCCTTTGCTCTTATGAGGCAAACTTTATACACAGGAGTTTCTCAAGAAAAATGAAAAGAAGTTCTTAATTGCGACGACGAGGTGGATTTTTAACGACCTTGACTATCCACGAGGGTCTTGCACGGTCGGTTTGTAATTGCAATGACTTTTAATTTAAGGTCAAGTTGAAGTAAATGGGCTATGTCACAGATTTTTTTAAAATTTTGCATACACCCTTGGCTCGTTGAACTTTAACTCAAAATCGAAAAAATAATGCCTTTATTTCTTTTGTTTTCTGAAATATTACTGATCGAATTCTTTCAAAATAGGTGAACATTTGTATAGAAAGCACATTAAATGGGCGAACACGTTCTTAAATTTGTTTTAAAATCATTAAATTTCCAATTTTTGATACATAGATTTTTCTTTAAAAAATTGGAAATTTGGTGATTTTAAGACACATTTATGAATGTTTTTTTTTTTCCGATTTTATAGACTTCCTATGTACAAATGTTCACCTATTTTGAAAGAATTCGATCAGTAATATTTAAGAAAATAAAAGTGATAAGGGTATTATTCAATTTTGAGATATAATTCAACGAGCCAAAGTTGTATGCAAAATTTGACCAAAATCTGTGACATAGCCCATTTACTGTTCCTTGACCTTAACTTTCTACTATGCAGATTATGCCCTTTCACTGAATAGTTTAAAGTTTGTTGAATTATGTTTACTGAATCTATCCCTATGGACTTTTGCTTTGAAAAATCAAGAATTTTTCTTTCTACACTGCGGAAATTTACACAAGTGAAAGTACTTGTAATAATTCTTATATAAACTGCAATAATTCAAAGACAAATAAGTTTCACACGGAAAACTCTATGAAACAATTACGTCAAAAGAGATGATTAATCGTTTCCAATTGATTTCTTTCCTTTTTGAATGGTGATGTTCCTTTGGTCTCTTCTTTCTATTTCCCGACCAGGTCGAAATACCCGTGTCTCTAGTGACGTTTTAGATTTGAACGAACGTAATCTATGTATAACTGTTAAATACCTAAGTCACGGATTTCCTTGCAACAAATTAAATATTGTAAACTCCCACTAAATTCTTCCATAGATTTTGTTTGGAAGTTCTGTTGTAACTATAGACTTCTTATTAAAGCGGGGTATTATTCTTTTTGTACAATATCAGGAGCCTGTAGTTCAGCGGTTGTCGCTGGTTCATGTCTGTCATGTTTGTTTTTCGTTAATTGTTTTGTTATAAATCATCTCGTTTGAGATTGTTTCTCATTTTGTCATTTTGGCTTTTTAAAGCTGACTATACGATATGGTTTTTCTCATTGTTGAAGGCCGTAAGGTGGTCTATAGTGTTTTACATCTACGGCAAAGGAGGAGGTAATCGTATTGGTTACAGTTTCCAAAGTAATCGACAGTAATCTGAAATAGTCAATATTTACGATTACATCACTATTAACCTGAATTTAGATTGATCGGCCAAATTGATATTAACCCCATTTGAAATAGATTAAAGATAAATAAAAAGCTTGACAAAATATAAGCTGCTATTAATTTAATTCAATCCTCTTCAAATCATGTTTATTCCAGTCAAATAAATACCTCTTTGCGGTCATTCAAATTAATTTAAAACTTCGGTAAGCCCAATTAAACTACACAGACAGCCGCCGTTTAAAAAACCACGCCCCCTCCACCCCCCCTTCCCCCATATAACATGTTCAAACTGTCGGTAAAACTCATTTAACTGTCCGCATCGTAGTATAGGAACATATCTTATGCAGATTAATCAACTGTCACTCATTATCGATTTGTACTTTAAATTATAACATACCCCAACAAAATTAATAATCATAATCGAAATTAAATACAATTTTTTTTATACGGAGACCAATTAATCTAATATAAAATAAGTAAATTAAGTCACTTATATTTATATACATGATTTGTAAAATGTGTTTAAAAAGTAATTTGCTAAATTGATAATCTAATATTTTTTAGCAGTTAACTATTCATTTTAAAGAACATTGTGGTATGCTTGTGGCGAACGGTAGCGAAAAGATAAATGGAAGTGAATGAGCATGCAGGTGCTATTTAGATTCATTGCTACAACAGTCATGTTTGTGTCTTTGTAAGTCAAGCAAAAACTCAAATAGAACATATGATATATGGAAACTAAATTGTCAATTTCGGGTTTTTTTACTTATTCAAAAAGATTTTTTTTCATTTCTATTCTCGTTTAATTTGCATTAGTTTTTTTTCTGGTGGTAGGGATGTATTGCCTTTATCTACTTTATGTCTTTTTGTCTTTTGTTAGTATTTTACTAGAAATTGATTCTCAAGTTATAGCATGAAATAGACAAAATGAAGAAATGAATTAAAAGTACTCACTTATGCAATAATTTAAATCAAAGCTTATTATCTTTCAAGTATAATAAAATACATTTTAGTTATCCGACCATTAAATAGTATTTATAATGTTTTATTCTTCTTTAAAGAAGTATATTGATTTTGACAACATTTTAATCAGTCATTTAAATTTCTTTTATTTTAAAGTAATTCATAACTTTTAAAATATAAATTGACAAATCAACTTACTGTAAAATATCTATTTCGTTTAAGCTTGTAATGTTGGCCACTGAACTCAAAAGTATCACAGTCACTACTGGTAAAGAAAATAGAAATCAATGAAATGAATGAAATAAGGCGGACAAATAATAAAATGATACATCAAAATGACTGTAGCCTTAATAGTATAGTGCAGAAAAGAAGCATATACCAACTTTTATCTTTAAACAGCTGTAAATGGTACCACTTTTATTACATTTACTTTTATTGACATGGTTAGAAAATACAAATAATAACACCATTACAATATTCTTGTCATGGTTAGAAAATACATAAAATAACACCATTACAAACTCAATCCCAATCTACCTGTGATAATATAAACTTCACAAAAAGTAGTCACGTTTTGTGGCGTTGATACATTCGTGTGACGCACAGTTTATAATTCGTTTGTGGTGTCCTGATGTACTGTCGTAATTTCATGGGAGGTATCCGTTGTTATTCTGTGGTTTACATGTTGTAATGTACTATTATATAATTTATTTATGTATTTTTCTGTCCTGCGTGTTCTTGCGTTTATTTGTACTGTATTAATGTCACGCAATGTTGTCATTTTAGCGGTATTTTTAACATTGCCATATAAGCGGGAGGTTTGGCTAGCCATAAAACCAGGTTCAACCCACCATTTTTTTCTTAAAATGTACTGTACCAAGTCAGGAATATGGCAGTTGTTATAAGATAGTCCGCTTCTATGTATGTTAGCGTTTGTTTTTGTTACAGTTCAGTGTTTCTGTTGTTCCCCTCTTGTACATGATGCGTTTCCCTCGGTTTTGGTTTGTGAACCGGATTTGTTTTCGCTTAATCGATTTATGACTGTTGAACAACGTTATACTACTGTTGTCTTTATTTATTACACCAGATACCAATTAATGTGTCTTCAATATTCCTGGAGGTCAAAATATTTGAAAATCCAAAACTTATACCAACTTAAATTGTTCGATTTGAAATCGGCTATCATATGCACAACCTAGACGTAATTTAGAAAACAACAATTAATCAAATTAAAGGATGAGCGATACCATGCACTAAACCGGACGTGCAAGTTAAATGAAATGAACTAAATCCTCAATTATTCTTACTTAAAAAAAAGGTTTTTAGAGGCAGGTGAGCTGAAAAGAACAGGGGAAAACTCCGGATAAGCAGTTCTTGTTTTAGACTTGTGTCCATCTAGATACTCATAACAGGTTTAGACATTCGGTGACAATGATTTAATGGGAAATCAAGGACAAATTGTGGAAACCACTGATTTAACTTATCTGTTGTCATCTGCGACAAAGACTTCTGTCAGCCAACCAAAGTCATGATGACGTCTGAAGAAAAAAAAAGACATTAGGTTAATTGTCTGCTGTGTAAGTAGCAAACCTTTATCAATAAACCCTTGTTAGGAAACATAGGCCCTGAAATATTGTATCATTTGATATTGATTTCAAAAATTGGAGTTGTTGGGAAGGTGCTACATAAAGGTGTTAAATTCACCATTAGCAAATTAAAATCATCTTTTCTGCGGTAAAGTTTAGTTTTCAATAGACACGCAGTTTATGGAAAAAAACTTGCTGTATCTGTGATATCTTTTTGTTTTTTTGTTTTGGGATAGATGTGCTTAACAGAATCACCAAAATTAAGCTAGTTCAGTAAAAATGCATCATCTTTAAAAGACTTTGTATATATTAACTGCAAGTCTAAGGAACGAACTACTTTGTTGACGCCCCGGTCTCACTTCGCCATGGAATTTTTGCAATTTCCTCGGTTTAAATATATCTTCGTTTGTTTTTGCACAACAAATTTTGTGATTTGCACATAAGTAAATTACTATTTTCTCTCATTATACAGAAGATTATTAAACTAGACTGTTTTAAATATATCATTTTTTTTTTAATAATATCGGTAATTTACTAAAAATACGATAATTCATTTATATCGAAGGACATGATATTAATTTTAGAAAGCAAGTATGTAATGGATCAGATATCTGTACTGAATTCTTGCTTGATAATACTGGTTGTAAAAGATGATGAGATAATTCCCAGTCTCTGTTCCCACTTAATATTTTATTTAGTTTTGTAGGAAAAGTATCCACTGAAATTAATAATAAAAGTGATATTTCTTTAAGATGCATTGCATAGTTTTCACAAACAAAACAAATACTTTTAAATCTTTGCACTTGTTTGTAAAAAAAAATATTGATATTGTAATAAGAGAATAATGTACATATTGCATGTCTAGTATCAAATTGAGGTATAAGTTAATGTAAAACAGCTGTATTCCAAAACAATCCTAAATAGTGCAGTAGCCAAAATGGGTTAAGTACTTTTTAAACTTGTAAACTAGTTAGGTGTGGTCCTTGTTAAATCTGCAAATTAATTTTGAATTTATATTCCAGTGAATGAAATAACTTTAAAGCCAGAATAAACAATGATTTGATTTAATTCATTCCTCAGGTACCCGAACATTTGCATTCGGTATATATCTATTGCGAGAAGCAGGTGTTATCTAAATTACAACGGATTATTACTACTTACCAGAAAAAAGAAAAAATAGTTTTAAGCTGATCTCCACTTTGTCTACATCTTAACTGATTTGGCATTCAAATTGTTTCGATTCGAATGCCACTGACAAGTCTTCTATAGAAAAAACTGCATCTGTCGTACGAAATTTTAATATAAAAATAAGTAAATGTGATATGATTTCTCATAACACAACTCTGCACCAGAGAACAAACGACGTAGAAACTATAGGTCACCGTACGGTCTTCAACAACAAGGAAAAAACATGTGCGTCAGAGGCCTTTTCTGGAACTATCTTCATCGAAAAAGCTCAAACCCAAGTTGATATTTTAAATTAAATTGAAAGCTACGATAAGCCTGATTTCGTGAATGAACTTTTACCACCACTGGGTAAATGCCACCGATAGTTGAAGTTTCCTCCAAAGGGAATCACAAACCGAGAAGTCAGCACACATGTGCTGACATATAATATAATTGATACATCATGAAACACATAAATTTACTGCTAATAAACACTTTAAAAATCTTTAGAATTGTTTATGTTTTTCTACCCCATGTATTGATGACCCTAGCCAGATCTGTGAATTTCAACATAGAGCACTCAGTTAAGACAACATCTCTCCGAAAAAATGAGAAAAAAAAATTTTATTTAATGAAGACATCTGAAGCGCTTTTCTGGATTTACCTTCATCGAAAAATCTCAAACCCAAATTTAAATTTAGATTGAACGTAATTATGTATAAGTATTTGAACTTGTACGGAACAGACCTGGGGTAATTAAAAATGTATTTGTTATTAGCTGTAATAAATTACAAATTTCAAAATAATTCAATGTAATGTGTAATTGAACATATTTCCAATTACATGTAATTGAAAGTAATTAATTACATTGCCTTTTTGTCATGTGATTATGAATTACGTTTCAATAATTTCAATTACATATGAATAATTGCAAGGAAATTTTTACCATTTTTGGCTTCTCTTATGAAATAACACATCATGCACTTGTAAATGAATTTTTTCCTACATTTAGTATGCACTTGGCACTTTGATTTTTTTTAATACTTTATTAACATTTATTATGTTGAAAAAAAAAATCCTAAATGCTTCATTAATCATTATAGCATATTATATAATCTTTATTTGAATATGATTTGTTAATAAATGTTTTAACAGGTATTCATAAAAAAATCTTACAATTAAAAACAATACCAATTTATTGACATGATTAACACACAATTTATACATGTGTTGTTCTAACAATTAACAATTATTTTAGCCTCAGGATATTTCCTTTCACTTAAATATTTTTTATGTACATGAAAAATGTCCTATAATTAAAATGCCAAAGGCAATTTTTATTTTAAACCATCATATTTATATGTTAAAAATGTGTTCAGATGGATATTATTTAGATAAAACACTTTATACAAAACTTTAAATATAGCAGTCAAAACATAGAATAAGAGTCCTTTTCTGACTTGCCAAAAGGCATGTCTGGAAATTTAAAAGCTAAGTACTATCATTGTTCTTCATTAATAAATGGAAGCTTGAAAGTTACTTTAAATTTTGTGACAAATAAGAAATTTTTTAAATCTGAATTAACATTTTTAGTAGAAACTTGAAATGTTAACCAAATTGTTTTAAGATTAAAAAAATACATTAATTTGTATCTTTATATACATCTTTACAAAATTTACCATAAAATTTAGAAATGCAATCAAATATCAGCATTGAAAATCTGATAATGATGAAATGTAAAAATGACCTTTGAAATTTGAAAACTCAAAACAAAGCTTCTATAAAACGTTTGCTATTAAATAGGTCATGTACAGTTTCATTCAAGCGTGTTGTTATTTCTATGATTTTATTCTATATGACATAACTCTAGCATGCCTTTGGATAAAAGTAATTGAAATGTAATTAATTACATTTGCAATGTAATTGTAATGTAATGTAATTAATTACATTTGAGGGATCAATGTAATTGCTATGTAATTAATTAAATTTAAAAATCAATATAACTGAAATGTAATTAATTTCTTTGGCATGTAATTGACCCCAGGTTTGGTACGGAACTATATGACAAAAAGGGAACTAGAAAGAATAGCCGTTGTAAACCCAGCTCAACTTTGTCTGAAATTTATATTAAAATAACAAGCATTTAGTAACATCTGCCATTCTTTTATTTCTAGTTTGTCAAACGTTCTTGTATTATCCTTCACAATGTATGTGTTGGGTAGCATCCATCTAGTAGTTGGACATACACAATGTAGTAGGACATCCGGTCTAATGAAAAGCATCCAATATCAGCTGAAACTTGTGGAGGAAGGCAATGGAAGATGTGACTGCAGCCACCGATACAGTATGTACTGTTCCTCCACTTCATTAATTAATGAGCATTTGATATGGAGAAAGAAGACGTGAATTATGTTTATTTCTTGCTCATTAATTAACAATTTAAATCTGTCTTTGATGAATAGGTTATTGTATGTTACATTAATAAAAATATCTTCAGTGTTATTTAGACTGAATTAAAACCAGTTGTTAAATGGGGGTGATATCAAACGGGCAATTAAAAAAAACATAATTACTCGAAGAAAAAACACAAATAACACCATGACCAAAACGGAGATCGACGATAAAAAAAAACAGCTGTGGTTTATAACACATAAACTAATGATTGAGCAACACAAACTCCATCAAAACCGGGAGTTAAAGTAAATACACGTTTTTTTTATTTGCATGGATGTAAAATAACATCTTTTTATGATACATATGTGTTGTTACAATTTATCCATTTTGGTAATTTTAAGATTTTGTATTTTTAGATACGCTAAAAATTGGATTTCTGGTGAGACTGAAAGCAAATTTAGATAACCGACCGAAAGGATCCGTTGTCATATATGGTAACGTTATTACAAATGATGGTAATGGCTATAATCCTTCAACAGGAATATTTACAGCATCAGCTGAAGGACTTTACTCTTTCTCCTGGACAACTACTACCAAAGCTAACAAGTACTTCTTCACATATCTGGCTGTGAATGGAAATATGATTGCAAGAAACCATGCAGGACTCGATAATGTCGATCTATCAGCTAGTCAGACTGTTGTTGTTCATTTGAAGAAAAATGACAAAGTTAACATTAAGGTCCAAGATAATTATGTCGGACAATTTATTTATTCTGAAGGGTGGTCAACCTTTTCAGGTTTTATGATATGAGATTCACTATGTTTTAATCGCAACATAGAATAAAAGCATACATATGTGAATGGATCTGTCTGATATTATTATTTTCCCAAACTGCCCAACAAGTTTGTTAATTACCATAGTAAGTTACATGTTAAATTGATTGTGAAGTTGTATTATAGTGATGTTGTTCATGTCATTTTCCTAGTTAAAGCAATTATGGTGCTTACAATTTCAGTATGAATTGTTTGTCATGTTAGATTGAGTTGTGTCTAAAATTATATAAAAAAGCTGGACATCTCAGTCGAAAAGTCAAGAAACTTGTCGTTGTGGCCAGGGATTGGAAATTTGCATAAGTTATTGCAAAAATGCATATTAAGCGCTGTTCCTTTGCTTTTTGTGTTGTTTTTTTTTTTTTGCTGTGCTTTTGTGTCATTGATAGATACATAATATCCTTTTCTATTATATTGTTGAAATGTCACTTTGCTTTTTTTCAACGCTTGTACAAACAATTATTTGGGTGCCCATAATGATGATATTATATCCACGAAAGCACTTAAAGATGGGGACAAATGCATCAAATTATCTTAATATCCCAATTTCACAAAAAACAGTCAAAACTTTTTTTAATCAATTTGTAGTTTCGTGATAAATTCCGATTTTTCTTAAATTCAAAATAATTAAAAGGCACCGAATTCGGTTTTGCTATAGACTCGTATAGTAATTGATGCAAAAATACCCTGCAATTCCAAGTAACGTTGTAACGATGCAGATCATTTGCTTAAAAAGATTACAAACAAGGAGGTACCATATTTATGGGAGGGACTCAAAGAACGCGGTAGGGTCAACCATGTCTGCATTCACACTAACGGGGTGTAACAACTCAAAAAACAAAACTGTAAAAACCAGTTGGAAAGGGTTTGCCTGATCAGATCAGTACTAAACACAAAACAAATTACAATGAGACAAAAGACACAAAGTACTGATCTACAAGTTACAGAAAGCTAGTTCAAAGCAAAATTTCAACTAAAATATTTTATAAACTATGTTTTCCGAGACAACAAAATCAATCAAAACACCTCTAAAATATATTTGAACATCTTTTATTATACTCCTCGAAAACATTTCGGGAGTATATATTAATCGCTATGTCCGTCCATTTTCCTTCCGTCCGTTTGTCCTAAACAGAAAATTTGCAAATGAATTTCCGAACTTCAGTGTCCCTTACCGGACTGGAATATGACTTATTCAGATAGAAAATAAAGGGAGGGGAAGAGAAGAAGCCTATTGATTCTGTGGCCAATAAGTCAAGGTCATTGTCAAAATTATAATTTGTTTTTTGGAAAAATGGTTTCCGGATGGTAACCTGAGTTTCCCTTTCTTTATTGGAATGAATTTTCGCAGATTTAAGATTTAAACCTATTGATTTTGAGGTAAACGGGTCGAAAGGTCAATGTCACTGTTATTGAAAAAAGATTAAAAAAGAAGCTTAGCTATAAGAATAGAATCTAGAAAAATGGCTTCCGGATGGTATCTTCAGTTTCTGTTGCATGATTGGAATGAAACTTATACAGATGCAAGATATAGAGAAGGGAAAGACGCCTATCGATTTTGGAGTAAACAGGTCGAAGGTCAATGTCACTGTTACTAAAAATTGATGAAACAAGTTATGAACTGTAACACGTTTATACAAGTTAGAATTAGCAATATTAGTGCATAGATATAAGAAGATGTGGTATGAGTGCCAATGAGACAACTCTCCATCCAAGTCAAAATTTATAACAGTAAACCATTATAGGTCAAAGTACGGTCTTCAACGGCAATGCATGTTTTTCCCCCAAGCATAGTAGTATTTTGCACCCTCGAAGTAAAAATGTTTTCTCGTAATAAAGGGGCAATTTGGAGAGCATCAGTTGACAGTGCTTGCTTTTAACATTTTGTAAATGTAAAATAGTTCCGTTTTCAAAGACTCGAAAACATACTAGTTGTGAAAAGCGATACGTTTTGGATAAATGTATAATGCTTCGGACTATCCAGCACACACTGAAAAATTGTTTTATATACTCAATAGATTTGCTAATAAAGCAAATAGTAGTATTAGTAAATATAAAAAAAAATCAGTGTGTTTATTAAACTTTTACCGCATTTTTCTTGGAAAATATAGAATGAAAGTAGACAAGAAGAATTATATCAGCATTACCATTCGCAAAATCTATACTGCGTTTACATCTTTCCCGCAATTGTTTTATTATTATTTTATAGCAATTGCTTTATGTTTCCGCAGATTGTTGCTTTTTCTTGAAAAATTAAGTTCATTTCCATTTAAAATATTAGCAGTTTAATTATTGATTAAGAAACACTATTTGAACAATACATATAAAAGATTATGAAATTCTGGGAACCATATTGGGAAACATGAAATCCCGATGAGAGGTATTGGTCTTACTTGAATTACTCCCATTATCTGAACTAAATACCTTAAAACAGGCATTACAATGTGTGTAGTTAACATTTAATCGCACATATACTCATTCACAACCATAGTATATTAGATTTAATACACTTTATACACGTTCAAAAGATGCAAAAGGTTCTCTTGTGCTTAAAACCCCCACATAGGTTTTGAGAAGTTGATGAAAATATTAAAATAAAGAGATGTGGTATGACTGCCAATTAGACAGCCTTCCACCAGAGTTCAAATGAAGTAGATGAAAGCAATTATAGACCACCGTACTGCCTTCAGCAACGAGAAAACCCCATACCGGCACTAGTATCTGTGATATCACTTTGCTCTCGGTTTTACCATTGACAAAATCCAAATCCTGCGTAATTAAATACCATACTTCCAAACCTATGTTTTTAAAAACAAATAACAGTTGATACAAAATTCCACAGCATATTCTGTTTATTCATTAGTCGATTTCACAAATAGTGGTTACTTATAAATTAGTTAGTTTCATGTTATTCTGGCGTCTTACGTTCATGTAATTCTCATAACATTTTTGTGCCTGTACCAAGCCAGGCTTTCTTTACAATGTGTAGTTCGTTGTTTTTCCCCACTTTTTCTACATCTATTTTTCAGAGGAAGTTGGAATTGATGGTCGTGAGGTTTGTTGCATTGTCCAATATTTTTGGTAATTCCTTTTACACCCAGGTATTGCCGTACTCGTATTTGGCACAACTTCTTCGACATTTTCGGTGTTTAAAGCTCAACAGCTACGTATTTTTTTGTTTTAATTTAATTTTATTTTATCCCTTTTATGTAAAATCAGCTTCCTTATTTCCAGCAGAACATAAAACCCTTTCACTCTCTATTGGCGTAAAACTTGATATGTTCTTCTAATTTTGTATATTTCGATTAACAGTAAACGTAGTGTTAAAAGAAGGCGGGAACTAAATATTGTAATAGGGAAAAAAATACAATGCATTTAATTACGCTTTTTAGAAATCATTATCCAGGTGCTTATACTTTAGATAGATGTTTGGTTTTGCTTACTACTTAACGTTCCATTTCCGTTTTCAAAGTAGGGTTAATTAGACTTTGTAGAGCAAAATGAGGAATTGCATGCAATTGCTTTACGCATTATTTAAACGATTCAAGTAAAAATTTACCAACAAAAAATCTATGCAGAGATGACAGAGACTGTTTAATAGATTGTTTTTGCTTGCGAAATGTCCAATACCAAAAACCCATTGGTATTCATGACATAATCAAGTTCAACGAAAGCCGAGTAGGGTCCATAAAACCTTTGAATTTAAAACGGCAACAATTGGCTACTCTTCGACAAGTGGGAACTTCAGAAGCGCAACGTTCCAAAACATGACAAATGGATATGAATTATCCGAAGTTGTTTTGGTAAAACATACAAATAAAGAAATCTTTTAAGGAACAACCGCAAAGTTTCATAGGAAAAGAACACACAAACTTTAAAAAAAAACCACACACAGCAATTGAAACTGAGAGACATAACGGCGGTCTAACGTATGAACAGTGAAGGAAAATTATTCCTAATATTTAGCCACGTCATGTTTAGTTCAAAATATTGAACAGAGGATAAAAACTATTTAGGCACAATTTGTATAGGTTGAATAAAAAGGCAATTCTAATAGTGTTTTTATTCAGAACAATTGTTATTAACCATACCTTGTAGCAGGAAGTGGTATACTTTGCACAGACACCTAACTAGTGTTGCTCACCTCCAGATATCTAGCTTCTTGTTATTTATACCATTGTGTTCATATACAAATACCCCATATTTCTTTTTGTTCATATTATATATATATCTAAAACTGAAATAAAAATAAAAGGTCAGTTTGTCTCACAAACGGTAAAAACTAATCGAAGTTGCTTTACAGTTGATGGTTCAATGCTTTTAATTTTGGGTTATACCTACACTGGACTCAATTTACTTTATACATATAAGGGATCGGGTTAATTCACTTGGACGGAAATGAGTTTTCGTTTACGTATTTATCATTAATTGCACCTCTAGATGCATTTTTCGAACAAACTGTTACGTATTTTCTGCAGTAGGAAATCACACTGCGGACTCGAATCTTGGATGGACGGCCGTTAAAATCAATTAATTCCTATACAATTGAGTTTAATGTTGTCCTCGGTTGCCATGTTGGTTGCTATATATATATTTATATTTATGTACGTGGCGGATGAATTTTATTGCATGATAATTCTATTATTATATCAATAGAATTGTCACCGGTTTAATGAACCTGAGTTTATAAATCAGGCGGACTCAATTTGAAATTGTTGACAAGGGCGTTGACCATTCGCCAGTACACACGTATTTTTTTTAGAAATACTAGTATATTCGAGATCTTCCATAGACATACGTTGACAATGTCAGACATTGAGGATGAAACTTAAGATTTAGCGAGTGAACAGCAAGGTACGTTCACTAGAAATTCGCACGAAATGTCAAATTCTGATTTGTTTTCGCTTCTAAAGGCTTATATTGACAATAGATTGTCGGGCATTGAAACTTCTTTCACAGATACTACGCATACTTTTGAGAAAAAGTTTAAAACGGCCGAAGATTCCTTTAAATTCAATGGTCATCAAGTGCAGTACGAGCTTAACGTTGGTTTGCAGGATTTTATACAGAGGGCGTTGGCTTATTTAGGGAGAAACAAGTCAGATAAAGCGGAGACTATCTTGAATAAGGCACTAAACACACTGAAGAAAAGAACAAGTTCATGAGAATTGCAGATAAGCCGAAGGGAGGATGGAAGACCGAACAAATATATCTATCTGATGATCTAGCTAGCGACTCCGAGGATGAAAAAAGATAAGGACAGTTTACAACCGTGCAGTGAAAAAGTTGAAGTCCGTAAAATCTGTAGACAAGAAGCAGAACGTGCGCAAAAGACAAGATGAAGCTTCCGGTTCAAACTCACAGACTGCTTATAATGCAATCCCAGTATCTGTCAGCATGCCGCCCTTTCGTGGGAGCAGACCTGGTTACGGAACCCAGGTCAAAAGCTCCAGAGAAGGAGACATGTGTTACAGGTGCGGACTCTTTGAACATTGTGCTTCCGAGTGCAAAGAGACACCAAGACCGGATTTGGAGCTCCCAGGGGGAACTTCTTAAAGATTTCAGCGCTCATACGAACACTTTTAAGGTACAAGATGTTTTTTATTATGAAAAGGGTATACAGATATTTTTGTTAAAAATAGGCTGAAAAATTCTGTAAACATCTGGAAAAGTATTAAAGGGGCATTAGCTACGAGATATGAAAAAAAATAAAATATGATTTTATTGTTCAATTCTTAATGAAAGTGAAATAGTGAAATAATAATTCGCTTTTAGCAGCCAATTTGGTTCAATTTTGTCAAAATAAGCTAAGAAACATCGCTGATGAGTTATTCACTGGCAAATGAATAATTCGACCTCATTGAATCCGTAAGCATGTGACTTTCAATATAATCCCTTAGCTAGAGATTGTGTATGCATAAACTAGGCGTGTTCAGCTATTAAAAGGAAAAGAATGTCAATATTGAAAGTGAAACAAGGGTAAACCACTTTGTTGACTGATTCAATCCACAAGGTAAAAGCGATGATTAACATATTTTTTAAACCTATAATATGAAGTCAAACAGACCTAGAAAAATCCAATTATACGTCTTAATCGTATTAATACGTGTTCGCTATCTATTTGTATATATATTTATGTTTATATCGGGTTACAGGACCGTCGACAGTCTTCGGAGGTCACCTCGATGGTTAATTAGATGGCGTCTAGACTAAAATACACACGAAATGCTAATACATATTATCGAGTCCATGCATCGTAAATTGTTTATTTAAGACTTTTTTATAATTCGGATATACGTTTTAGTATGTTATAAATTAAATATGAAAATTTGGGTCAAATCGGTAAACATAAATTTGACAGCTAATGCCCCTTTAAAGCTTCTAGTTTTATTGTTGACGTTATCGAAAATGGTTACAAAATACCTTTGTTGGAAGAACCTGAAAAAATATATTTGAAAAATAATAAAGCGCAATTAAAGAGTTTTTATGTGGCGGTTTAGTAAAACAGGTATCAATTATGCCACATGTTGTTAACCCTTTAACCGTTTCAGTTAACCGTTAAGGTAAACACAGGTTGATTTTAGACCTTAGACATGTAAATAAACAGGTTGTTGTAAACAAAGTCAAATTTGAAGATTGGAAAACTTTATCACAATATGTTACTTTAAAATTGAGAATGGAAATGGGGAATGTGTCATAGATATAACAACCCGACCGAAGAGCAGAAAACAGCCGAAGGCCACCAATGGGTCTCCAATACAGCGAGAAAATCCCGCACCCGGATGCGGGCTTCAGCTGGCCCCTAAAAAAAATGTGTACTAGTTCAGTGAAAAATGACGTCACACTAAACTCCAAAACATATAAATGAACTAAAATTAAAAAACATACAAGACTAAGAAAGGCCAGAGGCTCCACACTTGGGACAGGCGCAAAAATGCGGCGGGGTGAAACATGTTTTGTGAGATCTCTACCCTTCCCCTATACCTCTAGCCAATGTAGAATAAACTTTGAATTGATATGGGTACGTCTTTGATTTGAAGTCAGGATACCACCATTTGAATATTTTTGAGCAACATCAAAAGTATTTAGGGTTTTCGTGGAAAGGAGAAAACGATATTTTACAATTGTATGTATTTACTGTGTTGCCATTTGTTTAAGCTCTAGCGGTTATATCTTTACTAAAGCTGTTAGACAACTGGTCAAGCAAAAAGGTATTTGTCTATTTAGACGAAGGTTTTGGGGTTGAAAACAGCTATGAGCTTTATGAAAAGCACGCTCAAAGAATCAAAACAGACTTGATTGCTTCTTGTTTTGTTCCAAAAAAAGATAAGTGTGTATGGTTACCTTCACAGCGTGTTGAATGGTTAGGTTTTTTGCGGAATTTAATATCTTGCAAATTACAAATTCCTCGGAGAAAAATAGGTAACATATTGAATTTAGTGGCTTTTATACTAAATCTAGTTACAGGGTAAAGGTACGACAGTTGGTCAAAATTTGTGGTAAATTAATTGCTGTAGCACCAGCCGTAGGCAATGTTACTCAGATCATGACATGATGCATTTTTCAGTCATTAATATGAGAGACTATTGCGATCAATTTGTAAACATCGGTAAGCACCCTAATAGTACATGTATCAATGAGCTTATTTTCTGGAGAGATAATTTGCCTTTCTTAAAGGCGGTTGATCTGGTTAAGAACATTTCAAATTTTCATGTTTTCACAGATGCAAGCGATACTGGCGCTGCTGGTTACATACAAAATTCATCTAAAA
The DNA here is from genome assembly GCF_021869535.1 of Mytilus californianus. Classification (NCBI taxonomy): domain Eukaryota; kingdom Metazoa; phylum Mollusca; class Bivalvia; order Mytilida; family Mytilidae; genus Mytilus; species Mytilus californianus. Next base: position 83,096,307 of record NW_026262679.1, read on the forward strand.
TTTTGCACAAAATGTGGTTAGAAACTGAGAGAGGTAGGAGCTCTACTTGGAGAGAAGTAAAAGCAATTCAGTCATGTGTCAGTGCTTTTTCAAGACTCTTACAAAACAGTATCGTGACTTTTCACACAGATAACAAGAATGTTGTTAGCATTGTAAATAAAGTAGCAAAGTACAAGAGTTACATCAATTGTCTTTAGAAATTTATAGGTGTAATTTACTTGAAACATTTCATTACACATAATCTGGTTACCAAAAGATTACGAGAAGGCTGATTTATTAAATCGGATTATAGATATTGATGACTGGGGTATTTCTGCAGAGTACTTTGAATTTTTAGACGACCTCTGGGGTCCTCATACATTTGATAGGTTTGCTTATATGGACAATAACAAAGTAAACAAGTTTAGTTCTTTGTGTTGAAACCCTGGTTCCTCAGCAGTGGACGCTTTCTCAGCCTCTGAGTACAAGAATACAATATATTAGTACCACCAGTGTCTTTAGTTTGCAGATGCAGAAACCACTTGGTTAGATGCAAAGCAGAGGGAACACTGATAGTTCCGAGTTTGGTCGTCTTAATTCGGAATACTGATCCTACAGATCTGGGTATAGTAATGGTCACTGGACAAATATTTCGCTAAAAAATCTTAGGTTATTAGCTATGTGTTTTCTGGCTTATTCAGGATTTTTAAGGTACAGTGAACTATGTCAGATCAGAGCAAAACACATTACATTCGGAGACGATCATATTGATATTTTCATTGAGAGTAGTAAAACCGATTATTACCGAAAGGGAAAAAACGTTTTGATAGCTTAACTTGATCAAGCACACTGTCCTGTCAAAATTTTTAGTGATTATTTAGATAAAGCTAAAATAGACATGTCTTCAGATGATTTTGTGTTCAGAGCTTTATCTTATTGTAAGAATACAAACAACTGCAAGCTGAGAAAAAAGAATATAAAACTATCCTATACTAGAACTAGAGAGATTGTTTAAAGCGCTTTATCAGAAATAGGTTTATAATTAATCATTTTTGGTACACATAGTTTTAGGGCAGGCGATTGCTCAGCCGCTAGTTACTAAGGTGTCTCAGACAGATCATTAAAGCTTCACGGAATCTGATATCGCGAAAGACAGTTACATAAGTGATAATTTGAAAAAAACGCTTACTTGTTTAAAAATCTTTAGGTATATAGATTTTTTATCGTAATTTCTTTCTTTGTACAGTCGAGAATGGTCATCGTGCCTGAGAAGATCTAAAACTGGTGTTTTAGTTATTTTTAATATTAGATGAATGAGATAAGAAACATATGGGGCAGTCAGTATACAGAAGTTATATATAAAATAAGAAGATGTGGTATAACTGCCAATGAGACAACTCTCCACAAGAGACCAAATGACACAGAAATTAACATCTGTAGGTCACCGTACGGCCTTCAACAATGAGCAAAACCCATACCGCATAGTCAGCTATAAAAGGCCCCGAAATGACAATTGTAAAACAATTCAAACGAGAAAACTAACGGCCTAATTTATGTACAAAATAATGAATGAAAAACAAATATGATACACAGAAACAAACGACAACCACTGAATTACAGGCTCCTGACTTGGGACAGGCACATATAGAATGTTACGGGGATAAACATGTTAGCGGGCGCCCAACCCTCCCCTAACCTGGGACAGTGGTGTAACAGTACAACATAAGAACAAACTATAAAAATCAGTTGAAAAAGGCTTAACTCATTAGATGGATACAAACAGAAATACATATTACAAAAATATGTGGACGTGGTAGGGTAATTATACATCCCCACAACAAAAAGACACTAAGTTCAGATCTGATAGTACTCGCAGTTACTGACAGCTAGTTCAAAGCCAATAACAACTAATAAAAAAAGCATGCATCTAAGACTAAAATATCAATCAGTACACATCCAACATCCAATGGATTTGGTGTAAAGACGTTATAACAGTCCGAGAAAAACATGACCTTGTGCAATGCCAAGATACAGGTATTTAGTCTAGTTCATAAATAATTTATGTTCGTTTGAAAAAAAGAGAATTTAGAAAATAAATATATTTATGTTCGTGGCGGATGAATTTTATCGTATGATAATTCTATTATTATACTAATATAATTGTAACCAGTTTAATGAACCTTAGTATATAAATCGAGTGGACTCGATTTGAAATTATCGACAAGGGCGTTGACCATTCGCCAGTACACACGTATTTTTGTTAGATATACTTTTGTACATATATATTCGAAAACAGTATTAAACTGCAAGATCAATAAACTCAACTTTAAACGGATGATGTAATAAATGTTCTCAACTCTAACCCGAATAATTCAGTCGTTATATTCCACTGCTCTACGATGGCTACATTAACGCGAGTGGGAGAGTCGATCACGTGGAGGGACTGAATTATTCTGGTTATCTCAACTCAAGTATCTCGTGTGATTTCAATTGAATAAAAGGATTATGTATCAAATGTTCTCAACACAAATATCTCGTGTGATTTCAATTGGATAAAAGGATTATGTATCAAATGTTCTCAACACAAGTATCTCGTGTGATTTCAATTGAATAAAAGGATTATGTATCAAATGTTCTCAACTCAAGTATCTCGTGTGATTTCAACTGGATAAAAGGATTATGTATCAAATGTTCTCAACACAAGTATCTCGTGTGATTTCAATTGAATAAAAGGATTATGTATCAAATGTCCACAATAAAAGTATCTCGTTTGATTTCAATTGGATAAAAGGATGATGTATCAAATGTCCACAATAAAAGTATCTCGTTTGATTTCAATTGGATAAAAGGATGATGTATCAAATGTCCACGATAAAAGTATCTCGTTTGATTTCAATTGGATAAAAGGATGATGTATCAAATGTCCACAATAAAAGTATCTCGTTTGATTTCGATCGGATAAAAGGATGATGTATCAAATGTCCACAATAAAAGTATCTCATGTGATTTGGATAGAAATCTTATTTTTTAAATTCTCTTCGTTCAAACGAACATAAATTATTTATGTACTAGACTATATAATTTCTGTATACTGACTGCCCCATCTGTTTCTTATCTCATTCATATATTAAGAATTAAAAAAAACACCAGTTTTAGATCTTGTCAGCCACGATGACCATTCTCTTTAATCGAACATTGCAATATCAAACGATAACATTATTCATAATTGTAAATCAAAGTCCACAATATACAGAATAAGTCCTCTGTTGAAATACATGAAAAAAATGTTGAACTCAACAATCTACAAAAGACGAATCAAATTATGTTACAAAAAGTATTTAAAAAGAATATAAGAATGTGATTTTTAAAGGTTTTATTTGGAACCTATGCATCATCATCGACTCAACGTGTGTCATTTTATTTGTGCAAAATAAAGAAATTTATATTAGGTCTGGATTATAGGGTTGAATGTGACCTTAACATATCAATAGCGTTAACCTAAATATAAATATGTAGTGAGCATTTGTCAATATATTTAAAGCATCTGTGTTTCGGAATCAAATTAGTATAAGATAATGGAATTGTAAATGACAAACAAATGTTGGTCATTAACCCATTACAAAAGGGTTGTATTTTGCATAACTGTTTTAGTAACCCCATATTTCACTCTTGCAAAATTAGACATTAGTGGTCCCTTTGCTAGTCGTTATCTGTATGCATTATGACAAATGTTGAATGAAATATGGTCAATGGCAATGTCGTATTTGATAGCCATGCATTTCATTGTTGCGGTTAATTATTCATTTTTATCTATTTTGTAATAATACTGTTCTACAATAAAAATGTTGAATGTTAAATCTTATTCTGTTGGTAAGCGCCATGGCAACCAAAATGTTCGTCTTATGTCTTAGATGAGGGTCATCGCAAACAAGTTTATACATTTATAAATCGGTTTCCTGACGTCACGAAAATTAATTGGTGTAGAGACGAAATAGTTCTGTAAGATTTGATGAAATTTGTTATCCGTACATAATTCTGTGTGCTCTTTATTGGAATAATAAGTAATGATTAATTGATTTACAAACTTTCCCTCAAAACCTTGGTGTAGAAGTCCTTAGCAACAGTAAAACTTGTTTCATATACTTCTTGTATTGCATGAGTCGGCAATCAACATTGGTTTCATACATAATTTTTCATCAAAATTCGTACTTTTTGATTTAATCGCAATCTCATAGTAATAAATGCTAGTACACATGGTATCAGTGAAGTATTCTGATGGATTACGTTTTCCTTTTGCATGTGTTGCTTACATATATATATATATATCTTTAGAGTGGGGGTAAATAATCTTTTTACCTCAATGTCTAACCAGTTGTATTTAAACGTAACAGTCTTTTGTTAGTATTCAACTGTCTTAAAGCAAAATAGATTTTTTAAGACAAGGAAGTTTTTGAGAGACATGTTACTGATACAGTAATTTTGGAAACATCAATCATGATGTTATATCATCTTTTAATCATTTACTGTATACATTAGGGAAAAATTCCCAGTATATAACACCCAGTTTTTTTTGTTATGATTATTATATTCATAAAGTAAAAGAAATATAGAAGTGCCTTTCAAATCTTTTTTTTCTTTCTCTTTTTTTCCTTGCTTATTAAGAAGAAAAGAAAGAAGAAAAAACAATTTGAAACACACATGAATGTTTAATTTTTTCCCTTTTATGATATAAGAATTTCGTCCACAGATTTGCAATATATAAGGTCGATTTTTCCTACATTGTTCACGAAGTTATGATGTGAATTTAATAAGAACGTTACATGGACTATATTATAGGATGGAAACATGATTTAAGAGTAAGATGTTGGAGTCCGAAGGTTTGAGATTTTTTTAACAAATAAAATAATGCGAGGTGCCTTTCAGTTTCTGCATGCATTGTACACAATTTAACATTGTCATTCTTAAAGCTGTATTGTATTGTGGGTAATACTGCTTAAGGTTATTCCTGGACTTTTCTTGCACATTATTTTGTACGTTTTGTTTCTTCACCGCCTGATTGAGATTAAGGATAATGTTTGAGTACTTATAAAAATGTGCAGATAAATAAAAGACAGACAATACAGGAATTTTCCGAAATATTCAAACGGTGGAAATTTACAAAACACTTGGGAAGGTACAAAAGTCAAATGATTTCCGAAAGTATCACCCTAAGTTTTTGGTGGAGTTCGTGTTGTCTAGTTAGTTATCTATGTTGTGTTTTGTACTGTTGTTTGTCTTTTTCTGTTTTAGCCATGGCGTTGTCAGTTTATTTTCGACTTTGTTTGAATGTCCCTTTGGTATCTTTCGCCTCCCTTTTATAAAGTATGTTGGTGTACATAAAGTAAATAGACTTTTGAAATAACGAATATTATCGCACAGACTACATGACCCAATTACAATGATGTTTGTTGCAGGAGAAATGCACTAATGTATTCATATTAGTGTAATAGAAGTTAACAAAATTACCAAAACTTAGGCTTGCAGTTTGCATTTGTCGTTTTAAGTGGTTTTAAATATATAGAATCCATAGGACTACAATTTAAGTACAACGTCAGTATAGTGCGTATAATCTCTAGCCTTTCTTAAGGAGTTTACCTTGACGTAAAGATGTCCATTTTTTTTATTTTTGTTTTTTTGTTTTTGAAATGCTGTCTCAACGATATGTCCCTTACTTCGCCTTTTATTCATGCTTGATGAAACAATATATGCGATTTATTTTCTTTATTTGTTTGTCCTTTTCTGTATTTTTTTTTGGGTACTGAAATAACTTAAGTTTTATGTTATCTAAAATGTATTACGTAATTTCAGTTTGACGAGAAATCTATTGCGAATCCAAAAATATGTGTCGTGAAATATAGGAATTTGAAATCCGAGACATGTAATTTAACGAAGACCATTTAGTGCTTTAATTAACTGATAAAAGTTATAGTTGTAACCTGCTCGTAAGGATTATTCAGAATGCTCCAGACATTCTTAATTAGGGGCAACAGTAGTTTACCGATTTTAAAATCTTAGAAATCCATTAAGAAGATACAAATCAAGGTAAGAAAAAACAAAATCTAAGAGAATCACATGAACTCCAAACGGCGCATGACCGGGTGTGTCAATAGGGTAAATCTCTCCTGTTATGCATGACCGGGTGTGTCAATAGGGTAAATGTCTTCTGTTATGCATGCACCACCTGCTTAACGAATTCACACTCAGTCAAAATATCGCAATCGGAACAAATTCTGGACACAATTGGTAAATTTTACAGATCAGACGACTATCTTGGTATCTAGAAATCTATGACTGTTCTTGGTACGTTAAGAGACACAGACACATCGTATCGGTCAACCAATTCGTGAAGATGACATTAAAACTTATATAGTGTTCTTTTTAGTCAGTCTCTTCCTCTTGGCTCTGTTGTAGCAGTTTTGTTGTCAGGAACACAATTTGTTAATGAAATCCATGTACTGTGAACATGCACTGGCGTAATGTTATAAGTGAGATATGTAAACGCAAAACGATTGGACAGACGGTATGTTATTGCTGAGAAACGGGAAACTGACAATTGAAAAACTGAAGACAGGGTACAGAATGCTATTTACAAAGATCCATTGTAGATAACTTAAAGATAGTATGTTAGCCTTAAGCTGTCTTTTCGTTTATTTTTTGTATTGATGGGATGTTGTCTCTCTTTATCCCTCTACTTTTATTCATATTACAGATGATTTTAAGGAGCAACAGTTGTATTTGATTTTTTCAATACCACTTGTTTAAACCAGAAATTAAAACAGAATGAAACCAGAAAACCCTGCGAAATCGTCATACAATATGTTATAAAAAAATGAAAACAATACGTTATCAATTTCATGCGTTCGAAGCTCTTTTCTGGATTTACCTTCATCAGAAACGCTCAAAGCCGAATATTTGAAAGCCAAGAATGTATAATAACACACAAATAAAAGAAAGAAAAATATTTGTATAATTTTTTTGTGATTGTGAGATAAACTCGACATTTTTTGTGTGATTGTGATATGAACACAACATTGCCATTCGTTTACGAATAACAATCTACTTTGAAATAGTGCTTCAAATCAACTGTTGTGCAAGATTTTACGATAAACTTCTGTTGTGTGTTTCTGTTTAGTCATATGTTGAGACATATATAGACATTGGATGCCATAGTTTTCATTACAAGTCATGTTTTCAACTTATTGTACTTAGTTCATGACTATTGTAGGAATTAAACTAAAACGATTTTAATTTAGTTGACACCTTTCTTTTTTCAGTTTAATGTTCATAATATCTTCTTGACAAAAAAGGCCGTGTTTACATCACAAAAGAGGTAGGGCATGCGCAATACCCCCTGAACTTATTTCGCAATTGCATATGTGAACCTCTGGGTGTTATATCAGTGCACTGACAAACACATCAATATCAACAAAGTATAGATTATTTTAGACAAATACATTTCACAAATACTGTAATAAATTGCCCGACAATCTGAAAGGAATAAAACATATTATAGATGTGTCAGTACTTTTCAATTTTAAGTACTATCAAATACAATCAATTTTGTAAAATAAAAACCGTACTCCTAGCAACAAAATTATTATATTCAAATTTACCTGTGTACGTTGTTTTATTTAACTCCATTTTGTCCCAGGTTAGAATTGGCTTATTGACACTCTTATTCATCTTTTTTTATTTATACCTTTAACGATTATGTTATATAGGCACCTATACGTTTTAATATTGTATTTATATTGTGTCAATAGATCAAACTTATTTGTTTAGTGTATGTTTACATGTTTTTGTTTTAATGTCTTTTTGATCGAGTTAAGCCATTTCAATTGATATATTATAGTGTGTCTTTTTATGTTGTAATGTTACACTACTGTATCAGGTTAGGGTGAAGGTTGTCACCTGTTAAAACGTTTAAACGTTTGGAGCATGTTGTTCAGTGGTTGTCGTTTGTTGGTGTGGTTCATAGGTGTTTCTCGTTTCTCGTTTCTCGTTTTTATATAGATTATACCGTTTGTTTTCCTGTTTGAATTGTTTTACACTAGTCATTTTTAGGCCCTTAATAGCTTGCTGTTCGGTGTGAGCCAAGGCTCCCTGTTGAAGGCCGTACTTTGACCTATAATTGTTAACTTTTTATACATTGTGACTTGGATGGAGAGTTGTCTCATTGACACTTATACCACATCTTCTTATGTATAAGCTATGTTTTAGGTATTATGGTTCTTAATCCTCACGGAGACATATACATTAGAAAAGCAATGTTTTTCATCCGGACAGCACAACAATGTAATCGCACTACAAAGCTGTAAAGAAATAATAGCGGGTTTTAAGTGTGTTCGGTAGTTGCAATTGTTTATTATTATTTGCAAATATGTTAACATTAACATTTACCCATTTTCAAGTAGTATATAAAAGTGTCAGAATCGTTATAACATATATCAATTCCTTTTTAATTATAATAATATCAAATAAAATCACGTTTTATATATTGAAGACATGCTATACAAATGCTTTTGCATAGTATAAAAACTCAGTAGATTCAAATTATGTCATGTCAATAAAAAGTTTAACTTTAATTAGAATAGAAAGCTTACTGCATATAAACCTTTTTACGTCTTCTTTGCAATCATTAACCTATTTTTTTGTGTTCATATAGTCTCCATAAGGTATACTTTTACTAAGACAACATGCTTTTACATTTGGTACATTTGTACCTGAATATATGGCTCACTTCCTCAGCTTTAAAATTTAATTGACCTTTTACTTGCATCTAAGTCGAAATGTTAATAAATCGTTGTTCTTAATATCCTGAATTTGTAACAAGGACATGTGTTATTTCCTTAATGTTACAGAAACAAGAAATGTGATGCAATTTTTCATTATTATGCATGCTGTTGCTTGATTTGTTCAACAGGAAGACTTAAAGTTAATCGGAGAAACATTTTCTAATTGAATGAAAATGAAGAAGGAAATAAAGTTCCATTTTATATTCTGGAGCCCATGCATGGTATGATTTAAAAGAGATGTTTGGAATATGCAAATGAGACAACAACCAAAAGATTGACCAGATTGTGTGTCAATTATAGATTTCCAGTTTTAAGTCAATGCATAAAATTGAGAATGAAAATGGGGAATGTGTCAAAGAGACAACAACCCGACCATAGAGCAGACAACAGCCGAAGGCCACCAATGGGTCTTCAATGCAGCGAGAAACTCCCGCACCCGGAGGCGTCCTTCAGCTGGCCCCTAAACATGTATATATGTCAGTTAATGAACAATAAACAAAAAGGAAAGGTTATAAAAAAATATCCTACTATTCTGTGTGGAGCATTGCCAATCGTTGAAGACAATCAGAAACGTAGGGTTGAATGGAGAGAGAGTTGATAAAGAGTGAAATCACTGTCAACGAAACATAAATTAATCTTAAACGATGACATATACAAATTTTAAAACAACAACACTAAAGGTTTCTTCTTCAAAACAACAGTTTCACCAATACAAAGACATATGATTTTGAAGTCATAGGGTATCAATAATGTTATCTATACCCCAGCATACATTGTGAGTCTGTAGAGTTAATAAAACGTAATTATGATTCTTTACTTCTTCAGATGTATTTCTACTTAATGTTGATTGATCCATCCCCTTAGATACTTTTGTGGTTTTTTCGGCATGCCACGTTCTTTTGTGGCTGTCTTATATTTATACAAGTTTTGCTGGACAGTAAAAAATATATCCTACTTATCGAACTTTTAAATTAACGAATTTTCAAATGATAAGTTTTTTTAAGTTCAAACTTACCGGTGAAAAAAGCATTCTTCATAAAAAATATTTCAGTTGTATACAGAGTCTCAACGCAATAAATCGGATGCGAAATATTCGTAAGAATAACCGTATTTCGCAAGGATTCGTTACCTAGTACATGTACGTCCTTACCATACACCAACGTTTTAATTTATTTTAGTTATTTCACGTATGAATTTTGAATAAAAAGCTGACCAGATTCCAATCAAAATTAGTTTATTCCAAACTTTCAAATTCATTTTCGAAATCCATTATTTATAAGCAAACCTTATTAGACTAGTGCATAAAGTTTAACTTCAGAGAATGTCAAAAATGGAAATTACCAATGTACAATGAATGAAATTAGTTGACATAATCTTTCTTCTTCTAATCTCCTAATTCAATTTATAATTTGTTAAAAATCTACTTGGAATAATGACATATTAATATTTCCTTGCAAGACAATATGATGCCAGTGAATAATCATATGCTTTATCTTGCTTGATTTACTATACAGGAAGACTATGGGTTACTGATACGTTATTCTTTTCAGCTCATGCTACTGAACACGGTTCTTTTCATTTAATATGATCAAAAAAGGATGTCACGGAATTTATGATTCCGGAATGAATTAACCTCAATATTAAAGTGATTATATACAGAAATAGTGTAGCAGTGAGTTCATGATTAAAATTTTCTACTTAGATTTCCGTTTTTTCAATGTTTAACTTATTTTTTGAAAAAAATAGAAGAAAACATTCGAATGGGAAACGAATGTCAAATTTTAAAAATCTGAATTTTATATAAAGCCTCAGAGATGTTCGTTTCTTGCTTATCTTTTTCGTTAGTCCAAGTACTGAATACTGGTTCAATGACTATAGTATTAGTCATTATAGCTACAGTGAATGGCTATCGAACAATTTCCGTTAGTTTTAAGTGACCAATAACCATTCTAAACAGCAATGGTATAGATAAATACCACAAAACCACCATCTGTTACAATTAACGACTAAATGAACGACAACATAGTTATTTGTCAACTATTGTATAAAGGACCTTAACCTCAGTAGATAAGCATCATCCTCGGACAACAGTTTTGTCTAGTTCGTGGTCTTGCATATCATTATTTATTTATTTATATGGATTTGTCTACAAACATATTGTTGACTGTCACATTACATTATATTCTATGACAAATAGTGGACAGATGGATTAAGAATAATAAATACTTCATAGAAATGGTTAATTTTATTCACGAATGTCATCAGTCAACACTATTATCATGCCCCTAACTGAACTTGTTCTTAGATTGTCTACGAAGAGTAAATATTTTCAATATTCAGTAGTTAAGCGACTTAAATCTAATCACGCCTAATGCGTTGTTTTTTCTCTTTATTGTCTATTTATTTCATACAGTTGAAAGTTCTTTACCAGTCCATATTTTCAAACATTGAACACTTAAACAAATAGTTATCCAAAATTGATATCAGTCTTGCTATAATTGAGTCTAACTATTATATTTATATGTTAAAAGTTAAACACCCCGGAAGAACCTCACCCACCCCCATTCAACAAAGTACAAAAAAAAAACAACATAAACCGTGAAGATATGTTAAGACCAATTATTACTGTATTTATATCTTAAGATATACGTGTGCCCTTAAATCAACATTTCATAAGATTAGCAATGACGTCTTAAGAAAGTTGTCTTTTTGAGAAATTGAATATAAGTTATTTGATAATACTCCTACAGTAATTATTGTTTTGACAAATCGCAAACATGATCATGACCCCCTCCGTGGAGACCTTTAAACATGAAGAGAAAACATAAAGGGTTATTCCTGTTTAAAATAAGCACGCCTTGGTGATCAGGGTTATTGAAAATAAGTCATAAACAAGGAAAAGTCAAAGGGTTTGTGATACGATACATTCCTGTCGTTTTTTGTGGCACAGAAAATTGTCGGGCAACCTTAGAGACGCGACGGAGTCGAGTGATTTTACTACTCAATGTAAATCAATAGTCAATATCTTCTATGTTAATAGCAATCCAACATCAAAGAACATTAAGCCATTTGATAGGGTTTGATTTGACAACGTATTTTATTTGGATTAGACCTGAACTTGACATTTGACATCGGATCTTGAATATCAACACTCATAAGACTGTTAATACATTACTTTATCTAATAACGATATTTCATGGCGAGAAAACAAGATGTTATTCTTGGGCTCGACCTGAACTTGACACTTGACTTCAGATCTTATGTATCAACACTCATAAGGTCGTTACTACATTTTTATACCCAATTATGATATTTCATTGCGAGACGATATTAAATTTGAATCAGTTTAGCACATATACCCACTTTTATTTTATTCATATTGGTAAGAACTAGTTGTCCTATATTTAAAATGTAGAAAATGAATAAATTAAACATCAAAGGGTCAATAAAAGAATAGTAAAGAGAAATAAAGACAACGCCATACCTGAACGAGACAGGCAACACTAGTAGCAATTATAGTCTACAAAGCATTACACACAAAATTATCGGTTGAGACACATGCATTGGGCAAGTTTAATTCTATTATGCTATGGAAAACCCAATGTTGATGTCTTGAGATGATCCCCGTTTTTTCTGGCTGGGGTATAATGATGTTCAGTCTTTAGTTTTCTGTGTAGTGTTTTGTATAGTTTTGTTTCGTTTGTCTTTTCGTTGATTTGCTTTTTGGCCAAGGTATACGTATTGTCTGTTATTTTTCGATTTATGAAAGGACTAAGTTCAGTAAGGGCCATATTTGGCCCCGATTATAAAGTTCAATGTTACAAGATAAAAAATGTTTAAAGTTGACTTAAAGACATGTGAGAAAGTTAAATAGAACTGTATGTGTCAAAGTTTTATTCTAAAGCGTTGATTTTTACATCCCAAATAGGTCAAGATAAGAGATTTAGGCGAAATTTGACAAAATCAGCCGGATTTCAACCAAATTTAGGACCAGGAAACATAGAGCGCAGACGTCGACAAACTAAATATTCAAGCTGGACATGTAAAATGTCTTTACAAACATTATTTTAAAAGATCTCTTTTGTCGACGCATGCGCTCTATGTTTCCTGTCCAATAATCAATGGAAATTTACCCATTTTCATTGATTATTTCGTGGAAAATCAAAATGAGTACTATTTGTGACGTTAGAATAAAACGCAGGAACATAAATTTTCAACAAAAAAGCTTATTTCCTATCTAGTCACTGTTTTAGCTATGAATCATTGTGATATTGGTCAATAAATCCTAATTTGAAATTTTTGCTAAAAAAGGGGGCCATTTTAGGGCCTTATCGAATATATACTCCTTTGATTGTCTCCTTGGTATCTTCTGTCCTTTTATGGCGGGTAAAAAGACATACCCGACTGTTCGGCGCCGCCATTTCTATACTCTTCAAAAATAACAACATGATATTCGCATAATATCTTTCATAAAGCCATAGTAATGTAAGAAAAAAATGAGCAAGGTTCCTTGATAAATGAAGAAGACATATAAGATTTAGAATGCGGAGATCATAGTTTTTCCCAATATCCATGGAGAAACACAACATATTTCGTCTTTTGAATAAACAGATATGACGAGTTGGTTACTTTTGACCAAACTCATTGAGATGAAGAAAATTGTTTATTAAAATAAGGAGATGTGACCTACGATTGTCAATGATGCAACTATAAACCAGAGACCAAATGAGGTAAGCAACTATAGGTGCCCGTTCGGCATTCTTTTTATTACACCATTTAGAGTATACAATTAAATAAAAAGGATCAAGGCAATATGTTTTAACAAAAATAATCTTTTTAAAACATAACATTGTCAAAGTTGACTCGTTCCAAACCATATGTTTTACACTACACAACTGTGTGACTTGAAAAAGAACTTCTTCTTTCATAACTATTATAACATTTTGAATCTCCTACTTAATCAAAGTTAAGTCTTAAAATATAAATGTTTGTCCAAAATAACAAACTTGAAGGCAATGATGGGTAGTTTTATTGTTATTGCCAGTTTAGACTTGGCATTAATGTGGCATGCTGATATGGTTATAACAACGTCATCACTTATCACTCAAAGTTTCAAAAACTGTTGTTGCCCCGATTTTCCAGTTTTACTAAACCCTAACTTTTCCGTCAAGGAAAAATGAAATATGACTTAGTTTTGTTTGGAATGTTAACTCATATGTCATTTATATAGATAAAGACAGATACATGAGGTTATTTTTAGGAAAAAATATCACCCCAAACATTTTGGTTCCTTAAAAGTAAGATAACCGTAGCCGGTTTTTATGTTTTGACCATAATTGACCTGGTGCGCAAAATGCATATGTTAGCACATGTATTAGGATTTCCAAAGTTTGAACCTTAGTGACACATATGGTAAATCGTATTGTTTGCAGCAACAACTGCTATAATACTGTCTGCCTTTCTCAGACTTTTGGTTTTGATTCCTTCCTTTGTCTCTTTTGCTTTATATGTCTCACGTTTGTTATGAAATCTATGCAAGCCATCCTAAAATCTATACTGTAAATCTATAATTATCTACACAATTAAACAGAATAGTTAGGCAATCCTTGTTTTATCTTTAAAAATCTGCAGGATCAGACATCTATAACCGAGCAAAGATAGATCATTCCCTAAATGCTGTGTAAACATGTCTTCAGAGACATATTACATCTTACAGATAAATGCAATAAAATACATTGTATTTATAAAGGGATATTAAATAAAGCCATAATCATACGTTACGGATCGTCAATGCAAACAGTCATCTGATCTGGGATGAATAGAAATATAAATTCTTTCATTAAAGCTACAATAAGTTAAATAAACAGTTAGTACAGAGAAATCATGTACGCTATGGTAGCTTTTACAACATATTGGTGATTCCGTTTCATAATTATTACCACTTCTGGTCGATCATTCAGTGCATTTAATGTTACTGTTCAACTGTTTTCAAAATAAAAAAAAAACATCTTTAATAAAGTTTTTACAAGGTATGTCTACATATGGGGATTGGCATTCCTTACCAACATTTCTCTTCAGGAATAAGGTATTTAATTTTTTTAAATGTAATTATCATTGTGCGGATTGGTGATGAGTACCGGTATCAACAACAAAAAAGACTCAGGCGACACAAGTCTTCCAAGGAAAACATGCATCTCATTGTTTTCTTGGTTATTTCTTATATCTATTTATATTTCTCCTAATACGTTCCGTAACTGGCTAAATAAACACAACAGAAATAGCAGAATCAATTTTTCTTTGAGGAATGAAGAAATACGTATAATTTTTGAAAATCACACAAAAACTATCGGAACATTATGAAATAAGAAACTTTCTTTCCTACTAATACACTTGAACTTATGACTCTTGTGCGGGAGAATTCTGAATGATATATAGTTATCAAACAGTTCGTAATAAATTCTATGAGGATTAGATTTTCTGAGTGAAATGCATTTTTTTAACATACATACAAAAATGGAGACCTTAATATTGGCAACTTGATAAAAACCATAAATAAACAGTCAAATAATAAATAAGAAATCTGCTTAAAAATAACTCTAGATTATTTTTAAATAATATATATTAAAGCCGACAATCTTCCAATATATGAATAAGAAGATGTCGTATGATTGCCAATGAGATTTTTTTTTTCCACCAGAGAACTAATGACGCTTTAGGATTTAGCAACTTTACGTCACCGTACGGCCTTCAACTATGTTTACAGACCGCACTTGAAAATGAACATGACTTAAACTATAGCAATAGGATAATAAATTTGAATAGAATAAATAATGAACTTGTTTTTGCAAAGACGATAACTAAGAAACAAGATGTGACGTCAGATGTTTAGAACTTTCACTGTTATGTTTTCAAAAGAGAAGGTAACGTCGTACAATTACAACTATTTAGCTTGTCAGTAACTGATACAGTGCCTTTTACAGCAATTTGCTTTTTGTCTGACGTTGCTTTTTGCCCAGTAACGACAAAGTACTAAAAGTTCGCCAAAGATGAGCTATCAGTTAAACCTTCCTTAAATATAATTACATTGAAATTTCCATGACAAACATCATTCTATTTAAAACTATCTGAAATCTAATGACAAAAGTTTGGCTAAATCTAAGATTTATAAGAGTTCAAACGCATCCGAATGTGAAATAGTCATTATTCACTAAGAATTTCCTGTTACTGAATCGAGTATGACTACTTTTGTCCCTACCCTAGGGAGTAAACCTATAAATTGCGTCACCAACAATTATATTTCTGTAAAGATGCAATTTTCTACTCAGCAAATAAAGCAATTAATTTTCGTTTCCAATTTCAAAATCTTATCTGATTTCTTTTTTCCATCATTTTGAAACATCGATTTCGTGTAACAGTAAACCAAAATTATCCAAAATTTGTTTACATCTGTTGAAGCAATTTAAATGAAGATATTTTAATTGCAGAAATGAAGATTGATGCAAAATCTAGTGAATATTTACACTAAACAGATGAATCGTGGAATGAACCCTATCCTAGTTAATATTTAATACTGTCAAAACAAAAAACCCACATTATAAATAATACAGATCAAGACAGCAAAATAAATACAATCAAAGTTTAAAACAGGAAAGGAAAAAAGTTCTAGTGTTACAAAAGAAATACTTTTTTTAAATACCAATTGAAAATACTGACTGTTATTTTGTATAGATATATAAATACTATAAATCCACGCTATTTGTTCCGTGCGGATAACACGTGTATTAGAATAATCCTTCATCAGGAGCACTTAAAATCAATGTACGGGAAAAAATAAAACGTTTGCGAGCATATCTTATGTTCGTTGATATTACAGCGGACAAAAAGATTTGTACTTACAAAAGAAATACTTTTTAAAAACACAAACGGAAAATAGTGACTGTTAATGTTCATGAATACTAAAGGCATGCTACGCGTTCCGTGTGGAAAACACGTATATATGGAATACCTTCACCAGATGCGTTCGAAAGCAAAGTTTGGTTTCATATTAGTATGCTAAAGACTTCGAAGTTGCCTTTCAGGAGCCGCAAGTATTCTTCGGTATACGGTATTATTAGATATACTTGTCCTTGTGTATGCGTGTATGTGTTATTTTTTCTCAATGTTTTATACCATTATTCAAGAGCTAATTGGTTTTTTTCTGTACTAATTTGAATTAAAAAAAAAGACCAAACAAGATCAACAAAATGTGAAATCAGACTCCACTTAAATTGACGAACATTAACTAAATTGTTGACAACGCCGACGCCAGAAATGACACAACTAATCTTCGTCACTGGCTAGACAAAAACTTGAGCAACAATTACGCCGACAAAAAAATGAATATTGAAAAAACAATATGTTAGGATGAGGTTACGTATTTTGTAATTACTTGATCGATTGTTTGGTAAATTCTTTAAAATTTGTGGTCATCATTTATTACCCCTTTTTATTGCCATCATTTAAAATGTCCTTTCACATTTTATTAGTTAGTCTGTTTTGATATACGTCATGAAGTCAAGAATAACAAAGAGAATGCGTCTTTCAGTTCATTTTGGTGATGAAGTCTGTATCATCTCTCTGTTTATTCAGGCTCGTAATTTACAAATAAATGGGTAATTACAAAGTATTACGTCAGGAAAGACAACAATCAAACAGTTTATGCTCTTATCTTCTCGAATTGACAATTAAGACTGACATCTAGTGGATGTGAAGAGATATTAGTGTTGGATTGATGTTTCTTGTTGAATACAGCAGTAGTCTGAACATCGAGAACTTATGACAGACATTACTTTTACATGTTAATTTATTTTTTCTAAATTAGATTCTAGATGTCATTGACGTCACAGATTGTCAATCTGTACAAAAATGGAAAACGAAAAAAAAACTAATAAATGTACATCATGCTTGAATCAAATCCATCATGAAATATATACTGGTATTTTCAAGTGTATCCTTAAAATATCGTCTTTAATATGCATGAAATATTGGCCACTGGAAGTTAAGCAAACAACTATAAATCAATGAATCTTTGAAATGTATAAAAATTACATGCTAACACCAAATTAAGTGCTTTTTAAATGTTCAGCAACTCTTTTGTCTATTGTACTAGTTTATTTTATAATTGTTTTTAAATGCCCCAAAACGTGAGCAATTCATAATTTGGCAGCTTTTTTATGTTTTTCGTATTTTTATAACGAAGAGCTGGGCTGTTTTGTTGCTAGAACACCATTATTTTTCATAAAGACAGTATACAACAAAATAAAATTTTAATATGATTTTACAGGTTGCAATACAATTTTACAAGATCATACACTTAAAGTGATTTAATTAAGAATTCAACCCTCGCCCAAAAAATCATTCACACAAAAAGTGTGCTTTGTTCTTATCTTTTCAGAATACTATTTTTAATTTGTCGCTATTTTTGTTTTTTTGCTTTGTTTTTGCGGAGGGTGGAACGCTTGTGTTATATATTAATTTTTTAATCAATCCCATTTTGCTATAATCAAGCAATTCTCCCTCGTTACGTCCTTGGTTTCAATGTTTAAAAATGATCTCACCCAATGTTTTTTTCTGTGAAGTAGCGGCAAGTTATTACATTTGACAAAGTCATCGTTTACATGATGTCAGTCTAAGTAAGAAAGACTAAATGTAGCGTGCTTTCTCTTTGAATAGTGTTTCATACTTGTTTGTGATCTTCGGACGTGTAATTGGATAAATATAATTTAATAATTACTTATTCATGCTTAGTGAAAAAGAAATGATTAATTACATCTTTGTTTAGTTGTTTACACCACAGAACACTTATTTCTCATTACTGACTATCTTCATTAGCAAAATGCATGACCTCTAATGTTATAATATTGTGCGATTTATCAGATCTAAAAAAGGGGGATATCTTGAGTCTATTTTTCTGAATTGTACACTTTATACATACTCAGATTTTAATCGAAAACAACTAGAATGGATTTGAATAAATGAACGGGAAATGACATGAAATGTAAGATTTTGTAGAAAATGTAATAAAATATTAATAACAATATGATTCCATTTTACATATGACAAGGATTTGTTATTGACGGACAGCAATATCATTCGAAAATAATTCATATTTAAAGCGATACAAGCTTTGACTAAACTTATCGGTATTATATCCCCTTTCCAAGTTAACGTGTGTAGATACCGTAGAAAATTTTAGTTAATAAATATTTTAATATAGAAACATTTTGGAGCTTGAATAACAGTATCGTTTGTATATAAAAATGACTGCTTTGCTTAACATTAAACAAACGAAATGATGTTAGCAGATTAAGAATTTACATGGAAAAGACTTTTTCAATTGGTCAGATTTTAACAGGAGTAAAACAGTGAATGCCACTAGTGGAAGAGGAACTGTTTACCATTCCGGAGCACATGAGTTCACATGAGTTCACGTGAGTTCATCTCCGATGTTCTAGACATCTGATTTCACCACCGGTTTTTTTTTTTTTTTTTTTTTTTTTGTACAGTTTGTGTTGTTCAACTTTTAATTTTCTATTTGATGTTTTGTAGACTTTCGTTCGCATTATTCCCATAGTGTCATCTCTCTATCCTCGTTTCATGTTGGTATTGTTGAAATGGCAGTTATTAGAATGTCACATGTATACATTTTTCAGATAACAGATATAAGATTTCATCGGCCGTAAAAAGTACGCTTCTTACCAATAGATTGGAAAGCAAAAAAATGTATTAGACGATAGGACAATAATCAAAGAATTATAATGTCTTTTTTTTTAAATGTTCAAGTGAAATTTGATAAGGGAAAAGTATTACTAACATTTCACTTTAAATGTAGTCACACAATTTTTTCACCATTTGAAATATGACAAATAATAAAAGTTTTTATAACACAGATTCATGCACTGCTATGTTATCAATATATATTAGAATAAGAAATGCATAAATTGTGTTCCGAGACAAAGAAGTCTGAAATGTAGTCGAAAGAGACGATTTATTATGATAGAAAATGATATTCAATTAATATGATTGACAGGGAATCATATGTTTGATACAAAAAGTATATAATTTACATACACTATCCAATATTTTCCGACATTTGATGAAAGATTGTGGAACAAGTCCAAAACAGTCTTCTTACTCAAGAGAAAATAAAGATTTTAGTCAGCTATATAACCCGACATAACAAAATGTGAAACAATTCAAACAAGAAAAACAACTGCCTTAAATACGAGAAACTATAAACGTAAGTTCAATAGTTAAATAAGTTCTCCTCTAAGAAAAAAACATGTCTCATCGCCGCTATTTGGGTATCGTTTGATTTTATGAAACTGACATTGCCATTTCACGTTTTCGTCCATCCTTTCGGATATTGTGCTTAAACGTGGTGCATGTTTCTAGAATTGTGCAATAATGAATAAAATATTGCATGTATTTTTGTTCCTTATTAACATTATATCTTACTTGACTACATCAGTTGGACTTTCCCGAAGAGGACAGTAAACTCTTCGATAAACTAATACTTGGGCAATATACCATTTTGCATCAGTTTCTATATCTTAAGCGTTCTAAAAGTTATTTTCATGATCTATAACTTAACCTTCTTAATGTAATTATCATTTTCTAACATTGGGTAGATACCGCTACTAGTGGACTTATAGATCACAAGGATATCATTAGGCTAGCTCAGAAGACATTCGGCACTGACTTTGATTTGTAGCATTTCATTCTTAAATTCTTCGTTAATAAATTTTGAAATTATCAAGAAACTAAGGTAACAACTTATTAGGCAAAGTAGACCTTCGGTGGATTTGGTTCATCTTTTTCGGTCCTTGTGGTCCTATCATTCCTGAAGTATTTATACACTCTTTAGGCTTTAAGTTTTGTTTTGAGCGAAACTGATGGATGAAAATATGATAAAGCGCTTAGAAGGTATCAAATTTATAAAGTGTTACTTTCATGTTTAGCACTCTTTCGATACCGCTGCTGGCAGACTGCCAGTCCCCGAGGGTATCATCAGATCAGTAGTCCATGCTTCGGCACTTACATGATTCATAATGTACCTTTCTTAGATTCTCTGTTGATGAATTTGGAAATTATCTAGACACTGAAGTTCCAACTCCCGTAGGCAAAGTTGACCTCAGATTGATTTGACTATTCTAATAGGTACTTTTTGGTCCTATCGCTTCTGTGGTATTTTAGTATATATACACCCTTGAATTTCAAATGTTTCAGATTTTTAAGCGTTCATGATGAAGGTAAAAATGTAAATGGTGGAAAGGGCTTCAGACACATCAAATTTATATACATGTAGTGTTATTTTCATTATTTTTGGCGATGAATTTTTAAGATAAAGAAGGTTAATTAGGAAAAGCGCCTCAAACGCAGCAAAGTCGGGTACTGTCGGGAATTCATCATACATATCAATTCAAAAAATGTTTCCTGAAAAGCACTTAATTGCACAAGGGGATTAGATCAATTGATATAATATCAGTACATTGATTTAAAATGTTGTTACCGATAAAAATTCTTACAAATATTAGACTAATAATCGGATTTGTACTAACATGAGCAACAAGACAGGTGCCACATGTGGAGTAGGATCTGCTTACCCTTCTGGAGCACCTGAGATCACCCCCAGGATTTGGTGGGGTTCGTGTTGCTCAGTCTTTGGTTTTCTATGTTGTGTTTTGTGCACTGTTGTTTGGCTGTGTGTGTTTTTTTTTTGCCATGGCGTTGTCAGTTTATTTTCGACTTGTGAGTTTTAATGTCCCTTTGGTATCCTTCGCATCTCTTTAACAAAAGGCGATTTTTTTTTATAAACATACTATAATTCCAAAGAAAAGATCTACTGTCAGATATTATATTTTCCCATGTCTTATGATATCAATTAAAATCTTAGTATTAAAATGAGTACACTTTTGTTTTAATGATGAAAGTTTTCCAGAAGAAGAAAAAAGTGTACAAAACAGACTTTGATGAATATTGTTCTGACAAAATAGTTTGTAATGAAGCATTTCATTACAGGATGTTATTATATTTCCGTTTATCTCAGTGAAATATGCAATAAAATGAATGGTAATTAACACGGTGCTCTTCGCAAATGTAGAAAACAAGATTTATCAATCGCTGTTCATAGACAAAATATTGCAAAATTATAGTCAACATGTTGTTATTATCGATAATTCGTCGTTTAGTTTATTTCCGGTTTGTTTGTACTTTAGTGCAGGCATGGAAAGCAGTCATACAATAATAAATAAAATGTGAAAGTATGATAAAAGCCGTTACATAGCCCTGTAAATAGTAAATTCTTCAATTCTTTTCAAACTCTTATTTAATAAATGAATAACTGGATATAAAGTACAGAAATACCAGTTATGCTGTTACTATGACGTCATAAAAATGTTAGCACGATACGTTTTACACGTAGATTTGAGCAATAGCCTTGACCAAACATACAAGTTACTCACATCAACATTGTCATATAAGATATCTTGTATGAAAATGCTAGACATCTAAGTCCTTGGTTTTCTATATTGTGTTTTGTATACTGTTGTTTGTCTTTTGATCGTTTTTCATTTTTTTGCCTTGGCATTGTCAGTTTTTTTTTCTCGGCTAATAAGTTTGAATGTCACTTTGATATCTTTCGCCTCTCTTTTGTAGCATAATATATCTTTTGGTAAGGATGCGGCTGTAAATATAAATGAAACGATCTAAAAAAAAATACAATTGACAATTAAGTTGAAACCTTAAAGCGAATCTGTCAGACAAATTTCAAAAATATATCTTAATGCAAATGATATTCTAGATAAATGTCTTTAAAAATCTGCAGGTCGTTTATTGAATAGATTTATAATACTAAGTCTGGTCCATTTTCGAAGGAATTGTTATTTTAAAGTTAGGAACCAACAAGGATTTTCATTCCCAGGCATATATGACCTAAGTCAGATTTGCACAACTGTTATGTTTTTTTGTAATATCATTTGGTTTCAAATTCTCTTCAATTTCGTACAACTGTTTTTGTTCGAGCGCCACTGAAGAGTTAATTATAGAGGAAACGAGCGTCTGACATATTACATTATAAACCTGGAATTTGTTTAATGAGTAGACAGAACTACTGACATGAACCATTATTGATGCAAGAAGTTTCTATATCTACTGTCCATAAACATCTCTCGAAAGCTTGAGGCTTTTCTTCTTACAGGCATACATGGCTATGGTAAAATTTTTAAAATGTTTTTTTATCTTCAACGTTCTTGATTTGAACTTTCAATTATACAAAAAATATTTAAATTCGAGTAACAAAAAGGTCTGAGTCTTTCCATTTGCTATCCCAGATCAGGAACCCCCTCAGTAATTGTAGCATGTGAAGTCTTTAAATGTTTTTCATTATTTAAAATTGTTTTTCATGGCAGATCTATGATTGAATCTATTAAATTAAATCACAATTTTATAGAATCGGGACGATTCATAGCTTGACATAATGTTTATACACCTGTCTTTTTTTAAGAATGTTTGTTACCCCCTAGTCGTCGTATGGTTGTTTTTATCGCTGGGTCCCTGTCTTATAAACATAATCCGTACACCTCATTTTGGCTTTTATTCATACTGATGTAGACAAAACGTTCTAAATTATTTTAATCCTGGTGACTTTGACGAGGTTATTCTAAGGTGGACATTTTGAGAAAAAAGGGTAACTTTCGTTACTAAATGTAAAAAAATATTCATTTGAATTCCAATATAAAGGTAGCAACCAGTCTAAAATGGAATAAAAATAAATATCAGATAGGCAAAAATTTAAACAAGTATTGCCAATCACGAAAATTTATTTTTTTGTGAATGGAAAAAAGTGCTACAACGCTATAGAATATTCATAAAACAGAATCTGGACAGTTTCCATCTTAATTTGTTTTGTCAGTCACCTTTGATCAAGAATAAAATAACAATATATTCAGTTTCCTATTATTACAAATGATAAGTATTATAAGCATATTGCATTACTATCTAATATTGAAAAACAAATATCTACTAAATGTCAAAAAAATGTGCTAAACATATTTGAAATGTGTTTGAAGAATGCTTTCAAAGGGAGCACAAAAGAAATAAAAGATTTAGGAAGACTATAATCCTTCTGAAGAGAACATTTAATAATACAATAAATTGGGAATAGCTTGTATTACTAGTAAATGCATAAAGAAAATTAGGTTTACGTTAAAGACAAATGCAATTTGTTTGATTTTGACACTTTTTATGCGTTTGTACGTTATACGTGTAAATGTCTGCAAAGTAATTGGTAATTCCTCTTTTGAAATGAAAATACCGAAATAATACTTAAAATCATATTACGTATTTTACTTATAACAAGCAAACACTGGTACAGATCCCGTAAAAATAATCACAGAGATCGTTAATAGTAAATGTGGTCACTATAGAGAAATCAAAAGTCTAATATTTGACAAAAAATTTAGACCTTTTTTTTTGTTAACAGGCACTGAATACAGGTGAGCCATCGTAGGACATTGCATTTTCTTGTGAAGCACACACATACTAATAACAGTTTTCTTGTGAAGGCTACACATACTGATGGATGATTTCTTGTGATACACGCATATACTGCGTGAAATTTTCTTGCGAAGCCCCTCATACTTACTAGATTTTTTCAGTTGAAGCCTACCCATACTGCTGGAAGTTTCATGTGGAGCCAACAGATACTGCTCGAAGTTTTCTAGTGAAGCGTAAACATGCTTCTCGAAGTTTTCTTGTGAAACCCACACAAACTGCTGGCCGACGTTCTCTTGTGAAGCACACACATACTGTTAAAAAATAATCTGTGAAGGCCACACATATACTGCGTGAAGTTTTCTTGTGAAGCACACATATACTGCGTGAAGTTTTCTTGCAAAGATAGATACTTACTAGATTTTTCTTGTGAAGCCCATCAATACTGCTGGAAGTTTCTTGTGGAGCCAACAGATACTGCTCGAAGTTTTTTTGTGAAGCGTACACATGTTGCTCGAAGCTTTCTTGTGAAGCCCACACATACTAATGGCCGAAGTTTTCTTGTGAAGCACACACATATTGCTGGACGTTTTTTTGTGAAGCACTCATACTGCTGGAACTTTTCTTGCACTCATACTGCTGGAACTTTTCTTGCACTCATACTGCTGGAAATTTTCTTGCACTTACTAGTATACTGATGGAATTTTTTTCTAGCACTCATACTACTATGTTTTTTTTGTGAAGCACGCATGCTGCTTGCAAATTTTTTGCGAAACCCACACATACATGTACTGCTTGAAGTTGTCTTGTGAAGCCCACACACACTGATGGGAATTTTCTAGTGAAGTCATACATAATGGTGGTTGTTTTCCTTCGAAGCCAGCACATACTACTGGAAGTTTTTTTGTGAAGCACACAGACTACTGGAAGATTTCTTATAGAGCTCACATATATTTTTGAAAATGTTCTTGATAAGCATGCATTATGTAAAAGTTTCATTGCGAAACCCACACATATTGGTAGAAGTTTGCTTGTGAAGCCCACACATACTGTTGGGAGTTTCTTGAAAAGCCCACACATACTTCTGGGATTTTAACTGCGAAGCCCATACATACAGCTGGAGTTTTTATTGTGAAGCACACATATAATACTAGAAGTATTCATGTGAAGCTCAAGTAAACAGCTGAAAGTTTTCTAGTGAAGTCCATACATACCACTGTATGTGCGTTATAGATAAATTATTTAAATATACTACTGTGCCATTTCGAGAATGAGAAGATGAGATAAAAGTCAGAAGAAGGCAAGGGGAAATAAGAAGAAAAAGAGTCGACAAAAGACACACACAACTACCATGACCACAAGAAAAAAAAAACAAAAGACGAAAGACGAACAACGGTCTACTAAACTAAGGATTGAGCAACACAAATACCCACAATTAAAACCCAGTAGTCAAGTCAGGTGTTCTAGAAGGGTTTGCATTTCCTGCTTCACTAGTAACCTCCATCGGGTTTAAATCCTGTAAATGATAGTCGGTGATATGGCTTCATACAACATACAAACAAATTGGTACATATATACTTACCTGTTTTCTGTTTACCAATTTTATAAATCAGCAGTGCTTGTGAATTCTCTGACCCTAAAGTATTACAGAAAATACAATGACAAGAACAGAACATAAAGAAATAAAGAGCTGCGCCATGAGCGCATGATACGCCCGTCGCTTTTTTCAAAGAATAAAGTTCCATAACTCCTCAATGTCATATTAGAAATTTATAAAAAAAAACTAAATGGAGATAATAGATATAAACTAGTCACCAAAGTTTCATGAAAACTGCTCAAAGCGCTTTTGAATTATTGGAAACGTAAAATCTAAAATTTATAAAAATCGAAAAGGAGCTTACATCAATAGATATAAACTATTCACCAAAGTTTCATGAAAACTGCTCAAAGCGTTTTTGAGTTACTGTCCGAAAACTGAAAAATCCCCCTTTTCTAATGAATAAAACCCCATAACTCGGAAACGTAAAATCTAAAATTTATAAAAATCGAAAGGGAGCTCACGTCAGTAGATATCAACAATTCACTAAAGTTTCATGCAAAATGTTTAAAGCGTTTTTGAGTTATTGTCCGACATGTTGACGACGGACGGACGGACGGACAACGGTATACCATAATACGTCCCGTAAACGGGCGTATAAAAACCAAACCGAAATTAAAAGCAGAGAAACACGAACCTCTTTTAATAAAAGTCGGGTTGGAACAAGGGTAAACAGATCTCCATCCACAGGTTTATCACGAAGAGTAAAGTAAAATCACTAAATTATCATTAGTCCCATATAACACAAATATTCCATTAATTTAGATATTCAGGACGAAAACAAATTAACCATAAATACAATTATGTGGATTCCTTTATTTACGTTGGTATCAATTTTCACGGATTAAGGAAAAATATATGTTTCCGTTGATATTTGATGTAGTTGTTTTACAAATGTTTGAATACAAGGCTACAGAAAAATTGTAATTGGTTGAACACATAGATTCGTTGTTCACCTGTACCCGTGCAACCCACTAAGATTTATAGCCCGCGAATAATAATGAATCCACAGTAGTAATAAATAAGTTATGCAAGGTAGGTCGACCGGGATAAAGGGCGGGGATTTTGGACTGTCACTGTAAAAATTAGGTTATGTTGGGATAGGGCAAAACAAGAACCCTTGCAAAAAATCAACTACGATTCCTTAGCGAGTTTTTGCAAGGGTTCTTTAGCGTGCACAGAGTATGAAACTCACCTTAGACAAGCCATCGGAATTGGAGACCGGACATGGCTGCGTATGTATTCATGCCGCTCAGCCAATTGGACGCCTCACTTTAACAAGGGTATTACTGCCGGACGGGATAAATCCAGAGATGATTATTTTTTCATATCCTAATCAACTGTTGGGTTTCTAAAGCAAAAAAGCAATTGAACTTGACCAAATTGGTTCACTTACTTATTCAACATAAGTAATTACTAAATGAACTTTAACACTTGACAGTGATAATTCTAAAGACGCACATTTTCTAAAATCAAATCCACTTCCCGGCGTATTTCCTGGTGTCTTCTAGTATTTTATATTAACTGTGTCATATGGTTGTGGTAACGCTAAAAGATAATGTAGGCAATGACAAAATCGAATGAATACATCCAGTTCACAATGGAGAAGACGTTCTAAGTTGCAAAACTTGTGTCTGGTCCTATTGTCATTGTTTATGGACAATAAAATATGTTTAAACTAAACAGTTCACAATTATTACAAAATTTTCTTTAAACCAACTTCAGTTGAAAGAAAGATAACTCTGGTAAAAAATATAGTAGGTCTGAAGTCGTTTTATTCAATATTTGTTTTCTTCGAAAATTATAGTA
This sequence comes from Mytilus californianus, assembly GCF_021869535.1. Lineage (NCBI taxonomy): Eukaryota > Metazoa > Mollusca > Bivalvia > Mytilida > Mytilidae > Mytilus > Mytilus californianus. The sequence continues at coordinate 83,124,057 of NW_026262679.1, forward strand.
ATCGAGACATTTACTTCCCTAGACTCTTATATTTTGAGATCCAGCTCCACAGAAAACTTTGTAAAATCGAACAGCTTTCGGTTTGACATGTTATGGGTTACTGAAGTTGAAGTAAACGTTTAGGCGGAATTTTTTATTTGTATGAAAATTATACGCATTTAAAACTCATCAATTAATATATAGTGTACATAAAATGCGATGTAAAAAAACGGTGGGAGATACCAAAGTGACAATCAAAATTCATAATTGGAGGAGAGACCGACGAAACCATGACAAAAATATGAAAAACGATGTACATGTATTACAAAATACTACATAGAAAACTAAACTACGAGTACTCTTACATGCAAATCGATGCTTTAATTGTGTTTATTGTTTTATGTTAGTTGGTTTATTTGAGCTTCGTACCGATTTATTAAGTTTAGCTATTTCCAACTGATTTTTACAGTTTGTGTTTATGTTGTGCTGTAACAGCACTGTCCCAGGTTAGGTGAGAGCTGAGCGCTCACAGACGTGTTTAACCACGCCATATTCTTAATGTGCCTGTCTAAAGTCAGGAGCCTATAATTCAGTGGTTGTCGTTGGTTTTCGTATTTGTATTTTTGTAAATTTTATTGTACAAATTAGACAGTTAGTTTTCTCGTTGTTGAAGATACGGTGACCTATTGATAATTTTATCTGAACTCTGATAGATAGTTTTGTCTCATTGGCAATCATACCACGTGTGCTTATTTTTATACAGACTGAACATCACGAACCCTACCATTAACCGGGATAATCACGGGTGCTCCGGAAAGATCCAACAGTTCCTGTTCAGCATGTGGTAACTAAAAATGAATTCTCCTTCACTTTAAAGGGAAAACGGTACTATTTATTCTGCCATAGGCGACAATACTAACATTTTCTAAATTTACCACTTTTTATAATAAAAACCTGGACAAAACAGTTATGTGTGGTGTGAGTACTTTATTACTCTGTTTTAAAAATTGAAGCCAAATAGTATCATGACCAACTTCCAACGGAGCTTGTTTATGTTACCCATGCCCACCGTCATTTTACACCAAATTTATGAAATTTTGGAAGTCTTTTAGAATAATTCTCTAGAAAATATTTCAATGGGTTTCAAAATTTATATTGTAAATATACACACTTCAGTTATTCATAGATAAATAAAAAAAATATATTGTACCCTTACATCCAATCACAGCGCTCCTAAGTTGACTTCCTTCACCTGCCTTGGGTACACAAAAGGCCAACCTAATGCTGGGAAATGTAATAGTACTATTTTCCCTAAATTGATAATGGATGTTTCACAAAATTTTAATTGATTGTATCTCAAGAAGTATAAATGCTACATCTTCATCGAGATCTAAAATACATACACAAAAATCCGTATACCTCCTTATAAAGTATACTTAGACTAGTGTTTTAAGTTTTACATCTACGGGGATCACTAACGTCCTTAACTAAAACAATAAGGGTCTCATAAAAACAATTTGTATAATACTGCGCATCAGTTTAAGACATGAAAATATGGTTTTAAAATGGAGTAAATAACAACATAACTCTCTCAGGCAAAGTTAGTTGAACTAAGATGGATTTGGCTATCTTTTTGTGCTTTGTTGTCAGATAGCTCCTGACGTATTTATAAAAAGTACTCATACATTATTAGCTTTCAACTTTTTTGGTTTAATCGCGGTCCTGGTGAAAGAGAATCCCGAAAAAAAGCGCTCCAGACACACCAAATCTTTTAGTGTTATTTTCATTTGGGAGCAGTGGAATAAAAAGTACGAAACATTAACCGAAAAAGCACTTCTTGTGTGTGTTATCGTTAACGTAGTGTATCATTATACGAAGGAATGTTCCACGGGAATGTGAAAAATATGATCATATTCATAAAATTACAATATGCATCATATGAAATTATATCGTAGTTAAAGGTCATTGCGACAATTATAATATTAAGATCATATGATTTTATGAATGAGGCCCTTTAGAACAAGATACGTAAATCACTATCATCGGAAGAAGATAATATGTCACCCTCTTGTAAGACGAATATTTCAGACATGTATTGTTGTTACATGCGGAAACTGTAACATGAAAGTCAAGTGGTTTCTTTCTGTCTCGAGTATTTGTACAGCTTCAAGTAGAGTAAACTTTTTTTTTATATTCTTAAACAGTTCTTCAATTATTTACTCCAACTGCTCTTCACATGAAAATAACACTTTATTACAGTGACATATAGTTGCTAACTTCTAGTCATGTTGATCTCTGTTGGATAGTTGTCTCATTGGCAATCATATCACATCTCCTTATATTTCAAACTGTCAACTGAGTCAAAAATTGCTTTTCGGCCACTGGACATGAAACCCTCAATTCATGCTATATCCATAATATGTTCCATGATATTTCTGATGGTCAAAACTTTTCCAAATTCCAAAACTTTTTCTGTGTGGTACATGTTGCAGACTGCTGTTTGTCTTTTCGTCGATTTTCTATTTGGCCATGGTGTTTTTAACCTTTTTTTTTTGACTGAAGATTTTTTATCGTCCCTTTGGAATCATTCGCCTCTTTTTTAATTTTGTTTATTTATAGTTTTCAATAATATTATATTATATTAAGCAAACACGCAAACATTTCTAAAAAACCTTCATTTAAGGGAAGTGTAATTAAAACACTTATAAATGATCGATTGATGGATTCAGTAATATTTGCATTTTTGTAGAATTAATACTGCTGATAATTTTGGCTGTTAACGATTTCTGCCTCACCTTGAAAGATAATAAGCAAAAAATAACTAAAATTTGTCAAAAACCTTAATGTAATAGGAATAACTTCTATAAAAGGGTCGATTGATTATTTAACTCATACTTGTACTTTTCTAGATCTCATGGTTTCTGTCTATTATACTTTTCAATATAAAAGGTAAAAAAGTTATAATAGGTTAAAAAAAATCGTTATTAAGGACGATAACTCCAATAAGAATTGTTCTGTCATTTTGAGAATTTGTGCGCCTGAAGATTTTCTCTATGTTTAATTGTTCTTAAGATATTAGACAAAAACGCCAAAATTGTTAAAAAATTATTATTTAGGGACAAATATAACTCATATACACAGTTTTGATAGAAATGGTCAGAGAATAGATCATATTCTTAGCATTTTCCCTCGTGTTAGACTTCTATATCTATAGTAGTTTTCAAGATACATGTACTGGACAATTAATTGCATTTTTCACTTTTATTTTATTTATTTACATGGCGGTCATGTTGGTTGGTTTGCCGGGACAAAACACAACTATTTGAATTTAATGATGACTGTCTAAAATCTTTGACTTATGTAATGATGGACTGATACAAACGCTTCCAAAATAAATGTTGAAATTGCGGAGTATTTTCTTCTGAAACGTATTCGTCAGCTTCTAAACAAGTTACATTGTTCCAGATCCTTAGAAGAGATTTTGGCATGTCCTCTGGTGGAATTTTTTCAACTAATATCACAATAAGAATATCTTTATTCTCTCTAAACATTCGCATTCTTGCCATGTCCAATTCATATTCGCACCAAGTACTTTTCAGAAAACTTTTACCTACGATCAAAATAACTTTCTTACTTTGTGAAATTGCATCAAAAATATTATCTACTATAAGACTTCCAAGAGCAAAGTCTCGGTCATGCAAACACAAAGATAACTTCTTTTCTCCTTCGAGGAATGTCGTAAGCGGTCCACATACCCATCTGTAATTGTCATTGTGGTATGCGACAAAAGCACTATATTTGTAGTCGCTTTGTTCGTCTAGTTTAGAATACATCCTGTATCTCCTCCGTATGACAAGGTACCAATATTGAAGAGTTATTCTATATTTGAACACAATACTACTGATAATAATAATGATAATCAGCAACAGCGTCAAACATACAGACGCTATCAGCCAGAATTTTGATACACACTGCTTTGTCAATTCATCTATATTTTGTAAAGCGTAGGCTGTAGTTTTTTTACTCCCATCTATGTAACCGCACGAATAGTTACCGCCATTATCTAATTGGATCTTTGTTTTGAAAAGCCATTTTATAAAATCAAGTGATTTACAATTGCATTGTAATAAGTTGTGATCAAGACGAATTTTCAAATTCCCCTCGATCCTACTATCAAGTTCATCAAGGTCTTTCGTTATTTTTTCATCAAAACCAATTATTTTATTATTCTCTAAATTGATACAACTGAGATTTTTGAATTCAGTTATCTTAAATGGAAAATCATCAAAATTATTATTTGACAGATCTACAGAATAAAGCAAATTATACTGAGATCGAAGTAATTTTGGATTTAAATTTTCTAATCCATTTCCAGAAAAATCGATAATTCTTAATTTTTCCAAACCTTTAAGGAATATCCCACTAATATCATGTTGTAGTCCAATATTTAAATTTGCATTCCTACTCTGTAATTCTCGTAGATTCTTAAACGATGATATGAGTTTCGGGTTTAGTATTTTACAGTTAAAACCAGACATCCCAAAGAATTGTAAATTGTCCAAACCAGTAAGTATACCATCACAATTACTGAAAGGTGTCCAGTTTACATCAACATATACAACATGACTACCGAATTTGAAGTTGACATTCGCCAATGGAGTACTACGTATACTTAGTCCTGATGCGTATAGTCGCTCTAAACTAGGTGGCAAAACTACAGTATATGATATAGAATTCATCAAATCATCTAAATAATAATCCTCACTTTTGTTTTCACTATTAGGGCCTAGTGCAGTTGGTTCTTGTTTCGATATGTCAAGATCTTTTAGAACTGAAAGTTTAAATATTTCAAAAGCTGTTTGAGGATCCCCGTAGATATTATTCCGAGAGACATCAAGTTTCTGTAAACAGTTCTTATATTTCATCCTTGAAATTGACCCTCCCTGAATTATGCAGATTTGATTGCGACTAAGGATTACTTCTTCAACGCAAACATCACCAAGATATGAAAAAGCATCTCTAGATATTATATCAGCACCTGTTCGAGAACGGTAATTTGATGAAAAATCAATCAGCGACATGTTTCTGTCCCTTAAACTGCTCAGTACTACAAGAAGGTCGGAAATTCGTATAAAAATACTTCCAATTATTGTAAGTGAACGAATAGACTGAAATGGCGCTAAGGTTCCTGGTTGAACTTTTTTCAATCTACAATTTAAATAAAGATTTAGAATTGGCAATCCTTTGAAGCTCGTGAACGTGTCATTTTGTAATTCATTTATCGAACAAGGATCCAAATTTAAACTATTTAGCCTAGTCAAATACTTAAATCCGTTTCCAAATACAGCTCCATTAATGCCACTCATGAATAAAGTCTCAAGATTTGTTAAATCTCGAAGAACACTATCAGGATATTCCTTTGAAATGTGAAATAAATTTGAAACAATATTCAAGTACTGTAATTTTGAAACAGGTCGAAATAATCCTGGACGTAACGATTCATTTTCCAAAAAGTTTGATGAAAGATCTAAATACTTGAGGGAGTCTAGTCCAGAAAATGCACCAACCTCAAATAATGTGATTTTCGATGATTGTAGATACAACGTATGCACCTTTACTAGCCCATCGAAGGAATTGTTCGAAATTAATGTCAACCTATTCCCAGATAAATTGAGAATTGTTGTTTCCCTCGGTATATTTCTTATTGGAATTCTTCGTAAATTCTTTAACGAACAGTCGCATGTAATGTCTGTTTTAGATTTTGTAATCCTACAATGAGTTGTTAAAGAGCATTTAAAAAATACAAATAAATACAAAAAGACGATAAAATTCATTATCTCCCTCATCAACCAAGCATGTTAAGACAACGTAAATACAAAATTCATTACTAATCAGCAACAAAAATCCGGAAACGGAAACACTTATTTCTTATGTCAATGTCGTGTAGAATTCATTATGAATAAATCACTTTCGATCACTGTGGACATAAGTAGCTTAATTTATACTGACTGAGCAAAAGAAGTTTAGCAACGAATATTTTCAATTTTAGATTTCAAAATTAAACTATACTTCTAAAAAATAAAAATAAATAGATTGCCGTGACAAAGAAAATAAACCATAAGGTGCAATGTTTACTCGACCAAAAAATTATAAAAAAGTTATTTCCACTGCTTAAATATTTTTTAATTTAAATTTCGTAATTAAGATATTTGTAACTTAACTTTTTTACTCAGTATATATGAAACTGAACATTTGATACTGTAGATGTTCAACGAAATGGATTCGTCATGATTGGTGCAGCGGGTCATGACATTTTTCGGATTCCTCTGAACGATTGTCTATTAAGTTCTCAAAACTAGAAACTCTTGGAATTCTAGTCACAATAAATGATCACCATTATAAAAAAAAATTAACTGTAAAGTTAGTTGAATGTTGCTATGCGAACAAAGTGATGACGAACCTACAATTTTGTTTTTTTTATTTTGTTTCCCTTTTTTTTTGAAAACTATAATATTCAAAGAAAAACTGTAAAAACCAAAGGGATTAACAAGATAAGAGCTGCAAGTATGTCAACATCATGGAATCGATCTAATCAATTTCTTTTGAGAGTAATTGCCTTTATATCAGATTCTTTACCCCAGTCTGGCTATTATTTTTAAACTTATAATAAATAGAGAGAAACTGTAAATAGCAAAAATGATTAGCAAGGTAAGATTTACAAATAAATTAAAGAAAAAAGATTGCCAATCAACTCCTCATAGGAGTTATTGCCCTTAAAAGACGATTTTTACACACATATTTCGTTTATTTGAATATCTTGAAATCGATAACATGTAGGGAGTAACCTTAAGCATAAAACCATGATATATAAATTAAGATATTGAGAAAAATATCAACACAGGAGTTATTCCCATAAATGACTATTTTTGCGCATTTTTGCATGTTTTGGTAATTTCCCTTGAAAACTTTTATAAGTAGTTATTTATAGTAGAAATCAGCAACAAATGGTCAGATAGGTAAGATCTACAAATGAACAAACATAACTGACTGTTGGTAAAAAATTTATTAATTTCTCAAGTGAGCGATTAAGGCTTTTAGGAACCATTTGCTTTTATGTTTTATACCTGATATTCAACATAAAAGTTGATCCACATTCGTCCAAAATAGATTCAATGCATTACATTCATTTGAACTTTGTTGAATTATTTATGTGTAATTCAAATATCAATTGTATATATAATGGTTGACAATTTAAGGCTAATAAGTTATTTCAAAAAGATACAATTTTTGCTCAATTACAATTTCCAAGTGATATCTACGAGTTTCACTATAAACCATGAAGTCAAATGTGGTTGTTCTAATTCTCTAATATATTCTTGCAAAATTGAAGATACAGTTTTTTCTATACCATGTTCATTTTTAGATTCCCACAATTAAGCCGAATATAAAAAAAATATATGAACAAGACAGTTAAACAGTTTAAATGGGTATATTGTATAAAGGCATACATAAAAATGCCTTTAGGCATTTAAGGTTTTTTTTTTGCGTTTAGATATATACGTGGCCAGAATATTTAAAAAAAAAATGTAATCATCTGGTCATATATTTATTATATAATTTATAAGTGTATTATTGCTGCTTACCTTTTCTCTACTTAAAAATAGTACCGCGTACTTACGTTTTCCTAATTTTAAATCTAAGTCGTCATATATAATAATACTGCTCGAATTCAATGAAAATGACGAAGGTTTAAGTTCTGATAATGAGAACATCCCGGAAGAATTAATCATATTTTAACTGCATAATGAAGGAAGAGGAAATTAATTAAGCAATATATGTATAAGTAATTTGAAAAATCAAAAATCTGACTGAAAGTGAATTAAACGCATATTCTTAAAAAGTTCTGTCAACACTCTTATTCCTGTATATATAATTCTATTTCATTCTATTTTTTTCATATTTTTATTTTGTTGTAATACTAGCAAATGAGATATTGGAACATTGGTCACGATATTCAATAACAAGAATTCTATGTCGAATCCGGGTTACTAAGGTGTGACATTGAGTTATTGTTTAAGTCAACTATTTTCGGCTATCCTGAATAAGAGACTTGGAAAATTATCAGATCATCCCTTATGTCAAGCTCACAAACAAGGTTCCGTAAAAGGAAACTCATTTATCAATTCAATATCTGGGTCTTTATTTTTCCTAGCGGAAAACTCTATAGTACATTTTTTTTTAATTTAAATCTCCTTTTGATACCGTAATGGAGACAAGAGCTTTGGCATAAATTACCCAAAAATGGTATCAGGTGTAAAAATATAACTGCTTTTTTTCAAATTTACAATCGCTTTTATAAATCTTCCAAAATAGATTTACTACTGCTTTTCGAAAGTTTTCAAACGTCGTTTGCAATTTTTGTTAAACCAGTTAATAGTGAGTATTTGACAGGAATTACAAAGAAAAAGTCTTCTATTTAATCGATGGAGAACAGACTGAAATTAATAGTTTGTAAACAAAGTCAAAGAGAAAGAAGACACCAACTATCATGAGTAAAAACTGCACACCTAAAAAAACTTATACATTTATTTGGATATTATTAAAATCCCGAAAATCGGGGATAACAAACAGGCCTGATTGGTCCGAATTATTTATTGTAATGTATATTAAACAATGTAAATTGTTTTGTTATGATTTAGGCCGTTAGTTTTCACAATTGAATTGTTTCATATTTTTCATGTCGGGACCTTTTATAGCCGATTATACGGTATGGGTTTCTCTCATTGTTGAAGGTCGTACGGTTGCCTATCGTTGTTTACATTCTACTTCATTTGAACTTTGGTGGATAGTTGTCTCATTAGCAATCATAGCACATCTCCTTATTTTTATATTAGTGCCAAAGCGTCAAATACAATGCGGTAGATATTACAATCTGGAACTGACAGTCTTCCATTAATGGTATCTACCCATTGAATTGATCGATTGTAGTTTGCTTTACATCTGGTGGCAATTATTTCATGCATATTCAGAACGACTATCCATTGGTAGAAAGTGGAACATTGGGTTCGGAGTGTTTATTCTATAGTGTTCCTTAAACTTGTTGCTAAAATCTTTCTAGGAAATTTCAAGATGAAGAACAGCAATAAAAGTATATATGTTCAATCATGTCTGTATATAAACGTTAACACAATGGCACATGCTGAAAGAATGCCAAACTGTTCTTTCACTTTATAGATTCTATTGTTCGGTGGCACTGTGCCCTTTCAGAGTTTTCGGACTTTACCTTTGATATATTGTTATTTTAGTCTCGTCCTGAATAAAATATTTAACACTTATTAATAAGTAAGTTACGTGTATATAAACACAATTCCGACAAAAAAAGTTACAATTATTATCACCATTTTTAATATAGGAAATATAGGAACACAAGATTTTACAATTTTCCAACTGTTAACCACATAGAAAGAGAATAGTAAAATAGCTTGTTCTCCCTATCAGTATTGTGAAAATTTTCTTCAAATGACACTAAGTTCCGTGAAGTTTCCCCTCTCCCTATTTGCTGATTTACAATGCATTGGATACTTTTAATTAGACGAATAATTGGCTCTCTATAGTTTTCTTCACTAATATTGTACATTTCTTCATATCTTGAATTGTATTTAGTATTCGCTCGTTGTTTCGTCATATTGTACTTCTCTTTGATATTTATCAAGTCAAACACTAAGTACTTATATTTAGCTTTTTTTTTTAAATTACAAGGACTAATTGTCTCTTAATCCTAATTCACTTGTAAGTTGTTTTTTTTCTCCTTACATAAATATGTGTCTTTAAAAAACCATCAATCCCTTAAACATACAAAAGTCAGTTAGATTGAATTTAGATGAAATATATTAATTTTGTTACATTGTTTTCTTACATTATATATGAACTCAAAATTTTCGGTAAAACATAATTTTATGTTAATATCGTGTTTTACTACAGTAAACAAAAAGAGATAATTTATGCATGTCCATGTTTTTGACAGCTGATTTATTTGCATTCAAATACTCTTTTTGTGATTTTTTGTTTTATACTTTTTGTTATTAACATAAGAGGAGGACAAGCTGATACGTAACCGGAATGACAGCAGATTGCTATCATATTGATGCGAATAAGCTCAGATCATTTCTGGCTTTACAGGTAAAGTAACTTAAAAATATTTTCTCCTTGGAAGTATCAAGCACATTTTTTTTTGAAATGGTCGAACTTATTTCATGACTTCAGTTTAAGGTGAACTTTATTTTCTGTTTTGAGTGTATATACTTACAGTACCAGTGTTACAGTGAGTTTTTCCGTGATTCTGAGTTGATCTTCTGCACACTACGAATTTGCTACAGGTGAGTTTACGCTGGTGTGCTCTTTGTCATTTATTAAAAAAATATCTGGGTACATTATCATACAAATCAGTGATGGATCCAGGGTAGGAAGAAGACGGCGTACGCCCATCTTTGAACGCAAAAAATTTAAAAAATCTCATGTTTCTCACGATTTATATGATTTTTTAGCATACAATTGTCCATTTTCGCTTCTCTCCGCTCGGCAACAACTATTACCTTTGCTGGAATTACACCCTCCCCTTTTTGACAAATTCTGGATTTGACCCTGCAAATTAACGATTCATTTTCTAATAAACCATCTTGTTTTGGTGCATTTGGTGTATTTGGTCTGAAGTTTGAGATTTGAATTCACTTCATGTCCTTTATAGCAACCCTAGGACATATACAGACTTTTTAGTTTAGTTCTCTTTTTAAAATAACACCGTAGGAGTCCACAGGGCATCACATATATAGGTCCTGCCATTTCACATTAATGAAGGAAAAGGAATCTGTTAGTTACTATAAGAGATTTCATATATCAAAAAATAAATTATGCCGAAATAATGAACGACGGGGAATGCGCATCTGGTGCAATAAAATCAGTGTCATTATTGTTACTACTACTACTAGGTCGAGTACCTCCGCTGGTAGGCTGTTTGTTCCAGAGGGTATCACCCGCCCATAGCTCAGTACTTATGTACTGGCATGAAATTATGATATTGTTTTATTGGGATTTGCTATAAAAATGCATCGAAAAATCGATTTTGGGTTGATTGATTAAGCAGCAAAAACAATCAACGAGTTATAATCTTTGAATGGTTAATTTTTACTCATTTTGCGGGTTTTATTTTGCTTTATTAATTTAGCGTTAAAGCTATAACAGAGAGAAACTGTAAACAGCAATAAAATCTACAAGAACATTTAATGATTTAAATACTCAATTGACTCATTATAAGGGTTATTGTCAATAAATAACCGTACCTTTTTTGTTAAGTGTGTCAGGATCAACACTTTACAGTGTCGAAAAGATGACTGATATTTGGGGTAGTAATTTTAATGTTGCATATTTTTGCCATGTCAAGTGTAAACACTTCAGCATCCTGGGCGTCTCTAGTGTTTGAATTAACTACAGTCTAACCTCACAAATATATTTCACTAACATTAACATCTTAGTATTATTAACATTGAATGAAAATATGATTTTTTTTGTATAGGCCATATCTAATACGAATAAAAAGAAATAAAAACGAGGCTGTTTTTTTTTTTTTTTATTCATGCGGGTTTTAATTAAATTAGTGAGTTTAATGGACTATAGTGGTAAAATAAAGAACGTAAATGTACTCTTACTAGAAATCTGTTTTGAAAAAGAACGAATATACTACTATACACTGTAAAAATATTTTTTGGATAGAGCAGGTGCGATTTTTTAAATTTGCGTTTTCTGCCTTTAATAAATGCACAACGATATAACTATATTCTCGGACCAGTGTTTGTCATACGTCTGTGTTGTTTTACTAACGTCATTCTGTAGAATTCTTCGACTGCTATATACATTGTTTATATATTCCGTTATTGTAATCCTTATTCAATGTGACGACTTTCGGCCTCATTTAATTTTTCTCATTACCCTTACTTAATCATGATTTTACGAAATGACAAGAAAACAAAATAAAACACTCCTTCAAGGATATTCACGTGCTAAAAAAACTTCACTCCAAATATAAATTCAACCGCCGTCAATCGAAATTCCCCTTCTCAATTTAGCACTTTTTACAATTGTGTCAAAGGTGGCAATGCTGCTGCAGCCAGATCATTAAATAAAAATGCACGTGGATATCCACAAATATTCCCGTGCAATGTCAGAAAACGACTGGTTATCTTCTAATAACACTGTTAGGTCAACAGTGAACGGGAGTGTTTTCACTTTCCTTTTCCTGTGACATTACATGAAAAACTCAAAGCCTCATTTATCTGGTTACTTGAACAAAGCCAAAGTGTGGTATAGAATATGTAGGACAAACGGGACGGGAATTCTTTAGACGAACACAGGAACATCTATACCGCTTCCGAAAACCTAAGAAATTCAAAAGTATAATTTAACAACATTTAGGTAAACACGATCACGATATTAAATTTATAAGATTCCAACCACTCGAAACGATCCAGAAACAACAAGGGCAATCGCATAAACAATTTGAAGATTCCCGTAAAATTATCGAACTGTCTTGGATTAAACGATTGCAGACAGCATATCCCCTGGGTCTAAATGACAATATACTGAGACAAGGGAACATATCTAAAACTTCTTCTATTGATATCATGAATATTGTTGACAAAAGACAACGTAATAGTAGGTCTCATGGCAAACGTATCAATCGAAATCAACGAATTAAACATCGTATAAATTATACACTTGCTGATCTATCTATATTTAAAAACAATGGTAGACATCAATTATTATGTAAACTGGGTCAAATACCAAATTACATGATAGGAGTGTGACACAATCTCGTTCTTCAGTCCACTCTATTAATATTCGCGTATAATTACAGGCTTTTGCCACCGTAGGTTGTACCCGCGTATCGATAAACCTGAAGATCATAAACGGCACTTTCTGAAAATTAAATATATTAACAGAGGTATTTATTTCATCAACCCATCGAGTATATTTTATGACTCTACCATTCAAAGCTTTATACCTCCCTATTTTGATAACACAGAACCACCTATTATTTCGTACACATACAAACAACCCAGCAGAAGTTTAATTTTTAATTATACGTCAGCAACATCAGACGTCAATGTAGAAAATAATACTCCTCTAACTTGAGACCGTGAATCGTCGAATTTTAGATATGATCCCTATGGCCATCTTATTACGGGGGACCTCAATATCGCTCATGACCGAGAGGTTAAACACTTTTTGAAAAAAGGACCAAAATATCGTCCTCCATCTAAAATAGATTGGAAACAGTGTCGTCAGGTCACAAAAGATGCTCTTTCATCGTATTGTAAACATTGGTGTAAACGGGGAAAATCTGATAAAAATCTTGATTCTTATTTAAATAAATGTATGAATGTTGTGGATATTTAAATATCACATTTTGAAAATAATTCAGAAATAAATAAAAGAGTACATAATACGACTATTTCTAGAATAAGAAACAAACTTCAAGTACTTTCAAAGCGGCTTGTGTTTGTACCGGCCGACAAAGCAGCCAACAATGTGGTGGTGGTATGCCGTAAATTCTACACGGACGTTCTTAAGAATGAAATTTTAAATTCTTCTACATTCAAGTCTGTGCGCTCTACAGAGAGTCATATAGTAAACAAACATATCATAACAACATCACAGCCTAATGCCTCTTCTGAATATTTGAAGGTCCCTACTTTGTATCGATTACCTAAACTACACAAAAAACCAGTAAAATATTGTTTCGTCTTGGCCTCTAGTAAGTGTTCTACAACTTATCTTTCAGTGCTTTCAACTAGTTCCTTAACTACTATCAAAGAACTTATCATTAACTTTTGTAATAAGACATATGAGAATAGTGGTATTAAGAGTGTAAAAATCTTTTTGGATGTTTTAGATAAATTACGTGCTTTTGATGATCCTTTTGATTCTGTTGACAGTTTGACTTTTTAACTCTTTACACTACACTTCCACACAATCTTATCAAACAAAAGTTTTCCTAATTAATCATTTGGTCATTTGGTAAATCTGAATGCAAATATATTTGCTGCAACTCATTTAAAGCCTACTTCTCTAATGAGAAAGGTAAATATGCTAGATATGCTTACTGGAGGTGAGATGAGATGATTGAAGCTGTTAATTTTCTTCATAATTATATTTATGTACGTTTCGGCAATACAGTTTATCGACAGGTTGTAGGTATTCATATGGGCACCAATTGCGCCCCTTTAATAGCAGACTTGTTCTTGCACTGTTATGAATTACAGTTTATGACCAAATTTAGAAAATACCCGTCTAAATTGCATTTAATTGATAAATTCAACAACACTTACCGTTATCTTGATGATATTTTTTCTTTAAATAATCAAGAATTTTCTAAATATCCTGCCGAAATTAACCCAAAGGAACTTTCTTTAAATAAATCAAATATAAACGGTAATAACTGTCCTTTCCTAGATTTAGATATTTCAGTTTTACACGGGAAACTCTGCACTAAAATTTACGACAAAAGGGACGATTTTTTCGTTCCCTATTGTTAATTTTCCTTTTTTGGACGGTGATGTTCCTTTGGCACCATCTTACGGCGTTTATATATCACAACTCGTTCGCTATGCCCGTGTCTGTTGTAACGTTTTTGATTTCAATGAACGTAATCTATGTATTACTGGTAAATTTTTTTCATTAGTTGTTTTGAACTAGCTGTCAGTAACTGCGAGTACTCTCAGATCTGTACTTAGTGTCTTTCTGTTGTGTGAAAGTACCCGTCCACATCCGCTCTGTGTTTTTGTTAGATGTATTTCTATTTGTATCCATCTGATGAGTTAAGCCTTTTTCAACTGATTTTTATAGTTTGTTCTTATGTTCTACTGATACACCACTGTCCCAGGTTAGGGGAGGGTTGGCGCCTTCAAACGAGTTTAACCCCACCACATTCTGTATGTGCCTGTCCCAAGTCAGGAGCCTGTAATTCAGTGGTTGTCGTTTGTTGGTGTGTAACATATTTGTTTTTCGTTCATTATTTTGTACATAAATTAGGCCGTTAGTTTTCTTGTTTGAATTGTTTTACATTTGTCATTTCGGGGCCTTTTATAGCTGGCTATGCGGTATGGGCTTTGTTCATTGTTGAAGGCCGTACGGTGACCTATAGTTGTTAATTTCTGTGTCATTTGGTCTCTTGTGGAGATTTGTCTCATTGGCAATCATACCACATATTCTTATTTTTATAAGTATGAAAATAAATCGAAGTGTAAAGGAGAACGTATTACCAGGCCACTTATGACCTCTTAATTTAAAAATCAAAAAGTGCAGTATAATTTTATCAAAAACATCCTTCACATGTTCGAAAGACATTAAGACATTAAGGCAGCAATACATTATCGATGTTTAAATCTCATAAATCGATAAAACGAGACAAATAAAGGTAACAAACAAAAACTAAGGAATCGCTCGAACTCCAAAAACGCAAGCCCGGGTTCGTCGACATGATTAAGGTAAATAGACTGATTTAAAGAACATGCTATTGATAATAAATTTACATATTAGCCATTGTGAACACCTAAAATATATTTTGCTATATGATGTTTTATTTAAAGATGTTCAATTGCGTGATAGGCTGTGGCTCGTGTTTGATTATGTCAGAAACTATGAGAAAATGCCTATTTAGGTCAAATATGTCAATTTCGACATTGTTTATGACTCAACAATGAAAACACACTCGGCTTTTCTGCACTGAAGGATGTAGATTATATCATCCTTAATCCATTAATGACTTATTAATCAATAAAATTAATAAGATTTTGGAAGGATTGATTTTTTTTAAAACATTTTTTGAAATTTCAGAGACTAAATAAATTTGACCTTTATGAAACCTCCTGAAACTATGTGATGTTGTTTTATTTGTAGTTATTCAGTTTTAAATTTACAAAATTTAAAAAGGCAAATTTAATATATTGCAGAGAGCCATCTAATCATGGTCCTAAAAGAAATGCTGCTGTTATTTTCTCTCTTGGTTTCACTCCAATCTATGATCAGGGCGGAAACCACAGTTAGACAGATTGCAACATTTAATGCCGAATTGTATCCTGAATACTGTAACCCATTTGACGGTTTTGGTACAGTATGTTCGCCTTATGAATACAGGGCGGGTTACGTCGCCGATGCAGTGAAGTCAAGTTTAGTTGATACAGATGTTGTATGTTTACAAGGCATATACTACGACGTAGATGTCAACACAATTGTACAAGGTACAGAGCAATTATTCCCGTACTCCTTTAGCTTCAACCATGATACAATGACAGGAAGCTATGAAGAATCGACGCATCCGCCATGTTCAGATGACGACAGGGATGGAGTAGAACAGGTGGCAGCGTGTGAAGATCAGAAATGTCATTCCGAAACCGACCGAAATGATTATATAGCTTGTATGGAAGAAAGTTGTAAAGTAAATCCGACAAAGTCTATAACTGATGTTTTTCTTGAATTATCAGAGACCTGCATCACATGCATTGTTTTAGGTACGAAAAGAAATGCAATGGATTGCCTTAAACAAAAATATGCCGTTAATCCTACCGGTCTTCTACTATTAAGTAAACACAACATAACTCATTATGAAAGAGAGGAATTCCCACATAAACACGAAATTGTAAGACACGGATTTCTTCATGTTAAAGTAAGAAACAGTACTTAGTCATTGATAGGAATTAGGTTATGGTTTTCAATTTTCATAGTAGTAATATTTATATTGTTTGTGTGAATATACAAATTAGGAGATGTGGTATGATTGCCCATGAGACAACTGTCTAACAAACTTTAAGATCAAATGAAGTGCTTGTAATCAATTATAGGCAACCGTACGGCCTTCAACAATGAGAAAAACCCGTACATATGAAAAATATAAAACAATTCAATTGAGAAAACTATCGACCTACTTTATACCAAAGAAATTTACGAAAAACAAATATGACAGACATGAATCAACGAAAACCACTGATATTTCACGTGTACAAAAACATGACAAGTGCAATAACAACGATGATGCAATTAATTATATATTTTCATCGAGTGTAAACTTTTGATACAATGTAAAATAAATACATAATTTCTGAATGCGATGATATAATGTAAAGAAAGTGTTACTGGACATATTTTGTAATTCTAATGCTATATATGGCTTCTGCCTTATTTATTGTCTCCCTTGCGACGTGTTGCGGGGGACATAAACATACCTACCGGCCGTCCGTCTGTTCGTCCGACCGCCAGTACGGACGTGCGTACGTCCGTCCGATCTTGAAAGCACTCTGATATCAACAATTCTTGTCGGGGTTTTTTGAAATCGATATCAACGGTTTATATCAGCAATGTCTCGGACAAGTTTGAAAATCAGTTCCAAACAGCTATGTTTAAAGGAGTTATGCTCCTTGGAAATATAAATACGTGGAAAATTGCATTGTAAGCGCTCACAAGCCTACATTTTTTGTAGGAAAGTTATGAAATTTATATCAAAGGTTTATATCAGAAATGTTTGGAACGAGTGCAAAAATCAGCGCCGATAAATTATTTTGCAGCAGTTATTTCCCTTAGAAAAATTCTATAGACATTGCATTGTAAGCGGTCTCAAGTGTTCAATTCTAACCTGATGTCTTTGAAATTTACATTAAAGGTTTATATCAGCAATATTTTGGACAATTTTCGAGAATCGGTGTTAATCAACTTTTTTAAAAGAGTTATGCTCCTTGGAAATATTAATTATATGAAAAATTTAATTGTAAGTACTCTCACACCTACATTTATTGTTGGATTATTATGAAATTTATATCATAGTTTTTATCAGCTATGTCTTCAGTGAGTTCGAAAATCAGCACTAATATATTATTTTTATAGGAATTATGTGTCTTTGAAATGTAATTTATATGGACATTGAATTGTAAGCATCCTCACTTCTTTATTTCTTGTTGAAATTTTATGAAGTTTATATCAAAGGCTGATATCAGCTAGGTCTTTGGTGAGTGCCAAAATACTGTTTTAAAGAAGTTATACCCCTTGGAAATAGAAATATATTGAAAATAGCTTTGTTAGCGATCTCATATAAAAATAAGGAGATGTGATAAGTTTGCTAATGAAACATTTATCTACAACAGTTCAAAAGTCGAAGGTATAAGCAGTAATTATAAAAACAAATACCGTATAGTCGGCTATTAAATTCCCCGACATGAAAAATGCAAAAAAATTCAATCGAGAAAATAACGGCCGAACTTATAACAATACCATTTACGAAAAACAAAATATGACAGACATGACCCGGCGACAACCACTGATGTACAGGCTTTTAACTTTGGACAGAACCATAAATAATGTGTCGAGGTTAAACATGTGTGTGAGCTTTAAAAAAATGTTTTGGTTTTTGCACTTTGGCAGATAAAATGTATGCAACCAGGTGGACATGGGAACTCATTTTTTATTTGGCCTTTAAACATTATTTGTTGCAGATTGAATATATCGGAAACGTAGTATGTACTGTAATGCAGCCAAATCTTGGAGATAAGTACATTGACAGTAAGTGTATTAAAGATTTGAAGTTCACATGCGTATTACTCCATTTTCGGAGCAACGAAAAACAAAGGATATTGGGTATCCATCCATGACACAAAAGCAGTACATACACAGCAACAAAAAAAAAAACACAAAAGGAAAAGGAACAGCGCTTATCATTGGGAAAAATAAATAAATAAAAAATCGGACATATAAAGCCTTCTTGTGTAATTAATCAGGTAAATATTCGAGATATACTTACTTATTGTTGTAACCTGAGATCACCCCCGGTTTTTAAGGGTCTTCGTGTTGCTCAGTCTTTAGCTTTCTATGTTGTGTTTAGTAAGTTGTTTTGTCTTTTTGTCTTTTTCTTTTTTTGCCTTGGCGTTGTCACTTTTTTTCGACGTACGAGTTTGGATGTCACTTTGGTATCTTTCGCCTCTCTTTTGTAAGTATTCATATGGCATCAATTGCGCCCTTTTTCGTCAGATTTGTTATTGTTAAGGATCACAGTTAATTGCCAAATTTAGCAAAAAAATCGTCTAAAGTCCATCTCATTGAAAAGCTAAATAACACGTGAGGTTATTTTTACTTGAAATAACTTGAATTCTTTGTGGAACTTATGTCAAGCTGTTTAATTCCTCTTTAATCCCTCGATATGTTTGAGAACAAACAGACAAACAATAAAAACAAAGAGGTATTTTGGCTATTTTGTTTTTGGTGTTGGAACCATACCATTCCTCTCATATATGCAACAGTTTGGTAGAATGAAAAACAAAACACCGAGATAGATATTCAATTAGGGAATTTGATGCATCAAAAAGCCTTCAACATTGAGAAGACCCCATACAGTGTAGTTGGCTATAAAAGGCCCCGACATGAAAAATATCAAATAATTCAATTGAGAAAACTAACAGCCTAATTTATAAAAAAACAATTTACGAAAAACAAATATGACAGACATAAACAAACGACAACCACTGAACAACAGGCTCCTGACATGGGACAGGCCCATAAAGAATGTGGCAGGGTTAAACATGTTTGTGAGCGCTAAACTCTCCCCTAACATAGGACAGTGGTGTTACAGCACAACAGTCAAATTTCTAAAATCGGTCAAAATCGATGTTTAAGGTTTTCTTCATGGGTTTCTGATTCATGGATCTGTTCAGATATAGACATTATATTGCATGCAAAACCTTTAAATAAACACATGGAAATGTGATACCGGTACTATGAATAAAGATTTCAAGACTTTTTGAAAATGGCTCTGGCTTGAAATACATTCAGGTGTAATCGGCCCTCTTTGAAATATAATGGTTTTCTTGTAATGTTTTAGTACTTTTTTAAGTTACAGAAACGACACATTCGTACGAAGAAAAGAACTTAGAAGAAGCCAAATGTCTCACACAGAAGACTAGTGAATCCAAGAATGCCATTATAGCTGGATGTTTGAATACAAGTCCGATATTGACTAAAGGAAAAGTTGCATCCCAGTTTCCGTATTCAATAGATGTATTTAAGATGGCAGAATTCCGTGATCCAATCAGCGAATCCTATTCTGGCGAATATGCCAGCTGTACATACTGTTTCTCCGATGACTATGTAAAGGAAAGGTACGAATTAGAAGGTTACGATGGATATATTTTTGACCATGTATTGGTCAAAGGATATCACGTCGTAAGCGAAAAGACTTTTCATTCGGAAGGATCAAGTAAAATTGTAAGTATTAGATTTGTTATATTACTTAAAATAAGTGAAACTGTTAAGGGAAGTTAAAATACGTTCTCTGTGTATACTTTTGGTGATATAGCTCCTAACGTTTTAGAGTATTTACGCATCCGGGGCTTTCAAATGATTAGGTTTGAGTGTTCCTGATGAAGGTGAATTAAAAAAGGCACTTCGGACGCACGAAAGTTATAAAGTGTTTAATTCATTCATCGACAAATATACTTGACCGCTGAATAATGATATTATACTTATCAATTTGGTCATATTTTTGGTTTTACACTAGTAATTTTTGGGGCCCTTTATAGCTTGCTGTTAGGGGTGAGCCAAGGCTCCGTGTTGAAGGCCGTACTTTGACCTATAATGTTTACTTTTATAAATTTTGACTTGGATGGAGGGTTGTCTCATTGGCACTCATACCACATCTTCTTATATCTATATATCTTCTAGTGTTGCAGCGTATTTACGCATCACTAGCTTTCAAATGTTTAGGTTCGAGCATTCCTGATGAAGGTAAATAAAAAAAGCGCTTCGGACGTACGAAATTTATAAAGTGTTTATTTCATATATCGACATGGGCTCAGGGTTGTCATTGTTTAAAACAGACGAAGTAATAATTATTTTTGTAAGTAATTAAAAACTATTCAAACCTCTTTTACAGAACCTGAGAGTCATTATGCACGAACCAGGAGATGCGTTTAAAGCGATTTCTGCACACTTTTGCGTCAGAGTCTATATTGAGGTAGAAGATGAAGATTGGAAATCAAACGTTTAAATGTACTTGTCTTCAATAAAGCAGTGTTTCATATGTTTTTTCTTTACAATCCCGCTCTTTCTTCTATTACAGGGGCCTCTGTTTCAGACTGCTATAAGTAGTCGAACTTCTGTATCACCTAGCCTGTCTACACATTGAAGACCAATGAATGAATCAATCTATTAAACCTATAGGAAATGAGAATGCAATAAATGTATGAAGCAATACACAAAATTAATTAAAAAAAAACACATTTATTCGCTTGGAAGGCATGCTGCTAGTAATACGTATAAAAGGCATTTAACTTACTCAGAAACCCGAGACTATTCTTCATTTCCGAGATCGTTGGTCCGAATACTAACTAATTGCACAATTCACAGGTACCTAAGCGTTATATACAAGTAAAACAAACACCTTCAATTGACTTCGTTCTGGACTTGACTTAGTCAACAACATTTTTTGATGATGTGAAAAAACTGACAACTGCAAAAAAAAATCATTTAACTATAGGTGGCTTTGTCACTCTTTTAAATACGCGTTGGACCAAAGTTTCTAGAAGCAATATGCAATTTCTTGGTATATGTATTTTAGAATTCCTTAGTTCCAAGAAAAGGAGGGTTAAGTGGACAAGCTTCAATAACTCACCTTTAAAAACAGTATCCAGAAACAAGTGACTTTAAGAAAAAGTACCTATCACAATATTTTTTCTCGATTTTTGAAGGTTTTTATATTCTTATTTTTCAAAGGAGAAGGTGTGATTGAGCCAGATAAACCCATTTAATTCAAAATATACAAATTTTTACCAATTCTATTAGTCTGATGTTAACAAACCGTTAGTGAGATATCCTTAGTAATATCTATGAATCTTGTTCTTATTTTATAGATTCTGAAATAAAGGAAAATGACCAAATAATATCAATCAGATGTTAACAATACAGAACATATTCAGTCTGACAACAAAATTATAAAATTATGCGAGTGAAAATATCATAAATCGCATTCCCCACAACTTATTTCATTTAAGAATTAAGGATGTTCGCTTATCTTATTTTTGACTTTTTGTCAGGATCGGATTTCTTTATTTTTTTCCATGTGGTGTCATTAGAAATTTTGCCCGCTAACTCCTACTGTTCTTCTCATAATTTTATTACATATAATTTAAAAGCCATTTTTGAAAATCTAATAAAATCCTTGTTATGTTTTCTTGGCCTTTGAAAGAAAAAAGAAGTGTCAATGATGAATGTATGAAAAATCTAGAGAAAATCATTTCCCCCGACATTTTCAATGGCATATATCTCAAAAAAAAGGACACGGAAATTTTTTCTGCTTTTTAGTTCCATTATATATAAACACTTTCAATTTATAACCGGTTTTTTTTAAAGCTTGGTTTTTTGAAACAAAGTAGCGAACATCCTTAGCCGTTATTGCTGACGTAAAAAGCGGAGTTATCCCTCTTTTAATACTAGTTTTGTTTTAGAAGCGTGTAAAACAAATATCGGACTTTCTGTATGTTGTATCCTCCTGTTTATGTATATTTGGATTTGTTATTCCATTCATTTATTTTAGCAATGTGAAGTTTATTAAGAACACACATTCTAACCATAGTTAGAATAGTTACAATGTACCCTTTTGTCCCTTGTTTGTTCATTTTCAGTCTAACATGCTCTCCTATATTCAGTCGTTCCTATTTAATAATGCACAACTATTGAAGGCGTTCGGGATTTTATTAAGTGGTATAGGTCCCTGCCTTAAGCTTGTTAATTGATACGAATCCCTGCTAATAGCTCTCTTAGAACCGACAGATCAGCACAAATCAGACTTTTCTATTGTAGATAAGCGTATTTTGACCTCAAGATGTCTTCTTTTTTTTTTGTGTGTGCTGTTTTTTAGTCGTCTTTTTTTGCCGTTTGTGTTTTGTATTTTAACATTACTGTTTCACCAATGACGTATATACATGGTATATGGTTTTCTTTCTTATTTATATTGAGCAAAAGAGATTTTTTTGTACCCATTCATTTAAAATTAAATAACCTCTCTGTCGATATCAATACATGTTGTTTTTTTATGTGGGATTTTAGTGGTGTTTTGTCTCAGACATCAGATCTTTTAAATTCAATTTTTTTTATTGAATCTAGAAAATCACAATGGACGCACAAAATTTATAGTGTTATTTTCATTTACACAAGAGGTGTTCAACATCGAAAAGTAAGAAACCGTGGTTCATTTTATAGCTTATATACAGTTTTTCAAAATTTATCAAAATCTGGGAGTTTCTATTAATAACACATAGAAGTGGCTGTAGACGCGTGTATTGTGACATTGTGGATCTTTATAAACTACTTATAACTTTTTTAATTTTTCTCAATATTAAAATCCGGATTAATGTGTTCACCTTTACCTCTAAAAACGAAAATACTGATGTCCAACAGACTAATATTATATGAACACACAAAGAATGTTTGATATCCAGTAGATTTATAATACATTTTTGATTTTCGATTTCAATGGGCCGAACAGTTGTTCTCATCAAACTTTCTCCAATATATACTAGACATTTTCAGCCAAAATTATACCAACACCAAACCTCTGGCCACTAGACGGATGACTTCATTTGGGGTTGATATTCAATCCGTAGCGGTATTAATCCTGCGGTAGTTAAAACATTTCATATGATTACTTTATTTGCATTACGTGTTTCCTTAATAACCATCAACAAAGGTTTCAAAAGCCAAAAATACGAAACGTTTGAGAGCACAAAAACAAAAAACAAAACAAAACAACTAAAGCCGACTAAGGTCAAATTTACCTGAGAAAGTCGCTTCCTTGTCCTTGTAATGATTACACAATGTTATTAACTTGAAATTGGCAGACGAAAATTATCCTCTATATCATGACAACACTGAAGCGCTGGCTACTAGGCGGATGTGACGTTTGATGACTCATAGTACACTAGTTGTGATGTCGACCCAGTATTGGTTATTTTTTGGTAGTTTTTGGCCCATAACATTATTTGGCCTTATAATTTTTTTTTTATTTGAGCGTCTCTGGTTAGTCTTTTGTAGACGGAACGCGCGTTTGGGGTACAAAACTATAAGCCTGGTATCTTTGAGGAGTTATCATAAAAAAAGCCACCAAAGATAAAAGGCAAAATAAAGTACGAAGTTGGAGAGCATTAATGTGCCATACAAGAGATTAATGAAAGCAATATATTCAATTAAATTTTCGAATAATAGGAGATGTGAGTCATATGTTAATAAGACATAAACACCAAAAAGAAGCTCTAGAGTTTCCACGACAAAAACTGGAACAAATTATGGCCTCATCCTCCACATAAAGTAACGGCATTTCAAAAGTAAACCGGGAAATTATTCTGATAAAAATCAATGACTTGATATGGTGAGGTTTCTCACCAGAGATAAAGCATAAAAGAAAATACAAATGTGCCCTGTAGTATGCAGATATGACAAAAACCAGTATGGTGAGGAATGAAATAAGATGCACAGGTACATCATGTGATTAGGATCATGTGACAGTGTCACAAAGTGCTGCCAGGTTGTCAGGAGCAAAAGCATAATGGGAGGAACGAGTGAACGAACGAACGGATGGAGGGTTACCCCTCACTATATATCGCCAGCTGCAAAACTCTGGAATAAAAAAGGCGTTTTATGGTGAACATACGGACTTTAAATAGACAGGTGTCTATTAAATGTGTAAAACTTTCTATCGACCCATATTTGAAAGTCTTAAATAAAGATGATTATAATGTTTATATCTTAAAGCGGCATGAGCTACGATTTAGACAGACATGTAAAACACACTTTTTTCAAGTTTTTAAAAAGGCGGAATTATGAAATAATATTTCGTTATAAGCAGTCAGTTTGACCCAAATGTGTCAAAATAAGCTCCAAAACATCGCTGATGTATCATTGACTTGCAATTCAAATTTACACCTTAGATGGAGATGGATTACGCATGTACTAGTCGTGATCAGCTGTTAAAAGGAAAAGAATTTCAACATTGAAAGTGAGATAAAAGTGAACCATTTTGTTGACTTAATCAATCCACAAAAAATCATTCATGTACAGGTAAAAGCGATAATTAACATATTTGTTTAACCTATAACATGAAATCAGACAGACCTAGAAAAATCAAATTGCACGTGCTCGCTATCTATTTACATTTATAGTTATGTTTATATCGGGCTATAGCGTCCGCAGTCTTGGAGGGCATAGTTAATTAAATGGCGTCTAGACTGAAACACACGAAATGCTGATACATATTATCGAGTCCATGCATTGTTAATTGTTTATATTAGACTTTTTGTAATTTGAAAATACGTTTTAGTATGTTATGAATCAGATATGAAAATTTGAGTCAAATCGTTGAACGCGAATTTGACAGCTAATGACCCTTTGAGTAAGGATAGATTAAGGATTACTCGCGCGCGTATTTGTACTTTTGGGGCAAGTACCAGGAGGCAAACGATCCGATTTAAACTTTTTGTATAGTTATAAAGATTACAAACATCCCAAAAAATATATTGAGTATAAGTAATATGGATATTTGGTTGATTAATATTTCAACAAACAGTCGGTCTTCTAATTGGAAGCAACCCTACTCGCTCACCTTTTTTTGTATTATGTGAAGCAGTATCCATACAAAACCGTCTCAAGGACAAAAAGAAAGAAAAACATTTTGCAAAGTTCTTAAATTTCACTTTCAGATGTCCTATCACTCAATAACCCACATTTTAGTAGGCGTTTGTATCTAATATATTCCTGTGGACTTAACATTACTATCGAAAATAGAAAATATGCTCCATATAGATCTTTTCTATGATATTGATCTCAAACTAGAATCTATGACAAACGTATGATTTTAGATTTGATATTGTCGCCTTCCCATTTCCTAGCAGTAACGTGCCTTCGCCCATCGTTTTGTCTTTACGTATCTCAATTGATACATTACGCTCGTGCTTGTTTGCATTATAAGTCTCCACTATTAAACAGGGATTTGCTCATTACACAAAAAAACTGCCCCAACAGTGTTATAAGGAAGAACGACTGAAATCGACACTACATAAGTTTAATGGTCTCAATTATGAATTGTTTGACATATATCTCATCTCAATAGCAACATGTTTTCTCGGTTTAAGATATTCAGTACCAGAATACTAGTAATTGTCTGATCTGTAAATTTACTGAGTGTCTCTTATTTTCCTATTGTCACAGGTTAACTGTGTAAACTACTGTTGCTCATAATTAGGAAATAAGTCATGGCGTTGTCAGTGAACTCGGTTCCCTTCGACTCACGAGTTTTGAATGTCACATTGGCGTCTCTTTTTTTCATCAATCTGCACAATGTACAAAAGACTTATTTTGTTTAATCATTTTCTTACAGTTTGCAACCCAGATCCTTGAAAGTTCAATGTAGATTGATGACTGATTGAAGTTGTGTATCTGCTATTATGGAACTGTTTCAGGATTTTTTTCCATTTTGTCAAATCTTTGGCGTTTAGTCATTTTTCATTTACATTTTTGTTTTGTGGTATAATTCAATGTTCATTGTAGACCATTATATAAATAACACATAGCTGAGAGTGTGATAGGGCAGATTGTTACCCCGAGAAAACATTGTCAACTGAGGCGAAGCCAAGGTTGACAATGTCTTTTCGAGGGGTAACAATCTGCTCTATCACCCTCTCAGATATGTGTTATTTAATTTATTATAATGAATGCTCTGTTATTACTGTCTATTAAATTTCAAATTCAAAGAAATAAACTATATATGTCGTCTTGTACATAACATTCATCCGTATTTATTAAAGCGCACACTTGAGCAAGCGTCTCCGTGAAGGGTAATAGAGTATTTGCCATGAGATAGAGTAAATTGTCTCCCTCGTATTAACCAATCAAAGTCTGGCATTTTGACATGAAGTATAATAATTTACATTGTCCAAGAAACGTTGTGTGCAACCCTGCCATTTGAAACTTTGGTCAATCTTTTCTGTGTAAACTTTGTAAAATTGTGTTGAACTCAAACACCGAACAGATGAATTCTTATAATTTACTGTTTATGCATATGTTTTACATTTAAATTGTGAAAAGTATAAAAAGATTTCTTAAAGAGTTGTTATAAGATGTTACACATCAATTATGCAACAACTGACGAACTTCAAATTTACCATTAGAAATTTGTCTTTGAATAGTGTCTGCTTATTTCAATATATTTATTTTTCTTAACGGCATTTGTGTAGTGAGGACAAATATAGTATGTACGGAATGTCGTTCATATAGTTATACGATAAAAACAATTTGTGTATACAGTTTTAAAATATTCATATTTACAAAAATTAAAAAAAAACACCTCGACCTCAAATTGATATTTTAATCTGCAATACATTAAGCTATTAATTGAAGTTCAATTATTAGCAAAAATATATTATATTGTAATTAGATATTTTGTGTTTAGGATCAACGAGAGAATACAATATGAGTTAATAAGTTTATTAGATCAATGTGTGATCTGTTCAGACGTAATTATATCACCAGCATATAGAATGTGTTATATCCGACCAGTATAATTTAAATCATTCAGAGAAAATTGAAGTTTCCCATTCTACAAAGTATTGTCATAGATCAATATGTCTGCATTTAAATCTTCGTCTTCTTTGTTTACGCACAAGTTTCGAAAAGTTTTCCCACAACAAGGCAGAACAAAATTTGATTAACACCTCTACAACTCGCACCTTCAACTCACTGTGATAGCCCATCAACTAGAAAAGCATTGATCACATCAGAACAGTTCCCCCTCTGTGATTGCTAAACAGTTTATAAATTCATTAGGAAAGAATTGTTAAACCACCGAGGGCAGAAGTGTGTAATGAAAGTATAATTAATACGACAGTATAAGGTGTGAAAACTTAATAAACCTGTAAGCATAATCTAATTGTTTGACGTAAATTTTTAATGGCTCTCCTTGGAGTCGTTTGTATTACGGAATATATATCTGAAAATATACACTAAACAGATTTGTTCACAACTCTACTGTTCCTAGCCTGTCTGAAAACTGTAATAAAACTCTGGCTTGTCAGGATTTCAAACTACATAATACATCACTAAGGTCTATGGTAACGTATTATATCACCACTTTGGGAAATCAAGACGAAGGACAACAAATATGGCTGCTGTGATGACGGTGACAGAGACGATTAAAGTAATGATGATGATTATGAGGGACATCACATTTATGATCATGTGGTCCAAGGGACTTTGTTAAAGGCTACAAGTAATATATCAAACTATTCAAAGCATTTTTTTAAGGCATTCAGTGCTTCGTTACAGAATAAGACATATGTCCATACAACGTAAAACTTTGCCCACTTCAAGATGGGATTATATGTCATTAGTTATGAGGGATTATGTCGGCGATTTCCATGGCAGAGAGTTTCAACAATTAACAACATTATTTTGTTATGCCTGTGCCTGTGCCAAGTCAGGAATAGGAATAGGACAGTTGTTTTCATTCCTTTGATGTGTAAAAGCTTTTGAATTTGTCATTTGATAAAGGATTTTCCGTTTTGAATTTTCCTTGGAGTTTTGATATTTTACTTTTTTCATGAACAAATAAAACAACAAAGATAACCACTTGTTTTGTTCTTGCTGACATACTTTTACCGGAAAGGTTAGACTGGCTACCAGGATTGTTTTCCATTTTTCTGCTGACTGGTTTTAACGGTTTTCATTTTAGAAACTCAAATGTTTGCCAGCTTGTTAATTTCATATTACATATAAATAAAAGGAGATGAGTGTAAATGTCATTGGGGAAGAAACTTAACAAAACAATAACAAGAAAAGACACAAAGGGTCCGCATTATTTCTAAAACACTAACAAAAGCATGTACGCAGATAGCAACTATAAATAATTCAAGGCACACATATTTCAATGGAGTAGTATCGTGGCCTTAATTTAAAAAGTTTTGATTTGAAGAATAGTTCTTTTAACTAATATTAAAAATCAGTTACGATCAAAACAAATAGTTTGGAAAGCCAAAATTAAAAATAACAGCATTGGAAGCACTAAAAAAATAAGGCATTCATAGAAAAATTAAAACCGTAGACGTCTACGGTAAAATTGCTTGTAGAGAGGCAAATTTAGCGTTAGCACAATTACCATATTCATTATTAACTTAAATTCCTTTTTTGTTGATGCCTTTGTCAGATTTATTTGTATGTTTGTTTGAATTTTTTGCCAGTATGTCTGTGATGTATGTTTACACAGTTTTGGCAGCTGGATCCCAATTATTTCATATCAACCAATTATGTCTGTTTGGGTTGCTCACCCAATTTTGTCAATATAACGGAACTATAAACAAATTTCACATAAGTGGCAGGGTTTTATAGCTATAAAACTAAGTCTAACCCACCATTTTCTTCGGAAAATGCCTGTACCAAGTCTGGAATATGACAGTATTTTACTTCGTTCCGTTGGTTTATAAAGTCTAATTGATTGTGTCAGTTTTTATGGAATTTCCCCTTTTTGAATTTACCTTGGAGTGTTTATTAATACTTTTTAACCCAAATTTTTATTTGTATAAAATTTCAAACTGTTATAAATTGCTAAAATAAAATAACAAATGTAGAAACTTGATTATTGTTCCCAATTTTTAAACTTCAGAAGAAAGACTCGGTAAATATATATATTATATTGATGATGCAATACCACCCACTTTACGTCATTAGGTCAATTTGCATGGGAAAATAGTCTAATTTCTTGAACATTTAGAATTAATCGACGAGGAGGACAATTTGAGTGCAACATACTTGTCACTTATGAATACGTAATCATAAAATACATTTCCTGTGAGAATATCGTTTTGTCCTAATAAGCAGTCGAAAAACAAAGCTGAAACTGGTTTGATCCCTTTGATAAAAACAACAATCAAGGTCTTGTGACAGTAATTGTTTTGACTTTTTTGGTTCAAATGCGACGAATCGGTCGTCTCAAAAAATAAGGAATCATATTCTTATTATAACCGAGCTCGTCATATCATCCGTCGCAACAACTTTTTTTCAACATTGACGTTGAAATTCCTTCTTAATTTCTGAGAAACGTATGCAGTTTTAAATTATGTGATGAGGCGTTGTATAAACTGGTTGGTGTCCAATTTGTGCCACTTTATATACAGTTATACGCAAATATGCAATCTGTCAAATTTCTAACGAAGCAAATCCGATTAGTAGTTGCAGAGTATGTCCCTTTGTTGACACTACAAACTTTTTATATTTACGTAACTTGTTTTCCTATGATTTTGTCCCCATATCATATGATGTTTTTATAAGTCAGAATCATTTGTTATGATTTGTTTCGATTTAAATACAAATAAAATAATACCTTCTTTTAAAGAAGTGTAATATTTTCAAAATGACTGTTTTAACTTGTTCCGTTGATTGATAGCGTTTGATTTTGTCAGTTTTTTATGGACTTTTTCCTTTTTGAATTTGCCTTGGAGTTCGATATTTTTGTTATACTTTTTTGCAACAGCTCAAGGCATAACAATACGAATGCTGTTACTAAAAGTGTTATATCCTTGTGTTGTTACTGATTAGTACTGACACATAAATACAATTCTACTGCACTGAGGCCAGCCCAAGTTTAAATATGCTCAAATACTGATCAAATTTAGATTAAAAAAAAAATTAATATGTTATTCCATGTAAATTCATCATAGTTAGAATAAAATGCAAACTGTATGTTTATCTAGTTTCCTTTAAAGGACAAGGTTTGCTTTTGCCAAAATATGACATCGAATTATAACTTTAGATGCTAAATGTTCGTGTTTCTCTGTTTTTTGTTTTCTACGTTGTATTTTATATACAGTTATTTGTCTTTTGGTATTTTCCTTTTTTTTCCCATGGCTTTGTCAGTTTATTTTCGGCATATGAGTTTGAATGTCCCTTTTGTATCTTTCCCCTCTCTTTTTATCACAAGTCATCAAAAAGGTCACAACTTGGTACTTAATAGTATCTATTTCAAAAGTCTGGATGCTAAGTTAAACAAATCTCTTCATAAAAGTGCATTAAAAGCTCCAAAAGTCAGAACATTCTGGAGTTTTTTTTAACAATAACGTTCTAGGAAAACCTTGGCCGAAGCATACGATCCAAAAAGTTCTGCAACCAAAATGTGCAAATATTTATATTGAATCAGTTTAAAATACAATGTAAAATTAAAATTTAGTGCCAAATTTAACCCTAGTTTACCTACTCCTTTAACAGGTTATATATCATTCTGCAAATGATTTAATAATGTCGAAGGTTTCGAAAATAAGTTTATTTTGACTAATCTCTTTATATTTTTCCTCATTTTTTTTTACTTTAACTATAAAATCATATTTCATTGTATTTTTCCTTACATAAAAAATTTAAAAAAAGGTCTTAATGTACATAGTATCAAGAACTTGTTATCATATCATAAGGAAACTTTGTTAAATCTTAAAAAAAAAGTATAGCAACAATATAATAAACCTTTCTTTATTCAATGCATTAACAAATGTGTAGAAAGCATTTTTTTAATATAATTTGGATGCTTTTGGTTTATTTCTCGTGACACTAATAAGCATGCATTAACAATTTAAGAAAAATATAGACATTCCATACATCATTTGAGTGAAGGTGGAAGTTAGATTGAATGATTTCTTTCTATTGAACTGAACTTTCGTTTGAGCACTCTTAAAAATCCCTTACCTATGTTTCAGTTAAAGTTACAATTAATCAACTCAAACCCATAGTTTCAAAGACCTTGTTATTTCATTTAAAACAGCTTGAACACGGGAACTCAAGATTGACACTAACGATACCAATTTTACTGCACCAGAGGTACATTATTGTGTCTTTAGTGATACTCGCTGTCAAAATATCTGAAAATCTAAATCGTTATACAAACGTTGATGAGCTGACCAAAAAACTAACAGGACCTAAACCATAAGTAAATCTGGACAAGGAATCAGAGTTTTGCATGTGGGAGATGTGTTTCTTAATTTAAGATAATTCCAATATTTTATAAAACCAATTTTCAATCAAGCAATATCGGTATTTTCATGACTGTTTTGCTGGTGACACACTCGGCGTATCAACATCATTTTTAGAAATATTATATATTTTGACACCTATGAGTGAGAAAAAATAAATTGTTATAAAATGTCTTTCCTCCGGAATTGTGATTAAAAAGGGGTTTCAGACTGATCATCTTTGTGTAACGTCTAGTGGCAAATATATCATGCATGTTTAGGATGAAAACAAATTAACAATGAATGATATAGGGTTTGCAATAGATGGTCGACCGGCATGAAGGGTATGACATTTAGATGGCATTGGAAAATGGGTATATTTGATAGGGACATATATTTAGCATTTCAACAAACATCCTATACGAGACACTTCAAATAATTGTTGCAAGGGTTATTAACGTGGGAAAAGTGCGACCATTTCTCTACACGAGATTTAATGTCACCATTAGAATCACAAGTAATCGGACAAGGTGCTTGTATCTGGAGTTATGCCAGAATCACCAGGTTAGAGTAGGATACAAATGTAAGATATAGAAAAAGGGGGAGACGATATACATTTACCATTGGAAAATCAAAACCACAGGTCTATTAATAAAATCTTGATCAAAAGAAAAACCACGAAAAGACAAACAACAGCCCACAAAACACTACACTGAACAACAAGTTTGTGCAACAACTAGTCAAACATATTTGATTAAAGACAAATATGTGAGTTTAAATACCAGAAATACTGTAAAGAGTGTGTATTGAATATAATCAAGTTTTCCTGCTGTTCACTTTAAAAGATACCAAAGGGACATGCAAACTCATTATTCGAAAATAAACTGACAACAATATGGCAAAAAAAGAAAAAGACCAAAAGACAAACAACAGTATACAAAAAAAAAAAAAAAAAACTAAAGACTGAGCACTACCAAAAGCCCGGGGTGATCTCAGGCGTTCTTGAATGGTAATCAGATCCTGCTCCACACGTGGCACGCAGTGTGTTGCTTATGTAAGTAAAAACCTGGTGATAAATCTAATTCGGTAGGTCACATTCTGGGAAAAGGAGGACGGGATTTTCTTTACGACAATTGGCGTTGTCAGTTTATTATCGACTTGTGAGTTTGAATGTCCCTTTGCTATCTTTCGCCTCTCTTGGAACATATACGTCGTCATCTGTGAAACAGATATTCCATAACGGTCAACCAACTCGTGATGGCGTCCATAAAATCTTCGAAGAGATGATTTCAACTTCACCACTTTGAACTCTTGGTTTTAATAGCTTCTGTGTGAACAGCAATCTTCTATCAAGGCAATTATTATAGGAAACGGAAGCCCTGGAATATCGTATCAACTGGGAGATATATATACTCAACATGCAGGCGCTGCTGGAATGTTGCTACATAGATGTGGAAAGTTCACATTTGGGAAGCTGAAATCATCTCTTATGTCGTAAAGTTTTGTTCTCAACCTACCCTCATTGTCAATTTCTAGATGTAAGTCAAGATATGAGGTAGACTTAACTGTATCTATTGTATCCTTTATTTCGTTAGGAAAGATGCGTTCAACATAGTCACAAAACTTTGAACTATTTAGTGAGAGGACATCATCTATATAGTTTAGCAGAAACTGAAGTTAAAGGATGTTGCTAGCTTCTTTTCATTCTCCCTACGAAGCTCCTGTATAATGTCAACCTCATATGAATAAACGAACAATTAAACTAATGAAATTTCTAAAAGTCTATAGAAGGCAAAAACTGTCTTCGTGTAATACATGAGTTTACTTAATGTTTTTCTTTATATTTTATGCTCTGTGTATTGTACTGTTGCCTCAAATGAGAACTATATTCGTCGTTTAAATCCACTAAATGATCGTGTTTGGCAGAAACCCATTTGATAGTTTTCTACAGACCTTAATATTTAGTATTATATATGCCCTTTGGAGAAAAGAGACTTCGTACATTTATGTCAGAATTCAGGAAGAAGTATAATTAGTCACTTACTTATACAAATCAATCAATACGAGCAACTGGAGCTCAGTGTTGTCAAAAACATGGGTCTGCGAGAATTATGGCCGTCACGGGACATAAGTCTGTATAGTTCCTTAAATCATACTAGCCTGTTACATATAAGGAAATTTAAATGGGTAAAACTATATCTGATAATCTTGATCAGACCAGTTATTGTTTCTAATCATAGTTCCAGTAATGCTAAATTTATGGAACGATTACAGGATATTGATATTAGCGATATTTTAGGAGAGTTTTATTGATTGATTGATTGATTGGCTGGTGTTTAACGCCACTTTCAGCACTATTGGCTATTTCGTGGCCGTCAGATTTAATTGGCGGAGGAAACCAGAGAGATCAACAGACCCTTGGTAGGAAAACAGACAATCCTAGTAAATTAAGATTGGAGTCAAGCAAAACTGCCACGTGCGAGATTCGAACTCACAACCTCAGTGTTGACAGGCTAGGTGATACAGTAATAGGACTAATTAGACCAATCGTACATCGAGGTCCCAATAAGAGAGTTTGAGGATAATGAAACAGAAAAACAACGTTATGTACTAGTATACAGTCGAACACTGAGAGTCATATATGCTTTGGCAATGTAACTGTTATACATTATCTAACCATCAACAAATATGTTTGATGAAAATATCACATTTATCAAGTTGTTAATAACATTTATTTAACACATCCATTATTATGATTTGTCATTGTTTCACACACAAAAATGTGTAAGATGCTGACTTTCTCACTGTTGGTTAATTTATTGAAAGTTCTGTTTTAATATTGTTATATCAAGGTTGTTGATATTAAATTGATATTGTTGCCATTTGTTTTTGTATAGACCATTGGAAGTAGGTTCATAAATTGCAGACTTGATTATTTTAATAGGCGGCTACTTTAAATTCCACATATTAAGATAGTGAATTGATTGGCTGGTGTTTAACGCCACTTTCAGCACTATTGGCTATTTCGTGGCCGTCAGATTTAATTGGCGGAGGAAGCCAGAGTGCCCTGAGAGATCAACAGACCCTTGGTAGGAAAACAGAAAATCCTAGTCAATTAAGATTGGAGTCAAGCAAACCTGCCACGTGCGATATTCGAACTCACAACCTCAGTGTTGACAGGTTAGGTGATACAGTAATAGGACTAATTAGACCAATCGTACATCGAGGTCCCAAAGAGAGTTTGGGGATAATGAACCATTAAAAACAGAAAAACAACGTTATGTATACAGTCGAAAACTGAGAGTCAGATATGCTTTGGCAATGTAACTGTTATACATTATCTAACCATCAACAAATATGTTTGATGAAAATATCACATTTATCAAGTTGTAAATAACATTTAATTAACACATACATTATTATGATTTGTCATTGTTTTACACACAAAAATGTGTAAGTCGATGACTTTCTCACTGTTGGTTAATTTATTGAAAGTTCTGTTTTAATATTTTTATATCAATGTTGTTGATATTAAATTGATATTGTTGACATTTGTTTTTGTATAGACCATTGGAAGTTGGTTCATGAATTGCAGACTTGATCATTTTAATAGGCCGCTAGTTTTAATTCCACATATTAAGATAGTCGTTCAGATAAATTCGTTACACAGAGTGCTAATGATTTAATACGATATATAAATAGTAAATAAATTCCATATACGGGTTCGAGCTTCGTTCTAGCCCCATATTGAATTTACTGACGCATATATATCGTATAAGGTCACTAGCAGACTGTGTAATAACTAATGATATTAATTACGAAGCATTTCAGTGACTGTATAAAGTCAACGTTTATACGGTCAAAGAAATTTTGACTGCACAAAAAGCATAATTACACAAACAATTTATTTCTCCTGGATACTGGTACACATTTTCTTCTATGATTTTTGCATTTAACAGTTAAGTAAAACAAACTGATAAAACGTGAAGGACAGGAAACTTTGACATCGTACATAGCAATGGCACAATAAATCTATTTTATTCAATGCATTTACAAATGTGTAGACAGCAGTTGTTTTAAAATGATTTGACTGATTTTTTGTTTACTTTCTCGTAATAGCTAACTTTTTCTTCAAGTTGAGCAAGCATTCGTAATTTACGAAAAAGAGAGACATTCCATACATCATTGTAGTGAAGGTTGAAATTTAGATTGAATAATTTCCTTCTATTAAACTGAACTTTCGTTTGAGCACTGACAGAATAAAAATCGCTGACCTATATTTAAGTTAATGTTATTAATATTCAACACAAACCCACTGTTCAACAAAGGTTGCCATTTCATTTCAAGCAGCTTGAATACGGGAATTCAATATAAGCATTAACGGTACCAATGTTACTGTACCACATGCGCATTGCGACAATTAATGTGTCTTCGGTGGTGCTCGAGGCCAAAATATCTGAAAATATAAAACGTAAAACAAACGTTAAAGTGTAGA
Source organism: Mytilus californianus (assembly GCF_021869535.1). Classification (NCBI taxonomy): domain Eukaryota; kingdom Metazoa; phylum Mollusca; class Bivalvia; order Mytilida; family Mytilidae; genus Mytilus; species Mytilus californianus. Next base: position 83,160,591 of record NW_026262679.1, read on the forward strand.
CCCAACCAATAGGACCTCAAATATAACTGAATCCGGACAAGGAATCAGAGCTTTGCATGAGCTAGATATGTTCCGGAATTTTTAATTATTTCCATTATTTTATAACACCAAATTTCAGTCAAGCAATATCGTTGTTTTCGCGCTAGTAATCGGCGTATCTACATCAACAGTTTTAGAAATGTTACATATTTTGACACATATGAGTGAGAAAAAAATAAAATGTTATAGAATGTCTTTCCTTCGGAATTGAGATCAAAAGGTGTCTTATAATATTAAGGTGGCAAATAAAGGCAACAATAGTATACCGCTGTTCAAAAGTCATAAATCGATTAAGAGAAAACAAATCCCGGATAACACATCAACTTTAAGAGGAAAACAACGGAACAACAGAAACACTGAACTGCAATAAAAACAAACGCCAAAATCACTTCAAAGAATTGCAATATTTTCTTCAACAGCAAGTATGAATCAGAAAAGAGAACAATTTCCATGTCTGCCAACAAATTCTTCTGCGAAAATATCCTAATGTCAGAATTGTAGGCTTATCTATGTAACCGATAATTTTCTTAAGATGGTAGCAACAACTGACGTGTTTAAGGGTTGGACGTTAGATTGAGTTTGTATTCTATCATAATAATTCCGAATCATTTCAGTGACTTTATAAAGTCAACGTTTACGGTCAAAGCATTTTGACTGCTCAAATTGCATTTTTGCAGTAAACATTAATTCTAAAAAAGTGCGGATCAAATAGTACTGATTTTGCATAAATTGGTAATGTTTAATTAACTGTGGATTCATGATTGTGTAACAATTTCAAACTTTATCAAAGTAAGCAGGTGCAAATTTTCATCTGCAAATCAGAGACAGTTTGAAGTACATTTGATATAAGTGTTTATTTTGGTTTCAAATCGTACCTTCCCCCGGATACTGGTAGTTCCTTTGCATCGAATCCAATGAGTGGTAACCAAAACGTATGATATATGATATCTACGCACACAGCACTTTTTTTCAGTATGCTGTTAATTCTTCGTCTTGTTTGATGCTAATTTTTCATATTGTATGCTGTTAATTCTTCGCCTTGTATGCTGCTAAGTATTTAAGGTGAAAATATTTGACAACAGTTTTATTAAAGTTTTTATTTTCTTTAATGAGTTTTTTTTTCATGTAACAGTTAAGTCAAAAACTGATATTATTTGAAGGACATTTCTTTTAAATCATATATCAAGTATAATATGTAAATTCGGTTGGCTCAGGATTTCGGAAGCGGAAATAATACCGTCAAAACACTAGGTTAAAAGAGCATAAAGAGAACAGCAAAAATCTTCTGAGGTCAGCTTTTGCTTAGAAGATTTCCATGTCTGCCAACAAATTCTTCTGCGAAAATATCCTAATGTCAGAATGGTAGGCTTATCTATGTAACCGATAATTTTCTGGAGATGGTAGCAACAACTGACGTGTTTAAGGGTTGGACGTTAGATTGAGTTTGTATTCTATCATAATAATTCCGAATCATTTCAGTGACTTTATAAAGTCAACGTTTACGGTCAAAGCATTTTGACTGCTCAAATTGCATTTTTGCAGTAAACATTATTCTAAAAATGTGCGGATCAAATAGTACTGATTTTGCATAAATTGGTAATGTTTAATTAACTGTGGATTCATGATTGTGTAACAATTTCAAACTTTATCAAAGTAAGCAGGTGCACATTTTCATCTGCAAATCAGAGACAGTTTGAAGTACATTTGATGTAAGTGTTTATTTTGGTTTCAAATCGTACCTTCCCCCGGATACTGGTGGTAGTTCCTTTGCATCGAATCCAATGAGTCGTAACCAAAACGTATGATATATGATATCTACGCACACAGCACTTTTTTTCAGTATGCTGTTAATTCTTCGTCTTGTTTGCTGCTAATTTTTCATATTGTATGCTGTTAATTCTTCGCCTTGTATGATGCTAAGTATCCAAGGTGAAAATATTTGACAACAGTTTTATTAAAGTTTTTATTTTCTTTAATGAGTTTTTTTTTCATGAAACAGTTAAGTCAAAAACTGATATTATTTGAAGGACATTTCTTTTAAATGATATATCAAGTATAATATGTAAATTCGGTTGGCTCAGGATTTCGGAAGCGGAAATAATACCGTTAAAACACTAGGTTAAAAGAGCATAAAGAGAACAGCAAAAATCTTCTGAGGTCAGCTTTTGCTTAGAAGATTTCCATGTCTGCCAACAAATTCTTCTGCGAAAATATCCTAATGTCAGAATTGTAGGCTTATCTATGTAACCGATAATTTTCTGGAGATGGTAGCAACAACTGACGTGTTTAAGGGTTGGACGTTAGATTGAGTTTGTATTCTATCATAATAATTCCGAATCATTTCAGTGACTTTATAAAGTCAACGTTTACGGTCAAAGCATTTTGACTGCTCAAATTGCATTTTTGCAGTAAACATTATTCTAAAAATGTGCGGATCAAATAGTACTGATTTTGCATAAATTGGTAATGTTTAATTAACTGTGGATTCATGATTGTGTAACAATTTCAAACTTTATCAAAGTAAGCAGGTGCACATTTTCATCTGCAAATCAGAGACAGTTTGAAGTACATTTGATGTAAGTATTTATTTTGGTTTCAAATCGTACCTTCCCCCGGATACTGGTGGTAGTTCCTTTGCATCGAATCCAATGAGTGGTAACCAAAACGTATGATATATGATATCTACGCACACAGCACTTTTTTTTCAGTATGCTGTTAATTCTTCGTCTTGTTTGCTGCTAATTTTTCATATTGTATGCTGTTAATTCTTCGCCTTGTATGCTGCTAAGTATCCAAGGTGAAAATATTTGACAAAAGTTTTATTAAAGTTTTTATTTTCTTTAATGACTTTTTTTTTCATATAACAGTTAAGTCAAAAACTGATAATATTTGAAGGACATTTCTTTTAAATGATATATCAAGTATAATATGTAAATTCGGTTGGCTCAAGATTTCGGAAGCGGAAATAATACCGTTAAAACACTAGGTTAAAAGAGCATAAAGAGAACAGTAAAAATCTTGAGGTCAGCTTTTGCTCAGAAGATTCCAGCTTAAGGTTGACTTGGAAAAGAATTTGTATATTTTGGGGCTTATTTGGCACTGAACCGAGTCCTATCCCAAAAATGTAGAATACGTCAATTCCGCGATATTGCAACTATTTAGTCGAAGATGCAATAAATTTAACGCTATGGGAAGAGGTAAAATAAACTGTTAACACAGATATAAGTCTCGCCTTTTTGTAATTTTGATAATGCAAATGTTGAAATTAAAATAACAATACTTTAACATGTAAGTTATGCAAATGTTCAAAGTCAATGAACCATGACTGAAGGTACTTGGCTAAACAATCTCCATGGAAATGAAATGTGCCAATGCTAATACAACTGCATACCAAATATCATTGACTTATCATAAGTCGTTCCATCTAAAAAAAAGATATAAGAAGATGTGGTATGAATGCCAATAAGACAACTCTCCATCCAAGTCACATTTAACCTAAACACAAACATTAACTTGTAAAATATGTAAAAGTTTCAAAGTCAATGAACCATGATGAGGGGGTGGGGCTATATAATCTCAATGGAAACGAGACTTGCAAATGCCAATACATTTGCATACCAAATATCATTGACTTAACATTAACGGTTCATCTTAACTGATTTAATCACAAACTCATACATGTAAACATAAGTTTCAAAGTCAATAGACCATGACTGAGGAGGCGGGACCAAATAATCTCCATGGTAATGAGATGTGCCAATGCTAATACAACTGCATACCAAATATCATTGATCTACCACTAGTGGTTCACCATAAACTAGACCTAATCACAAACTAATACATTGTTGACGCCGACGCCGGAAACAGCATACCTATGTCTCGGCTTTTTGATTCCGTCAAGGTAAAACAAAAACCGGCGGGAAACGTTATTTATACTGTGTTGTGCCAGGTTGATATTAGACACGCATATTAGACACGAGAAAAATCATAGTTTATTATGGACATGGAGCTCCCTACAAAAAAAAATAAACAACTGAGAAGAATTGGTTGTAAATCATTGATCCACAAGTTGAATATTACTTGCAAACTTAGTCTTATGTACAATATATCAAACAAGAAAAAAATAAGAATGTGAAAATAAAAAAAGCTGCCAGCATGCTGAACATTTAATTTTACAATAATTTACATTAGCAGTTTTACGCAAATGTGCCACATAGCCTCGAGTATCACTGGCCGCGAGCATCACTGAAGAGACATTTATTGTCGAAATGCGCATCTGGTGCAGAAAAATTGGAACCGTTAGTGTTATTAGATTTGTCAAATTCCTGACAAAACAATTCCGATCAGTAGTTGAATTAGTAGTTGACGAGTTGTGTCCCTTTATTGACACTGCAAACTTTTTATAAAACTTGTTTTCCTATGATTTTAGCACAAGATCATATGATGTTTTTTATTAGTTGTAATAATACAAAATGATTTTGTATGATTTGTTTCGATTCAATAACAAATAGAATAATACCTCCATTTAAAATAGTTTAATATTTGCAAAATAACTTTTCGCAACAGCTCAAAGCATAACAGCACAGTATACTGAAACTAAACACTTTATTTTCCTGTGTTGTATTTAGTTTTCTTTTATGGAGAAGGTTCAATTTTGCTTGAATATGGCCTTGAATTATAACTTAATCATTATTTATCAAAAACATCACAACTTGGTTCTTAAAAGTGTCTATTTCAAAAGCCTTAATGCTAAGTAAAACAAATATCTCCGTAAAAATGCATTGTAGTCAGCGCATTTTGGAGTTATTGTTAAAAACGATGTTTTTGTGCATTTTTTCAACCATTAAGTTCCAGGAATATCCTCCATCTTGTATGCTGCTAATTATTCAAGGTGAAAATATTTGACAGCAGTATTATTATAGTTGTATTCTTTAATGTTTTTTTTTCCGAAACAGCTCAGTCAAAGCAACTGTTAAGATTTGAAGGACATCTCTTTCAAATAATATATCAAGTATAATATTTTAACCCGGTTGCGTTAGTGCCCAAAATTTCGAAAGCTGTTTTGTAAGCTGAAAAAAATACAGTTGGAAGCTCTGAGTTAATACGGCATGAAGAGAATAGTCAAAATTGTCTGAGGTCAGCTTTGGCTGAGGAGATTCCAAATTAACGTTAACACACACATAGTTTAATGACTTGGAAAGGAGTTTGTACATTTTTGGGCTTATTTGGTCCTTAACCCTGCCCTCCCACCAACATGTAGAATACTTCAATTAATAGATGTTGGAACTATTCAGTTACATTAGATAACGATATTCAAGACACTTTTCCTTAAAACTACCATAAACAATCTGTAACAGAAAGTTCATTTTAAAAGACAAATTATAACAGTTATTAGACCAAGCAAAGTAGAGTGAGAGAGAGAGAACTGAAATTTATAAAGAAAGGTATAACTTTCACGCTTAGTCTTATGTACATGCACAATATATCAAAACATAAAAAAATGCCAGCATGCTTACGTCACAGTACTCAAATTACACCGAGTAACCAAATTGCACATATTTAGCAAAAAAAGCAGCGGAAATCTTACAAGTTTTTTTTAGAGACTAAACAATTTGTATTTTTATGATTTGAAATTATGCACGTCTTTCAACATTGCTAGTTATATGTAGATATGCACAAAGCTTTCACAATATATATATCAACAGATGACGTATTCACTGGAAAAAGTAAAATCTATGGAAACGTCTTCATGCGACGTCTACAAAAAGTCATCTTTTAAAAATGAGCAAATAAAATATGTTATAAGCATTCATTTCTTAAAAAATGAATAGTAAGCATGAACTTATGTCAAATTGTTCTAAATAAACAAAACATCTGTTATACGATCTTTAAGGGTGTTAATTTAAGCATGGATGCAATTTGGGTACTCCTCATTACAAAATCATGGACCGTTTGGAGGTCGGTTCAAACCCATTTTTCTCTGATTTAATGTGGATTTAAAATTAAATTAGTGGAACTATATAGTAAATAAGGATACATCTACAAAATAAACCCAGAATGGAAACTTTTGTCTGGATCATTTAAATAAACGTAGGTGAAAACCCTGTCAAAAAAGGTGCAATTTTGGTACCCTCACGTTAAATAGTTTACCAATAATTTATATTTGCAGTTATACGTTAATGTGCCACTTAGCTCTGTCAAATTTCTGACGAAACGATTCCAATCATTATTATGGCCTTGAATCATATCTTTATCATAATTTATCAAAAAGGTCATATTTGGTTTTTACATGTAAAAGTATCTATTTCAAAAGCCTTAATGCTAAGTTAAACAAATATCTCCATAAAAGTGCACTATAGGCTTCAAAAGTCAGCGCATTTTGGAGTTAATACTAAAAAACGATGTTTTTGTGCATTTTTTTCAACCATAGAATTTAAGGAATATCCTTAACCATGCTAATTATTCAAGGTGAAAATATTTGACAGCATTATTATTAAAGTTTGTATTTTCTTTAATGAGTTTTTTTATATATATAACAGTTAAGTCAACGCAACTGATAAGATTTGAAGGACATCTCTTTCAAATAATGTATCAAGTATAATATTTTAACTCGGTTGCATTCGTAACCAAAATTTCAAAAGCTGAATAAATACCGTTCTGATTTAAGAGGGTATGAAGAGGAGATTCCAAATTAACGTTAAGTTAATGACCTGGAAAGGAGTTTGTATATTGTTCAGCTTAATTGACTGTGAACCCAGTCCTCCCTCAAAACATAAAGAATATGTCAGTTCCGAGATGTTGGAACTGTTTAGTCGAAGACAAAAAACAGCTACTGTCGATAGTGAAACATCGTAAAAATGTAGGACATTTTTAGTTGAAAAGCGGGAATATTTGAACACTATAGAAAGAGGTGAAAAACCAACCAGGAAAATTAAATTATGCCTTGTTGTGCCAGGTTGCGTCTTAGGGAGAATTGAAATTTATAAAGAAAGGTATAACTTGCAAACTAAATCTTATCTACATGTACAATATATCAAAACAGAAAATAGGAGAAAATAGGAAACAGCAAGCATGCTTAAAATTTAATTTTTCCTATATAAATTAACTTACATTCATACGGAATTAATTTCATCCAAAAGTGAGGATGAAGCAAAATAGAAATGTCACCCCTTAATGTTCATATGCTCCTGTCACAAACTAGATTGAGGACAAGTGAAATGAGTGATGCTTTTTTGTCAATGCTAGAATTGATAAGGTTAACAAAGAAAGATTGATTGATTGATTGTTGGTTGCTTAACGTCCAGTGGCAAATATTTCATGCATATTCAGGACGAGAACAAATTAACAATAAATACAATAGGTAGGTTCTGTAATAGGGGCGTCCGGGATTATGGTCGGAGAAATTTAGACTGCCACGGGAAATGAGGATATATTGGATAGGGACAGAAATTAAGCCTTGCAACAGGTCACCTACGGACCCCTCAAAGAGTTGTTGCAAGGGTTCTTAACGTGCAAAGAGCGTGGCACTCTCTTTACACGAGGCATCGGATTTAACGTCCCCATTCTGACCGGACGTGGCTGCAAATTTGTACATCCCGCACAGCCAAACGGACGCCCAACTTTAGCAAGGGTTTTACTGCCGGTCGGAGGAAGACCAATGGTGACCATACTTCTATTCCCCAGTCACCCTTGGGGAGTGAACAAAGAAAGAACAGATCAGATAAATCTTAGACCAGATAAAAGATGTTGTGTTTAAAGCTACCTGAAATATTGAGTTAAGCCTATTGCAACCGAGTTCTACAGTTTGTTCTTATTTTGTGCTTTTACATAACTGCCCTAATTTAGGGGAGGGTTGAGCGCTCACAAACATGTTTAACCCCGCCACAGTCTAAACATGTTTGTTCCAAGTCAGAAGCATGAAGTCCAGTGGTTGTCGTTGGTTCATGTGTGTCATATTTGTTTTTCGTAAATTTTTGTTATAAATTCTGTCGTTATTTTTCTCGTTTGAATTGTTTCAAATTTTTCAATGTCGGGGCCATTTATAGCCGACTATACGGTATGGGTATCTCATTGTTGAAGGCCGTACGGTGACATATGATTGCATATATCAACTTCATTTCAACTCTGGCGGATACTTGTCTCATTGGCAATCATACCACATCTCCCTATTTTTATATTAAGTTACAAAACCTGATTTATTTGCCTACGAAACAGTCTAAACGTTATTTTGAATAAGCATTGATAGTAAACAGCTGTACCCATAATAAAATATAAAACAATTACAAAATATAAAGAATACAAGCCATTTCACCTACTATGTAAGTATCTTATATTTAGGATTGTTCTTTGCCTTATCCAATCAGTGTGTATTTTTCGTTTAAAATGTAATATATTTTATAAAAAAAAAGAAAATGATGTATAAATCAATTTTCATTTCTCCAACTTCTTTCACAAATGGTGCTGGTATTACATCTGATTTTATGTGGATTGAAGACATAGGGGAAACAAGCCTTCCGAATTTGCATAGATGTACCAATAAATATGTACCTCTATTTGTCAAAGTCAATTGAACAAGTAAGAGGTAAAGTTATACGGTATGGAATTAACCAATATAAATTCCACATTAACATATATGTAAGCGTCGTGTAAATGTATATCAGTTTCTACGAATCAGCTATTCATCTTCATATGAGTATAATAACAATGCCAGTAGTGGTGCACTCTTAGTTTGTTGAAATGTCAATAAACAAAACTATGCAAATATGTTGTCGATCAAAACGTCATTTTGATGATATCATCTTCGTTGTATTTGGTGTAGGAATCAGTGCGGTTTTTTACAAAGTAAGATTTTCCATGGCCTAAAACAAGGAATATTTTTATCTTCGATTCCCATTTTTTTTTTAGAAAACGCACTGTTAAATGAGAAGTTTTTTTTCGATCAGTAGTATAGAGTGTAGAATAATACAAATATTCATATCACTGCAAAATTTAAAAGATTGTGATGGAAGATTTTGGATGAGATCTTTAGATTTTTAAGAATAAAAACCTTATCCCTATCCCCTTCCCCTCCCCAAAAAGAAATCACTAAAACACACTAATAAATGATTAAAAGTTTGTGTGTACTTTTACAAATTTGGAGGCTTAAAATGATGTGTAATCTAGATTAAAAAGACATGGATAGAGCAAATGTCATTTATATGTAAATATCTTGATTCAACTGATAACGTTTAATTGTAGACACGGTCAAAAACTATTTCTGACAAATTAATAAATGCCCAGCAGAATGTTTTATTAAACGAGGGGGATAAAACTGAAAAAAATACCAGGCTTATAATTATGTACGTGTTTCGTCTACAAAAGACTCATCAGTGGCGCTCGAATCAAAAAGGTTAAAAGGCCAACATAAGTACGAAGTTGAAGAGCATTGAGGGGCTTTGCCAAATACAGCTGAGGTAATCTATTCCTGGTGTAGAAAATTCTAATTATTTCAAACAATTCAAAGTTTTGTTAACAGTTAGTTTATAAATATGACAATACCAATGATGAATCATGTCAACACAAAAGTGCTGACTACTGGGCTTGTGATACCATCGGGGAGGAAACCTCCAACAGTAGTGGTATCGACCCAGTGGTTGTAAGAAGACTCATTAAAGATACTAGACGAGCGTTTCGTCTACAAGACGCTCGAATCAAAAATGTTAAAAGGCCAAATAAAGTACGAAGTTAAATAATTTAGGGCCAAACATTCCTATAGGTTTTGCCAAATACAGGTAAGGTAATCTATTCCTGGGGTAGAAAAATCCTTAGTATTTCGAACAATCCAAAGTAATGTAGACAGTTAATATACATATATGACAATATCAATGATAATTCATTTAAAATGTATTTGTCTAAAAGTACCATAAATACCCAGAGCATTTTGATGTATAAATTTCGGAAATATTGAGCGAATTCCTTATTCTGTACATTTACTTTCAATGCTTTTTTTTTTATTTTATCAGGGAAAACCCAAAACTCGAAAAAATTGAGGGCCAAACATTCCTATAGGTTTTGCCAAATACAGCTGAGGTAATCTATTCCTGGGGTAGAAAAATCCTTAGTATTTCGAACAATCCAAAGTTGTGTAGACAGTTAATATACATATATGACAATATCAATGATAATTCATTTAAAAATGTATTTGTCTAAAAGTACCATAAATACCCAGAGCATTTTGATGTATAAATTTCGGAAACCTTGAGCGAATTCCTTATTCTGTACATCTACCATCAGCGCTTTTTTTTTTTATTTTATCAGGGAAAACCCAAAACTCGTTGTCTTTTGTGTTATTTAAGCAAGAAAATATATTCAGCACTAAAACATTTAATTAGTTAATGCTAACAACTATCTTTCTTTTATTTGAGATTAAATTCTACAGTCTCTTTCAAGTTTAAATGAACTTCGTAGCATTTTCATTACCCACTGCATACATGCAAATTGGTAGCTAAAAACAATTTTCTTTTCTATTTTTCCCAACAATAAAATACCAATAATTTTGTTTCATTCTCCCATTAAACAAATCAAAGTTTAATGAGAAAACAAGTTTATCTAAGAAAATTGTGTTGAAAACAAATGACAAACGAAAGCAGGAAGCTTAATTTATTCTTTGAATTTAAATAATAAATGACTATAAAACACAACGATAAGAAGCGTTTTTTACAACACGCGAATCAATTAATGTTAATTGTTTGGTTACACGAATTATTGTTTTAGATGGGTGCTTGTGGTTTTGTTTTAATTAAAGAATGTTTAAAGTGAATTTAAATAGATTTTCCTCTTTACGTTAGATATGGAAGATTTAGTTAGATTTGCATGATGAACTACAAATTGAATTCAGGCAGTGCACTACAAATTGAAATGAGGTTCCTTGAATTACATAATGTTTGCAAACATGCATAGTCAACAGAATAATAATTTCACAAATATCAATGTGCTTTTGTGCATTTAGCAGTTTAATTGTTGCAATGTTAACAAGGGAATCAATTTTAATTTAAAATTCAATATCATATCATACTATTCTTCTAAATCAAAAGATCAAGTCCCCTTTTTTCTTCATCCAATGTGACTGCAACATCAAGTGTAACTTCAGCAAAATCAAAACCAAAAAAAAAAATAAAGAGTTTTACCCTTTAGAAAAGTGCAAATAGTAGAGCGAAATGTTATGTACAAAAGTCATATAATCTTCAATAACATAAACAATTTATAGGTTTGAAACAATAATGTTAAAACATGTTTTGCATCTTCATTTCATTTATTAATTTCACACATTTTCAACATTTCTGAAATTCACAGTATTACACACTAGATTTATTGATCCTTGAATTTTTAACAATATTATGATGATTTTTTTTAAACATGTAATCGTGTTATGAACTAAATGTACAAATATGGCTAAATCTACAATTTTAATGGATATTGACAACTAGTACGATTCTTCCAAATAAGGAACCCGTATGAAGTGATAACCAAAACCTAAATTCATCGAAAGTAATACTTTGTATAATCTTTTAGGTACAAAGTAATTCATGCTGGTTGACGATGCAAAATTTTTTAAATTATGTAAAATTTGAAATACTGACGTACTAAAATATAAATTGCCTCCATCGACAATGTTAAGCACTGAAAACATATGATGTAAGGATACACGCATATGTAAAGTAATTGAATTATCTTCAAAGTAAAACATTTGAACTCTGAAGTATTTTTACTCCAGTAGGATTTAGGAACTTTCTGATTTTGACCTTTGATGTCAGTAAACCAAAGTCGAGGTAAATTAGCCATACCTAGTAGGCTTAATAAATTCTAGTGTCCATAAATTCAGTCTGACGACTTCAGACGTTCACGTTTTTGCCCTATTTAGCTGCAGCAACTCACAACTGAACATTAAAACTCACAAACTTTTTTTAAAGTGTACTTATATATTCAATAACGGTTTATTTCTGGTTTTGAATTTTTATTCCATGAATGGTTTCATGTACCATTGAGAAAACTACAGAGGTAGTACCAATTTCCCTTGTACACCGTGATGTATTTTTGCAGGTTCTCAAATCGGATGGTTGTTGAAAGCTGCTTTTCATTGACTATAACAATATACTTTTTTTAACGATTTGTCAACATTTTTAAATGTATCCATGAAATGTTAATCAGCACTAAATATTGTTTTAGGGGGAAGATATTGCATCGAAAGTCATCCTTAATGAAAATGAAGAAATGTGCATGTCCGATAGAATATTGATATTTTATAAATTTTAAAAAATTCGCCAATTTGACACCTTTTAGCATTTATAATGTGCATGGTAATATGTTCGGATTATTGCTAACATGTTCCTAAAACCTTACAGTTTACACATTACACATAAAGCTGTGATACTCCGAACATAAGTTTAAATATAGGGCTTGCAGAATAGGGGCTCAGTGAGAAAATAAATCGTGGGAAATTATCCATGCCTCTTTTTTTATTCACCAAATTCACCCCTTAGAGAATTTTTTATGAACACCATCATGAATTGGTTGACCCGTTATCGAATACCTGTGCCACAGGATAGGTTCCGCTTAATGTCGCTATAATACCGCCCTCTTTTCATCGATTATGAAACGACATGATTGAATACGATTAATATAAGATTGTTTTACCTGCAATGAGTAACACGATAGTTGCCACTAGTGGAACAGGAATTGTCTACTTACCCTTCCAGAGCAACTAAATTCACTACCGGTTTTTGGTAGTTGTCGTGTTACTCAATATTTACTTTTCGTAACTCGTGTTTGTCTTTTCGTTGTTTCTCATTTTGGCCATGGCGTTTTCTGTTTTTATTCGACTTATTTTTTTACTTTCCACATCTTTTTCTTTTTGTGCACTATTATAGTTCATCAAATTTGTATATTTTACTTTTGTATTCCAGCTGTTCAAATTATATCTTTGGTGTTTATGATAATAGTTTCTTTTTCAGATTTATTTCTATAAAGTATACGATGAAGTTTGTGACATATACAGTTAAAAGACGCATTTTTGGCGCAAACGTAAATGAATACTTTTTTCGGTGCATGATTTCTATAACATTAATTATCAATTTGACAAAAATATTTTCAATTATTATGAGTTAATTGGTTAACAACATTTTTGATGTTTGAGGTGGAAAGGTCTTTTGCTCATCTGATCTATACTCTTATTGGCGACACTGGATCGGTAATCAATATTTTAGTGAACATTTTATCATTTAACCAGACATGAAAATATCATACTAACAATTCAAACATGCTACTTATTGTCTACTCTCTAAACTGCATTGAATATCATAATACTCTCTAAATTGCATTGAATATCATAATGCTTTCGATTAGCAGTTTTATAATTGTTATTTTTTGATAAATGAACACATGATTTTACAGATAATAGGATTTTTCTACTCAGTTTAATTTTAATTTTATTTTGAATTTGTTAAAAACTTACTAATTGAAGCTATCAATTATTTCAAGGCCTACTTTAGAAAATATCATCTGTCTGGTTGTATTTATGAGAACTGAGTTTTAATTATAAAATATTTCCTTCAAAAAATGACAATTTGTATATCTGTCAAGATTAATTGGAAACTACAGCAGTCTCTTTGTGTATTTGTTTATTTTAAAATCAATTCTTCTTGAGATATTTGTACCAAATAATATTATGATCTGATCGACTTAATTAAGATTTTGATCATATTTGGAATTTAAAATTATAAAATGTAAAGACGAAATGCATGTTGCAGAACACTAATTACAAAATTGAATGTAGAAACTGAAATTTTTGGCATTCAGTTAATTTCAGTATATCCATACAAACACATACATACATACATACATAAACAAAGATATGGGGGAAAAATAATAAGGTATGAGACAGCAACCTAACGAACCCAAAAAAAACACAGGTCACCTTGAAGTCAACATATAGTCTGGGATGTTCGCTACTCTTGTTTTTGACTTTTTGTCAGATATTCGGAATCCTATAGTTTTATCCATGTAGTGCCAATAAAAAATTTTGCCCGCTAACCCCTACTTTTCTTTCCATATTTTTATAACATATAGTTTAAAAAGCCATTTTTGAAAATCTTATAAAGTCGTTGTTATTATTTCATAGTTTTTGAATGTAAAAAGGTGTCAATGTTAAATGTATAAAAAATCTAGAGAGAATCATTTCCCGCCAAATTTTCAATAGATTATATCTCAAAAACAAGGACACGGACCTTTCATTTTTTTCTGCTTTTTGAGTTCCTTTACTTATATACTATCATTTTATTACCGTCTTTTTAAAATGCTTGTTATTTTGAAACAGAGGAACGAACATCCTTTAAGCGTGAAAAAATTCAAACGTAACAATATGCAAAAAAAAAAAAAAAAAAAAAAAAAGAATGTGGAGATATCACTAGTCATAAATAAGAAAATTGAGTTAATAACACACGTGTCCATTTTGATTATCTGTCACTGGCAAACGAAAGGGTTAATAATATGTTAAGCATACATGGTTTGGTCAGGGAGGGGTATCGTTTACGTCGACTATATAAATTGCAAAAACAAATCTTTCCATTAATGGCTATTTGGAGATTATACGTCGCTTATACTATCCCCCTTTTTATATTCATGCACACGGTCCTCATTTTAAATTGCAGAAGCAGTTTAATACAAATACTATTTTCTCGTGATTACGGTTACATAATACTTCAGACGCAACATTGAAAAAGACTGTTAAACATTGCTAAACAGTTATTAACACTTACAGTCCTACATCCTGTTGATACTGTTCACACTTACGTTTTTGCATTGCTAAAGGTCATGTTTTTCTCAGACTGTTTATTTACTAGCCATTTTCAAAGATTTTTACAGTTTGTTCTCATGTTGTATTGTTACACCATTGTCTCAGGTTAGGGGAAAGATTGGGCGCCCTCAAACATGTTTAATACAGCAAATTTAATTTTTTGCTTGTCCGTTTTTGCATTGCTCAAGGTCATGTTTTTCTCAGACTGTTTATTTACTAGCCATTTTCAAAGATTTTTACAGTTTGTTCTCATGTTGTATTGTTACACCATTGTCTCAGGTTAGGGGAAAGATTGGGCGCCCTATAAACATGTTTAATACAGCAAATTTATTTTTTTTACCTGTCCCAAGTTAGTGGCCTGTATTCAATAATTGTCGTTGGTTGCTCTCTGTTATGTTTGTATCTCGTTTATCATTTTGTACATTTAGCAAGCCGTTGGTTTTTTCGTTTTAATTGTTTTACATTTTGATGCCTTTTATAGCTTTCTATGTAGTATGGGTTTTGCTCATTGTTGGAAGGCCGTACGATAACCTATAGTTGCTAACATCTACGGCATTTATTCTCCGATGGATACAGTTGTCCACGAGAATATCACAGGCTCTTTTTATAATAAAAATACGATTATAAGTAGTCATAATTTTGACTGAAATGTTTATGACTCACGAAGTAATCTTTGGAGCCTTGGTTGTCGAGAATGCTTAGTAGTTCGTTTTCAGTGGTAAAAAGCGTGTTAGCTCTAAGATTGCCAGTACCTGCTTGTTGTGAGGTGCGTTTGATTGCGATCTAGTTGACAAATATTGCCAGTTTTCTAACCAAATTTCGGTTCTCTCTGGGTATTCCGTTCTCTCTGGGTATTCCGGCTTCCTCCGCCATTAAAAAACTGGCCATCATAATATAACATAGGTCGCTGAAAGTGAAGTTAAGTAAAAAATAAAAAGCAACCATCAAATTCCTTAAATGACAAATACATTTTGCATAAAACTTAAGACAACCCTGACGAGATTATTGAATTGGCACACGCTAAAAAAAATGTAGCGGAGTTAATCTATTTTTCTTACCATTCATCCCGTCCTAAATAATCTTGATTGGTGGAGCAAGCTTAAGAAATGTACATAGTGGGACGAACAATAACAAGTAGTTAAGAAAAGTACTGAAATTAATTAATTCAAATCTACTGACGTCATATAAAAAGGGGTATAGTTAATACAAAACTAAACAAAGACGTTTAAAATAATGCTACAGACTAGTCGCTATCAGCAAACCCAAGGCATTTAACTGCTAATATAGGAATTATGTGATCATAAACCCAAACTAGAAGATGCCCGCAAAATCGCGGTAAAATTGGGCAAGTGTTGAAACAAAGAGTGTCAAGGGTGCCTGTGTTTACACATAAATAGGGTGGTCCGGACGTCGGATGAGTGTGTTTACACATAAAAAGGGGGGAGGATCACTTCGAAAAGTTCAACGCCCATTTCATTTTTGGACAGTTCTGCACCTGATTAAAAAGGGTGGATGTCGTTTAATTTAGCAAAATGATGCACTTACAATACAATACAGGATCTTTATAGGCCTAACTGTCCTATTTTCTATCCTTTCTTCTTACTTTCACTTGGATTTCGCGGGCAGTATGTCGACTGAGCATGCGCGAAAGCGTATGAGACACGGATCGATAACGGTCTCCGAATTTGGATATTTTCTCAAAAATTGGCGTTTTCTGTGGAAAAAAGATTGTTTCAAAAACAAATTTAGGAAGTACAAAACACTACATTTATACGTCATATCACAAATATTTCCGACTTTGTATGGTTTCAGAGGAGTTGCTCGATGAAATCGGTCTCTTCCTTTAGTAGTATAGATACCCGCGTCTTTATTTAATAGTAGATTTCACACAGAAACGTCGTTACCAGTACATAGAGACCTGATCTTGTGGAATTCCCGTAGTAAAGTTCTTTGTTCAGAATTCAATAAAAAATAGAATATAAATAATGGGGACTCAGACTCCGTGTTTTTTATGCAGTATTATGTTGTGGATTTCTTTAGAAAAGGGGAACTGCGAATTTAGAGGAGTATTAGCTGAGATTTAGACAAAAAGTTAAGATACGATTTTTTTTCAAACATTTATAAAAGCCGAATATTGAAACTATTTTTTCGCTATAGACAACCAATTTACTTCAATTTTTTCCAAATAAGCTCACGATTGGACACAAGCAAACCCGCTATATTCTGCATAAGTCTGTACCAAGTCAGGAGCTTGTGATTCAGTGGTTGTCGTTTGTTGCTGTATATTATAATTGTCTTTCGTTTGTTGTTTTGTAAATAAAGCAGGCAGTTTGTTTTCTCGTTTGAATTGTTTTAAATTTTGTCATGAATTGTCGGGGCCTTTTATAACATGTTATGTGGTATGGTTTCTGCTCATTGTTGAAGGCCGTACCAATAGTTGCTATCATCTACGTCATTTGATCTCGGTTGGATAGTTATCTCATTGGTCATCATACTGCATCTCCTTATTTTATTACCGATGTATTACTGACTTGTAAGTCAATGTTCAACCTCATTTGGATCCGTATTCATGCGACCTTCAATTAGACTCTTAGTTGGAGATGGTTACGCATGTGTTTAGCATCTTCAGTTATCAAAAAGAAAAGAATTTACCATTGAAAAGTGAAACAAGGGAACCACCAAGAAAAAAAAATCGTTGGTTGATTTGACCCACAAAAGATCCTTCTTATACAGGTATAACGATGGGTTACTTATTTTTTTAATCTATAAAATGAAATCAAACAGACCTAGACAAATCGTCATTATACGATTGCATGTGCTTTTCTGTCTATCTATATTAATGTTTATATTGGGTCATATGGCCGTACACGGGGTCCTCTGGGGTCTTTCTGGTCGGTTAATTAGACAACGTCCAGTCAAATGCTGATACATTATAACGATTACAATGTATTATTAATTGTTTTTTGTTTACTTTTTATAATTTTGATATACGTTTTAGTATGTTATAAATCAAATATGAGAATTTGAGTCAAATCGGTGAACATGAATTTGACATAATATGCCCCTTTAAGATCACCCCTAGTTTTGTTTTAAAGGGGTTCGTGTTATACTCTTGCTTTAGTTATAAGTGTTGTTCTCTGTGCTTTTTTTTTATTCTTCAATGTTTGTGTTGTTTATACCGGTAACAGTATCGTCTTATCCTTTGTCATGAAAAACATGTTTCAATTTCAAAATTTCACATTCGTTCAAGTTTCAGGGTAAGAAAATTTTACATGACCGATGGTCTAGAATTTGATGATGTCTTAGGGTTAGATAAGAGTCAATTACCAATCCGCTATTGCGTGATGTCTAAGCACTTGATATAACTTATCAACGTATTCTATAGGAGTAACACGACGGGTGTCACACGTCGAGCTGGATCTGCTAATCATTCCGGAGCACCTGAGATCACCCTGGTTTTTGGTGGGATTCGTGTTGCTCAATCTTTAGTTTTCTATGTTGTGTTTTTGGGTACTGCTGTTTGTCTGTTTGTCTTTTTCTTTTTTAGCCATGGCGTTGTCAGTTAATTTTCAACTTATGAATTTGAATGTCCCTTTGGTATCTTTCGCCCCTCTTTTTAAGTCTAAAATACTTTCATATAGGCTTGTATGCAGAATTTGTCAAAACCTCAAAAACCAAGTATCCTCAAAAAAAGATCTTTTCATCAATCTATGGGAATAGGTATCTAACAAAAAAAAAATATAGATCCACAATAAGCGAAAAGAAAATCAATATTCTTTAATTTGTTGTTATCGTCGGAAATGCAAACTGAGAAGGAAAAAAACAATCGAAATGAAATTTTATCACATTTTTGTATAATGAAAGTGAAAACAGCTGTTTTTTTCTGTGTCCAAGGTTTCCCATTAGCAAAAGAATATACCTTTCTTTCTTTTTTTAATTTAATTGTTAATATATGATTAATATGATCGTATGTTGTGAACAACCTGACTATACGGTATGTTTTTCTCTTTGTTGAAGGCTGTACGGTGATCTATCATTGTTACATCTACGTCATTTGAACTCTGGTGGATAGTTGTCTCATTTGCAATCATACCACATCTCCTTATCTTTATACGATTTGCAAACAGCGATGTTAGCATATGTATGCATTTCCAATTCAAAGTCGTATATTTTTAATCCGGATATGGTGTACAAATTTTTGCACCTCATGTTTGCGGTATACCATCTTCTCCGCAAGTTTATTGTTTTCTGTTTGGTATTAGGTTAATAATTAAGATCCATGTTACATCTCGTGATCAATTTATTTGGCAATCGTCAATGGCAGTCAGCAGGGTTTAAGAACATCAGTTGTTCGACCTGTTAGTCAAATGCAATTTGTTAAAATATGCTTTTCACTTATTTG
Organism: Mytilus californianus; assembly: GCF_021869535.1. Taxonomy (NCBI): domain Eukaryota; kingdom Metazoa; phylum Mollusca; class Bivalvia; order Mytilida; family Mytilidae; genus Mytilus; species Mytilus californianus. Next base: position 83,179,862 of record NW_026262679.1, read on the forward strand.
GTCTTTTGGAAAATGTTGTTTGTGCTGTATTTAGACCCCTCTACCAAGAAATTTGTTTTACATGCACACGTATAAAAATTGCGGTTTTTATCCAACGCAATTATAGGTTTGAACGTTGTTTTCAACTTAGATTTGTTTATAGTATATATATATGGATTCCTCGCGTGAAGGCAATGAAAAATAAAAATATGCCAGTGTCCATTGCATTTTTTTAAACCGAGCGGCTGATGAGACTGCATGTTGAATGTCAGACAATTTGATATACAAAAAAGGCATTTCAACAAACTAAAACCTAGCATTATGAGTTTAGCTTCTGTGCCACCAAAGATTTTCTATCGTCTCAAGTATGACAGAGAAATTATATTTCTTTATCATAGCCTTTATTGAGTACTAGCCGACCCTAGCCTCACACGAAGAGCACTTCCATAAATGTTTTAAATAATTCCATATCAAGGCAGAGCTTAATTCAATTCTTGTTTGTTGTCATCAAAAGAAATGTATTACTATTAAGTTTGCACAAACATTTAGATGGTAACTGTCATAAAAATACTATAGATTTTTTATAGATAATTATCAGTTGAAAACATACAGTATTGGTATTGAATGCAGATTAAATGACACACAGCCACGCCCATCTTTTACAATGTTTGTAAAGTAAACAAGCATGTGATTGATCGTGAATTGTTAAATTGAAATTTTAAGCTCTTTGGAACCACTGAAATAGTATATTTATATTTCATAACATATCTGCACCTACACTTTATAAGCAAGGCGTTATACCAAGGCCGCTTATTATATCTTAACTCTTTTGTTGACAAAACATCTTTTATTAAGCTTTAATTTATTAAATTGTTAGTTTGATGCTTGATAAATATCTATTGATTTTATAATTAGATATTTCATATCTCGCAATTACAAATAAACTGAACGATTATACAGTTCAACATGTTTGTTAGCGATTTTTCTATATGAATACTAAATACTGTGTGACCCGAGATCATGATCATTAAATTTGTAGAAATCGTAAATAGTAACAGTAAATTTCACTTGTTTCTGCTTGAATAAACAGAGAAGAATCTATAATTCATTAAGAGCGTCAATATGGATGAATGAGCTTTAGCTCCGTGTTGAAGGCCTCACAGTTACTTTAAGATAAAGAACAGCGGTACCTTTACTTCTGGTTTTATCTTGTATATGAAGTCATGAAAAAATACACGAAATATGCTTCGCTTCCATTAAATGGACATCATGCGTTTCTTTTACATTTAGACTTGTCCTTATACAGAATTTGTTGCATCCACCACTCGCGCTCACGTTGAGTTAAATGAAGACATCCTTTGCATTTATCATTCACTCGTGTTGGATTGTCAACAATGATCCAAGTATCATTAATAAAACACTTGATCCCGTTCAAGTTTTCAAATACTTATGAATCTTTTGCTTTCAAATTTTTGGTTTTTAGCGTTCCTGTTTTTAAAAAGTTATATCGAGAAAAGCGCTTCAGACGCACCAAATGCAGAAAGTGCACTTTTCATTTTATAAGGAACATATCCATCTTAAGGGTTTATACCTTCATATTTAGTTCATTTTTTTTTAAAGCACTGTTTTACTTGAATATGCCAGTGGAGCTTATGCGATTTAAACGCATTTTTTTTCTTCACTAAACATGCTATTTAAATTAGTCATGAATTTAACCGCAATACCACAAATTATTAAATACAATTCAGTGGCACTTATAAAAAGTATTTATATTCTTCTCTTTTTATTGATTTTTGTTTGCTAGTTTAATTTATTTAATATGTTAATCAATCCGAAGAACTACTGCATCAACCATTTGAGAATTCCTAATATCATTATTATGTGACAATAAAAATATGCAATTCTCGTTATCATCAACAGTTGTTAATAATTACTAATTCTTCAACATTAAATATAATAAATAACATATAAAAACAACTAATAACGTTTTGATAGTTATTCATTTCAGTTAATTTTTTTTCTCATAAACAAACATTTGTGCAATTATCTCCGGCGGTTTTCATACGAATTATATTACGTGAAAAATATTGTCGTTTTTTTTGCAAAATTGATTATTGTCACTTTTCCGATTCAGAAAGTGATTAGGAACGAAACCAATCGTGGAATATTTGTGTAATGCCTATAGTTAAAAAATCTATTAGTTCACGCTGCTTACTAAAATAATGTATTTATATAGTCCATCAACAACCATAACAGAACTATTTAACTCCATTCAACAAATTTGTTCCCTACAATCAAATGATTTCACAATTTAGGCATCTAATTAAGCCATTATGCTGACAAAGAAACAAAATGACATGTTTGTCCGAATTTGATAATAGCCGCGTAACGTTTTACGATCTGTCGTGCTGTGCTTTCATGATAAACAGACCATCGTAATAATAGAAATTAATAAACGTTTTGTTCAGATCATAGTGTTTTATTTCTCTTATTATTAAATTATTGTCGTTAGTTTTCGGTGAAATAGACAACATTGAAATCCGTTTTCTAAATAAAAAATGTAACATGTTTTGAAGCTTCCTATCACGGAATGTTTTATTTAGTCTGTCATTCAGCTCAATTTCAGAAGTTTGAATAACAATTTGGGTTGATTTACAAATGTCTCAAGAGTGTTATTGAAAAACAATAAGATATTCTAGAATGGTATTAGATCAACATAAATTCGGGATATTTACATTTCTGGTGAATTGGTCAGATGCTCAAATAAATGAGTAGCAAATAGAATTAATGCTGGACACGTTATCGAATATTGCGATAAAATGACAAAAATAATGAAATAACGGCAAGAATGAGACTGGACATATCTGATAAATGACCAGTTCTCAAATGGACTGAATGTGCATTTTCGAGTAAAAAATGAAATTATCATATAATCTTTCTTTTAAGATTATTCCATGAGAAGTCCAATAATTCGTATAATTTCTATCCCACTGAAACCACTATATGGGGCTAAGATTCTGCAGTGGAAGTGGCAATAGCTTTGGTAATGGTATGATTAGCTTTGATATTAGAAATTAATGTTTGACATGCGCACACTGTACAATCAATAGATTTTGCCAATTTCTACCGTATTTGTTTCACTCATAAAGTCAATAAAGAAGAATGTAAAATCTACTGGAATCAGAATATTGAAAAGCTTAAAGAATATACGTTAAAAATTGTCAATGATTTTACATTTATTCACAAGAGCAAAATGTTATACGATGCTTAAAATTCTTGTTTTTAATAAACAAATTTGATACATTTTGCATTGCAGGTCACCATTAACCAACGTGACTTAAAATTAATATCAGGATGACAATTGATAGCTTTTCTTTCCATAGATTTTAAAATGTTCTATTTGAGATAAAAAAAAAAACACAAACAAACAAACAATCATACAATACTCAAAGAAAGTTTTGCAACACTTCCATTGACATTAATGAGAGGAATGTATCACCATCATACAACATAGCTCTGAAAACTATCCCGGATGTGGCTATACTTTTGGTCGTTTTCAATTTTATCATCTCCTCTGTCGGTTTGCATTAGGTTTTGGATTGAACAAATATTTGGCCTCGACCAATACTGAAGAGAAATAATTTGTTGAAATGCGCATCTGCTGCAGTAAAGAAAAATATTCAAAATAATGAGTTTTAATAAATTATGCCACATGCTATGTTGTTTCGTATCCTTTCATTTCTAACGTACTCAACTCATCGCAATAATTGAGAGAAAAAAGCCCATCTCTTTTGTAAGCCTTTATTCTTTAAATGGAGGTGTCCTCTCACCTTTGTAATAAGAATAGACATGCTGTTTTCTGTATACCTAATCATAAATATGTGACTGTTAGACTTTTATCTCTTGATCATGTTAACGAGGCCTCATTGTGAGATAATTATTGTGGTTAACTAAGTAATAATACAAATCTGGATGGTGATAAGTATATATTTACGTGGGAAGTGATAAAAATATTTACTCAAAATACCTTAATTATTCTCGGTCATTTAAACATTGTGAACATAATATTTTTTTCTGTCATAATTATACTCTGTTAATAGACATAACAAGCACAATGCTCTAGAAACACACAAAAATGAAAGATATGTAGAATAACAAAACTCTTCAGAGCTGTAAACTAAAAGTACTTTTGAAACATGCTAACCAAAGCAATTTGATTCTATGGATACGGAAACCTACATACACTTTATGGAGAACAATCAATTGTAAATAAAAATTCCGACAGCTATATTTATGAAATGTGCATTTTTTAATTAACAGACTGCATTAGGGGGGGGGGGGGGGGGGTAGGGGCTAGGATGAAATTTGAAAAAAATGCACGACAGGAGTTTTGAGTAAAAAAAAAGGCAGGATGAATAACTTGGCAAAAAAAAAAAAAGGCAGGGTGACAATTTCTGTAAAAAAAGGCTGGATAAACTAATAAAAAAAGGCAGGACAGAGATTACAACTAAAAAAAAAATGCTGGACAAAATTTTTCATCCTAGCTCCCTCACGTAAATTGCTTAGTTTGTAAGAGGTTTTTCATCATTCTCGTGTGTAGGTCTACGTATCCCTGGAGGAATATTGCTTTTACTTTTAGACAATACACTTTCAATTTGCTGTTTTAATGTTTTTATGTGGCACCACCACAACAAACACTAGTGGCCCACTTTTTCCATTGAAACACATCTGAAAGTCAATGATTAAATTGGTGGAGGTTTTTACGAGAATTTACTCGTTGGAAATGCTTGTCTTTTTGGAGCAATCTGATTTTACTTATATTTGTTGTTAGTTCAAGTAATTTTATTCTTATTCCAGATTTTGTGATTGATGTACTTTTCATTTTAAAGTTTGTTTACAAAAGTTTCTCTGCTTTATCATTTTTTCATCTATTCTGAATTTCATTATTTAGTTCCGTGTATTTTAAATGGTTTCACATTGATCTAATTGTTGATTCTTTTTGGGGGAAGGCGATGAATAATTATATATCATTAGTTTTATTTATGCTTTTGCTTTTGTGGTATTGCTGGGTTTTTTTTGGATGGAAAACGGTCAAGGTCCTTTCAATTTTATGCCTTTTTAAAATATATCCTTTGAATGAAGATTGTTTTATTTAAACTTGCTACTGCATATACATTAGTATATATATTAATAGTTAAACTGAATTTTTCACTATCAATTCTTCTAGTAGTAATTTCTTTCAATTTCATTTTACAGAAAAAAAAGCTGTTCTTTATGTGTACATAATTTATGTATGGTTTTGAGATTTTTTTGTGTTTTTTATTTATTACTGTGGATTTTGTTTGTGTTTGTTATTTGTTACTGTGGATTTTGTTAGTGTTTGTTTGACTTCAGTGTCGTTTTTTATTTGTTAATTATATTAAAAACAAGTGAAATTTGAAAAAAAAAACTAACCGCTGAACTACATTTCACTACAGTTAATTTGTGTTTATGCGTTTGTTGATTATCGTTATCTAAAATGACCAAAAATATAAGTCATACGCTACCATTATCAAACACAACTGAATTTTCAACTGACTAGAAAATATGAGATGTGTCCTCTGGGGTGTGTGAAAGTTGCTCCGGAGACCAAATATGAACACAAATAAGCCATAAAACTGATATCAGATTTAACTAATCAAGTAAAGAGAAAAGTAAATCGACGAGGAGAAAAAAAACTGCTCTGTCCAGTGCACATCGATGGGTGCTTCATAGGGAACTAAAACGGTCTACCAGATATAGTTAAAGATTTTTAAGAGAGTTTGTCTTGTACAAGTTTCCATTTTGTCTGCAGATTTCTTGAGTCTCTGTGGGTTTTTTTTTTGTGATTTTGTGATTTTGGGGGGTATTTTTATAGGTTATCTCTATCGAGTATTGGCCTTTTCAGTTTCGTCATTTCTTTGCAACTTATTCAAGTTTTCATTAACACATATTCTATTTCGACTGAATAATGTTCCAACAGGGTCTAAAAACGTTCATCCTATTAATAATTAGTATAACCTGACAAAATGACCAATGCGATGCCAGTAACTAAGTCAAACTACTATTAAAGATCAAATTACTTGTAAGATGCAAAGTTTCCATCAAGGCTTCAAGTAAAGAAACTGTAAAGCAAACATAACAGTTTGCCTCGGTAAGGTGACATTTAGGGGAAAGGGCGAGGCTTTCGTGAAGTAATAAACCGTTGATAAAAAATTATGCGCCTCCATAACGTATTTGTAAACCAAGAAATCTTTGTCACCAAAAATAAATGGATAAAGTTTATTACTGTATATGGATATTTTTTATATGGGTAAAATATTTGCTCATCTATAATATTTTTAAAAATACTTACACAATATTTATGATTTATGTTTGTCTTTTTTGAGTTGAATGTTATGATAATTTATAAATTGGCATTTTGCTGTATTTTACCATGCATGCATTATTATGTTTAGTGTAAATGTATTGAGTATAAAAATGTGTTTATGTGTATATATGATGTCCTCTTGTACACTATGTGTCTGAGGTTTAATAATAAAGTATTGTCTATTGTCTATTGTCTATTGTGTATAAAGCATTTGTTACCAAGAAATTAAATGATTACTATGCCACAAAGGTACCCAACTGAAATCATTAAGGAAATGAAAACAAGAGCGGTCTCTATTACCTCATGAAAATATTTGAAAAAGCTTAAATCAGTTAATTCACAATGAGTTATTTATGAATACATAAGAATCAAGTAAAATTTTTTTTTTTTTTTAATATGAGTTTTAATCTATTTGTAAATTTACGTATTAATATAAAACTGATAGTGTGCGATCTAATGAACATTTTTCATTGTTTTTATTTTTACCATTTCTATTCAACTTTCAATTTGCATTCCGCTTTCTTTTTGTTCAATTTCTAATTCAGCTTTCAATTTGTACAATTTCTATTCAGCTAACCGATTCTCTTTTTTTTCAACTTAAGTCTCTTATCTTTTGAATTACACAAAGATATATCAGTATTTAATTTGTTTTGAAAAATTGAAATAAAACTATTTAGAAGAAAGTAATTTGATACGAAAACAAAATATATAAGAAACAAAATTTACTCTTTTTTTAAATTGTAGTCATTGAGCCACGGTTTCTCTTTTCCTCTTTTATCTATTTATATAAATTAATACAGAAGTTTCAAAAATTTCAGAAACAAGAGAAATTATTTCAGTTTTCTCATAATCTTTTTATATTTTAAGAAATGTTTAATGCCTGCTAATCGAATGTGAAAAGCACTTTATTTAACCGCTTCGATCTGAGAATAATATTTGACGATAAATTGTATAAGAGAGGCAAAAGATACCAAAGGGACATTGTAAATGTACAAATGAGTATTAAAGATTGGTGTTGGTGATTTTTCTGTTATTCTCAAAAAGCTTTGTTTTTCTTTTTTGAATTTAAAGATTTAAAAATATTCATAAGTGAATGAATGATATTTCAAAATCCAGAAAAATAAGGCATCATTAAATAAACGGCTGCGGAAAATATTTACTTACATGTTTTCAACATCTTCATAAATAGTTAATCAACAAGAAAAATTCGTAAAATCAGAAAATTTAATAATTCACAACAATAACATGTGCAGCATTAAATAAATACATTCATATGTCATAAACAATTCATACAGTTCATATCTTTGTTTCTCATTCAGACGCAGACTTAAAAATGTTCCCAGTTGTTAGTCCTTCGAATGTTGAAGAATTAGGACATGCGCTTGGGTTTCCTAATCCTTGCTGTCTACGAATATATGGATAGGTTGCCAAATATGGCATTAGGGAGTTCCAAGCTCGTGCATGTGCATTTTGAAATGCGCTAGGCCTACTTGCGATCACAATAGGGTCCTTTGTGTCAATGTTGGAATAAGTTTGCAAAGAATTTACTGTATGTGAAACTTTATTGTCCGTACAATCGTTATCTTCACAACTGCTGTTTGCAATGTTTTCTTTCTCTGAATTGTCAGAAAGTTCACTGTTATTGTCACTCTGTGAATTATGACTCGTAGAACTAGAACAATCAACTGATGAATGAAATTTTAAATTTCTAATGTCGAAAACAGTTGGTCGTTTGATTACAATGTCATCAGGCGCTAGTAAGCTTTCTACATCAAAAAGACGCTTACGTGTTGTAGGTTGCTGTCTTGGGATTTGATTTTGAGTAATTTGGTTCTCGGATTCATCTATTATTTCAACTTTGATGTCCTCCTCTTCTTCACTTACTTTTTCGTCGGTCCCAAGATTTTCATTAGAGTTATCATCCCAGGTGTGAGAAGTTGAAGTAGGTGACGGGCTAGGACTGTCCTCATCATCCGGAACTGATAGACCCATATGTTTACGTACTCGTCTTTGTGCACGTCTCCTTCTAAAATCTCCTTTTTGAAAGTCATCAACATTCGCAGGATGTATTGCCCAATAATGTCCTTTTCCATTTGCACTTCTACCTGATTTGATAAAGCAGTCGTTAAGAGACAAATTGTGACGAATGCTATTTCTCCATCCTGGCCCTCTTGCTCTAAAATAGGGATAATTATCTAAAATCCACTGATAAATGTCACTCAGAACTAACTTTTTATCCCTGGCACTTAGAATTGCCATTGCAATTAACCCAATATAACTATGGTTTGGCTTTGGTTCCTCGTGTATGAACCGTGCCCTGGGATCTTTGAAATAGTGCTGCATGTAAGCTTCAGCTGGACTTGGATGGTATGGTGATAGTCCTAAAGCATTTGGATATCTGCTAAGTCCATACTGCAAACGGGTACTATAATCATACAGCTGTTGTGCACGCTGAATATCTAGTGCCATAGGAGAAACTCCAAAATGTAGATATGGTGTCTGCGTTGATACCTTAAGTCCATACGGCAAGACCATGGCTGTTGGGTTCGTGTTACACATTCTCGTGACAGTGATGTTTAGTTGACAAATACTTTTCAACAGTTTTTGTGTGAGGCAATTTTACCTTTGTTGTATTTCTATACTGACTATAAACTTTATACAAATCATTTAAAATACCGATCTTGTCATCTCTATCATTTGACTACGGTGATTGGTCGACAGCTAATGAATATTCAATACTTTCCTAATACAGCAAATGTATCGAATTTCTCCTCCAATCAAAAAATGCTGCGATTTGATTTGTCTTACAGCTTTTACAGGATCAACATTAAAGAAAAATAAAGCTCTGTGCGATGTTTTTGTTTTGTTTTGGTAAAATATTTATTTTTCAGTGAGGAATATTGTTGATTATTTGCAAACGATATATAATACAAATTGTTACTAAATTAACGAAATGAAGACATGCATGATTTAGCGATAAAATCTTGTGCTTAATTTTTGTAGTACCATATTTAAAATTTCTTCAAAAGTAGGATTAAGAAAAAAAGGTTGTTAAATCAGAAATATTTTTTTACATACCAGTTTTAATTCAATTAACATGAAAATATTTTCATAAATTTAAAGCGATGGACCCCAAACTTGTAAGTTTATTGTAGTCTATACAGTTCTCTAAACAAATAAAAAAAACATTATTTTGAATTCAATATTTAGATTAATGAATTTATTTCATATCTCTAACTTTATCTTATTTTATTTCGAAGAAAAGCTTTTCTTGTCGTTTTTGTTGATGACTTGTGTTAATATAATTCAACAAATGCGGTAATGGATTTTCACTTATTATGTCATGTGAAAATACAATTTTCTTCAGAGACGAATACAAAGAACAAAATCAGCTTACAATAAAAAAATTAGATAAATTGCTTGACTTTCTAATTAATAAGGCTTTCTGAACAATCTTAGTATCTATATCTCACAAAAGATCAAGTGCACAATCTTTTCTGTTATAGGAGCATGAGAGTATGGTCATAGAATTCCAGATTTATTAGTCCGGGAAGTTAATAATTTTTATGATAAATGCTTATTTTGGAATTTTTTAGGAAAAAAATGGAAAATCCAAAGAAAATTGTGACTTGTCCGGTATATCGAATAAGAAATGTGTGAGTGAAGAATTTTTAATCTTGTTTCTAGTATAACCATGCCAAAACAAGTAATTTCTGTACTTATTTTCCACAATTTTTAGACGGATCTGCAAACGTTTGATTCATTTTTCTGTTTTTAAATTTTATTAGTTACATTTGAGAGCAAAAGTTACCCAGAAGATCCACTTTTCTAATTTTTGTAAAAACTATATCTGTTATTTAAAATTCGATTTCTCGTCAAAAATAAGTTAAACAATGATTTGGATTTCTCTTATAAAAGTTGCGTTTGTCGAACCGAAATCATTCTTCTTCAAAGATAACGAATCTGCTTTTCCCATTTCTTCTATATTACATTATTTGGCACTGGAGTTTCATTATTTTGAACACAGAAATAAAATGAAAATAAATTTGTTTTCTTGAAAGTATTATTTTGTTGTTTTATTTTGTTTTGTTTGTTGTTGTTTTGTTTTAGTGAAATAATTCGATGCACGGCAGTCCCCTTGGTAACATTGTATTAGTCCCTTTCTGGCCGTTGGTACTTAATGTTGTCATTCTTTATCTAGCCGTTGGTACTAACGTATGTCATAGCAAATAATACCGCATCACCGCAGTCATGTCGTTCCCTTGACATTTCACGTAACTGTTGTTAATTTTCTTGTACTCGTTTTACGGTCATCTCAAAGAAGGTGTGAAAATGGTATATTTGACTCGAATAGAAAAATCTAAGAACTAGTTATTGGAAAATGCTTATATAGAAAAAACAAACGTCACGTTATCAAGGAAAAAACTTCGTACACACGTATTCTACATGTTGTAAATATTGATATTTCAAAACTGATTTTTATAAATAAAACCCTCATACATTAAACAGTAAACTTAAAAACATACTGTTCAAATGTGCAGATACAAGACATAAGTTGAGCATGCAAAATGGTAAGCTACGCATGTATTTAAAATTTAAATGTTCATTTGAACGGAAGAAATATCTGTATTTTTTTTTCAAGACTTCAAATAAAAAAAGAAAACACTACACAAAGTTCATAATAAAGAACCATCAGGTAAAGTTTGTAACTGGGCGATACACTAAATAATGTGTGTCATATGAAGAAAAAATATGTGACAGATGTTTCTCTGATGATGTTGAGGATGAAATTCATTTTCTTTTACAATGTTCTTTTTTTTAATCAGCAAAGAAAGTTATTTCTTGATTATGTTACCAAAGAATGTCCATCTTTTTCTAACTTGTCCTGTCTTAACAGACACACATGGTTAATGACTGTGGAAGATATGTAATTAACCTTAAAAAAAGCGAATTTATCTTAGAAAACCTTCCAATTAAACTATATGCTAATATTAGCTGAGTAATATTCCATGATATATTGCACTTACAATATAATTGTTTGGCTCTTTGTACAATTATTTGTGCACTACAAAGGTATCTTTTATAATATGTTAAGCTGTACAATCATTGTAAAATTGTTATATTTTGAGAATATTGCCATTGAGGGTCCATGTTTGGTCAATAAAATCTTGAATCTTGGTATAGTTTTGCAAATTAGGTATAAAAAAAGAACCGATGTACGGTCAACCAGACTGAAACACAATAGAAAAATTGAATATAATGTGTCGCTAAAAAGTAACATATATCGCAAAATTTTAAAACAGATATGCCATTATATTAGGAACTCAACTTTTTTAGTATTAAGCAATCTATAAGTAATCCTTTACATTATTTTCTAATTTTCTCATTTCGTACCGCTGTAATATTTGCCTATAAACTTTTTCAAATTATTGTAACATATTTAAAACACAAATGCTATTATTTTCTTGTTAGTTTACAAGACAAGACAAGACAAAATATTTTATTTCCTCAGACACAAACGTGTACAAGAGGTCGTGTACATGTGCATTCACATACTTATTTTTATATATGGTACCTATAATCCCTAATTTTCAATTTTACATTTTCTTCAAATGTTACTTAATTCTCAGTGACGCTGCTAGAAACAATTTTTGGTTAACTGATAAAAACTTACTGGTACTACATATATCATATCATGCTACTACTATATCCTTAAAAATTACATTATATTTTTTTTTCTAATCGGATTCAATAACCTATATATTTAATTGTTTTATCTTCTTTCCTTGGTTATCATTTAAGTATTACTACTTGGATCATCGTATACGACAATCCTGGCGAGACATTGTCTTTTATGTTGAGAGCCCATAGTTTGTGAGAGTATTGAAAAAGAGTTAGTTGTATGTTGTATTTGCGCTTTTCAATGCCAATGTAGTTTCTACTGGGCACGGATTTTGTCTTAATTATGGTTCTTCTAAACCGTTTTTTTTTTCATTTCAAACCTCAAATGAGGTCAAGGTTTAGGGGAAGAGAATTTACATCGGCCAATGATTTATGTTTCGGTTGAAAAATACGGTAACAATTGGACTCATTAAACATTCGAAGTATTTTCTCACATTTTGTTAATGTTTTTGTTTTAATCGTGGAATAATATTATCCCATCTAATTTTTTTTTCCAGTAATGGATGTAAATTTCAAAACAAGGTTGACTTTCATTAATTATAATTTCCAAATCCTAGAATTATATTCGTTTGTAAATCACATACCCTCGAATGTCTTTGCACAAATATATATATATATATATATATATATAGACATTTTCTGTTTACAAAACGGTATCCGTTTTAAAATATTAAGCCGATTTGTAATTTAGAAATTGTATTACAGAGATTTTCCTCCTTACATTTTTATTCCTTTTGATTAGTTTCATAGACAATTGATACGTTTCTTTGATAATTTAAGAACAAAATAAATCATACATATATTTCTTAAATGATTATAATTTTAATATTTCTATTATCAACTCATAATTCGGTAGTATATTTCATCAATTCTTGTTCAACAATATCAAATATTATATTCATGTGTTTAAAAACACCCTTTCTTGAATTATGATTTAATTTATCCTATTCAGAGAAGAGTAAATTACACAATACTAACATATGCTCTTTACAATATTTGGAATAATACTTTTTTAGTTGAGCACTAAACATACAAGGTCATATTTTTCTACAAATATTGTTGATGAATTGAGAATGAAGTTTTCTATCATGAATGTAACAAAAATAAGCGTAATGTACTGAAATTACATTGTAAATTGTTTTGTGAGCTGAAATGTACATTTCACAAATTGAAATAAATTACCAACTCAATCTAGACCACCATCATGCACAACTTCTCAGTAACATTTATTCATTTAAGAAGACGTCTTTCATGCATTTTAATTAATACACCTAAATTGGTTTTGATTTTTATATTCAATGCTACCTATTTGCAAACTGTCGTTGTAGACTCGGACCGATTGTCAAACACTAAATTGTTTTGTGGAAATGTCAGAATCGGGTACGGAAACGGACCTGTCATTGACAAAACTGTAAATGCCCGCTGCGACAAAACCTCTGCTTATACCGGTCGCTATCTATCTCACGGGTAATTATGATCACCTGTTAAAACGGATTGTTAAGTAATTGTAATTCTCTGTACGTGACATATGATTTAATGTCCATCATTCATGATAATAGGTCATCAGAAAAGACCGAGTACGTCCAGTTGGCACCCGTGGCGGAGTTGCTAACATACCGCCAAGATTCTAGGATTGCATTTTTTATCGTAACTCGCCAGACCCAGGATTAGCACCGCTGGTTTGAATTAATCAGAATACAAAAAGACTTAAAACATTCACGGTCTAATTTCAAGGCGATCTTTATCGCACATATGCACTGTCTGACATTGAGTTGTGGTCAAGTTTTTTTTAATTCCAATAATTTATCCGTTATTCTTTTACGACAGTTCCAATACCTTGATTTTTTTCAAACAAAATAATTCCTTTGTTAACATTTTTTCTCCGACTTCTTTTCGTTGTAAAGAAATGTTGCAATGTAAAAATAATAATATCACAAATAAAATGATAAATATAATGTTCATATATATCTTCATGAAATATTTAATTAATTTTTTGTTAAATGAAAAATATTACTGTACTTTGTGCAGAGAACATTAATTTTGATTGTCATATAACGACTTGACTTAATATTTTTACTTTGATTTTTTTTCGGATTGAAGAAAAAGCAATACAGAAACAAGTTAACAAATCTGTTCATATATCAGTAAAAAAATGCGTTTGATGGGAGAAGTTCAGCATGATGTGGTTTTGTTTTAATCATGGTCGCGTGTCATCGTTTCTTAGAACAATATTCAGTTTTAAAAGGGTTGTTTTTGTCTTCAGTCTCCATCTTCAAATGAACAATCTGTCGAGTAAATTGAAAATATAAAAACTGTTTATGTTACTTGTATAAAATAATTTCTTGGTTCAGAAGAACACAATAGTTTGTAAAGGATGAACGATAATTAACTAAACGTTTAATATTTAAACTGGAAATGGATGATTTAACTTAACAATATGTCGACGTATCCGATTTCTTTACAAGAATAATGATGTTACAGACATGAGATCGAATTTAACACCCAAGTTGTGACTACTGTATTCAAAATGTCCGGAGGCCTAAAACATAACTCCTGTAACGAGTTTATTTGTCAATAACACTGATGATAATGCAGTCAATGAGAGTATCAAGATAGAGCATTTTGACTTCTTTTGTACTGTGACATGCTATAATGAAGTGCTTTTTAACCACCCGTGTATATTTTTGTAAAAATTTAGGTTGAGGTTTTCTTTCAAAATTTAAAACTTTTTAAATGTGGGATGTCTAGTTTATTTGATAATGATATGTTACACAGCAGTCCGAATGTATTCAGCAGTTGTCCATCCGCGTTGTCAATCAGTGCCACCCAGAAGACGAACACGGTGATGTTTTTATCAAAACAAGATACCTTTCTCGTTACCAATACATTACATTGTTGCAAATTGTGACAAGATAAAAAGTATGATGCTTTCCCAGCCTGTCAGGTAAAAAGAAAGAGTTGTTGAGGTAATTATAGAGGTCTCTACCTGGGTAGAAGGTAATATTGTAACAAGCCGCCAAGCAGGGACCCATGTCAATATGGAATGTTACAGTCAACCTGCCAGTGTCAGGGTCATCATTAACATGTGAATAAATTTCAATTAAATTCAATTACGTTTTATGTAAGAAAATCAATTTATATATCAAATAACAATTATTAACCTTGTTACAATTATCACATCAAATTTCACTTATGAGTAGCAATTTAATATTGACTATTCAAATTATCCTCTAACTCTTGTTTTGGATCAAATGTTTTATCAGCAAAATTTGAAAACCTTGATAAATGTAAAACTGTTTCACCATTCTGAATTATACTACTACAGAAACTTTTATTGTTAAAGTTAAATGTTTATTGTACAAATGTATTTAAATAAAATTCTAGCAAATTGTTAAATTTGTATCATTATGTCTCAAATATGGTACGAAATATTGCAAGAGATAGAAAAAAAACAACATTTATTATAATCTATATAAGATAAATACATGTTGTAGCTGATAAAAAGCCCTTGCATATGCTGTGACATGTGTAAACTACAAGACAAAACGAAGTACCGCTACGACTTCGATCGTTTACACCTAGTAGATAAAACTCGGTCAATTCCTATGATCAGTGTATCGACGTATTGATTGTTTATTGTTTTCTCATCACCTTTTGGTTAATCACAATAAACAAGGCAAACTTCAAAGCAACCTTGTGATAATTATAATTTGTATACAAAACAAGATGGCACATTATTTGACATTTCATTTGACTTTAAATGATTAGCGGTTATTGAAATACGTAATAGGAATTGTATAATCGCATAAATGCTAAACAAAACCTCACGCGAATAACTGTAAATTTTATATATTTATAGATACAAGCGAATAATCAATTATAACTCGATAATTGAGATACTATTCCAAGATTTCAGTTTTATCTTTTGTTTCAGTCATACAGCTTCGATTGCAGAATTTGTCATTTTCATACAATTCTTCCGACAGAATATCTTGTAACACACATTCAGTCGTGAGAAGAATTGGTCAGTAATATTTTAAATGTATGTTTTTATTTTAAATTAAATTAAGTAAGTAATAAAATGGTGTATACTCTATCTCAAGAGCTAAACATTTTCCTTAGTCGAAGAATTATCTTGGCGACCAAAAGATCACTTAAGATCGGACAGGCTCGTGCATCCATCACATTAAAGTCACGAATAAAAGAATATATTTAATATTTTAAAGAAATATATAGATAATCTATATCGTTCATAGCATTTTTCTTGGAAATGCTTCATAAATTGTACTCAAGGCCTAAAGTTATCAAGAAAAAATGAAATAATGTGAAAAACGTTGCAAACTAGCATAAAAAAAAAATCAATCAAAAACAAAACTCTAATGTACCCGACGGAGAAAATTACATGTAAGTATAACTTAAGATCAATATATAATATTTTCTTGTAAAAGAGTTGCTGCCGAAAGTCTAGTTCAGTATAATAATATTAACGTTTAGTGCTCCGTATTGGAATCGAAACTTATTTGAATTCAAAATCTTCTTGCAAGCAGGATTCGCATACCATTACAATTGCGCAAAACAAGTCAATACATTTGCGCGGAGCTTTTTATTACATTTGCGTGCATTCATTTTACAGGTAAATAGGTAAATCATATTTATCTATATAGATTAGTCCTATAAATTTTAAAATGCTATCATGTCAAGCATAGCAAATCTCAAAAGGAAAAAAGTGCTCATCTTACATGACCGTACGCGGGCGGAACATTTGAAGCCCACACCTTTATAGTCTTGTATTTCAAGGCCTAAGTTTTGGTATAAATGTTTTTTTGAAATTTTAAGATAACATTGAGCTCTTACGATATTTTCGTCCCGAATATGCATGCCATATTTGCCACTGGACGTTAAACAAACAACAGTCAAAAAATATTTCGGTATTTCTTAAGATCATTAAATATAATTGATAAAAATTAATGATCAGGATTTAATATCTGAATATGGAAAATGTTATACACATTTTGTTCAATATTCAATATTAAAATGTTTCTACATATATAATTCTTATGAATCATCTTTATATTTACCTGTTTTACATGTTAAAAAAAAAAACCCGCGCTACTGCAATAGAATATTCTGTGCAGTTGCTACAGTAGGTAAAATTAAATTTACCTCGCATATTATATAATACGCGAAAATGTAACGGCCCTGATTTCCAACAATATCAACCGTGGGTCTACAATACATCTTTTATTTGTTACATGAATAGTTCGGTTCTAAAATATCGTATTAAAGCTCATTTATTTCAGAAGGGAAGTGAAAAATTATTATAGATTGTTTCTTTTGAAACTTAATAAATCAAAGTACTGAAGTACTGAACATCGGATGACCGCAAGTTATGTTGGATGATGAATAAATGACAGGCGGTAATGTGATACCTGCCAGACAGATATGTACAACCTCGCTGTTGTTGGAATGCGTTTCCGAGATATTCATCCGCAAACACAATTTGTCGGTACGTGTGCATAGATATTAATGATTGTTTTACTTATATATATATATATATATATATATATATATATATATATATATATATATATATATATATATATTTCTCACGACAAAACATTTTCATATTATTTATTTATGTTCTTAAAAAATATTTTCATGAGTATTCATTGAAGAAATGAATTTATAACAAGCGATTAGGAATGTTATTTTGCACTCGATAATATCCGCGTATTTATACGAAATACGTTCGGTTATCAGTCAAAAGCGCAACGGACGTGTGCAGAAATTTCTGCGGCAACATAACACCGGTATGACCTCTCAAGGTCACATCCGATGTAAAATGAAATTGATTTAAAAATTGCCTTGTTCCTGTATGGTAAAAAAGTTTTTTCATACAGTTGAACAAGTGCTTGTCCCGAGAAAAAATACCATTCACCACAAAAATGTAAATGGTCTGTGTCTAAGATTGGCTAAATTCCTTAATAGTACCATATTTTCGGATCACATACGATAAAATTTATGTTTCTACTACTTTAAAAATATACTTAAAACAGATTTGTTTTAGATCAAATGAACAAATCTTGAACAATTGAAAAAAAACCTCACATCAAGAACAAAGAATAGGATGCGATAATGACTTATATCAATGGCCTAATGGTTTACTGACATTTGAACATTCAATTTAAGACTTCAATTAATATAGAAATAAGAAGATGTGGTATGACTGCCAATTAGAAACTCTCCACCCGAGAACAAATGACGTAGATGTCTGTATTAAAGTTGAGGTGTGGCAAAATTAAAAACTGAGAGTTCATTTACCCAATAAATCAAATTAATGCAGTTTTGACGCACGAAAAAGGTCCTTCTACGTGTTTTCTGGTATTTGGGACTAATACATCTATTAGTCTGCGGCTTTTTTTCTTGAAAAATACTAAGGATTTTGACATTTTTTAATAGTTCTCTGAACCGCATATATAGAGCGCTTGCAAGTACCAGCTAAATAATTTACAACAATATTTGTCTGTACGAACTACAAATGTGTGTGGTACATGTACTAGTTAGTATGCGCTCAATATTTCCAAAAAAACAAATATGTGTGAAAATGTTCAAATTTTGTCAATTTTTGTAAATAAAAATATAGAATTTTGATATCCTTTTAAGAAGTATAAAATCTGTGGAAGTATTCATAATATTACAAAGGTATTACACATTAAACTTTTCTCATACTTAACGCTCCTATTTCAAGCTGAAATCACCTAGTTTTGTAATACTTCATTTTTTGTAGGCCGAAAACTCACCCTTTCTCTTTCATATAATTGTTTTCAACCTTGCACTGAAAATGTGTATATTTTTATTTCTATTTTCGGCTACTGGAATGGAACTGATACAAGGAAATGCATATTCCATATCAAATGAAATTGGGTACACGGTACCAAGCTTGTACATTGCCCAATTGGTGTAATGATTACAGAGTGTTGGTTTCTCATTAAAACCATTGATTTAAGGCAAGTCATTTTTTTATATTCGCAATTCAATTGATTTCAAATTGTTTTAATTTTTCACCCAAATTTTAAAAAAACCACAACTAAAATTATGAAATCCTCCGCAGATATTTGAACGCTAATAAAATTGAGAATGGAAACGGGGAATGTGTCAAAGAGATAACAACTCGACCAAAGAGCAGAAAACAGCCCGAGGCACTAAATTCCCGCTTTCGAATTAGAGTGCAGATTTTTCATCATTTTCCGCAAATACTTTTAACCCTTTGTTCAACAACTCGGTATTTTCTCACCTTTGGTAAGATTTTCAGAATCATATACATTTGCTTTGAAAATGAATGTTTTTCATAGGAAAGTTCAACAATTTTTCCTATTTGTTATATCTTTATTATAAATTCGAGTTCAATCTTGTGTATCATTACTTCTGTTGACTAGTATATATGAAATAAATTACACTCATTATCTATATTTAAGAAAATATTTTCCTATGGGAATACATGTTGATGTGCCTTCTTGTACAAGTTTTTGTCTTGTTTTAAACCGATTCATCAAAATGATTGTTCAGTTCATATACTTTCGTGAAGAATTGGCTTTTCTTTCAACGCAAAAGTGCAAATCTAGCTATTTCAAACTGTGTATATACGTGTCTGATTTCAAACTGAATAAAAACACTTTTCATCACCAATATATAATTATACATTAATAATATTGATGTCAATTTGAGATAAATAATTACCAGGTTTAATGATAGCTTTCTTAGTTATCTGGATTGAATAGTGTAAGCTAAGTTCCATCATTCAAACTTGATATATTGACTTGTCACGCATGCAGACTTTTTACCTGCAATTTACTCTCTTTGTTCTTCAGGCTCCTTGTCACCTTAAAAAGATAAAAAATTATAAGCCAGTGTAATGTATTAATTAATACTCTATGACATGCAGCAGTCGTTTTAGTCAGCAAACTATTCAACAGGCACCAGCGCTAAACGATTACACGAGGTCATGCTAAGTTGAAATGTATCTTAATAACAGAACATAAGCAAAGGGTTTATATTTTTATATCTCTGTCATTATTCATCGCATTAAAACATTACAAAACACAAAATTATTATTATTTAGCTTGTGACTTTCTATCACGTTCGACGGGCTGTCGGCAAATTTACATTTGTGTTTTAGTTATATTTAGTCATGGAGTATAGGTAATACTCAATATTATTTTGAGTTTTGTTGATGAGAAAATGAAAGAATTTTATCATCTGTCCAGTATCCTACCGTGATGTATGCTTTGGCACTGTTCCTCACTTTTACATACATTTTGATAAATTTAAAGCAAAGTATAGGTTGGAAAGATATGACCTATGTCCCGGGTACTTATTTTAATCTCCAGGCAACCAGAAAATCATCAAAGCCTAGTGCCATTTGAATGTAAAAGAGTATAAATATTGTACTTTAAGGTGGTACCTAACACTACAGGGAGATAACTCTGTAAAAATCAGCTAAACGTTTTAATCACGTTGTATTGTTAAGGAAATATTAAGCTTCTCAATGATCAAAATTAGTGTTTGTCAAACTGCTATATAACCAATGAAATTTTTCTGATAAAGTGGTTGGTTCAAATTTTTTGAAATTTTTATATTTTTGTCAAAGGGTCAAAGTAAACATTTTGTCAAAATTTTAGGAAAATTAAACGAGCCAAATTAATATTAGTCAAGGTGTTGGGTACCACCTTAAGATTCAACCAGGCGTTGAAATAAATGTTTCTTATATAAAAAATCTGAATGTTATTCATCTCTACAGATTGGTATGAGCTGTTTACATATTCCATTATTACTGTAGGGTTTGTTACACGTGCTGTGTTGATGCAGTAGAATGTGTCCCCGTGCCTGTAGTGTATGCCCTTATATTTTACAGTTAGGGTTGTTTGCTTGTGAGAGAGCTGTCTTCATATTCCATTATTACTGCATGGTTTGTTAATCGTGCTGTGTGGATGCAGTAGAATGTGTCCCCGTGCCTGTAGTGTATGCCCTTATATTTTACAGTTAGGGATTTTTGCTTGTGAAAACAATTTTGAAGGAATATCTTGGAAATTTTAGATGTTTTTTGTAAAATTTTATATCGAAGTATAGTTCAAACAAAAAAAAATATTAATTTGTATCAGAAGAGAAAAAGTACTCTAGCGTTTTGAACTAAATGAAGTAGTTAAAACTTTTTTTCACATCATTAATAGCGTTTGATTTTGTCAGTTTGTATGGACTTCCTCTATTTGAATTTGAACTTTTTTTATATACACTTTGAGCTTGCTTTCAGTAATTCCGAGCATTATTTGATTATTTGTTATATAAAAACAAGGAGATGTGGTATGATTGCCAATGAGACAGCTATCCACCAAAGTTCAAAAGAAGTGGATGTAAGCAATTATAGGCAACCGTACGACCTTCAACAATGAGAAAAATCCATATCGTATAGTATAGGCTATAAAAGGCCCCTACATGTAAAATATGAAACAATTCAATTGAGAAAACTAACGGCCTAATTTATAACTAAACAATTTACGAAAAACAAATATGATAGACATGAACCAACGACAACCACTGAACTACAGGCTCCTGACTTGGGACAGGCACATAAAGAATGCGGCGGGGTTAAACATGGTTGTGAGCGCTCAACCCTCCCCTAACCTGGGACAGTGGTGTAATAGCTCAACATCAGAATAAACTATATATTGGTAATTGGTTATTTTTGTTTTACTTGTATTATACCCTCATTTTCCTTCTGTTGTTCGGATTTTTATGGTATGTTCTATTTTGTACGTTTTTTACGTCAACTGATCGACATTATAAGGTAGAGTGGTGAGTTGTATAAAAAAATCGAGGTTAATTCTCACATTTTCATGTGCCTGTCCAAAGTCAGTGATTGTCTTGTGTCATATCTAAATGTTTTTTGTTATTTTGAGAATTCAGTATTGATTGTTGATCTATTTTTTTATACACGGCGTGTTTAGACGCGGTCCGATTTGGTAATTGTCATATTATATGGACACCTCGTGTCTAATGTTAAAGACTGCATCTTTTACTCTAGAAATATTTTGGTTATTTATGTCGTTGGGTTGCTATCCATTAACGTATATCAACATCCCATTTTATTCGTCTTAAATTCTGTTTCATCTATTCCTAGCAAAGGAATTCCTTTATATAAATTCTGTTTCATTTACTCCTGGCAAAGGAATTCCTTTATATAAATTTTGTTTCATTTGTTCCTTGCAAAGGAATTCCTTTCTATAAATTCTGTTTCATTTATTCCTTGCAAAGGAATTCCTTTCTATAAATTCTGTTTCATTTGTTCCTTGCAAACGAATTCCTTTATATAAATTCTGTTTCATTTACTCCTAGCAAAGGAATTCCTTTACATGAAATCTGTTTCATTTATTCCTAGCAAATGATTTCCTTTATATTTCAGATTGATACGACACGATATTAATATGCGTGCTGAGTCCATGTATTACTGTCTGAAGAAACTTTTATCTAAACGTATAAACGACTACTTTACATGATACCTTCTTCTTTTCTTTAATTTTGAAATGAACAACAGTAACAAAATTACGGATTTCATATCAACATAAACTATTTACAACTATATATCAAACTCCTTTTTATTAATGATAGCTATAGTTTGTTAAATGTCGAAATTTGACGAAAAAGCAGCGGCAGTATTCAAACAACAGCTTTTTCTATTTTGTTAGCTTCCTATAATAGCGAGCACATATTGACACTGCTTTCAAAATTTGTACCGTATTTTATTTCCTTGTTCAAGTTAATGGTCATCTTGTAAGTAGCTGGACTGTGAAGGTTTTTTTTTATTGTGTTTTACTTTTACGACATATGGTCTAGATAGGTAGAGGAGGTGTGTGTACGTACACGAAACTGCTTTAATCTCGCCACAGTTTGTATCCGTATTAAGTCAGACTATCTGGGCCGTGTCATTCATTGTTTATGATGTTTGTCTTTGTTCGCCGGAGTACTTTTTCGAAGGAGTTGGGCGTGTATGGTTGTTGTGGTCTGTTGTATACTGTCCAATAAGTTTTGGTGGTTCCTGTTATCCTTTTTATAAATTATTACAATCACAAACATGATATGAAATCATATTGTATTGTATGTCTCTGTAAGTCAGGAATATGGCAGTTGTTTTTCACTTGTTTTGTTGATTGACAGCGTTTGATTTTGTCAGTTTTTATGGACTTCTCCTATTTTAATTTAACCTTGGAGATCAGTATTTTTGTTCTACTTTTTTACAATCCAGTTTCGATTCAATGTTTTGTTAAAGTTTAATTTTGCAGTACAGAATGAGAATGAGAGCCATTCTATGTAGAACAATAAGAGACTATTTATTAAAATGTACAGATACACAACATTGTACATTGATATAAAACTGGACTCGTTGGTCAATAAAGATATAACGAAAATAGTTATTTTGCTTCTTCTTAACAACTTTATAACTTGGCTGTATTTATATTGTTATAATTGCACGAATGTCTTGCAGTGTTACTTATAGTAAAGACGACATTTCATTGTGTCCATGATAATTTACACGCCAATGCAAGGAAATTAATTCTTCTAAATAATTATTTCTATTCATCGATGCCTGCGTTTGTCGACAAAAAGACATCGTTAATAACTTATTACAAAAAAAATCTTTGCTGTTAGGTCGCCGTTAGCAAAACTTGTATAAAATATTTGGATTGAGGAGAAACAAATTGTTGTCAGTTTTTGTTCGACTGTATGCGCATTAGCCATATAACAAGATGTCTAATTTGTAAAGGACTTCCGGTAATCAGACATTTTTATGTTTCCTGTTTGACGAACCAATTTAAAACACAGTTGAATAGCGGAACAGCTCCGGAATCAATATGGTTAATTATACTTCTTGCTTTCATCTGTCACATCTTGGGAGCCGCACCTTGTCTACAGGAACGTGTTCCTGTTTTGTATTTTGGCTTTCAAATAATAAACTAATGATCAGTGATTGACGATATCTACTGACTTCCATTGACATCTTTCGTTTAATTAATAGATATTAACTGCATGTTTTTAGACAATTTGATTTTACACTGTCGATTGACGATGTTCTGTATGATAAGAAACATGCACATGCACCTCCTAATGTTGGTTGTATAACATGCTAAAATCAGTATGGTAAAACAGTTTTAAAAACAGTCTTTTTTCTAAAAATATAAGTCACAACGTTACGAAACATACAACTAGAGATATATAATACAAGTGACTACCAATTACATTAAATGCTCATGTTATCTTTTAATATGCCATGCGTCCACACACAACACACTAGACTAAAGACATTACAATATATTGAACAAACTTTTGAAATACTGGTCGGGGAAACTCGACAGTGATTTGTCATTTATCTGAAGGTTTTTCTTGTCATATTTATTATTTGTTCTTGATTGCAGATCTTTGATAGTCTATGTTTAGACTTTTAGACTCGGAGCAATTTTGGGCTTTACACAATGTAAAGATGCCTGTGGCGTCTGTAGTGAAGACTGTATGCTGATCTCTATAATTATGTCTTTTGAAATGTGCCTTTGTGTTGCTGTTTCATTGACTAATATTAGTTCCCGGCCATATCTCTTTAAATATATATGAACGACATCAAGAGAACTTGACTACATACGTATATATCTTTTCTTAATGTCAAGGTAAAAACGATATTCACACTTACTGGTACTGCAAAGAATCTTTAATGATTACGCTAGTATTTTTTCTCTTTGACGGTGTTCACAATTGTAGTTCGTGCGAATTTCTATGAACACCATTACGCTTCTTTATTAGCAGCTCTAGTATCTCAACTTTTTTTAATTTTATAAATGCCCAAATCAATAAACATCCTTCTTAATTTCATTTATTTGAAAAATAAGGACATCTTTCGTTGTCTTAGAGATATTTTTTGTTTTCTTAATCCAACATGTCAGCAAGCTTATTCAATCAAACACACAGATATTCATATTGACGCTTTGCTACCAAAAAAAAGTTCATTTCGATTCTTTAAGACCGAATGAGAAACATCATTTTTATTAAATCCATGAGTAAAATCACACTACATTTTTGGTATAATTTTACAAAAGAATAAGCAATAAGAAAGCTATGCTGATAGTTTGTTTTTTACTCATTGCTTTAGCAATTTTTTCATTAAAAAGATAATAAGTTCATTAAAATCTATGACACGCCTGCAGTCACTCGGACAGGAACCAGCTGAAAAAAATAAACCCAGTAAAAGGGAATCACTGACTGGTCACCATGTTGGAAAGGAACATTAACAAAGAGAGAATATTAAATATTAAAAAAAAAAATACAGAATCAGTTATGCCGAAACGTATATCAAACAGCAAATACCAATGGACAATATACAAACAAAAAACCAAAAATGTAAACTGACAAACAAGGACAACATAATTATATTTACAAACACAAAAAATCGAAAAGCAACAAGAAAGATATATTGAAAAAAAAACAATGAAATTATACTTAAACATACAACAAACATCAAAGGCAGCTAGAAATGTATACTGATACGCTTGTGTGCTCTTCTTTTATATGGTTTTAATGTATATTCTATTATAAGTGTGCTTTTTGTTATATTCTATTATAAGTGTGCCTTTTGTTATTCCGTGCTCGAGATTAAAATGTGGAGAGTCTAAAAAAAATGAAGGTTACCCTCTCCACAAGTTAAATTACATGTGTCTTAAATGTATCTTCAGTCTCTCTTAAGTCATGAACCCTGTCAGTGTTTTTTTTTATTATATCTTCATGTGTTTGTCATATAGGGAGTTTGGTATTTTGACTCTGAAATAACATTAACAGTACCAATTTTACAGCACCAGATGCACATTTCGACAACAACTGTCTCTTCAGTGATTCTTGAGACCAAAATATTTGAAAAAAACAAAAACTTATACAAACGTTGAAGAGCTGATCAAACCAAAAAGGACCTTAAATATATCCATATCTAGACAAGGAATCAGAACTTTGCATGAGGAAGATATATTATATTACTTAATTTCAAATGGTTTTCAAAATTTTTGAACAGCAAATTATGATCAAACAATATCCGTATTTACATGACAGTACCGAAGTACTGGTGACAGTACCGAAGAACTGGCTACTGGGCTGGTGATACCCTTGGCGACTAACAGTCCACCAACAGAGGTATCGACTCAGTGGTAGTGAAAGCTTCAGTTAATTTTACATAGTTTTTTTATACTCGGGACGTTTAATAGCTTTCTTTATTGTTAAGCCTCTTGCCCTTTATTGGCGTTCAAGAAGAAGAATTCGGAAAGGTCGTATTCTCTGCTCTGAATCTCTGTCCATGTCATAATTTCCACTTGGTTCATGATCCCTGTTGACCAATTGTACTGCCTCAAACCATTTTACTCTTCTTCTCTTCTTATTTCCTCTTGCACTGTGTCAAGTTTTGTTTCTCTTCTGCTTTATCCCATTGTTTGTAGCTTCAACTCTGTACAATTATTTCAATTAATGACTCTGATTCAAATCATGTCTTCCTGTCTCTTTTCTGTTGTACTCGCTGACCACTTTGTATAGGTTCTTGTCCCCAAACCTTTCTTCCGAATCTTTTCGCCTTTAGTATTACCACTGCTTCCTCGATTTCTACTTCTACTGATGAGAAAAGAAGCTTTAGCTGTGCTGAACGACTGTATAATTCCATGGCGGTGAACTCTTTAGCACTCCTAAACTTATTTGAAAATAACTGTTGACTCTTCTATCCATTGCCTTTATCGATGACACTGGAATCTCGTACTATAGTATTGGCCACAGCAGCCTTGCCAATAAACCGAGCTGTAGATCCAAGCTTTATACTATAGTATTTTACAAGGAGTCATGTCTTGACGATCTTCGTTAGCCAAACATTTTACTGCGCATCTGTGTTTTTCGTGTATGGCATCTCCAAGCATTTCATCATACTATTTACTTAGATACTTATTAACATTGTTTACAATGAATGGAATCTTCACCCCTTTTATCTCCAGCTTGAACTTCGAATTTACTTTCTTTTTCTTTATAATCATGCATCGAGACTTCTCATGATTGAATTCAAATGTTACCCATGTTACTGTGTATACTTATGCTGATATAAACCATCATGCCCATAAATGTTTTTTTGCTGTAACAGTTAATTTAGCCATGTAGGGTCTATTTGCTAGTATGTTTAAACAAGCCAGCATTGGTCCTCTTGCTTGCGCTGACTTGATGATAATATTCATTCCCATTTCAAATAGGATTAAAGAAATTTTACATACCATTACCATTTTGCATTTTCTTTCTAAATTCTTCCAGTCTGTTGTCACTGTTTCAATACTGCATCTGAGTTCGATTCCCTGTAGGTAGTTGATAACTAACTATAAAAATAAGAAGATGTGTTATGATTGCCAGTGAGACAACTCTCAAATGACACAGAAATTAACAACTATAGGTCATCGTACGGCCACACCCATACCACATAGTCAGCTATAAAAGGCCCCGAAATGACAAATGTAAAACAATTCAAACGAAAACCAACGGTTGATTTGTGCTTACAAAATAAACGCAAGGCAAATATAGCATACAGCAAACAACGATAACCACTAAATTATAAGCTCCTAACTCGGGACAGACACAAAAAGAATGTGCCGGGGTAAAATAAGATCGTGACTGCTCAACCCTGGACGTTACTGAAAGCTAGTGCAACGCCAACTACAATCAAACGTCTTAAATGTAAAGTAGTCCTTGTTCAAATTTTCAATCTAAATATCGACATGATGTAGGACCATTGGTTCTCTTATTTTTCTTCTGTGTTTATTTATGCGCAATAATATCACATTTCATATCCGAGATATACGCTTTAATTGGCCCATCTCTTACAGTTACATGTATGCAACTCTATAGCAGTCATTAAAAGTATTTCAAGTCAAACGAAATTTAAACTGAGTATTTCCATTGTGAGTTTTTTCTCCAGGATTAAAGCCTCACTGTGACTTTCCCTTTTGGTCAGATAGCTCTTCGCGCGTTAGGTCTTATACACCCTTGGCTTTCAAATGTTTGAGTTTGAGCGATTTTGATGACAGTAAATCCAGAAAAGCGCACGAATTTAATAAAGCGTTATTTTCATTTTGAGATGCAAAAAAACAGCAATGCAAAGTAAAATAACAAAAATACCGAACTCCAAGGAAAATTTAAAACGGAAAGTCCCTTATCAAAAGGCAAAAACAAAAGCTCAAACACAATTGCTGTTCTTTGTTTTATTTTTGTCAAGTGTACGAAAGGTTTGTTTGTGTCCTGAATTAACATTATATACATATCCATTCTATTTATTGTTTGAGACAACATGTTTGGTATAACCATTTACAGTATAGTTATGTACAATGTATAATACTTTAGTAATTTCTTCTAATCACTAGATACATTAGTAGGAAAACGATTGTATTAACTTTATTGGCCAGTTGTTTAACATTTTAACCGATAGTGTTAGGAATTAACGAAATTGACAGTTGCTTCTATGCATACAAATAACATTTATACCTCTATTAATAAAAAAATACGGTAGCTAAATATGATGCATACTAAAATACTAGCTAAATATAATGCACTTTAAAATATCATTTAACACCTAAAAATCCTTGAAAAGTAATTTTCAATCTATTCTTGTATTTTATTTTTAAATTAGAAATGAGATTAGTCACTTAAGAACAAACTGATAACTCTGATGTCATGAATATGAAAGTGCTATACGGCCGTCAATGAAAACGAAATCCAAGTGCATAAAAACAAGCATGGGAATAAAAACAATTGTATATTTTTCCCTCATACGTAAATGCACCTAGTGGGAGGGAATATTAATATTTTATTTTCATATCTTGTGTGTGTATCAGAAGGATGATAATGATCTATTTAAAAGGAAAAAAAATGAAAACTATATTTCAATATACTTACTTAGAAATAAATTACTATTTATTATTTGTTTGCCATATGTGCATTTTGACATTAATTCTATTTGTTTGATATTTTTTTCGATTATCAATGGTCAACATTCTTTCTCATTAACAGTATTATTAAATGAAATAAGATATAAAGCTTGAATTCATTTTTTCAAGTAGTTAAAAAACATTTCATCCCTTTTCTTTAAACATGGTGAGCACGTTGCTCTTACATTTTTATAAATGAAAATAGATATGAGGTATTATACGACAGTGATAAAAAATAACTCATCTACATAAGGGACCTACCATTTGATTTTATGGGGGGCTAGGACGAAATTTGAAAAAAATAGGCAGGACAGAAGTTTTGAGAAAAAAAAAGGCAGGATGAGACACTTTGCAAAATCAAAAGGCAGGATGACAATTTATGTAAAAAAAAGTCAGGATAAATTAAAAAAAAAAGGCAGGACCGAATAGAGTGAAAAGTGAAAAGGCAGGACAGATATTACAACTAAAAAAAAATGCAGGACAAAATTTTTCATCCTAGCCCCCCATAAAAATCAAATAGCAGCTTCCTAAATACCAAAATTTTCTGTATTCTTTTATCGCAAACATTTAGTTGTACTAGACATAAGTACTGTACACACTGTCTGATGCGTGGAGTCAATTGCGTTGTTTCTGCTGTTTCATAGTTTACCATTATTCTTTTCTTTTCGCACAATTCTCATTAGACGTAAGTTTATTATAATATAAGTTGTTAAATAAGGAGATACATATGATATTGTGTTAAGGTAATGACTATCGTGATGATAACGAGGTTCAACTTGCCAGAAATATCCTATTCCATTCTTCAGCTTAAATCTTTTAATTAGCAAAATGCTATTTCCTTTGAAGGGATTACTACTGGAGTCATTACCGACCGGTTTGTCATAATATTTACCTTGTTGATTTCAACGGCAATCGAATACACCGTTTGTTACTTCCATTGTAGTACAGAAATCATGACAAATGTATATAACGAGTTAAGTATTCAATAATAAGCTTTAGTTATTATGTTTCTAATTATGATAGAAATACCGGTTTGTATGACAAATGTAATAGTACACTCTAATTAGAAAGGTTATATCACGGATAGGCTAGATGATGAAAAAAGGGAAGGACAGCTTCTGGCGAAGATTTGTAAAAATATCACTGTTGTTAATTTTTTATTCATTCTTATTATTATCAAGAAATTACATTCGGATGATAGCCTCTACATTTCTTACAAATAATACTGGTTATGTAAATGTAAAATCACTATTTATTCTTTCTATTAATAAAACTTGACGATGATGGTTAATAAGCCAAAAATATTAAGACACATCATCACGGTCTGTATCAGTATATATATATATGTTTGGAAAGGGCAAACTTTTAACTTATCTGATTCGAGTTTTTTTTAATTTATTTATGCATTAATTCCGGAGTGTGTGTTTTGCTACAGACACACGAATTTAACACAATATAAATGTGGTATGATTGCCAATGGGACAACTTTCCAACAGAGTTCAAATGACGTGGATTTAAGCAAATGTTCGCTGCAAGTGGTAACATTTATAAAAGCGGAATCGTTATTTTTTAATATTGTTAGCTATTTTCGCTATACGTGTATGTTATTCTAACACATATATGATTATTAATATTTTTTATCAAATTGTCTATCAACGAAAATGACACCTGAAAGTACGCATACAAATGACGTTTTTACATCTATTATAATAAATAAAAGGTTACCTCCTTGGATGTACGTACATAAATTATTGCATATTGATATAATATTTAACACCTGAATTCTAAAAAAAGTAGTTTATAATCTATTTCTATTTCATTACAAAAACAATCAAGAATGGCAAAAATATACAGAGAGGCGAAAAGACAAATAACAATAAACAAAACAGTAATATAAAGGTAATTGTTGAAGACGGTGACGTGATCTATAGTTGCTACCTTCTACGTCATTTGATTTCTGGTGAGAAGTTGTGTTATTGGCAATCATACCACATTTCCATATTTTTATTTGGAAAGCTAAATATTGAGCTATACGAGACCAAATAAAAAACAGACGATGAACGCATGTCCCAAGATAATTGTATTTGATACTGCATCAGTCTTTGTTGATCATCATAACTAAAAAAAAAAAGTTTGAAAGTTAACAAGTGGTCACAAAAAAGATTAGAAAAGGGAATTCATTACACAATGAAAGAGGAAGCCAAATCTTCAGCAACAAGACAGGTGAAAATATGACTTATGGAAGACAAAATTGAAGGTAGAAAAATATAATTGATCGAAAAAAATATTCCAACTAAAACACGTAATAATAACCGGTGGTCTGGAAGGATAAGCAAACTCCGCTCCAAGTTCGACATACATTGAATTGCCAAATGTTCAATTCCAACAGTTGGGTTAAGGTCGAAATATATTCATAAACATTTTTGAAAATTCATCTACGCTAATTTTTGCTACTCATATCTTCTGACAATCGGTCAATTCATGATGAAGACCACAAAAACTCATCGAACATATTAGGTTTATAATTTAGTATTCCAGATGTTCGTTTCTTCTATATTTTATTCACTAGTGGCTCGAATCAAAACAGTTGGGTCGCAAATTAATAACGATGTTGAAGAGTATTGAAAAACAAACATTAAACGGTTTGAAGGGTATCAGTTAAAAGAGGTTCATATAGCTATAGTAAATGCAAAATTCACTTTAAAACGTTTAAAAAAAGATGTATGTGTCATTGAAAAAAAGGAAAATGAGATTGATACATAATTTTACCTTTAAAGTGACTATATATTAAAGAAGCCATCGTGAGCTTTGGGTTTTATTATCTTGTGTAGTTTGCCATCACTTAAAACTTTGTAATAACTTTTGCAAATTTAAGTTTTACCCTTTAGATGACAGGTTTTGATTTTGTTTGGTGTGTTTTGTGTTTAACTATTTGTGGTAGTGTTAAAATTATTTTATTGTGAAAGTAATTACAAGTATGATAGTTTTGTTAGGATTGGAAAACAAGTGAATTCGTATCAATATCACTTTTACAAATTCCTGTCCTAACTATTTGTGTTTGACCACTATGTTAGGGATGTGGTATTCAGGATTCAAACCAGCGATAGATTTAAAGCCTATTAAAAAAATGAAGAATTAATGGTTTTTAATATTATCTGCTGTGAAAAAACTCACCAAAGATACCAAGTTTATAATTTTGTACACCAGACGCGCGTTTCGTCTACAAAAGACACAATGTCAGGTTTTTTCTGACTGTTAATAACGTTTTTACACTAAATCCATTGGATTTTTTACTAGTTGTGCTTTGAACTAGCTGTCAGTAACTACGAGTACTCTCACATCTGTATATTTAGTGTCTTTTTTTAAATGTTGATGTATAAATACCCTGCCACGTCTGGTCTGTGTTTTCGTTAGTTGTTTTTTTCTGCTTTGTACTGATCTGATGAGTTAACCCCTTTTCAACTGATTTTTGTAATTTGTTCTCATGTTGTACTGTTACACCACTGTCCCAGGTTAGGGGGAGGTTTGGCGCCAGCAAACTAGTTTAACCCCGCTACATTCTGTATGTGCCTGTCCCAAGTCAGGAACCTGTAATTCAGTGTTTGTCGTTTGTTTTTCGTTCATTGTTTGTACATAAATCAGGCCGTTAGTTTTCTCGTTTGAATTGTTTTACATTTGTCATTTCGGGGACTTTTATAACGGACTATGCGGTTTGGGTTTTGTTCATTGTTGAAGGCCGTACGGTGACCTATAGCTGTTAACTTCTGTGTCATTTGGTCTCTGGTATTGAGTTTTCTCATTGGATATCATACCACATCTCCTTATTTTTATGTCATCATTGACACTCGAATCAAATAAGTTACAGGCCAAATGAGTTATTATTAAAGACAACAACAAGAAATGTGCGATATCAATTATGTGCATGATGTTTTAATTTGTTTACTTCTCTTAAATGTTAAGGTACTATTCATTTATCGAGTTTCTTTCCAAAAGTCAGATCAACAGATATAATTCCAAGGTTAAATTACAGCAATTTTCGACATCACACTACTTTAAAGGGTACATGGGAAAAACATTTTAGGTTACATATATTCAAAAAGTAAAATAGAAAAAATACCGAACTCAAGGAAAATTCAAAACGGTAAGTCCTTTATCAAAAGGCAAAATCAAAGCTCAAACACATCAAACGAATTGAAAACAACTGTCATATTCCTGACTTGGTACAGATATTTCATCATGTAGAAAATTGTGGATTAAACCTGGTTTAATAGCTAGCTTAACCTCTCACTTGTATGACAGTCGCATAGAATTCCATTATATTGACAATGTGTTAGCAAAACAAACAGACATAATAGGTAAACTTGTCAAAATCTGGGGTACAGCAGTCAACATTGTGGTATAATTTTAATCACTATAAAAACAAATAACTATTTCAACAAAGAAAAACAAAATGGCATTTAGCCACTCTATAGACAAAGAACATAAGCAAAAATGAAAGACAAGAATACAAAAAATGACCATAGCATAATAACACAATGGTGGGATGTATAAATACCGAGCCACGCCAAAAATATATTACTGAAAATGGACTAAACAGTAAAGATTGAAAATATACAAAGACAAATAAAAACACTTCAACACGTAATTAAGATGATAAACAACGTCATATATTTAAAAGTTCAAAAGAGAAACATTTAATAATCTAATTAAAATAGTTCTCGATGGCTTGCTTTTTATTCAATCTTATTTCAATTAGTTTTCAGCACTTGTTCTTTATTTCGTTTTTTGTTGTCGGGCTTACTGAACATTAAAAAATTCTGAAAAGAAAAACGTCTTCATCGCCAGTAAACAAGCGCATACATAAATTGTACGACGCTATAGTACTATGTGCATTATTGGGAGTTGCGAATTTCTAATGGAATATGTTTTTTTTAATACTAGTACACATTGTGGTCAATGAAAAGTGCTAGGTCAGCTAATCAAGCTACATCGATGTTTACGGTGGTAACTTATTACCATACTCAATGGTCTTATGCTATATATATTAGTCATGAATGAAGTTTCTGAAAGTGTCTTTAGATTGGATATGTCCTAAAATAATCAAAAAGTCAAGGTATCGAAATATATGTCTTAGGATAATTGAAATATCACTTCCATTACCATTATCTCGATAAAACATGTTTTTCTCTGCACATCACTTTAAATGTTATAAAATTGTATATTGTAATGGAATAAAATTCCAGTCAACGGCAACTTATATCATTTGTATCAACACCAATGTGAATTGAGTGTATTACTTTCAAGCAGAAAAAAATAATTATGAATTCTTTAATAACATAAACTAACTTAGGGCAGTCCTGAAACCATTAAGACTATCTAAGGACAGCTTACTTTACACCCTTAGACAAATCTATAAGAAAGTTCTATGATAATTTCGTAAATCTGTTTTGAAGATATATTTTAGAACATGTCTTATACTTAAAAAAGACCAAGCCATGGAAGCTGTATTCTTGACTTTAAAATTATTCCATAAAGCTCATAGGAGGTACTCATATTATAATATTTGATAAAATGTAGGAGTGTAAACATCTTAAGATATGACGACAATTGTTATCACATAAGCAGAATGATTAATATAATTTTCCATATATATTAAGGCATGTTTACCAATTTCATTTATGTGGAATCATTATTTTTAAACTGCTTACTGCGTAATTTGCGTCATTATTTTCACAGGAGAAAATTATTAATATGTGTAAAAATAAGTTTGATATATATATATCTCTACAATTATATCTCCAACTATTTGACTAAATGAAGCGATTATCAAGCATTATTCATTTTTTATATATATTCCTTAACATCACGAGTATTAAATAATTTCTTTTTTAAAAAGCTTAAGGGGTAGGACCATTTCCATTGTATATTTGTACTCAAAGGGTCAAATTAAAATCAGAAAAACCTACTGCTTTGAATTTGAATAGGAAAGAGCTTATTTAACATACCATTATTCAAAACATTTTAGTTTACATATTTCCATTCAACTAAAATTCCATTCATCGATTTAGGGCTTATTTGGGTATTTAGTGCCGTTTAAGACATTATTACACATTTTTGTAAAATTTTGCATTTAAGGACATCTTTATCTAACATATTCACATACCTTTTTCGTACATAAATAAGAAATAGTGTATATTAGAACTAACATCATTAGCTTAAATAGTTAAACATATTATATATGTTGTGTACAAATTGTAATGTTGTACAAATTATAATTTGTACATAATGTTTGTACAAGTTATCAGTGTTTTATAAACCGCTTAACACAAATGGATGATAGAAGCACACAGTCTTTTGTTTCGCATATTTCTGTCATATTTCCATGACTACATGACACAGACTAGCTAATACTGACCATTGCTACAAAAAAAACTTATAAGAACACAAAAAGACTTTTTATGGATATGATTTTGGTATAAGGAGACAAATAAAAATAGAATTTAAACCATTCAGGTGTCCTTATTTCCAGTTTTAGGACAAGGAGAATAGCACTAAATGTTAGGTTGAAGTATATAAATTTGAATTTAAGACATTAAGCTGATAAATTTTAGAAGATAAACTTTTATCACCTGGTGCAAAAAGGTATGTGTCAAAAAACTTATAACTTGTACAAAAACCCTGTACAAATTTTATAATTTGTACAAACTTACATCTTGTACACAACATATATATATTAAGACTTATGAGAGACCTGAGACATAATACCGGTATATTTACAGTATGCTATTCCCAGGAGAGACTATCAACAAATTATTACAAGTATATACAATAATATATTATATCATTATTGAAAACTATAGATGTAATTGCATCATCAGCTTGTTTTTATTCCGAAGTTACTTCTTGTTTTCATTCGGTTGTTTATTTATAATTTATTACATTAACTATTTGCAAAATTACATATTGTAACCGAATCCAAGAAGCACACATATGGAATTGTGATATTGAAATTCTTTGTAAAAACCAAAGGACCTCTAGCTGGTAAAATAAATAAAGCTAAATTGGCCCTGATAAGTCCAGCAAAGGAAAAGTATTATACTAACTTGAATATATACCCAAAATGTTACGCGTATACTTATTTTTTTTTTTAATTCTGCCGCTGGCTACCTTGCTTTTTTCCTGTAACAACCCAAATTTACTGCCTTTCTACCAGGTCGACCGACTATTATTAATTTACTGATTGATTTGTTTCATTCTAAATATGATTTTTTTGCCACTGGGTGTACAAGAAAACAATAACACAAATAGCGAAACCTAAAAATCCCACACAAGTCGCAACTATCAATCATTCAATTTCGACAAATAATACAACTATATACTCGATTCTTTTAAAATTATGTGTTTTCCCTTCCAGTGATGACAGACACCCACATGATCCGGGATCAAACTTATCTCTCTACAATATTTCAACAGCAGCTTAAATACAATAGGTCATTATATGAGATTTCCCTTTGATCATTCTCTGTCTAGTATTAATTTGATTAAGAGGATTACACTAATTATTTATTTAATTAATTTCCATTGGCATGAGTTACAGCAAGATATACGTGACACAGGTAGCTTTAGCAGACGACGATGTTATCAGTAAAGTCTTCCATCTTTATAAAACTTGCGCTATAAGCTTCTTTTTTCCTGAAATGAGAATTAATTTTGTTTATTCTTCCAATAAAATCAGTTTTGTTTCAAAGAATTAAGAAGTCACACAGTAAAATTGAAATACTAAAGTGGCTTACGTAGTAGCTGGTTGCGAGTAATTTCAAGATATCTCGTTTTCTTTCATCCATATCTCTATTTTATACTGACGAGCACAATTATCAACGGATAACATTTGACATCTGATTACTTTTACATTTTTAAAATGATCTGGGGAATTTTATGCACAAAATAAAGGTTTTCATCATGGTTTTTCCATTTTGTTATAGCATATCGTCTTATGGGCAAATGTAGCATATACAACTTTCATCTCAACATGCATAAATGCCTGTCAAGTAAACATACTACGATACCAATTTTGTGGCTTAAAACGAGACGACAAAAACTCACTTACCATGATCAACACAACGAGTGCCTAATGTGGAACAGGATCATGGCGCCGCCTACGCTTCCGGAAAACTTGAGATCAACCCCGGTTCTTGGTGTGGTTCGTGTTGCTCAGCCTTTAGATTTTTATGTATTTAGACTTTTGTTTGTCTTTTCGTTTTTTGACATGATTTCATTTGTCACTCTTCTGCTTATGAGTTTTACTCTTCCGCCTTTTTTTTAACCACATGTTTTCTTTTCTTGAAAACATCACCGTTGTTTTGAACTATTGACCAAAGTAGTTTTCTAAAAGTCTAGTGAAAACGGTTGTATTTGAATTCTTATGTAAACAATGAAAACAATTTACAACCAGTCATTTTTACCTATAATTTTACTTCTAAATGATATATAAAAGTGTTTTTTTTTTTTTTTTTTGTGACAGAGACACTTGGTCTAAATTGAAATGTTCTAACGACAACAAAAGGCAGTAAAAGTTAGCAGTTTCTGTCACTATTTTCTCTTCTTTGTCACCGTGACATTATCAAATGACGTAGCCCTGGAAATACTCTTGTAAAACAATCTTAATACTAGTAATCAGATTAAGTACTTTAACAATTTGCAAGCAGACCGTTAGAGCAATGATATACGCATTATTTGCAAGGAGAAATTGAGAACATTTAAAATAGACCTACTTATTCAAATTTCTGCACTTAGTTTGACGTTATGAAAAAGTTTTTAAATTATGATTATTTGATAAAAATATTGCGTTAATGGTCAGCTTTAAGTCACTCCATATCTCGGTCGTAAAAATCACAGATACTATATGAATTGATTCGTTAAGCATTATTTGTTTATTCAATCTGATTTTACCTTTCACAAAACATTTTTCACAAACCATATGCTATTTTCCAGTCAGCGATAATGAAGTTTCTATTTTCTAAAAGCGCGATCATCCTTAATGATTGTGTCTTTGTGAAAAAGACTTGAAATGATAGACGTCAATTAGCTAGCAATAGAATGTTTCGTTAGAGCTATGACAATTGTAAAAAGCTAACTTCTTGTTTAAAGGTCAGACGGTGTGTGAAATTGATGCAAATATCCATAAAATTATGCCCCTTTTGTGGTAACAACCATTCATTTACGCAAATTGTGTTTCAATATTTGTACAATTGTCAAGAGACTTAAGTATTTTACGGAAGGAATACCGCATTGGACAGCTACATTATATTTTAAAAGCGTTCTTTAGCTAAGAAAATTGTTAAATTGACTCCTTGATTGAACATCGTGTAACACAAATTAGTCAGAAAATTGATCAAATGGGTAGGCTTAATATCTAAGTGTTGCCCGTTGGCAGTTTGCAGCTCGTTGCTTAGTCTTATGAATACAGAGTGAAAAGTTGATGTCGACAAACTGACTATTAAATAAGACGATGATGGCAAAAATCTCTTGCCCTTCAATTATAGGTTTTTAGTTAAATTAAGATACATTATTTAGCTACATTCAGGAAACAATTAGATTGGCTCAAAAGAGAAATTCAATGTGACAAGATTTTTACTGAGGTTTAATCACAAACATCTAAAGTAGTATATCAATATTTCCTTTGTTAACCATAAAAACAAAATAAAATGGACCATTTTGTAGTTAGACAGACTAATACACATACAAGGAAATTTAATTAAATGAATAAATTATTGAAATAACACCAATACAGAAAACAATACGTATATTTTTACTTTAAAAGAAAAAAATAATTGTATATTTAGCAAGGTAAGTCTCTTAAATCTTGTTTCATTGTGTTATATGAGGACAGTTTTAGCTCCAAATTTTAAAGTTTAATTTTCAAGATTTAACAAAAATATAACATGATACCACAAGGGCAATCAAACTGAGGTGATTTTGTAAAAACCATAATCGATAATAATGTAAAACCATATTCGATAATAATGTAAAAACATAAGTTTCTTTACGATAATATTGTAAAAGACATCACAGAAGCGATAATATTGTAAAAGATATAAGCAATTTTACTGTAAAAGACATAAACGATAATTATTTTAAAAACATAAACAATCATAATGTGAAAAAAAAATAAGCGATAATGTTATAACGAACATACTCTATAATAATGGAAAAACATAAACGATAATATTGTTAAAGACATAAGCGATAATATTGCAAAAGACATAAGCGACAATACTGTAAAAGACATAAGCGATAATATTATAAAAAATGGAAGCCACAATATAAACTGGACCCTTGTTGTGTTCACTTATCGCTACATTAACACAGGTACGGCCTAAATCCCACGGTCAGCTTTCGGTGCGGAGATTTAGATGGAACGGCGGACCAGTTTAGCCACAATATTGAAAAAAAAAATAAGCGACAATATTACAAAAACATAAGCAATAATATTGTAAAAAAAATAACTACAATATTGTAGAAACCTCAGCGATTATAATGTAAAAAAAAATATAAGCTATGATTTAGTAAAAATAAATGCGATAATGTTGCTGGCTATGATGTTACAGTCCACATAAACTAACGTAACCCTAGGTAACTAGACCTTGCCAGGCATATCAGTGAGACCCTTATTTTGGATTACGTGATTTTTAATAATTTATTTGTTAATAATTATTATAGAAAGTAATGCAGATTTTACACATTATTATGTAACCTATAATATGATTTTGTTATTAGTTAATGAAATTTAGTATATAAATAAGAAGTGTGTGTTGTTTTTTTTTTCTGAATGGACTACTGTTGTTATTATTGTGAAGAAGACTACTGCTTCATACGTCACATACTTCCCCCAGCCCCAACCATATCCTCCCAGTTGTTTGAAATTCTTAGAATTAGATATTATGTATATTGAAGTATATCCATACATTTAAACACTAGTGAATGGTGACAATTAAATCTCTGACTATGCAAGACAAGTAAACAAAAACGAAGAAAAGTTAAGATCAAAAATATCTAAAATCAATGTCATAATTATAGAAGGACACTAGATTTTCCCTATCAGTAACAATGACAATCATCTTTGCCTAATTTCTGTGTAAAAATTCTCATCACTAAGTCTTATTGAATTTTTAACTAAGCTCACATGCGTCGCAGGGAAATCACAAAGTTTTCAATAGTAATAACATTTTGCTGGGTAGCTTTATCGTTTTCTGTTGACCTCGATGGTTCAAACAAGGTCCTTATCTTATCGTTCACCTTTTCCTGTGTCATTATCATATATTTATGATTTAAGGATTATAATGGTTTTGTAAAATATCTCAGTGAAGAACTTGCTTGTTTTTCTGCTTTCTTGTTGAATATATAGCTTTTATTGTATTATATTCTATTATCTTTCCTCTTAAATGGTAAAAAATGATTCTCAAAAATGATATAGTCTAGATATCGTTTTGAACGTGTTTGTGTTGTTGTGTTGCTGTTATAGTAACGTAAATACAACATTCCCTTTTTGTTTATACGGAAAGCGGTATAAATAAAATGAAGTCAATTAAAAAAATATTATAACCGTCAAATCAGAAAGTGAGCAAATTAATTTTTACATATTATTACGCGCCTTTCATATTATGTAGCGAAAAAAACGAAAAAAAGAAACGAAAAGAAAAAAATACAGTCTGGCTTTCTTACTTTTTTATTTCCTGTAAAGATCGATAAGCACAGATTTATAACTCGTTAATGGTAAATTATCTGTGTTCGCACAAGTTAATAATGTTATCATTAGTTGACAATAGAATATTTTCACCAGTCACATTTTATTTGTAGACTGTTTATGTCGCTAGAGACAAAAATCAGACAAAATTGTCACACCTTGTCAACTTATATTTGTAGAATTATACCTTATAATTGTATTTGCGAACTTATTTTCTATTTTCTTTCCTTGCAAAAGAAACTATTAATTTGATAAATACATATATTCCGTAAGCACAATCTAAGCGGTCGCATATGGTTTGAACGATATTGTTCGCTGCCTAATGAAATTTGTTCACTTCACGTCAAGTGAGGGGCGCTCCCGACGGAAACTCTGCTATTGGCATCGCCAATTTACTACAAAATTGTATTCTCAACGGTGTGATAAATTAAGAGCCCGGATTATTCTAAGAAAACGCCTTTGTGTATAAACTGGAGAAGTTCTCCAACAAATTACTGCCTTTCTGATTGACTTTGAATCCATTTAAAAATAATCTTTAGTTCTTAGGTGTTATTAGTTTATAGCCGGTGTGATAAATTTACTTTAAAGATAATTGAATCAGAAAATGTGTGGATTTACGAATGTTTGTGAGAATTTCTACAAACAGTATTCATAAAATATGTATCACCATATGAAGGGTAATTGGAAATAAAATTAAAATCTGATTGTTTTAATGATTTCATTTTTTTAAAGTGAAACTATCATTAGGTTGATGTTTGAATGCCATTGTATTTATTTTGAATAAATAACGAGTTCAACCATCTTTATTTTGTACAAATTAATTAGAACAATTAATTCTTTTGTCAATAAAAAAAAAATTACGGATACAAAAAATGATACTTTTGTTTATTTCGATAAAATATCTGGGGTGTTCCCATTTCACCTTAGCTGGGAATTCCAGGTAAAAAAGGTAAAATAAATACTAAGGCGATATGGGAATTGTACTAAGGCGAAATGTGAATTTAGATGAAAAAATAAAATAAACAAATTAAACCTCTGTGTTTTTATAACAATATAAACAACATGTAATTAGGGATTGTTTTTCTCTTGGATTATTATTTTAATATTTATTTATAAAAAGACACTTTTTATGATTTAAAAAATTGTGAAATCAGAAAAAAAATCTACAATAAAACATTAGTAGGAAAGTTGCTTCTTTTATGCTTTATTTAATAAAAGTTTCATTGTATGAATTTTATGCAATTAAGCCGAAAAAGAGAGTCAAAACCGCACATCCAAACATATTTGAAATTATCAATGTGTTCAAGAAAGAGCAAGCATCTAACGAGGTAACGAAAGTACAGTATGCAGCAGGTGGCAAGATGAGGGGGAAAGCAAAGAAGTATAGAGAAATAGAAGAAAGATTCGCCACTTTGAAGGAAACCCTACACAATGGTACAACTGACTATATTCAGTATGGTGATGCAGCATCTTACATCTTAAAACTTGGAAACTAAATGAACTTTGAAAATGCAAATGTGTACATCAGTGCCTTGTTTTTCACAATATGAACTATATGGAAATAATTCTTATGTTTTATGTATAAGTGCTTATTCTCATGCTATTATTTATAACATTATGCTTTGAATTCAGTGCTGATTCAGAAATAAAATATTTGTTATGATAGTTTGATATTTGTCTTTATTTATTCATTTAAATATGAAACATCCATATCCAATTTGTCATCTCTAATAAGACTTTATTTACAAAATATAACACATGAGTAAAAAAAAAAAACAATTTCAGAAAAAGAAGAGCAACTATAAAAAAAATATTCAAAAAGTGGGACAAAAAAAAAAAAAAAAATTATCTTCTTTTAAATAGTATTTCATGGTAGAATTTGACATCAAAATAACTAATATCAACTAATTGCAATA
Source organism: Mytilus californianus (assembly GCF_021869535.1). Lineage (NCBI taxonomy): Eukaryota > Metazoa > Mollusca > Bivalvia > Mytilida > Mytilidae > Mytilus > Mytilus californianus. Next base: position 83,222,597 of record NW_026262679.1, read on the forward strand.
CAAACAAAACATAACTTAATTACAATGTTTACAGAAGCTCCCATTTCGCCTTAATTAATTCTTTTGTACCTGAAAAGTTGTACTAAGGCAAACTGGGATTAATTTTATATAATTATTTTGATAAGCCAAATATCTCCCAGGTCATGAAAGAAAAAGAAAAAAAAATATTGATTTTTAAAATTTTATCCAATTTGATTATCTTTCTCTGAGTTGAACCATTTTGCTCAAGGTGTGTTCTTTGACAAAATCACAGTTTTTTTTTTGTATTATGAATATGATTATCTGTATGTCTGGTGTGTTTGAAAAAAAAAACACATACTCAAAAATTAAATGCTTCCTGTAATTTTGGTTAAACGGTTGAATTTATTGAGAATAGAATACTGACTGATGAAATAGGCACTAGATTTATACTGACTGATGAAATAGGCACTAGATTAATATAACACGTTTAACTTGACTAGATCATTAAATCTTAGAAAAAAATCATGAACAGTTGATGACTAGGCAATGGAACGTATTAGTAGTAGTTGTAGTACATTTAGAAGTAGTGGTAGTAAAAGTAGCAATAGTAGAAATAGTAATTGAAATAATGCAATAGTAAAATTAAAATCGTTGTATTCACTTCATCTTTATACTGTTACCATTGCACAAAATGAATTTTGCGATGCAAAAAGCCAACTATGGCTCTTTTACATGCAGATAGCGTAGAACTCTTGTCAAGGAGAATCGAATTTGACATTCCACCCCGTCTGCACTTGGTCGTTAATAAAGTACATTACACATAACCAAACGGACGCACCCCTCCCAGCACGGTTCTATGCTGGACGGAAAAAAACTCCAAGTGAATTTGTTCTTATACCCAAGCCAACATAATTCATATACGGCATTATCAGTTTACAGGCTACCACAAAATTAAATGGATGATACGAATCACGCAATCAAAATACATTTTTCGCAGTTGGTATATGAATAGGCTTCTAAAATAGTCTTATTTACACTGAAATTAATGGAGATTAGATAAGTTATGAAAGAAGTCAAATTACAATTTATGGGAGTCAAAACAATTTCCGCTCTGCAGATAGTGTATTATTAACACAAAAGTAGATAGACCTTTCGATATATATACGAATAAATAAACTGTTTATACAGACAAATGCAACAAATGTATAGAGAAAAAATTAATATAGTAAAATATATTGTGTCTTTCTAGATGTAATTTGACCGACTGTAATCTTCTTCTTCCAATACAGTGCAGTCCTCTAATTGAGTATTATCGCACTATTGCCCATGCTGGGTGTGACAACAAAGGTACAACAAAATATTTTATAGGTGCAACTTAAAAACAGTCTGATGGTGCGATTAAGGGATGCTGCAGCTCAGTACCCCCTGCTTGAAAGCATCTAGTAAAGAACTATCAACCACAGTTTGTTGAAGGCTGTTCCATATTGGTATACTATCTGGGAAGAAGGAAATCCTGCATGTTGATGTTCTGGCATATAGTACAAGAAATCGTGTTTTGTGTCCTCTATAGCTACTGATGTATTATGTAGCTCTAGCGTTTGTATTGCTATGAGACTATATACTATTCTGAACATCATCAAATCTTTACATCTAGCCCTCCTCTCGGCTAGTAGAAGAGTTATTAGCATTGATGTTGCACTGCTGGAATGTACAGCAGATTCCAGGATATGTTATTACAATAAAACACTATGTATTGATATTTTTAATCAACGTACAAGACTTTCTGTTAGTACAAACATTACGCGTGTTTTTTTTAACAATCTACTTTAAAAGCTCAAACTTTGAAAATCTATTGAAAATTTTTAAAAGAAGAACAGCGAATACAAACAAACAAACAAACAAACAAACAAACAAACAAAAAATATTTTATTTGCCAATCACGGCGCCCAAAATGAGCAGAATAATTACAATATAATTTCAAACATAATATAAAAGTAAATTTAAAAATAGGTTAAACAAAGTACGTAACATGAATAATTTTGATTTAATTGATTAATATATAATATCAAAGTAACTGAAATAAGTAATTTGTTATAATACAAAGTAAACTGGAAACCAAATTATTCCAAAATCAAATAAACTGCTGTTCGGTGTGGGCCAAGGCTCCGTGTTGAAGGCCGTACTTTGACCTATAATTGTTTACTTTTTACACATTATGACTTGGATGGAGAGTTGTCTGATTGGCACTCATACCACATCTTCTTATTTCTATTGAAATCCAAAATACTTACTTCTATGCTTTTAATCATATGGTAATGTAAGTTTCGAGTTGTTGCACATATTTTCCTCCTTTCTGTTTTACAGATTCGAGTTTTAGGATGATAAAGATTCATCTTGATGGTAAGAAATGAAATTTGCTTATTTTTTATTATTTTTATTTAGTAATGTAATTTTATATTTTTCAAACGCTCTTACACTTCTTCATTTATATTTTGTTAAGTAATGTTCATGGTGTATTTATTTTTCCTTTTAGTTATGTTTTGTTTAATTTTTGATATATTTACTATGTTTGCCGCTTGGTATTTTACTTCTCCCTACAGGGTTTCCCTGTTAGAATAAAATGGCATCAAATTTAGACATTTTAAATTTGATACAGAAAGGGGTCAACTTCAGTTGTCATATGAAATGCCTAGTCAAAGAGAAAAAGTACATTCGATCGGCTCATACACAATGACAAAGTCCATAAATAATGACTTAAATAATTTGATTATTTTTCTTTACAAAAGAAGATTATTTAATTAAAAAGTGTTAAACTTTGACAAGTTCTACTGCTAGTAATCATTGACTTTACAACGTTTTCTACGTGATGAAATTGTACACAGAAACTGATATTTGAACTCGGACTAATTACAGTTGTGTCTCCAAAGATGAATTAAACGACAGAAAAACTTCATTTTTCACACTTTAATTTGATTTTCACACTCTCAAAACAAACTTGATTGATTAGAAATGTTGAGAAACAAATGTCGATTTTTTTGGTTGTTTGTTGCAAATAGTCTTAATTACAGGAAAAGTTAATTCTGTAAGAGAACTATTAGCTTTGTTTTTACAAAATTTGTTTATTTTATTAATGAGAAACATAATTTTATTGATTACAAGCTGAACCTGACATAATAAAGGTGAACAGTCGGTACTTTGTAGAAGAGAGGCGAAAGATACCAAAGGGACATTCAAAGTCATAAGTCGAAAATAAACTGACAACGTCATGGCTAAAAAAGAAAAAGACAAACAGACAAACAATAGTACACAAAACACAACATAGAAAACTAAAGACTGAGCAGAAGGTTGTCATAAAAAAATATCAGGTTTATAATTGAGCGTTAAGATGATATCTATATAACTATTTGTTTACATACACACTTTCGTTTAAATCGTTTTCAAAGATTATACATACCAAAAAGAACTTCCATAGACTATGTATATCAAATAACCTATTTAGACTATGCCTATCGTAGAACTCCATAGACTATGAATTTCAATGAACTTGACTATGCATATTTAAAACTTCAGTAGACTATGCATATCAAAGAACTTCCATAGACTATGCATATCAAGGAAATTTCATTGAATATGTATATAAAAAAACTTCTATACATTATACATGTCAAAGAACTTCCATAGACTATGTATATCAAGGAAATTCCATTGGATATGTATATCAAGAAACTTCTATAGATTATACATATCAAGGAAATTTCATTGAATATGTATATCAAGAAACTTACAGAGACTATACATGCATGTCAATGAACTTTCATAGACTATGCATATCAATGAACTTACATAGAATATGCATATCAATGAACTTACATAGAATATGCATATCAATGAACTTACATAGAATATGCATATCAAAGAACATCTATAGGCTATACATATCAAAGAACTTTCAAAGACTATCATATTACGGAATGTCCATATACTATTCATATCTTAGAACTTCCATAGACTATGTAGATCAAGGAACTTATTTATATCAGGAATTTCCATAGAATATGCACATCAAGTAACTTCCATAGACTATAAATATTAAAAGAAAAACAAGTTCCATTCACTATGCATATCAAGGAATTAACTTCCGTAGACTACATATGAATATATAAAAAAAACTTACATAGACTATGCATATCAAAGAACTTACATATACTTTTACATATCAAATAACCCAGTGGGTATCATCATCTCAGTAGTTAGTACTTCGGTACTGACATGATTTATAATATTCTTTTCTTGAATTGTCCGTTTATAAATTTAGTAATAACTAGATATCATTGAGATGGGAGCCATCTCTGTGGGCCCCGCTGTGAATAATGTGTGGTAAAAAATTTGTATCTTTATCATTGGACATGGGGTTGTCAACTGAAACCAAAGTTTATGACCTTGACCTTTGACCTAGGAAGTTGTACATAAATTATGACACACCCTCTGGTGTTGGTTTATATACATGTCAAGTATAAAATTTGAAATCATAACGGTTCTCAAGATATAGAGCGGACACGATCTTTACCATAGGACATGGGGTTGTCAACTAAAACCAGTTTTTGACCTTGACCTTTGACCTAGGAAGTTGTACATACATTATGACACACCCTCTGGTGTTGGTTAATATACATGTCAAGTATAAACTTTGAAATTCAAACGGTTCTCTAGATATAGAGCGGACACAATTTGTTAAGGACGGACGGACGGACAGACGGATGGGCAGACGGACAGACGGACGGACAGACGGACGGACGGACGGACGGACAGACTGATCACTTTAGTGCGTCCGCCATTCGGCGGGGCCCTAATAAAGAAACTAAGATGCAGACGGACAGACGGACGGACGGACAGACTGATCACTTTAGTGCGTCCGCCATTCGGCGGGGCCCTAATAAAGAAACTAAGATGTCAACTCATTGAGGCAAAGGTAATCTTAGATGGATTTGGCTACTATTTGTATGTCTCTTTTAGGTCAAAAAGCTCTTCGTCTGTTTCGGTTCTCATCCACCATTGGCTTTTGAATATTCAACTTTAAGCTTCCCTGATGAAGGTAAATTAATAAAAGCGCTTCGGACGCATACAATTTACAAACTGTTATTGTCATTTTTTATAGTACTGGGTCAATACCGCTGCTGCTTGACTATCAGTTCCTATGTATCATCAGCTCAGTAGTCGGTACTTCGGTCCTGACATGATGTTTAACATAAATTTCTTGACTTGTCCGTTTAGAAATTATAAAGAAACTAATTCGAAGGATTTGGCTAATATTTTTTGGTCCCTTTTTGGTTATATAACTCTTCACCGGTTTCGGTTATTATACATTATTAGGTTTTTCAAATATTAGACTTGAAGGGTTCCTGATAAAGGTAAATAAAAAAAAAGCGCTTTGGACACATAAGATTTATAAAGTGTTATTCTTATGCATACCAAAGAACTTTCATCGACTGTCATGCGACATACCAAAGAACTTTCATCGACTGTCATGCGACATATCAAAGAACTTACAAAGACTGTCATGCGACATATAAAAAACTTACATAGACTGTCATGCGACATATCAGAGAACTTACATAGACTGTCATGCGACATATCAAAGAACTTACAAAGACTGTCATGCGACATATAAAAAACTTACATAGACTGTCATGCGACATATCAGAGAACTTACATAGACTGTCATGCGACATATCAGAGAACTTACATATAATGTCATGCAGCATATCAAAGAACTTTTATAGACTCTCATGCAACATATTAGAGAATTGACATAGACTGTCATGCGACATATCAAAGAACTTACATAGACTATCATGCGACATATCAGAGTACTTACATAGACTGTCATGCAGCATATCAAAGTAATTTTATAGACTGTCATGCGACATATCAAAGAATTTACATATATTGTCATGCGACATACCAAAGAACTTACATAGACTGTCATGCAGCATATCAAAGAACTTACATAGACTGTCATGCGACATATCAAAGAACTTACATAGACTGTCATGCGACCTATCAGAGAACTTACATAGACTGTCATGCAGCATATCAAAGTAATTTTATAGACTGTCATGTGAAATATCAAAGAATTTACATATACTGTCATGCGACATACCAAAGAACTTACATAGACAGTCATGCGACATATCAAAGTACTTACATAAACTGTCATGCGACATATCAAAGAACTTATATAGACTGTCATGCGACATATCAGAGAACTTACATAGACTGTCATGTATGTTTTATCCTGTCTTTTGCGTACTTTTTCTTTCGAAATTTATTATAATTACTATAACTAATGTAGGAAAATCTGATTTTCCACATGAAGCAAAATTTTAATTTTACAGTAAGTTTTCTTGTTTCGTTTGCAGAGTCTTTAATAGATTTTTGCTCACATCAACATTATCAACACTTTTTACGCACTGTTTGTATACGACAAGCATTTCAAAATTGTACTCGAAAGTTTGTAAAGCTGCTCAAATTAATCTAACATGTTTTTGCAACTGAGTAAAATACTGTTAATTTGCTTTATTCTCAGTTCATTTTCATACCCTTAAATCACATTTACATTTAAATAAAATTCATGAAACAATCAAAATTCACCAAGTTAATAATAATAAGAAATAGTTACTATTATTAATTCCTTTTTGTCATAGATATAAAGCGTATACTCTTACCAAAAATCTAAACATATTTATATAAAATAACCGCTTGCCCAATTTAACCTTAATTTTTGTCCCTTTAAACAGGTTTGACTTAACATGTAATCATATAAAAACTCAAACATTAAAATAATATTAAGGATGTTCGCTCCTCTTGTTTTTTAATTTTTGTCAGATATTCGGAATCCTCTGGTTTTATCCATGTAGTGCCAATAAATATTTTTCCCGCTAACCCCTACTTTTCTTTTTATGATTTTATTTCATATAGTTTAAAAGTCATTTTTTAAAATCTTATAAAATCCTTGTTATTTTTTCATAGTTTTTGAAAGAAAAAAGATGCCTATTTAAAATGTAAGAAAAATCTAGAGAGAATCATTCCCCGCCAAATTTTCAGTGGTTTATATCTCGTAAACAAGCACACCGACTCTTCATTTTTTTCTGCTTTTTTAGATCCTTTATTTATATACTATCAATTAATAACATTCTTTTAAAAAGCTTGTTATTTTGAAACAGAGGAGCGAACATCCTTAAACAGGTTCGACTTTATATGTAATCATATAAAAACTCAAACATTAATATTAATTGCATGAAAACTTAACCTATATAATTAAATGATAATGTGAATAACCGATGTTCATTATGATTTTCTTTCATGTTATATTTTCCATCAAGTCATCTCTGATCTAATGAATTTTTACATGTTTAATGGACTTGTAATTTCTAATAACGAGTTACCATTTGAACTCTTAACACTTAAAGTGTCCACTTAGTGACCATAAGCTGAAACACTCAATATGAAAACCCATAAGGAACCTACGCGAGGACAAGTAGATCGTTCCACCATCTGTATAGCTAAATTTTAATTGGAAAACAATCGGAAAGTTAGCTCGCGAGTTTGACAGGCGGAGTTGTTTAAGGTGGCTCCCTACGGGTTGTTTTTGTTTTGGTGTCAATTATATCGGCGTAGTATGACAAACCATATTTTGTCCGAATGTTGTTATAGGGTGGTCGGAGTGAATGAATGACCGCAAAGAGCGGCATGTGCATTGGCCAACAGGTGTACAATTGCAGTTAGACAATTTGGTTATCTATTAATTGGCCTCGGCCATGAGGACTGTGTGAAAGGTGCATACAACTTTTTAGAAGTATTTGTCAGTTTAGGAAAATGACAGACTTCTTATTAAACAACAGCATTTGGAGTGCTAAGGCTAATACGGAATTTTGTTTAAACTTTTGAGACAAAAGAATTCATGATTTGTCTCGTGATGTCACGTTTTTCTCTTGTTAGTTCGAGTAGCAACTGTCATACAATATTCAAGTCTGTCAAGTTGGGATGTCTAAGGGGTAGATAGTATTCTTCTCTTTTGTAGTATCGAGCTATATAAAGAAATTTCAATAATTTATTTTCCTTAATAGGTTAATTAACTCTTTACTCCCAGTTTTGACAGTTGTTGTATCCAATCTGTAATTTTCTGTTATTTTTTACTACTGTTTTTCTTTTTTCTTTTTATTTTGTCATGTTGTGGTCTACCCTTTTAAGACGTATGATATTTTATTTCCCTGTCGGATTTCGTACTTTTTTTTACCAGTTTTTGAAAATACTCATAATGTACAGGAATATTTTTTATACTATTTTTCCTGTTGTTTTATTGTTATTCCTATAATTATACTTTTAAAAGACATTAAATTGTATGGTATGGAAAAATTCAAATTTTTAAATTGAAGAAGTACAGACCATATAATGCCAGAAAAAAGTACAGAGTAAACTTTTCAAAATTACGGGGTTATAGTGCTCTTCAGTCTTAATCAAATTAAAGCAGACACTTACTGTTGCAGTTGCACATTTTGCTGACAAAACACCCAGCTTTTAAAGTATTCGATTAGAAAGAATTATTCTCACAAAATTTTAAAATTATTTCTTAAACCTCCGCTTTATTTTTTCAGGGATACAGAATTCCTAAAATATCAACTGATCAGGTACATGTATATAATACACTCCGAAGGATAGGATGAAAAACGATCAAGAATATATGGTGACAAAATCAGCATAAAAAAACTTATGATTTTCAACACTAAATCTTCGGCTGTTTACATTTAACAGTAAAATTAGAAATATTCTACCTGATTTAAAAAAAATGAAAAATCCATTGAATTTGTGAACATATACAGCTAATTATTTCATGACTATAGGCGTGACTAAACGTGCAAATAAAGCAGATGTTCACTTTTCTATTGTTAAACATTATGTTTTTTTTGTATATTTTTGTCACGTGGCTTGCTAACTCCTCACGTTTACGCAACTTTTTTTTTATATACAACACTTAGTCACCACATTCACCACCAGATGCTTTAGTTATCCCAGCCAGCCCGAATTTTCTGGGGCAATATTTTTTCTAATTTGTTATAATAAACTTTGAAATTTTGCTATCTTTTCATGGAATTACAGCAAAAAAGGGGGGAAATTAATTTGTCTTTAACAATTCAAAAATCACGAATTATTGTTTAAAATTATTCAAATAGGCAATTGGAAGCATATTAGATATGGTGCCAAATATATATGAGGAACTCGGGATGTCAAAGGCACCAAAGACTCAGTGGCGGATCCAAAACTTTTCATAAGGGGGGGCCCGCTGACTGACCTAAGGGGGGCCCGCTCCAGTCATACTTCAGTGATTCCCTATATAATCAACCAAATTTTTCCCACAAAAAGGGGGGCCCGGGCCCCCCCCCCGGATCCGCCTATGAAAGTTCAACGTAGTTCTATTAGATATGACAGATTACTACATTTTTGTATGCAAAGCTTAAGTTTATTTTTACATTCCTTATATACCTTATGCACTCCATTAGACTTTATTTATCTGTGCTGACTATTGTACCTCTTAAAGGAAGAGGTATGAAAAGTTCCATTATCTGTCACCATGAAACTGCTAAAATAGTACAAACATCTAAAATCCCTTTAAAACAATTTATATTTTTTTAATAAATGAATCGATCATTTAAATTCAGTTATGTCAGTTGTTATGTCATTCTCGCGTCATAAACATGTCAAAATTTAAAAAAAATGACTTAAAATTGAATTAGAATATCAACCTTACTCAGAACAATGATTTACTTGCATCAACATTTTTCTAACCCTTCTTATATCCAATAATATTAACGGTACCAATTTATCTGCACCAGATGCACATTACGACAATAAATGTCACTTCAGTGGTGCTCAAGGCCAAAATATTTAAAAATTCAAAGCTTATTTAAAAAATGAAGAGGTTATGAACCTAAAAGGACAAAAAGTATAGCCAAAGCCGGAAAAGGAATCAGGGCTTTGCATTAAAGAGATATTTATATTCCTTGATTTAAAATAATTTCTAAAATTTTAAAGAAAAATGCATTAAATTGGGGAACTCGACACATATGCATTTGATTATTTTATGGTTATTTGAGTGACTAAATGTGCAAATAAAGCAGATGTTCACTATTGTATTGTTTAACAATAGGTGTTTTTTTGTATATTATTATCTCTTGTAATCTCCTTCTCATTTACGCAACTTCACTTTTTTTACATATGCAGAACCATCAGTTTACAAATCACGTGTTATTGTTTAAAAATATACAAATAGGCTTTTAAATTGAAAGTCTGTTCTACATGGTGCCAAAAAGATACGAGGAACTCGGGATGTCAAAGGCATCAAAGTTCTACCTAGTTCTATAAAATGTGGCAGATTAGTACATTTTTGTATACAAAGCTTAAGTTTATTTTTACATACCTTACATACCTTGTGCACTCCATTATACTTTTACTTATCAATGCTAACCATTATACCTCTTAAAAGAGAAGGTATAAAAAAAAAACAATATCTGTCACCATGAAACTGCAAAAATAGTACAAAAATCTAAAATCCCTTTAAAACAATGCTTATTTTATTAATAAATGAATAGGAAGATAATGTTTGGTAAATTAAGTTCAGTAAAGTCAGTTTTTATGTCATTTTCACGTTTTAAACATGTCAAAATTGACATAATTAACTTAAAATTGAATAAAAACTGACCGCCACGTAATAGCACAATAGTGCTGAATGTGGCTTTAAACACCAATCAATCAATCAATCAATCGTTTGATATTCTTACTGATAAAGTCAGTACCAAAAACAAACAATACCATTATTCTTTATTTGACTCCTTAAGAATTATGTTAGATAATGATTATCATGAAATATTGGTTATGCCTCGATTAGAAAAGACTCAATCTAGACTCAGATATTTCTGTTGAGCTTTCTTTATTCTAGATCACAACCAGTACAATGAGACTAGTTTAAATGTTAGTGAGATCATCCATTGATTAGCACATTTCTGTTTATTAAGACGATAGTGATAGACACAAAATCCTTGTTTGAATAAATTCACACCTCCTTAAACATTAACACTTAGTCAACCATCAAAAGGATGTGATATATCAGCTAAGAAAACTTATGTAAAATTAATATACTTTTTATATTTACAGTAACACAAATGTTCCCAATTGGCCGTTTTAGAATCTAAAGGACTATGGATATTTAAATTGCTCGTACCCCAAAATAAAAATAACGTCACGTCATTGGTTGAATTTCCATTGTGTAGGACGTTTTAAACCAATCACGACGTTTTAGTGTTCACTTTTGAGAATTTTACCCAGAATGCATTAGATTATGAACTGGCGAACTGGAGACAAGTTTCTTTTGTCAATGTGTCCATTAAAGTGCTTTGCTATGTTTAATTGTTTGTCAGAAACATTACTGAAGTTCTTAATATAACTTAGAATCCAGTTGTTCAGCTTCTTGTAATGTTTCTAAAAAACTAATCATTGATACCATGCTTAACAATTTTCTACGCATTTAGTCTACAGATGACTCATTAGTGACGCTCGAATCAAAAAAGTTAGAAAGGCCAGATAAAGTACAAAGTTGAAGAGCATTGGATGTGAGTAAAAACAGATTAATAAATGTCATAACTGTTTTGGTTCCAACTTGACTTTGAATGATACTGAATGTCTTAACGAGACATTAATACATTTGTTCACTCCCAAATCCTGTTGGTATTTCACTGAATTAATTTGCTTCCTCGTTTAACCCTCTTGCTGCCGGAGGGACATATATATCCATATTTATAATTCATGCAAACACCTGTTCATTACTGTATTTCAAATAATTTATCAAAGATTATACAATGCAATATATATTATCCAATATCTGTCACCATGAAACTGCAAAAATAGTACAAAAATCTATAATCCCTTTAAAACAATGCTTATTTTATTAATAAATGAATAGGAAGATACTGTTTGGTAAATTAAGTTCAGTAAAGTCAGTTTTTATGTCATTTTCACGTTTTAAACATGTGAAAATTGACATAAATAACTTAAATTGAATAAAAACTGACCGCCACGTAATAGCACAATAGTGCTGAATGTGGCTTTAAACACCAATCAATCAATCAATCAATCGTTTGATATTCTTACTGATAAAGTCAGTACCAAAAACAAACAATACCATTATTCTTTATTTGACTCCTTAAGAATTATGTTAGATAATGATTATCATGAAATATTGGTTATGCCTCGATTAGAAAAGACTCAATCTAGACTCAGATATTTCTGTTGAGCTTTCTTTATTCTAGATCACAACCAGTACAATGAGACTAGTTTAAATGTTAGTGAGATCATCCATTGATTAGCACATTTCTGTTTATTAAGACGATAGTGATAGACACAAAATCCTTGTTTGAATAAATTCACACCTCCTTAAACATTAACACTTAGTCAACCATCAAAAGGATGTGATATATCAGCTAAGAAAACTTATGTAAAATTAATATACTTTTTATATTTACAGTAACACAAATGTTCCCAATTGGCCGTTTTAGAATCTAAAGGACTATGGATATTTAAATTGCTCGTACCCCAAAATAAAAATAACGTCACGTCATTGGTTGAATTTCCATTGTGTAGGACGTTTTAAACCAATCACGACGTTTTAGTGTTCACTTTTGAGAATTTTACCCAGAATGCATTAGATTATGAACTGGCGAACTGGAGACAAGTTTCTTTTGTCAATGTGTCCATTAAAGTGCTTTGCTATGTTTAATTATTTGTCAGAAACATTACTGAAGTTCTTAATATAACTTAGAATCCAGTTGTTCAGCTTCTTGTAATGTTTCTAAAAAACTAATCATTGATACCATGCTTAACAATTTTCTACGCATTTAGTCTACAGATGACTCTTTAGTGACGCTCGAATCAAAAAAGTTAGAAAGGCCAGATAAAGTACAAAGTTGAAGAGCATTGGATGTGAGTAAAAACAGATTAATAAATGTCATAACTGTTTTGGTTCCAACTTGACTTTGAATGATACTGAATGTCTTAACGAGACATTAATACATTTGTTCACTCCCAAATCCTGTTGGTATTTCACTGAATTAATTTGCTTCCTCGTTTAACCCTCTTGCTGCCGGAGGGACACATATATCCATATTTATAATTCATGCAAACACCTGTTCATTACTGTATTTCAAATAATTTATCAAAGATTATACAATGCAATATTTATCTTCAATGGGTCTTCAATGTAAAGTCATTATAGGGCATGAGGTCATATATCGAATGACGTCATGGTTAGGCATTTAAGGTCACAGACAGACGTCCAGCTGCCGTATTTTCTGGAACAACAAATGTAACTATGTAAAATTAGCGGCAACAAGAGGGTTAACGAAATTAACATTATAAAAATCTTAGTCATACAATAGTCGTGTGTGATACCAAAGGAAAGATAAATATTGAAAATGAGGTTCTTCCATAATTGACACGATATACCAACATAAAAGCTACTGGACTGGGAGGAAACCTCCACCAGCAGTGGTATTGGCCCAGTGGTTTTTAAAAAAACTCATCAAAGATAACAGGCTTATAATTTGGTACACAGATGAAAGGGTAACTGGGCATTGAATTAAGGTCAACTGGGCTTCACATGTCCGTTTTTAAGACCAAGGCAGAAGGACATTGGTCCGTTTGTCTTAAGGCATGTAAAAAAAAAATCGCAGCCCGATTCAAATCTGAATGAGAACATTAACGTTCATGCCCATATTTGAGCTCGATTGCTACTCTACCGGCACGCCGAGATAAAGAATCCTTGCATCAACTGATGCTAGGCGATCTCTACTTCTCATTCTACCAAACATACCAGTTTCTTCCAGTGGCAGTCTTCTAACTCTTCATCGATAGAAACTTCAAAATTAATATGCATGTACTGTGTTTATTGTTCTTGTCTTGCATATGAATTCAATAATATTCACTGGACCGTAACAGAATAATTCTTATTTTAAAATTGAGTCATGTTAATATGTTATCAAAAAATTCGTGTGTGTACATGAAGGTAAATTACCTTTAAATATTAATTTTTTACAGAAGTAATTTGACTTAAAAATCTAAGATTGTCATAATTTTATAGTCAGAAGTATTTATATTATTTTAATCTCTGTTATAAAGACTTTCAAAACTACTAAAGAAGAGGATGTTATCTCTATGATAAAATGTACTCTTGACTGTTTAATATATATTTTACCTTCATGGAACGACAACGTTGGTGCCTTTTTCTTGAGATCTTATCTAATAAAATGATTTGCCCAAATCATCAGATGCAAAGACAACCATATTGCCTGGTACGCTACAAGGGTTGTAACCAACAAAAAGATAGGCTGCAAATACAAAGAGGACAATCAAAAATTCAAAGTTGAAGAAAAACAGACAATACCATGACCAAAAAGAAAAATGAAAAAATTAACACTACACAAAATAAACAGTCAAGCAATGTTCGGAATAGTTCATGGACATAATATTGGCATAGATTTTCTTCTGTTATTACTGACAAATAACAATAAATAAGTAGTCTGATTTTCAGATTAAATTTTTGCTATCCCACCAAATGTCAGCTTTGAAAAAAGTCATATAACAAAGTCTTGTTCTATTAGTATTTAGGTCCCCACATTGAACAGTCAGTGACTCCAAGTCAATAAGAACAAATACTTCAGTGCAACAATATTTGACATAATTCTATAGATTACCACAACCATCTGACAATTTCAGCAACATTTTGTCCAAACATGATGAGTAAAATTATAAGTAAAATAAGATATTTTCGTATGTGCTGAACTCTATTGGATAGTTGTCCTATTGGCAATCATAAACTAATCATATATACCACGATTAAAATTTTGAACGCCAGACGCACGTTTCGTCTACAAACATACCATATCTCCTTATTTTCCATTTTTTCAAATAAATAAATAGATAACCAAGACATTTAAAGGGCAACATACAGCCTTGAAGAGTAGACAGGCGTCTATACAACACCACAAGCTCTTAATTTGCCATGTAAGTATAAAATAAAATGAGGAGAAGTGTTATGATTGTCAATAAGACAACTATCACATAGAGTGCAAAGGAAGTGAAATTATGAGCACCTATAGGTTACCGTACAGCCTTGAACAATGAGCAAAACCCATACCGCATATTCACCTATAATGATTTGTTTCTTGGTCTCTTGTGGAGAGTTGTCTCAATGGCAATCATACCACATCTTCTTATTTTTATATAAAAGGCCCCGAAATGACAAAATAACCTGATTTATGACAACCATAAACGAAAAACAAATATGACAGACAGCAACTAACGACAACCACTGACTTACAGGATACCGACTTTGGACAGGAACATGTGGCGAAAACATATCTACAAAATAGAAACACAATTATGCAAAAACGCTTAGATAGTCTGCAAAAAATATATACCATAATTAATAGTTCATTTACTACATGCTAACTAAGTACACAATAATCTAATCAATAATTTGATAGACACCTATTAATATGGATGCCAAATCACACAAAGAACAACGAATTAGTTCGTTTTTAGAAATATCTTATCAACTATTTCAGGGGAGAGTCAATTTCGAATCTTTATAACTTACAGTCCTGTAAAGGAAAATATTGACTTTACCGATATTGCGGAAATTGCTTTGATACGTTTATCCCAAAGTGTCGGCCTAGGAAGTGTAGCCCACTATTTTAACAGATATATTATCTGACTTCGTTATTAATTCCAAATGGATGATTTTCGATTTATTTTAAACGACCATTTAGCACAAACATACGAAACGTCTTCTAAATATCATTTATCTGATTCTGCGAGGATTGTTCACAAAAAATCTTTTTTATGAAAAAGTTACACTATTCTAGAAGGAAACCGAAGAGTCGAGTTTCATTTTGGTATTCGACACTCCTCTGTACTATAGAGCGATACTAGAGTATTCTAGTACTCTTTGAAATCCCTAGTTAGAATTGATACTAACGAAACTAGAAAGTCCGCTTCATTTTTTTACCATTTTCCTGATATTGACACAAAAGATTGCCTTTCATCTGCGATCTATGATTGAAGTGACGGTTGCAGTTTTCAAATTTCAACTTCCAATTTTCAGCAGTTGCATACCTTCTGACCTTCATATGGCTTTTGCATATCTTAGTTGATCATCACGCGCGTGCATGTTCACATTTAGTTCATTAACATGGGTATGCTCTTGAAACAAAAACTGCTACTGCAGAGTTATGAAGATATTTTCATAAATTGCCACTACAAAGGTTTTACAGTATTCATCACGGATTGGTTGACGACCGATACGATATGTCACTGGGTCGATGCCACTGCTGGTGGAGATTTATTTCCCCGAGGGTATCACCAGCCCAGTAGTCAGCACTTCGGTGTTGACTTAAGTTATCATTGATATGTTCATAATTATAAATTAACTGTTAACAAAATTTTGAATTTTTGAAATACTAAGGCATTTCTACCTCAGGAATAGATTACCTTAGCTGTATTTGGCAAAACTTTTAGGAATTTTTGGTCCTCAATGCTCTTCAACTTCGTACTTTATTTGGCCTTTTAACATTTTTTGATTCGAGTGTCACTGATGAGTCTTTTGTATACGAAACGCGCGTCGGCGTTAATATAAAATTTCAATCCTGGTATCTATGATGAGCTTATTCTCAACCGTGAAGGACATTCTTTGTGGTCAAAGATCTGTATAAACCAGACTAGTCGTCTGATGTGTAAATGAACCGATTGTTTCCATTTTCCTTTTGTGAGAATTCAGACTGAGTGTACTAGGTTTGTATGGCGGGAGATACATGCAAAGCAGGGGTCGTTTACCCTAACGACGCCCCGATTGCGCTGCTTTCGTCGTTAATACGATTCATTTTGGTTTTTTTTATTATCTTGTTTTGTCTATTTTTGAAATAGATTTGCGAAATTTGAAAATCTGTAAACTACTGTTGCATCTAATTTACCAATGCTCTTCTCATTTGATCTTTATTTTGCCTTTTAACTTTTATGATTCGAGCTTATGCGTCTTCGCTTTGCACGCAACTAGTTTATAAAGTATTATTTTCATTTACTAGCACAGGGTCGATACATATACTGATGGACTGCTAGTCCCCGAAGGTATCATTAGCTCAGTAGTTTATAGAATACCCTTTTTAAATTGACCGTTCAAAATTTTTAAATTCTTAAGAAAAGAAGGTTCACACTACCTCAGGCAAACTTGACCATAGGTGAATTAATGTATTTTGTTTACTTGTTCCTGTTTATACATTCATTCATTTGCATATGGTGATCTAAGGAAGTAAAATCCTTAGATAGCTTTGTTGAACGTCATAAGACCTTTATCAAGAAAAAAGTCTACAACCATTGTTAATCAAGACTTAATTATATATATAAGGATAGTGATAACCTTTCTCATACTTTCTTAAAAGCTCCAATATGATGTCAGCCTAATATTAATAAAGGAAAAAAAGAGGAACACATGTGGTTTCTATATGAATGTTACTAGTCTGTTGGAACCCCCCACCAGCAAGTACGTTGTCAATAACATAAGCAGGCATCTAGCTGATGTCAGTTTCAGAGAACTTATTGTTGGAATCATAGTAAAAAAGACAACAGTAGTATACCGGTGTTCAAAAGTCATAAATCGATTGAGAGAAAACAAATCCGGGTTACAAACTAAAACCGAGGGAAACACATCAACTATAAGAGGAAAACAAAGAAACAACAGGAACACTGAAGTGCAAATAAATTAAACGTCAACATACATAGAAACGAACTATTTGATAACAACTGCCATATTCCTGACTTGATACAGGACATTTTAAGAAAAAATGGTGGGTTGAACCTGGTTTTATGGCTAGCCAAACCTCCCGCTTATATGACAGTGTTAAAAAATATCGCTAAAATAACAACACTACGTGACAGAAATACAGCACAAACACACGCAAGAACACTCATCACAGAGAAACGCACAAACCAATTATATAATAGTCGACACAAGATGCAATCCACAGAATAACAACGAACATCTTCCATCAATGACATACACCACAGGACATCACAAAAAGTGACGCACTTACGTAACGAACATGCAATCTTGAACTTTATACAATTATTTTCATGACAATGATGGTATTGAAAGGCTATTTTATAATTATTTGGACTACAAACGATAAGACATAACATAGTATCCAACTGAAACCATAACAGAAACATTAAAAATAAATACATGAATGTTGGATGTACAAAATACCGAGACACGTCGTATAGCAATGAAAATTCACACTCGGTATAACAGTCATATTCGGGAATAGATCACTTTCGGTACTTAGCAGACAGACGACATAGACGTTAAACCACAATCTAACACGTGGTAAAAATGTCATTAGTAAGCTTAGACACAGCCACATCGTATAGATCAACCAATTCGTGATGGTGTCCATAAAATTTACGGAGTGTAATTTTTTATCTTTCCTCCTCAAAACTCTGTTAAAATGGTTTCTGCGTAAGAAGCACACTCCTGTGTATGAAGACAGTATAGTGTGAACATGCACGAGCATAACGTATCAGTAGAGATATGTAACCACCATATGACGGAGCAGAGGGTATGTTACTGCTGAGAAATGGGAAATTGATAATTGGGAAGTTGAAATCATCCCGTTTGTCATAGATTTTAGTATGAAGTCGTGCATCTGTGTCAATATTGAAGAAAAGATCAAGGTATGAAGCAGTCCTTCTTGTATCAGTAGTATGTTTAATTTCAAGTTCACTGGGATATATGAGATGCAAGTACTGACTGAAATATAGGTTATTCAGTGATAGGACATCATCAATATATCTGAAAGTAAAATTAAAGAATTTTTAATTTCACATTCAGATATATTGATGATGTTCTTTCCATTAACAATCCAACCTTTTCTGATTGGGTTCCATTAATATATCCCCCAGAACTAGAAATAAAAGAAACAACAGACACGGCTTCCTCCGCCTCATTTTTAGACTTACACCTCGAATTTGACATACACGGTCATCTCAGTACCAGAATCTATGACAAACGAGACGATTTAAATTTTGAAATTATCAATTTCCCCCACCTTAGTAGCAATTTACCAACTTCACCTGCATATGGGATATACATTTCCCAACTTAATCGGTATTCAAGAGCTTGCAGCTGCTACTCAGACTTTGTAAAACGTCACCAGTGTCTGAGCAGAAAGTTGATGAACCAGGGGTATGTCAAAGAACGTCTCGTCCTTTTTCTAAAACAGTTCACCGGAAGGTGCCAAGACCTTGTTGATAAATATTCCGTATCAACTTCACAAATAATACACGATGGTCTTGAAGTATAGATTCTGGGTACTGACGTTGTTTATCATCTTTATAACGTGTTATAGTATTCTTTAAATTGTCTTTTTGAATATTACTTTTACTGTTTAGTCTATTTTTGGTGATATCCATTTGACGTGGATCGGTCCTTATACATCCCGTCGTTGTATTATTGTGCTATGGTAAATTTTTGTATTCTTGTCTTTCATTTTTGTTTGTGCGCTTTGTCTGTATGCCATTTGTTGTGTTTCTTTGTTACATATTTGTTTGTTTTTTTAGTGATTAAGATTATAACACAATGTTGACGGTTGTACCCCTATTTTGACATTTTTACCTATTATGTCTGTTTGTTTTGTTCACACATCGTGGTCAATATAATGGAATTTTATGCGACTGTCATACAAGTGAGAGGTTTGGCTAGCTATAAAACCCGTTTTAATCCACCATTATCTACATAAGAAGATGCCTGTACCAATTCAGGAATATGACAGTTGTTATCCATTCGTTTGATGTGTTTGAGCTTTTGATTTTGCCATTTGATTAGGGACTTTCCGTTTTGAATTTTCCACGGAGCTCGGTATTTTTGTGATTTTACTTTTTGCAAGGTGCTTTTTCTTTTTGTCTTTTAGAAGGTTCTGAATAAATTCTGCTTCATACGAGTACAAAAACAAGTCGGCCAGAAGGGGTGCACAATAAGTACCCATTGGAATACCGACTGTCCCATTTTTATAGACAAAGCTCTGTTTAATGAGATGGTGAAGTTGATCTTTCAATTGAGAATGGGGAATAGTAGTGTAAAGCGTAGAAAATCAAAGGTCTTAATGTTGCTGCAAAATTGATGTTAATACCAACTGAAAGAAGGACATATTTGTGATTTTGTAAAATTTCATCCTTTGTAAATGATGTTAAAGAATATGTAGGATTACCTGTTGTGTTGTTTATTCCAAGCTCTTTTGTGAGACATTGCAAATAATGATTTTTAAATACGAAGACAATATTATTGGAGGCTTTATCTGCTGTAACAACAACATATTAGTCATGCAAAGAGGATAAAGCATCCACAGCTTCCGGGTTGTTGAATGGGTTAGAAACCCTTGTGCTTATAGTACATCGTAGTTTCTGAATGCGCTTCTGAATGCATAATCGAATAGCTTTGATCCATTCAGACAAAGTGTCCAGTTCTGGTTCGTCTGGTTCGCGTTTTACCCATTTTCTAGCATAGTCCTCAACTGCATCCATCAGTAACCTGAAGTTCTTTTTCCAGTATTTTGGTCCCTTGGCTGACAACTCTCTTAGTAGTGTTTTACAAAGTCTGAGTATCCCTTCCTATTTTCTATTTCATAGAAACAACGTAGTTATTTATTTTTAATTGTTGTTTCATAAAAGTGTATATGAATATTCAATATAAAGTACTGTTTATACTTTCGTCCTGGCGGAACATGACAGCTTAAGTAACATTGAGCGACAGATGCAAAGTGATGACTTGAAGCGTACATAGACATGTAAGCACATTGGAGACGACAAATGCCAAGTGACGCCCCTTACAGATTCCATATGATCCTGGGTACGACTATGCTTTGTGATGACCTCAAGCCCTCTAATTTTGTAGATTCTCTTATATGATAGTGTCTATCAAAGTGTCGGTCTTTAACCATGGAACGGCTGGTGCCAAATTATTTCTCAACATAAACATGTATATACAAACACTGGCTTATCCAAACACTACAAGTCTCTCAACTGTGTCTATAAGATGAAGAACCACAATTACTGACCCTATAAAACCAGAACGAGACAAATGACTAGACCTGACATCAATTTAGTAACTTCAACAATTTGGTAAGGCTGTTGATAACAAAGGCTAGATAAAATTTTACTTTTATTGTATAATATAAGTTTAACCTTTGGGAGCCAGTATCTCAGCTGGGAAAATTTTGCTCCAGGCCCTGTCGACGACACTAGGTATAGTGGGTAGCCAAGCCCCGTGGACATGGACACTCCGCCAATCAACTGGAACGCAGAGGGTTCCAAAAGGGAATGAAGCGATGCTTCATCTCGTAGCATGGTGGGGATTGAATTGACGGTGGAGAGATGAAAAGTAGTTAATTACTTGGGGATAAGAAGAGAAATTAACCAGTGGTGAATTTCGTAATGGTCCAAAGATCAGATGTGAAACAGTTGAGTGACCCCCAAGGAATTGAATAGGAAAGTTGTTGTAAGGGGATGAACTTATTGTGTAACACCTAGAACACCTTCAATAATTCACTGATAATGAAAGATAGAAATAATAAAATATATATTTAATCATATGAATCAGTTTTTAAAATAAAGCAAGCAAATACATGATTTTTTAAAATACACAAATGTTTAATATCTACAGGTATGTACATGTGCAAATATACACTATATAGTATAAAATAAGAATAATGGCAAAAATTATCTTAAACACGATATGACATAATGGATAAATACAAGTATCATGATGATAACTTTTGTTGTGCCTTTTTAATTATATTTTTACTAGTTCTTATATAGCGACAATAACTATTAGAATTCCATCTACCTAATGTTTTAATTAAGTGATCCTCGGTATTAGATTTTCCAGCTTTTGTAGCAGCTCCAATTCGAAATGAATGTCCGTTAAAGGAATGAGGATTATATCCACATATACCTAAAAGATGCTTTAACTTGCTAATGAAAAATTCTCTTTCAAGAGCTTTACCCGATTCATCAATAAATAAAGCACTATCATTTTGAAATTTAAACATGGTTTTCCTTGCAATCAAATAATCATGTAAAGCTTTAAATGGACAGCACTCATGATTTAGCTTGTGAAGTTGACTATCCACACCAATCCTCAAAGGGTCAGTCTTAGACTGCTTTAAATGTAAAATAACATAGTCAGAATAAAACAAAACATCAGATATACATAAATTATTGTTACAATCAAATGATTTTGACCTGCGAATTGAAAATTCGCCACATCGTAAGAAACCATAAAAAGCTACTGTAAAAGCAGTATATAACATCTGGTCAATAAAAGGTGAAAAAAGTCCTTCTTTAATCTTAACACATAAATGTTGAAGGATATCAAAAGTTATGGGTAAACGATCTTTAATGATTGGTTTCTGTAATCTTTTAATAGAATTAAAAAACAAGAGAAGTCTCTCCAAATTGTTACTAGAATTGTTGAAAAGAGAACATATATTGTCCTTCAAGCATCTGTGTCTAATTCCACATATATATATATAGTTTAATTGTAGAGTACTGTAGTTTGAGATGTTGAAAGCAACGTGTAGCAAAATATATCAATAGATCTTCTGACACTGAAAGAGGCTTTCCGTCAGTAACACTAATACCATTTAACAACACAAATTTTAAAAAATGATTATAACCGGTCTCAGTTTTGTCCCATCAGAAATTGAATAATGCCATAATTTACTAACTGTTTCGCTCAGTCCTACATTACTTCTGATACACTTGGAACTATGTATGGACTCTGTTCTGCTTTTGGGGCCAGCTTGTAAAAACGGGTGATCTGTAAACGAGACAAAGCATCCGAAATTTGGTTTTTATAACCTGGAACATGTTTTGCACTAAAATAAAAATTATATTCAGCTGCACACCAAGTCAGCTGCCTCATCAATTTCATAATTTCTAGAGTTTTTTTATCACCCCTTTTTCACAATAGCTACAGTGGCCTCATTATCACACCAGAATAATATTCTTTTACAAGACCACTCTGGCCCCAAAAGCAGTGCTGCTACAACAATAGGATATAATTCTAAAAAAGCTATTGAAAGATTGTTTGTCAATGATGGTAAATCCAAAGGCAAGGTTGAATAAAAGAATTTACCCTGAAAATAGCCCCCAAATCCTATTGTTGACGCAGCGTCTGTAAATAGTTCCATATCGAAGCTATTGGTGAATTCATTTTCATGAAACATAGTAATGCCATTCCAGTTTGACAAAAAACGTAACCAAAAGTCTAAGTCTGTTCTACATTCTGTACTTAAATGCACGAAATAAGATAAATCTTTAACTGTAGTTGACAAATTAATCAAATAAGAAAGAAAAGACCTTCCACGTAAAATAAATCTGGAAGCAAAATTTAAATGTTCCAATAACTGTAAAAGTTCTCTTTTTGTACAAGATGATTTGTGTAAAATTTTGCGAATAAAATTACATATTCTTTGCACCTTATTATCAGGTAATCTGGTTTCCATTTTTTGTGAGTCTAGTATGATACCCAAATATTCTAAACAAGTAGTAGGCCCAACTGTTTTATGACTAGCAATGGGAATGTTAAGCCGTTTAAATATTGTCATCAATATGCCATTGTCCTCTCTCCATCTTTGTCGGTATGGTCGATTGTTAGGAAATCATCTAATAAATGCAGGATATGCTGTACCTTATAGTTATTCTCAGCAATATAGCACACTGCTTGGGAGACAGTGTCAAAAATTTTGGGACTGGACCGACATCCAAAGGTGAGCCTAACATAAAAATAATACTTAGATTTCCACTTAAAACAAAACAGTGGCCACTGCGTAGGTTTATAATGACAAATTTTAAATGCATCGGATATATTGTACTTGGATAGACTTGAGTTTCTACCGCATTTTGAAATGATGCGTATAGGTCATCTATTTTCACATAAGACATAGAACAATCACTTTTGTCTATCATATCATTAACACTCATACATTCGTCATTGTGTGGTGATGACAAATCTAAAATTAATCTTTTCTTATCTGAATATTTCCTTGTTGCTACTCCTAGAGGACTTACTCTAAAACAAGGAAAAAGAGCATGTTGAAATGGCCCATGCACAAAACCTTTCTCACATTCCCTCTTAATCAAATCTGAAACAACTGTAGATTGAGACCTAGCTGAGTAATTATGTTTGCATACTTTGGTATCCCATGTATCATATTTTACCATAGAATCGAAACCATTTCTTAATCCATTTATTAAATATGATCTGAAGTTTATATCTGCATGATTTTGCAGCTCATGCTCGAGTTTTTCTATGTTGATGGGAGTTGATGCTTTTATGGAATAATCTTCCAAATGTACATGTAGTTATGATTTGTTATCAGGTTTAGTCTGAGTGACATCTTTGCTACTAGTGTTATTTTTGTAGGTTTGTGAATATTTTTGAAGTACGTGTACATTGTGATGGTTTTGTCTATTACCTGTACATGTAGGTGCAGGGTGACCTGTATATCTACAATTTGAACATGCGTGGAGTAGGTTACATGTTGTTCTGTAGCAACCTCTTACATTATTAAAATTGTTACACACTTCTTTACCATCGTAAAATACTCTACTACGACTTTGTTTATCAAGCTTGTTTGGCATGTTTGGTCTAACTGACCTGTTGTAACCTAAGTTACTACTTATTCCTTGTTGATCTGAACACTGTAAAGCACAAAATTCTGTTGCATGATCAAGTAAATTACATAAAGTGCATGAATTAACTCTAATACCCCCACTAACTAATGATAAAATGTCACGGTCTCTCTTTCTCCAGTCTACTTTGATGTGCTTCTCTCTTAGAAGTGTAGCTGCCTTTGCCGAGAAAAATAAGTAAGTAAGTAAGTAAGTGGTAAGTATAAAATTTATCTCCATAAAATTTGTGGATCTGAATTAAATCTGCTTCGTACGCATCAAGCTCTTCACGTCTTTAAGGATATGACAAACACATGATGCGTCTGTATTTGCCAAAAGCCTGAATAAAATCTTGTATACTAGTATTCAGGTTCCTATTAAGGCGGGGGTCAGGCTTGCTAGATAGATTTACTTTAATTTCATTAGCAGTGATACTGTTTGCTTGAGGGTTTTCGTATTTGGATATTAACAAGGTAGTGAGATTAATGTCCTTACCCTCAATAATATTTCTTTGGATATTGGGCGACACAATATCAACGTTGGTAAATGTATGATCGCACTCCATTTCTTGATGAATCCATTTCGGCACAAGTTTGAGGAGAAAATGGTAAGGCACTTGTACGGACTATGGCTGAAGTTATGATGTGAGGCGGTTCTTTGAGTGACACCAGAAACTGGGATGAGCGGGACATCGTAACGTTTCTTTGTTCGTACCAATTGGCTAAATCGTAGGTCTTGGTTTTAGGAATCCGTTGTAGGTTTAATGTGGGAAACGGATGGTTGCATGCTTGCCTTACACTGTGTAAATGTGTTAACCATTGTTGGTGTAAACAAAGCGGCAATATTGTTTACATTGGAGTCCGCACGTACGTCGTTTCTGGTCACAGTATCCATGCGCGTTGATGGGGCAAAACTTCTTTCACCTGTGGGCGGGTCTTGAAGTACCTCTTCTGGTTGCCAAATATGATTATCTGCTACGACGGTTGCACCTTCTCGAATTTCATCAGTGCATAAGCGCTCTTTGTTGTCTAGATAAAGGTGTTTCAGTACTGTTTTGACCAGCTTTTTAAGATGTTAATTCCTAACTTCCGCAACACGTCACAAAATCTTGCACCTGTCCAATTTTCTGGATTTTCCATATCCCATTGGGAGCTGCGTGTTGCATTTTCCTCGTTCTTATATGGATGTTGTCTGTTTCTTGAACAACGGTTACGTCTGGTTGGAGAAGCCATGTTATTTACTAAAGTTTTTATAGCCGTAAAATCACGAAACTATTAAATAAACTCATTAAAGTTCTCAAATTTTTGGGAAATAATAATCCAATATTGAATAACCAGAAGTGTTTGGAAAGACGAAATATACTCCCTTTAACTGCAATGATCAAATTATGTCCGAGATCACGAATTAACGATGAGGTTTAAAGAGTTGACTACAGTTCTAGTGAGAATATCGTAATCATACTTTGGAAATAAAAGTCGTGTACAAAATTCCTTGTGTCTCCAAGGCAGGAGTATAAAAATATAGTTATATAAATCCGATTTCCAGTCCAGAGAATCTTCCACAATATGGTCTCAAGTTTAACAGCAGAAAAATCAGTGTTAATAAGTAAAACTATAAAATGAAATTGAATTTGAAAACTTATTCCTATAGAGTAAACGTCCTTTGTATTCAACAGCCAAATCAAAAGTGAGAAGCCGGCAGACTGCAACTGTAATCTGAGAACCTAATCCCTGATAATTAGACAGACCAAATTAGGCATGACTTTGACCTTATAATGGAATAAACTGCCCCATCTCATGGAAGAAACCATCCCGCCTGTATAAACAACACTTATACTCTGCATAAAATACAATTTATCATGAGTATGATAATACTAAAAATGATGTTCCTCTCTGTAATGACACCATTTTCACACATATCCAATCATGATCTTTATTTAGTTTATTGCATTCATCATATTATATAACTTTTTTTTCCATACATATGCGTGTGCCTTTTTTGCATGTTAAAAGTAAAATAACAAAATTAACGAACTCCAAGGAAAATCCAAAACGGAAACTCCCTTATACCAAATATAGAATTGCAATTTTATTATTGAACTTTTTATTCCTTTCCCATTTTTGAATTACTTGTATGCTTTGTATTTATTTATTCTTGTAGTTATACTTGACAAATTCTTAAATAAAATGTATTTGCGATATATTCATACTTCTAAAAATTACTGTCCTTTTATTATCATCATCATTATTTTTTTTAATTATTGCATTTTTATCTAACTACATTCTTTTCATTATTTTATTTTGCTATTTACTTTTACGACAACACGTAGGATAAAGGTGGTAACATCCTAGTTAAGATAATCTTTTGAGAGGTGAGATGTGCATGCTCAGACATGTCTAAGGACAGCCTAAGATCATCATAAATCATGTCCTAAGATCTGTCTTGGATTAAGGCGCCAGTAGTTTACCGATGATCAAATCTCGTAAATCGTTTAGGAAGAGACAAATCAAAGTAACACACAAAAACTGTGGGAATCGCAAAAATTCCAAAATGAATGAGAACGGGTGCGTCGACAGGATAAGCGTCTCCTGCTATATGCTTGCATCAATCGTCGTGCGAATATACATTCGGTCAAACTGTCATAATCGAGATTAGGACACAATCTTAGGACACCTATGATAAACAGGCCATGGTTGTTATCCTGCCATTCGCAAGTAAAGAGTCTGGAACAAAGCAATTTGTTATCACATAGTCCGTTTTTATGTATGTTGGCGTTTGCTTTTATAGCAGTTCAGTGTTTCTGTTGTTCCGTTTTGTTTCCTCTTATAGTTGATGTGTTCCCTCAGTTTTGGTTTGTGACCCGGATTTGTTTCAGTTAAATCGATTTATGACTATTGAACAGCGGTATACTACTATTGCCTATTGCTTTATTCATACATAAACATATCGTTCTGTATATCGATATTATTCGTCGTTGGACGCCAAGCTCCAATAAATCAATAACCTTAAACGCATTTCCTACACCAAGACAATTACGAAGTGCTTTCATTTCGCTAAAACTCTTAGAATGAAAAAATACTTTGACTAGAAATCTTATGTCGATGGAGGTAAATATTATTCCATCAATAACAAAAACAATCATAGTCAATAAAATCATTCACACAAAAAATATTAAAATAAAACTACAAAAAACTTAATTATGCAAAAAATGTGTAAAGACATTCGAATGTTGGATTGAAATCGGACATTTCATATAAAATATTATTTCTATGAAACCCTTTTGCATTCTTAATCATATCAAACTAGCCAAGTTTGTTAATTATGTGGATTAAGTTTATCGGAACTTAGATCTAAGAGAAAAGAAATGAAATGATCAATGTTATCGTGTCTTGTTAGGTCCAGGAACAATGATTTTTATATATGTTATGACTGAAGAAAAAGTGGTTAATATCATTGCAACAGATGATCTCAAGATATGTTTTATTCACAACCAATGCAATTAGTTTACCAAGTTTATATTTGATAAAAAAGAAATTTGGAAGAGCAGTGTTTAAGACAGAAAAATCATAACTGTTTACAAAGCTAACTACAGGATCAATACGACTCAGTTTTTCTGAAACTTCAGTAAAATTTTGTAAACTTCAAAAGTAATTGACACTTGAAATAATCTATTGCAATATTGGATAATGAAAGTTTTAAAGGCAATAATTCTCTTGTCCGAAGAATATTCATTAGTAATTTACAAACCATTCAGTAAAATCAGTAATAGTTATCCCATGAGGACGCGGTGTGTCAGTGTAAGATCACCCCGACGACCGGAGGCCGGATGGTGATCTTACACTGACACACCAAGTCCGAGTGGGATAACTATTTTGCATCCCAGCTCTTCTAGACTATATGAAAAAAAAACCATTTACGCTTCATAACATCTAGTTCAGAATGCCATTCAATAATTACAATATACTTTATATATTACTATATCCTTTATGAACCCCGGATACAATGTTTAAATATGTTAAATTAACAGTGAGTTTGTATCCAGTCCTCCTAATGTAGGGATATGAATCGTGGCTTCATATGCTGAAGGTCTTGAGTTCGATTCCCCGCATAGGATTTTTTCTACATAAATTATGAAAGTTAGTCTTTATTCCGCATAAATATTTCTAAGTTTTATTGTGTGTTCGACATTCCCGCCAAAATGTTACAGAACAAAAGAAAGCATGCAGAACAAAGAAACTCAAGTTAGGGTGATCTGGTAGGGGTGATCCGACTCAGATCACCCCTGTTAGAACAAAGGAGTTGGGATGTAAGATTTTTTATTTCATTTCTGTTAAAACTGTCCTCTACAATATAATTCTTTTATTCATGAGAACTCTAATAACAATTATCATGATCTTTTGGCATGTATCCAAAACCTTCCGGGTTACGTCACCCTTAAGCGTTAATTGAACTTTAAAACGTCACTTACCTATAGTGGGAGTAAGTAATAGCACAATTTCCATGTTTCGTAATGGTAATTTCATTGTATAAGACGTTTGTCTTAATATCGATAATGTGTCATTTATTATTTTTCTCTAATTACATTTTGAGTATAAAAATATTCGAGATAGATGTTTGTGGATACAAGTGGACTATTTTCTCGCTTCGTTGAAGACCCATTAGTAGCCGTGGGCTGCTTTCTGCTCCTTGGTCGAGTTGTTGTTTCTTTGACACGTTCCCTGTTTCCATTCTCAATACTCTTTGTCATCAGAAATAAGTCATCATAAAATCACGATGAAAAAACTATACACTGAAGTAAAATTATAAGCCTGTTCTGGCATATATGTAAGCAACGGTCTGGATGTACTCATTTCGGGAAATTTCACCTCTAAGGTCCATACAATATAGTTCTTTAAAAGATAGCCCGTTGTTTTCTTTCTCTACTAATCGTCTAACTGTACATGAAACGTACTGGTCCGTTGTTGGTTCTTTAGAAATTCAAAATTATGGTGGATTTCTTGATGCAGGGGTTATTTATATTTCATAAACATAGTCAGCAAACTTGATGCATCTGTTAACTTACGGAGATTCATTCATTATGTCATTACAAATTTTCTCACTCAGGATACAACGAAAAACTTTTTTCATTATATGCAACCTGTTAAATGGCACAACTGTTGTTTTTATTTTCCAGGGCAATTGATATATAACCATGTGGCGTCAACGAGAACTGCATTTTGGGAAAATTTGCGCAAATGCAATGCGTCGATCGACGGATCTATTCTAATTGTCGGAGCAATTTTACCATCCCCTTTTCCTCGATTATGACTACTAAATGAGACTTATCAACGAATTTTACTTGCTATGAGCAACACGACGACTACCAACAATTTAGCTCGAACTAAATACCCTTCTGGTGTACCTGCGATCATCCCGGTTTTTGTTCAGTTCGTTTTGTTGAGTCTGTAGTTTTTTGTAGTTGTATTTGTAGAATGTTGTTTGTCTTTCCGTCGATTTGTTTTGGTTTTGGCATTGTCTATTCCTCGACATATGATTTTTTTATTGCCTCTTGGTACTTTCTATCTTTTTTCACATGTTAGACTATGGCCTTGTGTTTTGTTTAGGTAGAAATTATAGTTACACAAACTTTCGGGAGAAAAAAATTATTATTCAATTAATACCGAGATTTATAGTGTGCCTGTGGTTTTCTGGTTTTTTTTAATGGTTAGATATACTGGAACATTCAAATTTTTACTTCAAAAATTAAATGCAAGACGAAAACTGAATTTTTATTAATCAAATTCAAATGGCATATATATATATAATGGGTTATGCTATGGAAAATATCTCTTCTAAATATATTATACTTAATAATAAAATTTATTAAAATCAGAAAAAAAACATCGTTATTTGACATTTCACTACAGAGCAAACAGAAACAATAACAACAAACCATTTATTACAAATCTTTTGTGCAATAATTAAAAATAATTTAACATTGAACGACTTGTCTTTCAATTTTATTTATTCTTGTTTGTTTTTTTTTAATTATCTATTTGTTTTTGCATTGCATGGTGAAAAGGTACCATATCATAGACTTAAACAATATAAATGTTATAAAATATGTTGATTTGAAATAAAAGTACAACTTAGACACCAACCATTTACGAAAAAGAAAATGAAAGGGCGGACATGGATAAAAAAATAGATTTCAAACTGGTAAAAAGATTATGAAAAAAAGTATGTTAAAATATTCTTTTTGGTGTCTTATGATGGTCCTGATGTGGGGTGTGTTTAACGAAGATGTCTTATATTACACAGGGAAATTTCACTCACATCAATTTCATGTGAATTTCATGTGAAATTCACATGAATTTCACCTCAAACGAGCTTATACGTGAAACTCACGTGAAATCAGTTCATGTGAGTTTCACGTGAATCTCATGTGAAAGTCACGTGAATTTTACGTGAAATTCACTTGTATTTTTAGAATAACGTAATTCAAATAACATCTAAATTTTCAAATTTAATCAAAATCAAGAAAAATACCAATTTTTTTGTTGTTGTAAAATGTCACGTGAAATTCACATGGAAATTTTCACATGAATTTCATGTTGAAGCTCGTTTAAGGTGAATCTCACGTGAAAATGTTCAGGTGAATGTCATGTGAAATTCATGTGAACTTCACGTGAGCAATTTTTGCCTGTGTAGGAATCGGAAATATGCTTTAAAAGACCATCTAAAGTTAAAAGGCCCAAAGTAGGTTTATCAAACATGTCTCAAAACAAGATTTCGAACCGAATCTAGGTGTCTTTCAATTGTCTTAGATATTCCTACCTTTAGTGTAAATTTCATGATGTTTTTTAACGGTAATGAGATAGCTAAATTTCTCCGTATTTATATGAGAGATGCACGAGATTTGCTTTTCAACTCATTTATTTGTCAGCTTGAATTCAACACACTCAGAAATTTAGAAAAAAATTATATTATGATATACATAGTTGGAAATGTTCACAATTCTATTCTTATATAAAACGTATTTATATTTTCTTTTGTTTTGTTTCATTTATATATATAGATACAATGTACAATTACTATTAATATTAGGATTATTATTACGCATATTGATTGGTTAATTGTGATGTATCTTTATCTCAAACTCCATGATATTTTATATTTTATATTTCAGCCACCATATAGGACAGCGGTTAGAATATCTTAGATAAGATTATCCGAAGAGAAATTCGATGTGCATTTTCAGAATATTATCAGACTTCATTAGATTGTCCTAAATTATGTCCGTATATATGTCTTAGTCCTAATGAAGGTTTTAAAAATACCAAATGACAAGATTGAACTAAAATTTAAAATTAAGTTAAGTAAACTTAAGACATCGAAATACAAGTCTAGCTGTAGACAGTCTTATGCTAATACAATTATTCTCTTCCCAATTATGTAAAGTAAACTTTCTTTTCTGTAAATAGCTTTTTGTTGTTTTTTTGTTTTTAGTTGTTATAAGATGATATCTAAATTGAAAAGAAACAACATTTTTATTCTTATCAACAGTATCTTTCCTCGATTGTGACATCACCGAATGAGAATCATCGTCGAATTTGTACTTACAATGAGCAATACGATAGGTGCCACTATTTGAGCTGGATCTGCTAACCCTTCTGGGGCACCTACGATCACCCCCAGTTAAAGTCGGGTTTGTATTGATTATTCTTTAGTTTTCGATGTTGTGTTTTGGGGATATATTTTGTCTTTTCATCGTCTGTCTTTTTTTGCCATGGCGTTGTCAGATTATCTCGACTTTCAAGTTTTGTATGTCCCCTTGGTATCTTCCGTCTCTTTTTCACAAAATTGTATTGCCTTGTTACTATGCCTATGAATATTCTTGTAAGGCTCAGTGGATATTTCACTGTTTACACTGAAGTACGCACATGCCAGATATATTTTATACATAACATTCCCCAGTTGCATTATAAGTGCAACAAAAGGGTTTACAAATCAACTCATCATATATACAAGGATTAACATTTTGCACGCCAGATGTGCGTTTCGTCTTTAAAAGACTCATCAGTGACGCTCGAATCAAAAAAGTTAAAAAGGCCAAAACAAGTACGAAGTTAAAGAGCATTGTGGGCCAAAACTCCGAAAGGTTTTGCCAAATACATCGAAGGTAATCTATTCCTGGGGTAGAGGATTCTTAGGATTTCAAAAAATTCAAAGTTAAAAATGGAGCTTGCTATCATGCATGTCATTTTGTTTATTTTGAAAATGTGTGTGAGTTCTATGTCTTATTGATCAAGTAACTAAAAATAGTGCAGGAAAATATATGATACATGCCTCTTCAAGAATCAAGGGAATCAAATAAATTGAATAGAAAAGGGTATACCTGAAACAAAGTAACCCTACACCGGATAAAGGATTGTTGTTTATTTAGAATCATTATAGTGTTTCCTGTTTTTATAATAGCACCGACCAAAATTCGAACGATAAACAATCATGTGCGCGCGGTTTTTCCGTGTAATATAGATGATACCAACGGAACGAGTGAAAAACAACTGTCATATTCCTGACTTGGTATAGTCAGTTTCCGAAGAGAATGGTTGGTTTAACCTGGTTTTATAGCTAGCTTAACCTCCGACTTGTCTGACAGCTGTTTATAGTTACGTTATTTTGACAAAATTGGTTGAGAAACCCAAACAGACATATTAGGTTAATGTGACAATAATAGGGATCCAGCAGCCATAGCTGTGTAAACGTACATCACAGACATACAACACAACTGACTTAAAAATTCAAACAAACATACAAATAAATCTAACAAAGACGCCAACAAAAAAGGTGCTGTAGTCGATAATAAATTTGACAAAGATTCCAACAAAAAAAGTTTTCGTAGGTGGTAGTAAGTTGACAGAGACGCAGATAAAAAAGTTTTTGTTGTTGATAGTACATACCGTATATAGTATCTAGAGTTCTTATAGATATAAAGAGGGTATGTTAGAAAAGTGTCTGTGTATATAATACGTTCTGATACATCCAACGCCAAAAGCACCCTTCCATAGACCATACTGCTGCACGTGAGAAATCTAGGTACACATATTTCTATACGCCAGTACAACTTTGGGGTCATATATAGAATAAAAATAGATTAGCTAGATATCCATAATCATGCAAAATTGTAAAACAGTCGTATGAAATAAGTTTTTATCAAAGAGAATTTGTCATATCTTTACATAAATTTCCACCATCTTCCAGAGACCAAATGACTTATAATTGTAAATGAGGACAGTTTTCTCAAAAGCAAACAAAAATCAATACAACTATAAAAAAAAACTGAAAACAACACGTTATTAATTTCCTGCGTCCGAATCTGGATTAACCTTCATCACGAACGCTCATTGTAGAATATTTGAAAGCCGAGGATGTATAAGAACCGAAACAGTTGAAGAGTTAACATATAATGTACACCACAAGCATGGGGCACATTCTAACTGCATCAACACTGCACGTGCAACAAACAATGTTATCAATATAAAGCAAAGAGATGTGGTATGATTGCCAGTGAGACAACTATCCTGTCTTGATTTCACTCTTTTTTTTATCTATTTTTAATTCTTTTTTGGGGTGGGGGATTGGAAAAGGAGATTAATTGGATACACACTGGCACATGAAGTATAGGTATAGTATAGGAGTATAGGTACACGAAAGAAGAGGGACACAGTTGGTTTTCATAAAAAAAAAACAGTGTCTATTGAAACCACGTCCAGCAGACGTAACACATATGTTGTTGATACAAAAAATCAAGCATGATGATAGTTTCACGTACAGTTCTGTTCCCTTGTTTTAACAAATTTGTGTGTTCCTAAAACAACATATTTGTAATTACCTGTCATTTTATGATATAAAGTTATCACTAGTTAGTCTTAAGTTTATGATGGCAAAAATTTTGGTAAGGCGAAGCTTCGCAACTACATTTTTTTTTTAACAAAATCTTGCAGTTTGTTTGTCCTGTATGTCGAAATATGTTAAATACTTTTTTATTGCACATATTTGCATGATGCTAAGATTAACGCACACTTCCGTTGGTATGTTGTTGTTGAATATCCACGTTCTAATTATTGTATTTGGTATTAACAGATTATCCACGTAAGTTATTTAACACCTTAAGTGCATACGATACAAAAGTGTTCATACACGGATTTATTTTTAAGAAATATTGACGCAGTCATTTTTATTTAGGTATGCCTAAAATAATCATGAACTTATGCAATGATTGGTAATAGAAAGTCGTAGACAACACCCTTTTAAGTACAAATTCATACAAAATTAGAAATTTGTTTTTCATTTCGACATAAAATTACTGATGTGGTGCAAAATCCATTGGCAGTCAAAAAATTTGTTAGTTTGTTTTTTGTTTGTTTTTTTTAAGCTGGAAGCAGATACTGCAGACCTCCTTCTTCTTTTATGACGCTAGATTATGTCGCAGATTATTATAAATCCAATAATGTTGTTCAGGCATCCCCGCCGTATATCGCAACGCTAAAAATATATAACGTATCCAATGAATATTTGGGACATGCAATGATAGAAAAAAAAATGACTAGTCCTCATTTGCCTCAATCATTATTCCACGCTCTAGATTTCAATTTCATGTGCTTGAAGCAACTTCTATAAAAAAAAAAAATCATCTCCGTTTTCCTCGGCAACTACTCTCAAATTCACGACAACTTATAAACTCAATTGCTCAATGTTTTCCATTAATTTAGGGGAGTCTTTTTGTCAAATGATTATCATCACATTATAAAGAAAGCTTGGCTTCAATATATGTGTATATGTATCTAAGACTCAGATCGACCATGTCTTTAACCGACGTCTGTTTCTCAAATCGACGTCCAATTATGACGTCATAATAAAATAAGATTCTAAATAGACGGCCAACTCTATGCCCTTTTAATCGACGTTTTTTGTAATGTTCTCAAATCAACGTCCAATTATTTTCTTTTTACGGACTTACCGCAGTGATATGCTCAAGAACGTCACCATTTTGTTAAATGTTGGGTTGAACCTAAAAAACTCAAAAAATTGTTGAAAACTAGTTTAAGATTGTAAATAAAATGAAAAAAGAATACTTTTCAACAATTGGTTGTACTGTTTTATTCTGTCTATTGTTGAAGACTGTATATTGACCTCTGGATATCTTTCGGTTGTCTATGTCGTTAGGTTGTTGTCTCATTGTCATATATCAACATGTCATTTATTCATATGAGTATGAAAGGAATAAGACAACGTAGATCAAGTGGATTTACTTCTTTCACTAATATTCATTCACATGTACATGTAATATGATGTCGATGGTTGTCTTATTGTCATTTACTGATGTTTGTCCTTTTTAAATTTGATAAAGATATAAGAAAATAATTAGGTTCTTTAAGCAGCTTTACACAACGACAAAACGATACAGACAATACATACACAGATCAAACAAAAAATAAATAATTAAATGATATTGAACAACAATAAAGGGAAACTCCGATCCATCAGACGTCGTTTTGGTGATACATGACGTCAAATTGGACGTCGATTAAAGGAATAAAATATTGGACACTGATTTGGGAAATTAACGTCACATTGGACGTCGATTTGAGGAACGGACGTCGATTGAAGACCGGTTGTCGATCTGAGTCTAACATGTATACATAATGTGTTTACAAATTCCTCATGTAAAGATATTTTTAGGATATATGTAACATTCTCAAATATGTCCATCCCCACAAACGTATCCAATCCCACAAACGTGTCCATTTGGCCCAAAAATTCTAATTTCATATCCCCCAAACGTGTCCGGTTATTATCGCCGAATCGTGTCCACTTGAAAACGCCAAAACGTCTCATATCATTTGAATTTAATATCTATAAATAAAATACACTTAATAAAGTGCAACTGGATTTTTTTTTCTCCAAAACTTTTGTGACAACGAATTATATCATTTTTGTATAAAGGAAGACACATTATTGACGTTTCTTTAATATAGACATGATCGGGTTTCCATGAAAAGGACACGTTTTGGTGTCCTTTAGCAAGTAGACATTTTTGGGAGTTCAATGACGTCATATAGCCACGTTTGGGGGATTGGACACGTTTGGGAGGATGGACAAGTTTCTGAGTGTTACATACATATTTTGTATGATAAATGTATAATGCGGATGTTTAGAAGTAAAATTGACAAAAAACTACAATTTGATACACATGATACATGGCACATTTTTGTGCGAACATTGATAAGACACACAGATAAACCCCAAATGTCACTTGTTTTGGGTTAAGTCAGGGAAAAGCTGCTGTGTTATTTAATAAAAAATAATAAATAAAATTTCACATTGTTTTAGACAAATAATATTATATATTCCCTGGTTAAAAACTTCAGACTGACACACAAATACCTTCATGTCGCGTAAACATGAGGTTACTGCCTTGTTTGAAACATGTTCTCATCACAAGGGACAAATATATGTTTACATATTAATAAATTTTTATTCAAAAGTGTAAACATAACACAAAGAGATGTGATATGATTGTCAATAAGATAACTATCCACCATATACCAAATGACGTATAATTGTAAATGACACAGCTCTCTCACAAACTGTAAACTTTAAGGCCATACACCACAAGCATGGGGCACATTCTACTGCATCAAAACAGCACGAGCAACAAACAAACCATGTTATCAATATAAAATAAGGAGGCATGGTATGTTTACAATGTGACGGCTATCCTGTCTTGTTTTTTGGATTGGGGATGGGAAGCGGAGCGTGATTGGCTACACACTGGAACACAGTTCTTTGACAAATCATTTTTGTAATATTTTTTATCATGAAATAAAAGTACTTTCAAATGCGCATTAAATCAATAGATTTGAATGAACCTGCTTGTTCATTTCTTTATTCTCGATATTTAAAATAAGAAAATTCCTGATTAGAACAAAAACAAAAATCTGAGATAATCATGACTAACCCTTTAATGATTTATATAGAATCGGTGATGGTTAAATATATCAACTCTATTCTGTAACTTTAAAAGTGAAGTTTGCGACGATGCATGTAGATATTATAACTGGATGAACCACGAAGTCGCCTCATATGAGTATATGTACTTGAAGGAAGAGGGACACAGTTGGTTTTCATAAGGACGTCCAGTGTCTGTTGAAAACCACGTCCATCAGGCGTAACACATATGTTGTTGATACAAAAAAAATCAAGCATGATGATAGTTTCACGTGAAGTTCTGTTATCTTGTTTGAATAAGTTGCTTTTTACAAAGTATCATTTGACCGTTCTTAAAGCAAGATATTTGTAATTACTTGGATCAATTTATGATACAAAATTGGACTAATTAGCCTTTAAGTTTATAATGAGGAAAATGTGCGTAAAGTGAAGTAAAGTCAAATGTTTATAAATCTTCAATCTATATAAGGAATACACGTGTATTTTTTCTCTGTTTATATACTTCTGTTTTTTTTAATTGGTAAAACTTATGGTTAGGCGAAGCTTCGCCACATGTTTGTTTGTACAATCGTGTAGGTTGTTTGTCTCTGTTTGTCACAATGTGTTAATGAAATTTATATCTCACACGTATTTGTGTGATCCCAACATGAACGTAAATTTCCGTTGGTATTTTGTTGTTGAATATATACGTGTTAATTATCGTGTTTGGTATTAGCAGCTTGTACACGTAACTCATTTACCACCGTAAGAGCATACGATACAAAAACGATCATACCTTGAATATTTTTAGAAATTTTGTTGCAAAGTCATTTTTTGTAGGTACTCCTAAAATAATCGACCTTTTAACTACAAATTCATCCAGAAATAGACTTTTGTTTCCAATTTGGATATAAATTATTAGGTGGTGTAAGATCAATTTGCTGTAAAAAAAGAATGTGCCAGTTTCTTTTTTTTTTTTTTTTTTTTTTTTTTTTTTGCTGAAAGCACATACTGCAGATCTTATTATTTCGCAGATTATCATAAATGCAAAAACGTTGTACAGGCATTCCCGCCGTATATCACAACGCTGAAAAAAATAACGAATCCTATCATTTTTGGGACATGAAAATGATAGAAAAAGTGACTATTCCTCATTTTCCTCAATCACTATTCCCTGCATATTCTATAAACAGCATCTCCTCAGCAACTGCCCTCAAATTCACGTTTACTTATAACTCAATTAATCAATGTATTTTCCGTGATTTTTAAGAATATGTATGCCAATTTTTTTTCTTTTAGCACCATATCACAAGGAAAGCTTGGCTTGACAATTTGTATAATAAGTGTTTACAAATCTGCATCTAGAGATATAATCGGGATATATATTCAACATAAAAAATGTATGAATCGGTGCCTTCAGGAAGTTCATGAAAACATCATGCAGATATTTAAAAGCAAAATTGACAAAACTTCATTTTGATACATGGCACATGTTTGTGCGAACATTGATAAGACACACAGATAACCTCCAAATGTCACTTGTTTTGGGTTCAGCCAGGGAAACATTGGAGTATTATTTGGTTAAAAGAAATCAGTGTTTTAGATAAATATTAATAGTATTGCCTGGTTTAAAACTGTAACCAATGTCGCGTAAATGTGTGGTTAGCGCCTTGTTGGGAACATTGTCTCGTCAGAAAGGAAAACATAAGTACTTTTTATTTAAAAGTACAACAAACATGTGTACATTGTCAACATTTCGGAGGGATTTCTGGGTAACCTCGAAAGAAAAAGGTACAGAATTTCTGCTGGAAAATCGTTAATGGGGAGGTAAGGTCAAATAATGCTCAGTGATTCCGAGAGTTTGAAAATTACTTAAGTTAATTAACGTATTACAATCAATTTATAATGTTTGGAATTTACTGATTTTAGATATTTCTCATATTGCTGGTTTAAATACTATTGGATTGTCACGTAATGTCCAAAATATCTCATAATTATATTAAAGTATGAAAACAAATAATGTGTCAGTCTATACACTTTTTGGATCCACTAATTGAAATATTGCTATTTTTTCTCGTCCTTAGTTTGCATTGAATTATATATATCACTAAACGTTAAGCAACCAACAAAAGATTAATCTAAATCTAAATTACATTCCTATAAAGAAGATATTCGTCATTTTAACTCTTGTGGATAGTTGTCTCATTGGCAATAATACCACATCTCCTTATTTTTCTTATTAAACATCAAGAAACGCACGGTAGGTATAGTGTCCGGCTGAGATCGTGTTTTTTTCGAGTGAATCGGTCCACTTTATTCGAGTGTAGATCAGTTTTTTCGAGAGATATAACATGCGATCAGATCGATTTACTGCTATTTCACGAGTACAGTAGTTGTATTCATGGCCATTCATCTTCACCTGAATGCCAAACATGTTTTGAGCACAAACGACGCACAATTTCCTCGTAGGTCACTTACAATTCAGTGTTTTATATTGTCCAATTGTTTCGAGAGCAACATCTAAAACGTCCGGGTTTTTCAACAAATGGTCCGTTTTTTTTAAGAAAATGTGAATAAGAAAGAAGACATGTTTGGACTTAAAACTGACTTTTTCTAGTTTGTTACTGTAATCTAGCAAAAGACAATATAATAAATTCTTGACAAGTCACAAAAACTTATTACTATGTTGATCAAATTTAACCCTTTTCAATTTAATAATAACTTTCTGTTCTGAAAACATTTTACCATAATCTTGCAGTATTACGATATATAAGAAATCACTGGGTCCTTTTTAAAACGGTCTTTAGAACCGAGTACAGGGACTCATAATCTTTTCAATTTCAATTAATGCTACCGTTTTTACAGTCAATAATATTTTATGATTGATATATATCACAGTGACGAAAAAATATAGGAGCAAGAAAACAAAGGAAAAGCAGTAAAAAATCAGAAAAATTCAATATAAACCCAAATATTCTACTAAAAAGGTTCCCCCTCCCCCCCAAACAAATCACAATCACTTTTAAATTGAATGGAATATCTACTAAAAAATGAAAACAACACTTTATAATTTACATGCGTCCGAAGAGGTTTTCTAAAATTACCTTCATCCAGAACGCTCAAAGCCCAATATTTCAAAGCCAAGGATGTATAAGGACTGTTACATTCGAAGAGCTATATGACCAAAAAGGATCCAGAAAATAGGTAAATCCATCTAGGGTCAACTATGCCCGATGGAGTTGAAACCTTAGTTTCTTTATGATTTTTAAATTCATAAACAGACAATTTTAAATGATTGATTGTTGGTTGCTTAACGTCCAGTGGCAAATATTTAATGCATATTCTGAACGAGAACAAACTAACAAGAAAACCAAAAGGTAGGTCCTGTAACAGAGGACGTTCGGGATGAAGGTCGGGAAAGTTAGACTGTCACTGAAAAGGAGGGTATATTGGATATGGACAAAAATTTTGCCTTGCAATAGGCCACCTACGGACCCCTTAAAGAGCTGTTGCAAGGGGTTTTAACGTGCAGTGATCGTGGCACTCTCTATAAACGCCCCATTATGGCCGGGCGTGGCTGCATACTTGAAGATCCCGCACAGCCAAACGGACGCCCCACTTTGGCAATGGTTTTACTGTCGGTCGGAAGAGGACCTAAGTGACCATATTTCTATTCCCTAGTCCCTTTTGGAGGTAATGTTTTTGAAAGGTTTGTTATAAATCATATCAGTCCCGAAGTACTGACTATTGAGCTGATAAACTCTGGGACATATCCAATGTATTTATTAAACAACGAAATAAATAATCTGTAAGCTTTAATACGATCCTTTTGAAATAATAAAAAAAAAACAAATGTGTATATAATATGCGTACACCTCACAAAAATACATTGTCAAATTTTATTCTTTTAATTTCTGATGGAAATGAAGCTATGATGGTGCTTTATTATTGTGTGACAAAGCAAAGCATACGCTTGATCAGATTCCTCTTCACAGTAGAAGCATTTGAACATTGTTCTTGATTTCTTCTAAAACTTATTACCATCAAATCAAATATTAAATGAAACATTTAGGATGTATTTTTCTGTTAAAAAACACACACATTTACCCGAGTTACACACTATGTGAACGTACGTCTCAATCCAACATGTCTGAGCTCACATAAAGCTTGTTAACATCACATATTATTCACTGTATGAAATACATATCGGTACACTAATATGAATACAAATGAACGATGTCTTTTTATGAAATGTACGTGTTAATACAGCATTATCAAACTGGTTTAATGCATTGTTTCGTACTTTAAAAAGTACTTTATTTGAACCTTTTCATTGTTTTTAAACGTAAATGCACTGACATATTACATTTCAAGCCATATAAGAATTTTGTTTTTTTTACTCGAT
Source organism: Mytilus californianus (assembly GCF_021869535.1). NCBI lineage: Eukaryota > Metazoa > Mollusca > Bivalvia > Mytilida > Mytilidae > Mytilus > Mytilus californianus. The sequence continues at coordinate 83,264,763 of NW_026262679.1, forward strand.
AAAACAAGGACGTACTCGAAAAAACATGTGCACGGACTGCTCTCGAAAAAACACGGACATATAAACATGAATTTACTCTCAAAAACAAGACTTTTTGTAAAGTGTCTGTATATCTAAGTATCTAAGTATATATAGATTCCATGTATGCATTTCTGTTGACATTTGCATTGGTATGTGTATAAAAATTGCTTTAATCTTTATTTTGGAATAAAGCATTGTAAGGCTTAATTTCATTCAATCCCCGAAATTTCGATGTTTTAAAAAACCTTCTTTATTTTAAAAGAAAACATTGAAAAAATCAAGAGTAAAAAGAAATGGGATTCATATCAGCTAAAATTTATGTAAGTTGCATTTCTATATTGAAGTATGCAAATTAAAGCAGAAAAGTATACCAATCATTTGAGCTTTTATGAACAATACAAATTTTTAACTCGTACTAACTTAAGAATTGTATCCAGGAACGTTAAGTGTTATGGCAGATTTTTATCTTCAGTTCGAATAGTCTGTTACGTGTTGTATATGCCAATGAGATCAATGTGATCGATTTCTAAATGATTACAATGACAATAACCAGTTTATTTGTAATTTATACAAAAGGACTGAAAGCCAAACCAATCACAAAACACTAAATATGAGAAAAGAAAACTGATTGACCACTTCTACTAAATCAAATCTGATTGAGGCTAACTCATGTGTTTGATTAAATGATATAGAAAATTTACGTGCTCTTAGACTGTTTGTATGTGTAGTTCAAATTTTTGGGTAATTGTGGTTAATATAACTTTGAAAAAGAAATCAAACAATCAAACATTATCTTTTAATTCACATTTTTCAATTTTTCAATAATTACTTAATAATTTTTTACAATATTATGGGTATGAACATTTTCGAATCTACTTTCGATGAGGTGGTAGTAGATATTTTTCTTTTTCAATTTTCTACAGTGTTTATGGTATAAATATTTACACGTTTAAGCTCAATAAAGTCGCCCACAATTAATTTATAAGTTCGTTGGTATTGTTTGTTTATTTAGAATTACATTACGTCAACCAATGTAAATTTGGACTACCGTGTTTAAATACTAACTTATCTCGGAACAAAGCTACGTATGTTGACCATTCAACGGGGAAACATTAGCTCTTTGTCTGAAAAAAGAGTAATACATGTAAACCGTTACGAAGTACTTTCATTTAAAATTATCAAAATTATCCCAAAGGGCTTATTAGTTACCTCCAGAAGAGAAAATAAATGCCTCTTTTACAATACGGACTAGATTTGTTAAACTCCACCACACTTCGTAACAGTCTCGTGTCAGGATATCTGAACCATGTGTTGTTCGTTCTTGTTTATCTTCGTTTGTAAGTTTATTTTCTCGGAGGCGTCCGTTCTTGGTTGGTGTGATTGTACGTTGTACTGTATGTTATTTTTGGTGATTCCTGTTATCCTTTTTTTGTGGTCTTAATCATGTTTTTACAATGTTAAGGGTAATAATATGTTCGAATCTAAGTTCACTGAGGTGGTCATATATAATTGTTTGTCTCTTTATTTACAGTGTTTACGGTAAAAGTATTTGCACATTTAAGTTTCATAAAGTCGCCCACAATTAATTTTTAAATGCGTTGGTATTCACGATAGGTATAGTGTCCGGCTAGGATCATGGTTTTTCGGGTGATTTGATCGGGCTTTTTCGTTTGTGAAAACTTTTTTCGAGAGATTATGATCAAAAATGTAAACAAACAGACTTCCTTTCTGACAAGACGTGATATAGAGCCTTGAGTTTGACATACAAGGATATACAAGGCGTGTTAGTTTTTAAGATAAAAATAAATGATCAATCCGATGTTATTTTTTGTTAAAAAAGTTGAACTTAGCCTTATAATGCTTTTATTCCAAAAAACAGAATAAAGCCAATTTTATGCACTTACCAATGAAAATGTCGATGGAAATGCATACATAGAATCCTTATATCCTTAGATAAACAGACACTTTACAAAAATTCTTGTTATTGCATTGAAAACGACATTTTGAGATAAAATTCATTTCTATGTGTTCGGGTTTTTTCGAGAAATTCCGGACTTTTTCGAGTACGTCCGTGTTTTATCGAGTGATTATACAAATTTCCTATAGCTTAAATTGTTAAATGACAGTGTAATTTACGTTCAAATACAATAAAAAAGAGTTCAAATAATGTATTATTTAAGGCACGAAACCAATGCATTCATCAGTTTGATAATGGTGTACTACGATTAAACTTTATAAACATGTATTGTTCATTTGTATATATTGTTGTTTGTCGTTTCTTATAAATAAAGGCAACAGTGGTATACCGCTGTTTGAAACTCATAAATCGATAGAGATAAAAACAAATGCGGGTTACAAACTAAAACTGAGGGAAACGCATCAAATATAAGAGGAGAACAACGACACAACAAAAACACAACATTAAAATGTAACACACACAGAAACGAACTATAATATAACAATGGCCATTTTCCTGACTTGGTACAGTTACATTTTCATTATATTTTCATGATGCCAACAATCTAATGTAAGCATAGACAATTTGGATTGAGACGTACGTACATAAAGTGTGCTAAGCTGATGAACTATATATATTCATTTCATTGTTAACTGTCTATATAATTATGAAATTTAATTCAAATTTTATTGTAAATGGGAATAAAAACTGGTCGGATTTAGTGTGTGTATGTTTTTTGTTTTTGTTTTTTATGATTTTATTTTGTGGAGGCAGGGAGCAGACTTCTTTCGTTAGAATATTTCTGATTACATAGCTTTTTTCTGATTCATCTTCCAGTAGGTTTCTTACTGCGTTTTTGATAAACAGCCGCGCCATGAGCGCATGCTACGCCCGTAACGTTTTCAAATAATAAAGTTCATTTTCTTATGGTTGTGGCTTATTATCTATATCATGTATATATCTTGCATGAATAGACATTCTCGTATCACACTGCACAGAGAGTGATACGAAAAAGTGATACGAAAATTTGTGTTAATTTGATTTGCTTATCCAAAATCATTAGATGATATTACAGCATCTCATTGGCTATTCGTTAGGTCATTGATGACCTTCAAAGGTTACGACGATGTATATTTCGTGTGAAAAATACTACATCAAGGATTCACGTAATGTTTGATTTAACACAATGAGAGTATTGACCATATAAAGACAAATAGGTTTAACCATTTGTGAGAATGCGATACCGTTAATTAATTCAAATAGAATAAACTCGCCGTATTATATTGAAACTAAATAACTAGAGTTGATATCAAGCGATATCCGTTCTCACTTGTTATGAAACCTATAAATAATTTCTCGATGTCATATAAAAATTTTATGAAAAACTAAAGGGAGGTTACTTTAATTTATGTAAATCAGTCACCAACGTTTCGTAAAAACTTCTTAAAGCACTTTAAAAATATTGTCTGAAAACTGTAAATTTGGTCCTTTTTAGCTGATCTGGCCAAAAAGTGTCAAGCGAGATTATCCCATCACTTGGCGTTCGTCGCTATCCGTCTTCCTCGTTCGGTAACTTTTACAAAAATCATTTCCTCTGAATCTACTGGACCAAGTTCATTATAGATAGAGATAACTGTAAACAGCAATAATGTTCAGTAAAGTAAGAATTACAAGCAAGTCACCATCACCAAAACAGAGAATTTTGTCATTAATTCTATTCTTGTCTTCAATGTTGAAGAGTGTCCTTTGTTTAATATGCACTGCAGCACATAGACCAAGGTGAGCAACACAGGCTCTTTAGAGCCTCTAGTTTGTTTAATAAAATCCAATAACTCGGAACGTAAAATCTTAAATTTATAAAATCCGGGAGGATACCTCAATAGATATAAACAATTCTCCGAAGTTTCATGTAAATTGGTTACAGCGTTTGTGAGTTATTTTCCAATTTGCTCACGACGGACGGACAACGGTATACCATGAAACCACTCATGATAGTATAAAAACTCTGGGGTTCACCACGAAAAATATTATTACCTGTGACAACAAAAGAACCATGAAATGAAGTTAAAGATTATGAGTCCCCTGCACTATGTTCAAAAGACTTCTTTATAAAGGATCTAATAATTTCTAATTAAATGCTGGAAAGTTGTGGTAGAACGTTTTTCGAACAGAATTATATTAAAAAAGGTTAATTTTGATCACCGTAGTAATATGGTTTTGTGATTTGTTGGGAAGATATGATATTGTCCTTCGCTTGATTTAAGTTATAAACTAGAAAAAGTCATTTTTCAAGTAAAAAATACCTTTTTTTATCAAAATTTTCTTTAAAAAAACCCGGACCATTTATTAAAAAACCCGGACGATTTCATCGTTGCTCTCGAAAAAGCCCGGACAATAATAAACACTCATTTTATTTGTAAGATACAAGGAAATGGTGCTTCTTTGTTGATCAAAACATGTATAGTAATCAAAATAAGTTGGGTAGTCATGAAAAAAACTATTATAGTTACGAATTAGCAGATAATTGACCTTATCGCATGTTTTTCACTCGAAAAAGCCCGAACTACACTCGAAAAAAACGGACCGAATCACTCGAAAATCCACGATCCTCGCCGGACACTATACCTACCGTGGTATTGTTTATACATTAAGAATAACGTCCATCAATGTAAATTCATACTTCCGTGTTTAGATACTAACATGCCTCGGAACAAAACTACGTATGTTGAACTTTCAACGAGGAAACATAATCTCTTTGTCTAAAAAGTGAATATCAATATAAACAGTTACGAAGTACGTTCATTTAAAAGTATCACGTGGTCTATTGTACTGACTACTGTCAAAATATTGGAGATTCCTGTCATCTTTTTCTAAATATCATTCCTACTAAACTCACTAAATATGTACAATCCCAAGGTTTATTAGTTACCTCTTAAAAAATGCTTCTTTTGCGATATGGACTTGATTGGTTTAACTCCATCACACTTCGTATCTGTATCAAGTCAGGATATCTAGACCATAATTATGTTGTTCGTTGTTGTTTGTCTTCGTTCGTTATATGAAAATAAGGAGATGTGGTATGCTTGCCAATAAGACAACTATCCACGAAAGTTCAAATGCAGGGAATGTAAGCAATTACAGGCAACCGTACGGTTTTCAACAATGAGATAAACCCATACCGTACAGTCGGCTATAGAAGGCCTCGAAATGAAAAATAGGAAGTAATTCAATCGAGAAAACCAACGGCTTATTCATAACAAAACCGTTTTCGAAAAACAAATCTCAAAACACTAGTTTTACCGCGCCACATTTCCATGTGCCTTTCATAATTCAGGAACCTCATCATTAATTGTCATATCTTAATTGTGTATTGTTATCAAAAAAATTAGCAGTTCATGTCGGATATTTGATTGTTTAAAAAGCGGCGGACGATATCAAGGTTACATTAAAAAAAGGTCGAAAAGAAACTGAGAACACCAATGACCCAAAAAATAACCGAAAAACAACGAACAAACCAATTAGTCTATACAAGAAACCCATACAGGAAAAAGAAGACCGAGGAAGACAAAGCACACAAATAACCATGTAGTGATAGCTTCTTTTCATTCTTCCTGAGAAGTTCCAGTATGAAGTCGGCTTAATATGAATACAGTATCAAGTCGGCAAGAAGAGGAGCACAACTGGTTCCAATAGGAATGCAAAATGTTAAACGATACATCCTGCAAACATGACAAATATGTTGTCAATCAAATACTCATATAACCATATGAAAATATAAATATTATTTTCTTCACTCTCAAATATTAGTTTTCAAAGGGTATCATGCATAAGTAATTTTGTCACCAGTCTGTTCAGGTTCTACGAAACCTGTCGTTGATTTCAGTTTGACTAGAATTGACACGAAATCTTACAATGAATGATAGTTACATAGCTATACTAGGTGCAAAAGGCACTTTGTAAAGGCGGACAACCGCCCCTACTTGGTCGCCTATTCTATTATACCATCAATTGATTTCCCGCTTTCATGGGGTTCAAATTTTATCAATATTGTACTCTTTGATTAAATATTCATGCCTAGTCTTAAATTGTCATAACTTTATTTAAACGAGGCCATATCGTTCCATGTGTGAGAGTCTTTTTATACGCACATGACACATTGTGTATCGAGACGACTTCAAATCAAGTCATGTCCCTTTGGACTTGATTTAATAATTCAAATAATAAACATCTTATTACCGGCATCTTATAACATGTTTATCGTTTGAATTATTAAACCCCATGAAACATGTATATGTATGCCAAATTTGATTCCATTTTATGATTTTTCAGCGTCGATGAGTACAGGGCATTTTTCGTTTAGTTTATTCCATCTTATAACATATTTATCATTTGAATTATTTTACCCCACGACACTTTGGTGTATATTTTGACCAAATTTGGCTCTGTTTTGTGTTTTTTTTAGCGTCGATGATGAGTACATGGCAGTTTTCGTATTGTTTATTTATTTCTCAGCAAATATACCATAAAAGGGTCAAAAACATACATGAATACGATATATAAACGTCTATGTTTTACAAATTTCGTCAATAATGTTTAACGCTTTAACACCCTGCTAGAGGAAGCTGACGAGAAAACGTAAAACTGTTTTTACTGTTGTTTTTTCCAGCAGATTTTCAAATGTCATTTTCTTCTCATTGTGAAAATCTTTATCCTTGGCATACATACAATTGATGTATGCGTCCGTGATGCCTGACTGCGAGGTGGTGCTCAATTTGAAAGTTGAATCCAAAAATAGAAACAAATATATACTTTTCTAAACTAGGGGCAAGTTATAACTTGAATCATTAAGATACTTAAAAAGAGGGAGTGTTGATATACAAAATTATTTTATCCCCGCCACATTTTCACGTGCCTGTCCGAAGTAATGAACCTATGAGTGATGGTAACATAGCTATACTAGATGCGGAACTCACTGAAGAGAGTAGAGCAATCGCCACTGCTTTGATCGCCTAAGTTATCATTACTTGGTTACCCTCTCCCTATGTTCTCGTGATATTTTTTAACTTGATAATATTTCAAAGTCGTATACTGTCGTCAACATGTTTGTTTAACGGAATCATATCGTTCGATTTGTGTGAGTCTTTTAATACGCCCATCACACATTTTTCCCAGACTTTAAATCAAATCCTGTCCCTTTTGAGCCAGCATCTTATTGCATATTTTATTATTTAAATTATTTAATCTCGAAAAACTTTGGTGTTTATCTAAGTCATGAAATTGTATCCCCATAGTGTTTGACAGCGTCATTGATGAGAACATGACATTTTTTATATTGTTAATTTTTTTATAATTTCTTTGCAATTACACCCTTAACAGTCAAGGCAAAAAAAATAGTATTACATAAATACAACGAAATGATGACAAAAAACATATAAGCGTATATGTTTTACATACGATGATACTATAACACCTCACTGAAGGTACCTTAACACGTAAATCTGTGTTGATCATTATGTTTCTTTAAAGATTTTATAATGGTCATTTTCAACTCATTGTTATAAGATTTATTTATCGACATACAGATAATAGATGTATGCGTCTATGATTAGAAAACTGTGATGTGCTGCATGATAATCTCGAAACAGTATAGAAAATGTTTGATCCCATCGTTGAATCCAATAATGGAAACAAACACACACTTTTATACAATGGAAGCAAAACACACTTTTCTAAACTCGAGGGGACTTTTTTCAAACTGTTTGTCTACTTGTAAATATATGATCTTTTATGTACGTTCTGTTAATCTACTGATCGCAATTAAGAAGGATTAGATTTGAACTATAAAAAAAATCTAGTTTAATACCGCCACATTTTCATCTGTCCGTCCCTTGTAAGAAATCTCGTAAATTTTTTTTTGTTATTTAAAAATATTTTAATTACTGAGAGATCTTGATTGCTTCTGTTCAATTTGATACAATTTTTTGTAGTCTCGGAACGATTTTTAATTTGACAAAGTGTATACAAACCTATCTTTTGTTGAAAACTGTATGTTGCCCTTTTAATAACTTTTGGGTTTATTTTCATCGTCGGATTGATGTCTCAATGACGTAGTACTCCATCTCCTTCTCTTCATATGTTATTTAGTGAAGTGTATTACAGATGCTCATGTCAGTAAGTATCAGTTACCATTCTTTCGGCAATGATTCAAACAGCGGTGTCAGTTAGATTTAGATTCTTAAAATTTCGAGTCTACTCCTTAATCTTCAATCACATTCTTTACAATTTTGCAGTAATATCCAAAACCTTTGATTTTTCTAAGTTTTACACTTTTTTCTCCATGCGACTACATCTTCTCATTAAATAGAGTTTTTTTTCTACAAAAATGGGAAACGTAGATAAAAACTCATTGTTTTATGTCAAGTAAATTCTTACTTTTTTGAAGCACCACACTGATCCTTACAACAAATACATCGAAGAGGATATCATCAAAATGCTGTACTTTTATACCGGCAATTTATGTGTTGAGTTTGGTGATTGATAATTCGGCAGAAAATCGATATTGCAATGGGTACTAATTGTGCGCCAATACTGGCCGACTTGTATTCGTACTTATTTGAGGCAAAGTACATACATAATCTTTATACAGACAAACAGAAAAAATATCTTTAATTTCATTTTCATAACACATTGTGTAATAATACTTCAAAACAAGTCCTGTCTATTAGAGCCGGCATCTTATTACATGTTTATCGTTTAGGGTTTTTAATCTCATAAAATTTTAATGCATATTGAAGCCAGGCACTTGGCTATCTATTGTGTTTGTTCAACGTCGATAATGAGTACAGTATGTTTTTGGTATCGTTTACATATTTCTTTGCAATTACATCCTTGAGGGTCAAGGCAAAAACATACATGAATATAACGATATAATGATATAGACATTCAAACTTGTATGTTTTACATATTTCGTCAGTAACATATAACGCAATAACACCTTGCTGTACGCAACTGATGAGAAAACATAAAACTATGTTTACTATTTTGTTTTTCTCGCAAATTCTTTAAAGGCCATTCTCTTCTGATTGTTATAACCTTTATCATTGACATACCGACAATTGATGTAAACGTCCTTGATGCCTAACTGTGATAAAAAAAAAAACTCATCAAATATACAATGATTAACAATTTGTACGCCAGATGCTCGTTTCTTCTACAGAATGCATAGTTAAGCCAGGCACTTGTCTATCTATTGTGTTTGTTCAGCGTCGATAATAAGTACAGTATGTTTTTGGTATCGTTTACTTATTTCTTTGCACTTACATCCTTAAGGGTCAAGGCAAAAACATGCATGAATATTAAATATAATGATAGATTAGGGGAGGGTTGGCGCCTTCAAACGAGTTTAACCCCGCCACATTCTGTATTTGCCTGTCCCAAGTCAGGAGCCTGTAATTCAGTGGTTGTCGTTTGTTGCTGTGTAACATATTTGTTTTTCGTTCATTATTTTGTACATGAATTAGGCCGTTAGTTTTCTCGTTTGAATTGTTTTTACATTTGTCATTTCGGGGCCTTTTATAACTGACGATGCGGAATGGGCTTTGCTCATTGTTGAAGACCGTATGGTGACCTATAGTTAATGTTTGTGTCATTTGGTCTCTTGTGGAGAGTAGTCTCATTGGCAATCATACCACATCTTCTTTTTATATAAACATTTAAACTTGTATGTTTTACATATTTCGTCAGTTATGTATCACACAATAACACCCTACTGTACGCAACTGATGAGATAACGTATACATATGTTTACTATTGTGTCTTCCTCACAGATTCTTTAAAGGTCTTTCTCTTTTAATTGTAATAACCTTTATCATTGTTATAAACAGAAAAGTTAACATTGAAAATTATGTATTAATTCAAAGTCATCTAAACGAGGGGAAAGTTATAACTTAAAACATTTTCAAGATACTTCTCTGTTGTTAAAGATTTTTGTATGTTTGCTTGTAATTGTATAATCGTCTCTGTACGTTTGTTATTCTACTGATCGCAATTATAAAAAGAACATGTTTGAGATCTGGAAAAAAAACTCCAAAATCTTCAATGACAAGCTTTACAATTTTGCAGTAATATCAAAACTTTTGATTTTTCTACACTTTACACTACTATTCGCCATGCTGCTGCAGCTTCTTATTGAACAGAGTTTTTTCTACAAAAATTGGAAACGGAGATAATTTCTTATTTCCTTGTTTTATGTCAAGCAAAATCTTATTTCTTTGAAGAACTACACTGATTCTTGCAACAAATACATCGAACAGGATATCATCAAATGCTATATTTATTTATTTTTTTTCAATATATTTGTTGAGTTTGGTGGAATTATATTTTAGCAGACAGTCGATGTTGGAATGGGTACCAATACTGGCAACTTGTGTTTTTACTCATTTGAGGCAAATTTCATACATAATTTTGTCAAAGACAAACAGAAAAAAAAACATGTTTAATTTCATTTTCAGATATGTCACTCAAAGACCCACTTTTCAATGAGTGCTTAAATTTCATACATCCTAGTAAACTTGACATTAAGGATACTACCGAAAGAAAAAGGCTGCTTTATTTATTGATTTTTTCCTCAATATTGACACAGATGGACGATTTCAAACTAGAATCTATTACAAACGTGATGATTTCAATTGAAAAATTGTCAACTTCCTATTTCTCAGCAGTAACATACACTCTGCACAATCATATGACGTTTACATATCTCAGTCAATACGTTACGCTCGTGCATGTTCAAACTATACGGACTTCATAAACATGGATGTGCTCCATACCCACGAGCAGAGTTAGGAGGAAGAACAGATACAATCGAAACTATAGAAGGTTTTCGGTCACCACCACGAATGGGTTGACCAATACGATGTATCATTGTTTCAAATCCCTTGCGAAATATTTTCGCGGTCTTAGATCTTTCAATACAAGTATAATCGTCTAATCTGTAATTTGACCGACTGTTTCTTATTCCAAATTGTGACATTTTGACTGAGTTTGAATTCGCATGGCGTGTGATGCATGCATAGAAAGAGAAGTTTAACATGTCGACACACCTGGTCTCGCTCCTTTTGGAGTTCATGCAATTCCTTTTTTGTTTTTTTTTTGTTACTTTGATTTGTCTCTTCCTAATAGATGTATAGATTTGAACATCGATACACTACTGTCGCCTAACTTTACAACATCCCCACTTGGTTTCCGTCTTTCCCATGGTTTGCCTAATATCTTTTGATTTTGATACCTAGTCGAAAATTGTCATTTATTTTGTTGAACGGGACCATATCGTTCCATGTGCACGAGTTTTTATGCGCTAATGATACATTATATACCCAAACTAGTCCTATCCCTTTAAGTCGAGATCTTATAACTTTATTTAAATTGTTTTAAATTTCATAAATCTTTAATGCATATTTATTTCAATCATTGGCTACCTATTGTGTTTTTCGGCATCGGTACAGTATGTTTTTGGTATTGTTTACTTATTTCTTTGCATTTACACCCTTAAGTGTCAAGGAAAAACATACATGAATATAACAATATAATGATATAGACATTCAAACTTGTATGTTTTACATATTTCGTCAGTAATATATAACGCAATAACACCTTGTGTATGCAACTGACGAGAAAACGTAAAACTATGTTTACTATTGTGTTTTTCTCTCAGATTCTTTGAAGGCCAATCTCTTCTGATTGTTATAACCTTTATCATTGACATACCGACAATTGATGTAAACGTCCTTGGTGCCTAACTGTGATCCAAAAAAAACTCATCAAATATACAATGATTATCATTTTGTACGCCAGATGCGCGTTTCGTCTACAGAAGACTCATCAGTGACGCTCGAACCAAAATAGTTAAATGGCCAAATAAAATAACAAGTTAAAGTGCAGGATTTCCTGAACAGCATAGAAAAATGTTTGATCATATAGTTGCATCAATCCGACAATGGAAATAAAAATCGTACTTTTCTAAACTACATTTCTCTGTTGATTAAGACTGTATGTTTACTTGTATAATCGTTTGTGTACGTTTGTTAATCCACTGATCGCGATTAAAATATGAGAAGGTTGAGATCTGATAAAATAGATTACCCCTGCCACATTTGCATGTGTCTGCCCCAAAAACAACTCGTTAGTAGTTGTCGATTCATAATGCTTTTCGTTATTTAGAACAGTATTCCCGTTTTTTACTTTAACTGGAGTTTAAACGAAATCGTACGATGATTGATGGTAACATGTAGCTATACTAGATGCAGAACTCACTTTCGACAGGAGAACAATCGCCACTGCTTGATCGCCTATGTTATTATATCACCACTTGGTTACCCTCTTTCCCTTGGTAGCGTGATATCTTTTAACTTTTCATCGACTTTTTCGTTGATCTCTTTGATAATAGATTAATGCTTAGTTGTAAATTGTTATCATCATTTTTGTTTAACAGGACTATATAGTTCCATGTGTATGAGTCTTTTATGACGTCCATGAAACTTTGTATATCCGCTTTAAATTAAATCCTGTCCCTTTTCGCTGCTGGATCCCAATTAATGTCACATTAATCTATTATGTCTGTTTGGGTTGTTTACCCAATTTTGTCAATATAACGAAACTATAACCAAATGTCATACAAGTGGGAGGTTTAGCTAGCTATAAAATCAGGTTTAACCCACCATTTTTTTCTGAAAATGCCTGTACTAAGTCAGGAATATGGCAGTTACTTTTCACTTGTTCTGTTGACCGATAGCGTTTGATTTTGTCAGGTTTTATGGACTTCCCCTTTTTTAATTTGACTTGGAGTTCGGTATTTTTGTTATTTACTTTTTTAAGTCATCATCTTATTAAAAATAAAAAAACAATACTATCAATTTCGTGTATCCGAAGCGCTTTTTTTTATTTATCTTCACCAGGAACGTTCAAAGTCTAATATTTGAAAGCCAAGGAGGTATAAGAACCGAAACATATAACATGTTTTATCATCTAAATTCTTTAATGTCGTAATACTTTGATGTATATCAATTTGGATCCCTATTGTGTTTTTTTTTCAGTGTTGATGATTAGTATAGTACATTTAAGTTTTGTTTGTTGATTTATTTCCAATAACATCCTTTAGGGTTGTGGCAAAAACTTATATGAATATAACGATACAATGACATAAACATATACACTAGTATGTTTAATACATTTTGACAGCATATGTATAACGCAATAACCCCTTGCTGTTGGTACATGAAGAGAGAAAGAGAATCTGTGTTTGCAAGTCAATACTACTCAAAAATTATCTCAGAGAATTCTAATGATAGAAAAAAATGGGTTTTTTTTTAAAGTAACCCTCTTCACGTTGCCAATATCTACTGGGATGCCTAACTTCGTTTTTGGGAATATTTATTATTACAAAAACTAGGTCTTACCTTATTTAGTCTCACTTTGTTTTTTTTTATCCTTATCAACATCACCAATCATGTTATACATTTAATATTGTTTAGTTATATGCTTCTTTTATTTTAGTTATTTTGTTTGTATTTATAACTGCATTTATGTTTACATAGTTATTTGTACTTGTACAGATATTACTAAACACAATAATACGTGTGAGCTGCAATGAATGCTGTTATTAGGACATATTTTTGCTGTTGCTAAAAATCCAAATTTCTGGGTTTTATTTATTTACATTTTTCTTCTTCTTTTCAAAAATATTGGTCACAATTACTAAAAGATATACTGGAAGCTAAATTGATATATTATAATTAAGAAATGTATTTACTACAGAATTAAGATAACTGATAAATACTTACCAAATCAAATGTGTATATATTACTAAAGTGGCCATGATAAGGTACCTATATTTTTAGTTTCCTACTAACAAATTTCAAAATTATCAATAAAGTGTGATACAATTTAAGAGAAAATCAGTGTTAACTGTAGTGTTTTCTCACATATTCTTTCAATGTCATTTTCGTCTTATTGTTATAAACTTTATCCTTTGCATACAGACAAACAGCATAGTAAAATGTTTGGTCATATAGTTGAATCCGACAATGGAAACAAAAACATATTTGTGGCAAGTTACAGTTTGAAATATTAAGAAACTTATTTGTTGTTAAAGACTGTATGTTTACTTGTAAATATTTGATATTTTAATTTTGTTTTCTATTCGTTTGATGAGTTTGAGCTTTTGATTTTGCAATTTGATTAGGGACTTTCCGTTTTGAATTTTCCTTGGAGTTCGGTAATTTTGTTATTTTACTTCTTATGTACGTTTTGTGATAATCTACTGTTCGTGATTAAAATTCAGTGGATTCAGATCTAAGCAAAAAATAGCTTAACCCATCCAGATTTCTATGTGCCTGTTCAAGTTTGGAACCTTGTCATTATCTATATGTTAGATCTTAATGTATGTTTTTATGTAGAAAATCATGTGTTGAAGGCAGATCTTTAATTTTTTCTGTAAAATTTATTAACAACAATTATAGAATCTAGACAATTAAAAGCTTGGCATCTTGTATAGAGACACCTGCCTAAAGTTGAAGACTCTGTTATAAACTGTTAACAAAACTTTAGAAATTTTTGAAATGCTAAGGATAGTCTACCCCAGGAATAGATTACCTCAGCTATATTTGATAAAACCTTTCGGAATTTAAGGTCCTCAATGCTCATCAACATATACAACCTCGTACTTTATTAACGTTTTTGATTCGGGCGTCACTGATGAGTCTTTTGTGGACGAAACGCGCGTCTGGCGTACACACATTTTAATCCTGGTATCTTTTTTTAGTTTATTTGCCTTCTGTGTGTCTGTCGGTTATTTATTTTTTTTATTGATATAGAACCACTATTTACTTTTCTCCATATGATAAAATGAAAATACCACTTTATAAATTTGGTTAGTCCGACACGCGTAAATCTGGATACTCACACAAACATATCTGGACAGTTTTCTATAGGTAAAAACAAATTATTCGGAGTTTTAGGATTTGTTCCCTGCAACAATATGTATTTAAACGGGTTTATTGTACATTTTTATATTCTTTGTGTTTGTATACTAGTATGCTAAATTGAGGTACGAGTTTTGAACTTCGGTAAACTTCTGTAGCCTTTACTTACTTTGGCGATATCATGAACAATAAGGTTTTATTAAAAGAACCAGATGTTTGAAGATTCCTGTTCCAATCAGAACATGTTTTCATATTATTGTTGAAGAACTTTAAGCAATTGACAAGAAAAGAGACAACGATAAACAATTGGTTTTTTTTTGTATCTCATTATATCTTAGAAGTACTGCGGTCGTTGTTTCACTTGTATTCATCTCATTTTGCCCAATTTAAATAATCTCATATATATAGGAGGAGGCCGTATGATAAGAACCACTATTTGGCCGCTGAATTTAACAAAATGAAAACTTGGAGTTCGGTATTTCTTTAATTTTGCTTCTTATTCAATCCTTTCCAAGTTATAATTTTATTTATAAATGAACAGGTTAATATAATATGGACACTTTAGTGTAGAAAGGAATTTGTTCTGTTACTGCGACGTCATAAACATGTCGAAATTAATATATATGATAAGAAATGGCCATTACAAGCATAGTTTTTGGTCAAAATATATGTGAGGAACAGCTCTATCCAAAAACATATTTCGGACGCATTTCTTTAAAGTTGATCTTAGATGGATTTGGCTATTTTTAAGGTCCTTTTTGGTTTATAACTCTTCAACGTTGTCGGTCTTTATACATCCTTGGCTTTCAAATATTCGGCTTTGAGCGTTCCATATTAAGGTAAATCCAGAAAAGCGCATCGGACGCATGAGATTTATAACGTGTTGTTTTCATTTTTTAACATCTTAGCAAAATATTTTGTGAGGTAAAGCTGATCCTTTTATCTAAATATTAATGACAAAATCTGAAAATGAAGCTATTTTGAAATTTTTTGCTGTTTTGTATTAAATGTAAGAATATGCAAGACAAAATTCAAAGATATGAATATGTCAGACACACAAATGTCTAATGAATATCTTTAAGATTTTATTTGGAAGATAAATAATACTTTTTGATTTTCGAATTCAAGGGGCCAAATAAAATGGCCTTATCATACCTTCTCCTTGTTATGAATCTTCTTCATTAAGTTTAATTACGTTTTCGGACCAAATTGTTGAAGATACACATGAAATATCGCAACAGTGATGACAATAAAAAATAATAGAGACTTTTCAAGGCTTACGACAACCACGATCTTCATTATATGAAATACACAACTGAGAGTGTATGGTCAGTTTGCTCAGTTTTAATGATTTGTTTTAGATATTGGGTATAACTAGCTTAAGACTTCTTAGATGCATTTCTAAAAGAGAGGCGAGTTGTATCTTGATGTGAAGTCAGAATCTTAAGAAAATACTATTAAACCAAAAAATGTTCTAATCAAGCTATCAGATGTCTAGATAGTATTTTTTTTCAATCTGAGAACGAAAACGCTAAATTACCAATTTAAAAAAGTTTTAAAAGGTTTGAGAACGAGTTCTTGCTTTGTTTTGATTTCAATTATGTCTAATTAAGTGAGACATTTACATTGTATTGCCCTAGGTTATAAATTGTTCTCCATTGGCAGTTTTATAACCTGTAATGAGGAAGGTTATCCAAACAAAATGATAAATTCATGCATGTAATTATAAATTATAAATTTCCATCTTTGAAATTAGCTGAACTAATTATTCCACTTTTTTATATATTTATTTTAGAGAAAACTTCCAACATTTTAATGAATTATATTCAAATATACCTGTTGATAATGAGGAAAAACAAAAAACCAAACTTAATGCAGTATGACAGCAAACATTTGCAAAATATTGAGAAAATGACCTACAATATAAAGAAATAATTGATGCAATGTTCGATGTCATTTCAAGAACGTTATCATGTTTATAATCACTCACTCATGTTGAAAACCAAATTTCAAGAATTTTAAAATATTTTGGATCCTCAGTAAGAGCTTCCATCTTGAAAACAACTATCAACATAAAATTTGGAAATAATG